>NC_140778.1:58569240-59195458 GCF_044657685.1 Stegodyphus dumicola
GTTTCGTAACCTTGCTCGTATCTCAAAGCAATTTTCCGCATTGAAAGTAATCGAAATGCCATTAATCCGTTCCAGCTCCCAAAACACGACCTCAGCTGTTTTTTTAAGTGTTTTTGAATAAGAAAAATGTAGTTTCTTATTCAAAAACAAGAAGAAACATTTATTTATAAATAACAAATACATATGCTGTAAAAACATAATTAAAAGAAAAAGTGCCTACGGAAGCGCTTAATTTTTGTCACTGGTCTTCGCTCTTTTTGTCATGATCTGCTCATTTTCACCCGCAGATCGTTTAAAAAACTGTCCAAGGAGGTTTGTTTCTTCCTACCTGTCAAGGTATTGCGGAATCGAGTTAGGCAAGTTTCGTTGAACATTTCCGATTTAGGACTAGTTGCAACTTTTTTGCTGTGATTTTTATCCACGAACTCTACAACTTTATCCCACATTCTCAAGATCTGTTTTATATCTCTTGTAGGGATAACCTCCTCCATCTCTGGCTCCTCTTAAAAACTAATTTTTCGTTGAACCACCGTATGCTGCTGCAAATGCAGATCGTGTAACTCCTCGGTTGTCAGCTCCTGAGACTGTTCCTCTACGAGTTCGTTCACATCTCTCTCCTTCACCTCCAGACTCATGGATTTTCCCAGAGAAACAAGCTCCTCTACCACTGACATATTGGGTTCCAATCCTTCGATTTCTCTTTCAGCTACAGCCTCAGGCCACAGCTTCTTCCATGCAGACGTTGTAACACCCAGCCAGGCCTGAACAATAATTCTTAGGCACATCACGATGTTAAAGTGGTTTTTCCAGAACTCTCGAATGGTAAGGTTTGTGTTCTCTGTCACTTCAAAGCAGCGGCGAAAAATGTGCTTGGTGTACAAATTCTTAAAATTAGAAATCTCCAGCTGATCCATGGGCTGCAGGATAGGAGTGGCGTTGGGTGGTAGGTAGGGAAATTTTATATACTTGGACTCTTCGAGTAAATCATCTTCGAGATTTGATGGGTGAGTAGGGGCATTGTCGAGGCCAACACCAGAACAGAACACCAGTATTATCCACTCCACAAAGAAGTTCATTCTGTCCCACGCCTTCGGATTTGCCCTCCACATATCTTCTTAAAATTATAACTGGCAGGTTTTCTTTTAAAATACTATATGACTTAAAGCCTCTGGGGTTTCCCGAATGGTATACTAGCGGAGGCTTGATTTTACAGTCGCCACTCGCATTGACGCAAATTGCTAGATTTAATCTATCCTTAATGGGTTTGTGACCTGTCATCTTCTCCTCTGCCGTTATGTAAGTTCTATTCGGCATCCTTTTCCAGAAAAGCCCTGTCTCGTCACAGTTGAGGACTTGCTGGGGGGGATGTATCCTTTGGCTACTATCTGTTCGGAAAACATTTTGATGTAAACATCAGCTGCCTTTACATCCGGATTTGCTGCCTCAGCATGCCTGACGACGGAGTGAAGGTCGGCCTTTCCCTAAAGTTGTCAAACCAGCCCCGACTGGCTTTAAACGGGTCTTCCGATTCCACGTTTGTAGAAGTGTGTGGGATCTTCTTTAGAAAATAACCGTAAATCGCTCGTAAATAACTCGTAATAGTGCCTTCTCACATATGATGCTTTGTGTTAAGGTTCCTCCTTGGATCTGCTTCTCTCTCACTCACACCATCAGTAGTTTCTCCATGTCTTAACGGAGAGAGGTCGGAGCTTAAAAGTTATTGTAACGCCCTTAGTTGGCGTTATACTTTATCAACTCCTTTTGTTCAAGCACAGTAAATATCATTGATGTGTTACGCCCGTACATCCTCCCCAAGTCAATTACTCGCACACCTTGCTCATGGTTTTCTATTATTTAACGCTTTAATTCAATAGACATCATCATCTTCTTTGGACCCAGGGTTATAAAAATAAATATGATAATGTTTTCTAAATGTACAAAAAGCAAAAAACGCGAACCCAACTTATCAAAAATGCTTCCAAAACGAGGGAAACAAGCACTCAGACTGAGGACTAGTCTGAGGTGGGAGAAACCGTTAGACGCTGCACACGACACCTACATGCGCGCGCATGTTGCGGTCGTGTACAGCGGTGTAGTGTGCGATTCCTCGTATCTCAAATCTTGCTCTCGTCTCAAAGCAAAAACATCGCTCGCTCTGTAGCTCCTGTCTCAAAACACTCGTATGTTGGGGCACTCGTATATCGAGGTACCACTGTAAATACAGCTTATAGTTTTTTTAATGTGACAATCATTATAAGCCATGTAGATTTTTCCTTGTGGCTTCATTTGTTTTCTCTTCCAAAATTTCGAACGTCCAACAGTTTTGTCAGTTTCGGGCTTTTGGTATGGAGAGTGAGAAAATGAGATAAGACCAGAATGAACTTCAGTTCTGAACTTTGCAGTTCAGCATAGAGTAACGAGTATTGACAGATTTATGTTCGCTCTTTACGTGCGCTTTTCATCGTATTTTCTTCATCATTCTCAGCACTTTAAAGTGATAACTACTAGCAGTGTTCCTTTATATTTCGTATATTTTTGGAATTATATTTTTTACTCTTACTTTTCGAAAAACTCCAGAATTGTTTAGTGTTTTTTCGGGACAAATAAATTCTAACAAGCTACCAGCTCTTCCGCATGCTTTACGAACCTTTATGCCAGGAACAATTTTGGGTGTTAGAAGTAGGACAGAATGCTAGTGACAAGAACAATTGAGGAGCATCTGAGGCAGCTTGTGACAGTCGTTGCTGCGTTCCAGGAAGATATAAAAGGAGAGGTTGATTCCTTTACAGAAGAGATAAATGCGTCCAACAAAAGAGGGAAAGGGGAAATAATACCAGTTCAAGGAAAGATGGAATCTATCCAAAATTGATACTTAAGCCTGTCAAGAAGAAATAAAAGACAACAGTAGAAGATTTTCGAGGATTTTGAAAGCAGAAATAACATGGTCGAAAGGAGAGTTAGAGAAACTGGAGAACGTGTTTCTGCTGTCAAACAGCAAATCAAAGAAAGAGTTAATGCTGTCAAAGTACAAATCAAAGGAAGAGTTTCTGATGTCGAACAACAAATCGATGACAGAGTTTCTGCTGTTGTCGCCAAAGAATCTGACAGCTTGAACACATTCATAATGACAACTGGAGACGATTCTGATACCTTTAAATTGGTACCTATGTTTTCCGACCCATTTCTCATGCTTTCCACGTGTGATGGAAAAAACATTTGGCATATGTACAAGGCTCAGTTCTGTATAGCTCCAAATGGAAATAGGTAGGATTCCGAAGACAAACCTGTAATTTCGCAGCTTCTCTGAGAATAGAAGAAGACGATATCGGTCCCACTCTTTTAGAAAACCAGAGGCTAGATTTTGATGCTGTACCCGGTACGCGAAAGCTCTACTAAGAAGTGTTTAAAAGGCTACAGAAGGCTGCAGTTAATATCTCGATAGCAGAAGCTCACCAAAATAATCCAGAAGCTCGCCACTGATATCGAAATGCTCTCCCATCTCTCCTTTTTTGATTGCTCAACAGAAATACGTGAAGTACAATCCATCAAATACTTCTTCGGTGGCATACGGGAACCTGAGGTATAGAAACAACTGCGAATAGTGGATCTCAAGGATTTAAAAAATGCCTAGAGTGTACGCCACGAAAAACGTGGCAGTCCTTTCAGAAACTTGCACACACCATTGCCCAATCGCAACTACTCCAACCCAGAAGCTAGTGGACAAGTGACAGCTCGTCCAGGCAGTCTACCCACTTAAGTAAGTGCCTTGAGGCGGAACAGACGTCAGACGAAAGCGACCTTAGTATGCTAGAACTGCAGTGGTGATGAACACTTACGAAAGAACTGCAGAACACATTAGGAAACAGAAGATAATGCTGCTAATCAGCAAGAAGTCACGAAAACAAATCGTGGATGTTGAGCGGAATTTGCAGAGATTGCCAGATATTGAGAAGTCCCACATAAAATCCTTGCAGATTTCGGTTATGGTTGGTGGCAATAATGGACTTTTCAATCATGAGGCATACAGAGTTCCCTTAGTATAACAATCGATACATGAGTAATTTACCATCATCCAAAACCTCAAGTCGAGATGATAGAACCAGCATGAACAGAACTTTTCCTTCCAGGATTATAGCTGAAAACAGAAATTTCCGGTAAGGCATTATGAAATATGCTAAGAACGTTAAGAGCACGAAATGAGTACTAATAATATGTTCTTTCGTTGAATTATCAAGGCCGTCATTCCGATGACGGTTGAAACGTAAGTGCCAAAGCTAAAGTCATTGGGGAATGCGAAGTGGTTGCATCACGTTCTCCATTGAACTACGTTAAGGGGTCTCGTACACCTTAAAACCCTCAAAACCTCTGAATATGATCCTGTTGTAAGAATTGGGATAACATATTTATTTTTAAAGCTATTACTTCCAGTTTTTTACAGCTGACTACATAGCACAGCTGAATTAGTAAGCAAATAGTTTGTGTTGCCACAAATGTTTTTATAATTTAATCTTCTTTGTGAGGTAATTTTTTATATGTTCACGTAATACTCCCACTTTGCGTGCACAATTTAAAACATTCTGTTATATATTTTAACTTCATAGTTAATATACAGCTTGTATAGCATCTAAAGACTACTGTGAACCAAAAATCTTAAGAATTTCATGTTAAATTCTCATTTTATTTAGAACTAAATTTATACAATGCATTTTAATAAAACATTTTTAATATTTCCATGCGTAAAATTTTTGACTATTAAAATATTCAATATATTTTTGGTTCAGTTAGATGATAATACTCATATAAACAAGTCCATTAAATTTAAAGTGTGTACCAAGAACCGTTTTTAAAATATCATGCGCGCAACAGTGAAAATTTATGTTTTGAGATAATCAAGTTTTAATGTAAATATTTTTTTAAATACTTCTCTTGTTATAAAATATATAAAATGCTTATTTTCTGAGAGATATTGTAATATTATACAATTTCCAATAGTTGGTATAAGCATAATTAATGTAAAATAAGCTGCCATCATCAAAGTATAACATATCAACTAAAAATGATTTGAAACTTCTACGCTATCAATGATACAACTAAAATTTTTCTCACAAATTGGAACTTACTTATAGGCAAATGTTTCAGGTAAAGTTCTCTGTAATGTATTATTGTATATCAAACATATAAATCATTTAATAGTTCTTCCACAGGGTAACTTTAGCATACTCTAAATGCTATGTATACAACTGGGAAAAAATGCATTTTAAGAAAATCGAGTTTTGATGCAAATATTTCAGTATACAACTTTCTAATAATAAAGTGCATAGTATATTTATTTTCAAAATGATATATTTAAAAAGTATAAATCCTAATAAATTGCATAAGCTTTTGTCAATATGAAACACATTAAAATTACCATACTATGTAAAATACCATGACAGAATGATAGCCGTGTAGTAAAATACGTGTAGCATATTTGAACAAATAATTTATTTTTACATAACCTCATCAGTTAAGTACTTTCAAGCATTTAAGCATATGATATGTATCATATTATGCAATATTATTTAAACATAGGTGGGAAAAATCCTTTACGACTTATTTGAAATTGTATGCTAAACTGCTACATTCATCGAAGTATAACATATCGACTAAGAATGATAAAACTAAAATTTCCTTACAAATAAGAATTTACTTATAGCCAAATGTCTTAGCTAAATTTCTCTGTAATATATTACTGTATATCAAACATATAAAACATTTAATAGTTCTTCCACAATGTAACTTTAGCATACTTTAAATGCTATGTATACAACTGCGAAAAACCGTATTTTAAGAAATTTGAGTTTTAATGCCAATACTTCAGTATATAACTTTCTAATAATAAAGTGCATAGTATATTTATTTCAAAATATATTTAAAACGTATAAATCCTAATAAATTGCAGAAGCTTTTGTTAGTATGAAACACGTTAAATTTACCTTGCTATATACATTACCATGACAGAATGATAGCCGTATATTAAAATACATGTGGCATATTTGCACAAAAATTTATTTTTACATAACCACTTTAGTTAAATAAACTCAAGCATTTAAGCTTTAAGCATATGATATGTATTATATTGTATAATATACATATTATTTAACATGGGTGAAAAAATCTTTTACGACTTACTTCAAATTGTATGCTAAACTGCTAAAATTTTATTTACAAATTAAAACGCACCAGCACAATAAACATCCCCATCATTTTTATGGAGGCCTGCACTTCTGACATTTTTTGCTGCCTTTCAAGTTTAGCTGTTGTTTTGTTTCTGACAAGCCTTACCTTTCTGCGTTATATATTCTCTTGTTATCAATTTGTAAAAATCCTTCAATAGAAAACTTACTTCTAAAAAGCTGTAGCTCATTCATTACAGAATGTCTACCAACAGACCTTTCGTTAAAAGCAATTACTGCTTCATTTCCAGCAATTTGAACTATCCTGCTACCAGCACGACATGTCTTTGGACAAAATTTCCAAATTAAGGAATTAAATGATTCATTATTATTTTGTGTTTTGCCGCCAAGGCAACGTCTCAATAACGAAGGTTGTGACAAATCTATAAAAACTGGCTTTATTGCCTCCATTGCAGCGCCTGGTTCATAATTTATATTCTTATAATCAGCTTTATTTTGCTTAGCTTTATTGTATTTGCACCATGTGGTTTCATTTGTAGGACAAACGTCATGAATCGGCTTTTCATCACTCGATATTTTGTGGTAGTAAATTGCCGAAATGGCTTTTCTCATATCACTAACAGACTCATTATATTCTCTAATCGCATTACCATAATACGAAGTTATTTCATTTATTAACTTATCTGTTAGTCTCCCTTTCCCAGACAGATTTTATCGTCATTTAATTTTACTTTTTTTCTTTCAAGTTTTAATTTGCGTAGCCATATTCCCATTCGTTTTTGAATATGTCCAACACACTCAATTTTTTCTATATTTAATGAACCATATGCTTTGGCGAAAGTTATACCTGCAAATGGTTTTGCATCACCTATGTAAGGATCTTAAGTTTTACTAAAGTTTATTTTATTTTAAATCTTTACTATCACTTCTTATTTTCTACTTCCGGCCAGAATTAAAAGCGTTAACTTATTTATGCAAAATTTGTCTGGCGAACGCCAAGTACGTAAGATGTGGCTTTTTGCCAAGCGAGAGAGAGGAAGGAGTTAGTCGAAGCAGGCCGCTTACCTTAGAAGTTTTACTCAGTTGCTGGTTGCCTTCCAGGCCAGAGTTTTAATCCTCGTTATAATTTTTAAACGTATTGTAGTGTTAACAGTTCTCTGTACTACATACGGCTTCCTGTTAATATAAGGCCAATCTTCCACGTTTATTATTCCAAAGTTAAGTTAGAGTTTAGTTAAATATTTTTATATTCTTACGTTTAGACCACAAGTAGTGGGTCTTTGTATTCCGAAGTACGGAAATTATTGTAAAGAGAGAAAAACAAAGGGTTTTGTATACCCTTCTTGTGTATCCTGTCTACTTCCCACAGTTATTGAACATAGCTTTAGTAAGCTCTCTGTTCCGTGTCAGGTCCTTGCATGTTCCCGAAGTAAGTAAGTTCCCGAATTTCGACCTGTTATCCCAGCTAGTCTTAGATTAAATATCCTGCAGGAGCTCCATGACAGCCCTTTAGCTTCTCATGCTGGTATTCGAAAACCTATCCAACGCGTACGCGAGGCAGTCTATTTTCGTGAACTGCAAAAGTTAACAAGGGCGTATGTCCAGTCCTGCCCAACATGTCAAGCAGTTAATTATATTAATTTCCGCCCGGCCGGGTTTCTAAATAGTATTAAATCCGAATTTCCATATGAAATAATTGGCATCGATTTATTCGGCCCTTTCCCAGAAAGTCAGTTAAATAAAAGTCGCTATCTCCTTGTTATGGTTGATCATTTTAGTAAGCGGACCGAAATTGTTCCCTTAAAACGAGCCTCCGCGAAATTAGTTACTGATTCTATTTTAAATAAATATATTTTAAAATACGGAGCGCCCCTAAAAGTTATATCGGATAATGGTCCTCAATTTGTAAGTAATGTATTTGAAGACAAGTGCCAAAACCTGGGCATACGTCATATAAAAATGGTCCCGTATCGGCCGCAATCAAATATAGCGGAAGGGGTGAATAGAAATATAGTGAAAATTATCCGTAGTTATGTTAACAATTTTCATAAAAGCTGGGATAACTATGTCAATGAATTTGCTTTCGCCCTTAGGACCGCGAAACATGATACAACGGGCAAAACTCCTGCTGAGTTATTTTTAGGCAGAAAGATTATAACGCCGTTAGATAAATTATTTTATGTGCAACAAAGAGCGCCAGAATTTAAAATTGGTTATATAGAAAAACTAATAAAAGAAGCAAAAAAGTATACTGAAGTAGCACAGAGAAATCAAAAGCTGTATTATGACTTTAAACGACGGGGAGTAATTTATAAAGTAGGGGATGAAGTGTTAAAAATTAAGCTTTCACTTTCTTCAGCACCAGAAGATAAAACTGCCAAATTTTTTCCACGATTTGAAGGACCATATGTCATAGAAAAAATAACTCACGCTGTAGTATTGTTCAAAGCCAGGAATGGTGAAACCTGCTCCGCAAACATTGATCAAATTAAACCCTACTATGATCGTAATAAAATGCAAATAATTAAGACACAATAACACGCCGAATAAATACTGATTCAGAAGTCAAACAACAAAAATCAGCGTTAATTCACAAAATTTTCACAGGACTAGTTTCGATGGTTTTACCGAACTATCATCGTCAGCTGCAAAACCGCAAATGAACAAGATAGGAAATAATGTTTAGATAAGATAAGAAAGCCTGGACAAGAATAAGCAAGTGGCGCCATCTGTTGGCGAAACCAGAACTAAAACATAATTTCTCTAAAAGCCGAAGGCAAATTTGGATTGGAATTAGGATCGTTAACTAGAACAGAAAGATTTTTATGAATGTGAAATGCCTCTAGAAAATCCAGTTCTCCAATCGAAGATGTTTTTTGAATAATTTTGGCAGCAGAAAAATTGAAAGTGTGATTTTCGGACCAACAATGTTGAGCAACAGAAGACTTCTGTGTTTCCTTTTTTCTAACATATGCCTCATGTTCTTTGACGCGAAATTTTAAGGCTCTCTTAGTTTGGCCAATGTAAATTAAACCGCACTGGCAAGGAATCCTATAAATACCCCAGGAATTCATATCCGGAATGGGGTCCTTGAGTATAGAAGTTGGAATTTTATTGATGGGAGAGTAAACAACCCGAAAGTTAAATTTCTGCAAAATATGTGCAACTTTATAGCTAATTGATGGAAAGAAGGGAATGACAACAGAATTTTTATAATCTCCTAAAATAAGAGTGTGGCTTTTAGTGTGTTGAGATGAGAATTTTTTAACTGCTTGATTAATAATGTTGGGTGAAAATCCCCTGTCAATAGCTATTGCTTTTAAATAATTTAGTTCTTCATCAAGGGCTAGTTTGGAGGAGCAAACTTGAAGAGCACGGAAAACATAGGAATAAAATGAAGCTAACTTTTGGTTAGTCGGATGACATGATTTAAAGTGTGGTGGAAGGCAAACCGATGAAGGTTTACGGTAAACTGTAGTACTGAAGTTGGATGTGTTACGTGTGACCAGAATGTCGAGAAACGGAAGAAAATTGTAAGTCTCAAGTTCAAAAGTGAACTGAATAGCAAGATCAATAGAATTGTTGAAAGAACTCTATTTAAATCATCTTTATTACCTTCAAACAGGGTAAAAGTATCGTCTACGTAGCGGAACCATGCCGGGAAGTTTACAGTTTCAAACAATTTCGATTCATAATAATGCATGTAGATATCAGCCAGGATGGGACTGAGGGGGCTTCCCATGGCTAATCCCTCAGTTTGCTTGTAATATTTATTTTGGAAAACAAAATGTGTTTGTTTCAAACAGAGTTGAATGAGAGAAATTAGCTCATTAATTTCGATGCAAGAGAAATGAAATTCGCGAAGTCTGGTTTCTAGACATCTTAATGCACCCTCCACTGGGACATTGGTGAATAATGATTTTACATCAAAAGAAACCATGAGTAAATTACGAGGAGAAATGTTTTTAACCTTTTTTACAAACTCTATTGAATTTTTTATGGTGTAAATGTTATTGTCTAATAGAGTGCAAAATCTAGAAACTAAATATTTAGCTAATGGATACGAAGCAGTACCTAAATTTGATACAATAGGGCGGAAAGGAATACCACTTTTATGAATTTTGGGAAGAGCATATAATCTGGCACAATTCGCAACAGATGGGATAAGCGAATGTTTTAAGTTGCTTGAAATGATTTGCGAAGATTTGATCGCAGTTTTTATTTTGGATAAGTCCGAAGGTGAAGGATCTTGAGGGATCGGATTATATGGTCCTTCGTTTAAGAGTTTAGTGACACCATCGATGTAAGTGTTCTTATCCATGACGACTATCTGGCCAACTTTGTCGGCCTTTGAAATGACAATATCCGGGTTAGAATGAATCTCGCGAATTGTAGCTCTTTCTCTCGCAGTTAGATTTGGTTTCAAAGGTTTATTATTGAATTTCACATTATGAGCGATAAGATGCTTAATCATTTCTTTCTGTGAATCTGAAACTTTACTGAACTTGAAAGCTTTTTCGATAGGAGCCAAAATCTTTGGAATCGAGGGAATTTAAAAATCAGCGTTAATTTGTGAATTAACGCTGATTTTTGTTGTTTGACTTCTGAATCAGTATTTATTCGGCGTGTTATTGTGTCTTAATTATAGAAGCCCCAAACAGGCTTACATTTTGCTTTCTTTTTTGCACGTGGTGTGGCCGCCATTTTGTGATTGTAGGAGTTTCGGTGAGTACATTTTTGCAATTTTCAAGTTATGTTTATGTTTTGTACATTTGGATATTGTGCTTTGCTTGTCTGATTTCATGCATATTGCTTACAAACATTTTGTTTTCTATTCACTTCAGTGAGGGATTTTTCTGCTATTTTGTGTGTACTTTATTATTGCTCAGTTAATTTAGTTTGATTTTCTGCATTGTTTATCATGCCTTCATCCGTTAATCGTTTCACTAAATTACGCCTGAAACGGCAAAAATTCCTGAATCATCTTGACTTTTTACTTAAATGTAAATGTAAAAAATTGATCCCCAATTTTATTCAAATCAAATCTAATCAAAAACCTTCGAGTCGCGTTTCCAGAATTCTTTAAAATTGCAAACTTGCCTTACTTCGGTCCGTGATAAGGGATACACGTCAACAATTGTCCAAAATTGAACATGAACTCTATATGCTTCATCTGGAACTCGCTAAAACATATCCAAAATTCACTGCCCTTGAACAAAAGTCTTGGTCTAGAACGGAGAATGCAGTTAACCGTCATAAAAACACCCTTGCAGTTAAATTCGAAAAACTTCTTTTACAGTCTTCCAGTTCAAGTAGTTCAAAAAATCTTCCCATTGTAAACATCAAGCCAATAGTTAATATTTCTAATGTTAGTCTTTCAGAAGAACAAGAGAGAATTCTAAAATATAATTTTAACTTCTCACAAACCTGTAAACCCTCGATTCCAAAGATTTTGGCTCCTATCGAAAAAGCTTTCAAGTTCAGTAAAGTTTCAGATTCACAGAAAGAAATGATTAGGCATCTTATCGCTCATAATGTGAAATTCAATAATAAACCTTTGAAACCAAATCTAACTGCGAGAGAAAGAGCTACAATGCGCGAGATTCATTCTAACCCGGATATTGTCATTTCAAAGGCCGACAAAGGTGGCCAGATAGTCGTCATGGATAAGAACACTTACATCGATGGTGTCACTAAACTCTTAAACGAAGGACCATATAATCCGATCCCTAAAGATCCTTCACCTTCGGACTTATCCAAAATAAAAACTGCGATCAAATCTTCGCAAATCATTTCAAGCAACTTAAAACATTCCCTTATCCCATCTGTTGCGAATTGTGCCAGATTATATGCTCTTCCCAAAATTCATAAAAGTGGTATTCCTTTCCGCCCTATTGTATCAAATTTAGGTACTGCCTCGTATCCATTAGCTAAATATTTAGTTTCTAGATTTTCCACTCTATTACACAATAACATTTACACCATAAAAAATTCAATAGAGTTTGTAAAAAAGGTTAAAAACATTTCTCCTCGTAATTTACTCATGGTTTCTTTTGATGTAAAATCATTATTCACCAATGTCCCAGTGGAGGGTGCATTAAGATGTCTAGAAACCAGACTTCGCGAATTTCATTTCTCTTGCATCGAAATTGATGAGCTAATTTCTCTCACTCAACTCTGTTTGAAACAAACACATTTTGTTTTCCAAAATAAATATTACAAGCAAACTGAGGGATTAGCCATGGGAAGCCCCCTCAGTCCCATCCTGGCTGATATCTACATGCATTATTATGAATCAAAATTGTTTGAAACTTTAAACTTCCCGGCATGGTTCCGCTACGTAGACGACACTTTTACCCTGTTTGAAGGTAATAAAAATGATTTAAATAGAGTTCTTTCAACAATGAATTCTATTGATCTTGCTATTCAGTTCACTTTTGAACTTGAGACTTACAATTTTCTTCCGTTTCTCGACATTCAGGTCACACGTAACACATCCAACTTCAGTACTACAGTTTACCGTAAACCTTCATCGGTTTGCCTTCCACCACACTTTAAATCATGTCATCCGACTAACCAAAAGTTAGCTTCATTTTATTCCTATGTTTTCCGTGCTCTTCAAGTTTGCTCCTCCAAACTAGCCCTTGATGAAGAACTAAATTATTTAAAAGCAATAGCTATTGACAGGGGCTTTTCACCCAACATTATTAATCAAGCAGTTAAAAAATTCTCATCTCAACACACTAAAAGCCACACTCTTATTTTAGGAGATTATAAAAATTCTGTTGTCATTCCCTTCTTTCCATCAATTAGCTATAAAGTTGCACATATTTTGCAGAAATTTAACTTTCGGGTTCTTTACTCTCCCATCAATAAAATTCCGACTTCTATACTCAAGGACCCCATTCCGGATATGAATTCCTGGGGTATTTATAGGATTCCTTGCCAGTGCGGTTTAATTTACATTGGCCAAACTAAGAGAGCCTTAAAATTTCGCGTCAAAGAACATGAGGCATATGTTAGAAAAAAGGAAACACAGAAGTCTTCTGTTGCTCAACATTGTTGGTCCGAAAATCACACTTTCAATTTTTCTGCTGCCAAAATTATTCAAAAAACATCTTCGATTGGAGAACTGGATTTTCTAGAGGCATTTCACATTCATAAAAATCTTTCTGTTCTAGTTAACGATCCTAATTCCAATCCAAATTTGCCTTCGGCTTTTAGAGAAATTATGTTTTAGTTCTGGTTTCGCCAACAGATGGCGCCACTTGCTTATTCTTGTCCAGGCTTTCTTATCTTATCTAAACATTATTTCCTATCTTGTTCATTTGCGGTTTTGCAGCTAAAGATGATGGTTCGGTAAAACCATCGAAACTAGTCCTGTGAAAATTTTGTGAATTAACGCTGATTTTTGTTGTTTGACTTCTGAATCAAAATGCAAATATTTACAGATCTTTTGCAGGATCCGGCACGGCAGACACGGCGGGCACAAGCTCCAGAGGTGGAACAACGACAAGTACAAGGGCAAGCCATTAAGAGGCAGGAGCAAGTGAAAAGAAAGTTTCCCCGCTGGAAAATTAAAGGTAACAAGAAAAAGAAGCCGTTCCACAGTCCAGAAAAGAGAGCTCACGAACACCCCCAGAATGAAGAAGGGAGAACGACGACGTATGCAAAGAGAGCCAGGAGAAATGACGGCAACTATAATCCGGCTCTAAAACGGAAGATCTACTCATCCGACAGGACTCTCAGCAGCAAATGTCGTTGAACTGGGGAAGGGCCACCAGCGGCGGAGGAAAAGTTACAAGGAAAATTTGAACGGCCAGCAACGAGATCCAAGCAGGAACGCGAAAGAAGTCTCCCGGTTCCGCAAAGACCAGCTGCCATCAAACGGCCAAGACCACAGGCAGAGGCGAAAAAGAAGGTATTCAAGGGTGACCGAACGGGAGAAAAAAGAAAGCTTCTAGAGGAAGGCACTGAAGGGCGAGGCCCCACAAGAAGGAGGATAAATCAAACGACTGCAAGTGGCAGATTTCAAGAAGTTTTACGTCATGCAAGGTCTACCTTTATCGCCAAAAAGGCGAGAAATGAGTTGTTACCGATTTCGGTATTATGTTTCTCAATTACTCGCGCGTAAAACTAAAGTTGATGTATAATAGGAATATGTAAAGACTTAAATATTGTAAAAGTTATTGTATAAATTTTATTTAAAACATTCTGGCAAGAAAGAAGTTTTAGTCTGAAAGACTTTTTGAAATGTAGTATTTCAATGTAGAAGAATTGGCACTTGATTTGAAAAGAATAGAAGTTAACAATGTACTACTAATGTATGTTTTCAAATGCGTAAAATTAACGGCATGTTAATATGTTCTTATATACAACGTGAACTGTTATTTTAAATGTTAAGAAATACCGTGATATGATAAAAGTGAAAGTAATGTTAATTTTTTTTTTTATTCGTGTGACTCTAAAAAGACCAAATCATGGTGAATATGTGTTAAAGGTTGAATGAATGTAGTTAGGCTCTCTGACGCTACACTTCAGAGTTAGCCACTTTCAGAATAGTACCTCAGGGTTTAGAGTTGAAGTTAGGGTGTGTTACGAGGTCTTGGTATGTTGAATTTTTAACACGTTAGTGTTTTGATTGTAGGAGGAAGTGTTGAACACGTATACATAAACACATTCGTGTTTGGTGTTCTTTTACAACACATGTCAGAGAGCACGGGGAGAGATAATTAAAATAGTCACGAATGAAATAAGAATGTTAAGAGAAATATAAATATGCATGTTACTTGCCATTTCATTGTGTAACATTTCATTAAACTAGACCAAATTTGAATAAAAGCTCCTGTTTAGATGCAGTACAGATGAAAAATTGCGTGTCCTTGGAGGTGCTATTGTAAAAACAAATTTCTACCTTTTTTTTTAATTTCTAGTTTCTAGTGAGAAATGTTTGTAAAAGATTGGCCTCGCGTTAGATTCTAGAGCTAAAAGTTTTCAACAAGGTCGTTTTAGACCTCAGTTTAAAACTAATTAACTCTGGCGGGAAGTATGTAAGGATCTTAAGTTTTACTAACGTTTATTTTATTTTAAATCTTTACTATCACTTCTTATTTTCTACTTCCGGCCAGAATTAAAAGCGTTAACTTATTTATGCAAAATTTGTCTGGCGAACGCCAAGTACGTAAGTTGTGGCTTTTTGCCAAGCGAGAGAGAGGATGGAGTTAGTCGAAGCAGGCCGCTTACCGTAGAAGTTTTACTCAGTTGCTGGTTGCCTTCCAGGCCAGAGGTTTAATCCTCGTGATAATTTTTAAACGTATTGTCGTGTTAACAGTTCTCTGTACTACATACGGCTTCCTGTTAATATAAGGCCAATCTTCCACGTTTATTATTCCAAAGTTAAGTTATAGTTTAGTTAAATATTTTTAATATTTTTATATTCTTACTTTTAGACCACAAGTAGTGGGTCTTTGTATTCCGAAGTACGGAAATTATTGTAAAGAGAGAAAAACAAAGGGTTTTGTATACCCTTCTTGTGTATCCTGTCTACTTCCCACAGTTATTGAACATAGCTTTAGTAAGCTCTCTGTTCCGAGTCAGGTCCTTGCATGTTCCCGAAGAAAGTAAGACAGAACATTGAACATGATACCGTCACCAATATAAGAAGTATATTTTACACCTCTTTTTTCCATGGAACATGAAAAATTGTTTATCTTTCCATTCATTTCCATTTTTCCTGAAGAACCAGCATGATTCTCCAAACAGGCCTTGTGTTCACTTACGCCATTTCCTAGAAATGACTCGCAACCTTTGCAATATAAAGACAGTATTTCTGTATCGATTACTGTGTTGCTTTCTGACCCTATTACGGAACAGACTCCAACCAAAGACGTATGTCCTCGAGTCTTCCACGTACCGTCTCCACTTATAGTCACATTTAACGACGAATTTGAAAGAACGATGTGCAATCACAGGAGGGAGATCCATAACGCAGCAGAATTTCTGCATAGCAGCTTTTCTTTGACCAAGAGTTCGCATTGCATACGTAAATCTTCTGTTTAGCTCTGATATATTTTTTCGGACACCCATCATATTAGAGTTTCTGAAAGTTCTTTTACATGAACACTTTGAGCATAGTAACTCAAATTTTGAGCTTAAACCATGATGAAATAGTTCACTTAATTGAACATTACAAATTTTACAACATAAATTATTTTCAATGAATTGAAATAGGATATCCAAATCAAATAGTCTCTAACCACTAAAATTAGGTTAAGAGGTTAGTAGGTTAAGAGGGTAATGCTTGAGAACCTATTGTAATAATTTTGTGGAAACATTTATTTGGAAGAACGTTTATAAAAGTATAAAGAAACATTACAATGAGAGAGAAAATATAAATTATTATCAGGTTTTAGTCAAATTATCTGTATATGAAACGTCGAAATGGTATAATGAGGAGTATTTTATTCATTTGTGTAAGCATTTTATTTACTTGCGTACCAATGAGTTCTGACGAAAAGTCTGCATAGATTTATTACCTAATTATTGGCATTTCTTGCAGACGCAAATGAGATCTAATCAGAAAATAATCAAGCATCTGAATCAGTAAATCATCAACACGCACATTCTAAATCAGATTTCTGAATTACTTTCTTGAAGCGTTTACGGTCCAAATAAAACTGAAGAAACATTTTAAACACAAAACAAAGCAGCAGAAGTGTGAGAAGTATATATTACTATAAAGCCAACACTCTGTCAGTTAAAGACAAAGTAGTTTGATTAAATAAACAAGGTGAACAGAGACACAGTTGTAGCCGTTTGTAATTTTAAAGTACATAAAGCGCAGGAGTATATGAGAAAACTAGTGAGTAGCACATTGGTTACAATTTTTATTATAAACATGCTGAAACTGTGAATATAATTTCAAGCATCGGTGGCATCATCGAATGGAGACATGCTTCAGTGTCAGATGTATTTCATTAAAAGATATGAAATATTTTTAAACGTTTAAGAACACAGTTTCTGAAGTACTTGACAGCTCACCCTGTATAAGCTTCATTCCTTTGTTTAAAAGTCGGTAAAGAGTTATCACAGATTTTCTTAAAAATTATCGGTGATCAATACTGGTATTGATCAATCATAACGACAATAACATACATTGTTATGGAAAGAGAGAAAGTACTTGTGAGGCTTTCTGAAAGACCGAGTCTCAGTTTTAATATTTTAATATTAATCTCTACAAGTCTGACCTAACTGACACTACTGAAATAGTTACGAAAAATTGATTCCCACTGTTAAAAAATTGATCTGCATTTTTTTTCGTAAATTTTATTTTTTTAAACAATATGTCTGTAATCAATGTGCGCACCGCTTTGATGCTGGAAAAACACTAAAATTTGAATCATCGTTGTACAAGCTAAAAAAAAAAAAAAACAATATTTAATTGTGAGAATAAAATATTCATTCGACATCGCGGACGAAAACGTAGCGGAGAAAACAACGTAAGACGGAAACTTCGTTGTAGAAAACATGTGGGAGAAAAGAAGGCAGGAAAACATATCGTAAGTCTAAAACATCATCGAAGAAAACAATCGTGGTACAAAACATCGACGAAGAACAGAAAGCGGTTCCAAAACTTCGCAGTTTAAAAATATCGTCGTGGAAAATATATTCCTATAAAAGAGAGTAAATAAAATAATCGCATGACGATTATTCTGCACATATATCTTTTCTACTTTTAAAAGGTGCTGGTGCGTATTCGAGTAATGAATTCTAGGTGCGAGTAAGAATGAGGAATATTTTTACCTCTATATTTCATTTATTCCTTTCATTAATAATTTTTTGCTAAAAATCCAAGAAGGAACTCTTGCACTGAAACGTTGAAAGGAAGTAGAAAATTAATGATACGTATGGGAGTACTACGCAGTTTTTTATTTTTTATTTTAAGAGAATTTTAAATTTATTTACTTAAATATTAAAAGTTATTATTTAATTAAGTCATTTTATAAAGTTGTATTGGCAGTTCTTCATGAACAATATATTTTTAAAAAATTAAAAAAGGGAAAAGGAGCATTTACTTTAGATTAAATGTATTTAAAAGTTTTATGCATGTCTGAAATTTCTAATATTATGTTCTTTGAATAAAATTAAGACTTCTTTTGTTGTTTTTCCTTCAGCTTCTTCAAAGTAATCCTTTTATATAAGTATCCTTTGTATGTTGCGATTCGTTAGTTGTGCTGACACAAGTCAGGATGAACTACGTAATATTTCAGTACCGTATTTATATTTATTGGATTATTGGAAGAGCACGTTAGGGCTCTTTTCCTAAGGGGAGGGAAGCGTTTGGGGAGGACTTTCTCAGGAAAAGTTTCGTACGCACATTACACATTAGAAAAACCACAAAATTCTCAAGCAGCGCGCTTTTGTGCTGGGTCTAGATACCAGCGTTCAACGACTTTACCTCTGGACTACTGCAGCCAGATAGAGTTATTAACGGAATGGATTATTAACGGAAATGCATTCATTTTCACACTATTTTTTTGAGAAAGATCAAATTTAAATTTAGATCTAGAAAATGTAAACGCAAAATTTTACAAAACGAAAATATAGGTACAATAAATCCTCTTGTCGATTACCATCCTAAGATGACCGATGTTTCTGAGAAAATAAGTAAATATAGGTTTTTCACAATGTCCCTCTAAGATGCAACGGAAGACTAAAGAGATATGGAATCGTCAACGATCGCTTTGAAACGAATATTTTATATTTAACTTTACATTTATATACTTTTATAAATGATTCTAAAATATGGTTAAGCTTTTGTGTCTCAGTGTGCCACTACATGGAACACCCAAATTGAATCGCTTCGAAAGCCTCTAAATTCAACCGTAAATAGATAAAAATGCTTTTATAATATACTTTGAACTTTTCTTTTTAAACCGTAGATAGCAGCATATCACAAGGAGACACATAACTTTAATTTATTAAGTGTTATTAAAATCCATTTTCTTCAAGTAATTTTCTCTACTTTTTTAATGATATAAAAATTTTTTTTGGAGAAAAAATAGGCATAATTTTGCTGGCTGTACTCCAAATTATTTTTTTAATCTTTCATACAAAAATCATACGCAGAATCATTGAATAAAATCAGGTGTTCCATTAGCTGGAACACTGCGCCTTTAGCAATCTCATGCTCTTACTAATCAGAACATCTGTGCTCTTAGGAGAGAACATCCGTTGTTTTCGTTTTCTGTTTCCGTTGATTTTTTTTGGCGGAGGGAATGAATTCAAACAAAGCAGCATTGAGGGGCGAGGTAGTTTTTGTGTTATGAAAGCATTAATGTTGGCATCTCGAAATTTTTGGGGGTAGTTTTTAGGCGGGAATTTCATTAGTAGCTTGACTCATCTTTACTTAGACCTACGCGAATTTTTTGCTGTCTTTTTAGTCTCATTCCCGTTTATTTTCAATAATTGTGTAGATATTTTTCATGTATCTATATATTATAAGCTTATTTTTCTTTTTTGTTAATATTAATCGTAGTTAATTATTTTAATCTTAGTTGTTTGTGCTTCCATCAAAAAGGTGTGACTTGCTTTGAACAATTTCACGAAGCTAAGAAATAGGAAAATTTATAAACATTTTTGTATATAGAACTTGTGTATATAGATATGTATCTCATTTATCCGTATATATTCAAGAATATTGTGTATATCCAGGAAACCATGTATACAGCCATAATACAGAGTTTTTTCATTCTTATGCAAACGCTTCTACTCATTTTCGTGCTTCACTGCAATGCTCGCTTAGTCGCACTTTTAAAAGCTCTGGCGGCGCAGTGTTCCACCTCATGGAACACCCACAGAATTAAAACGGTAAGTGCAATTTTTACAACATTTTACCTGTATACTTATTTAGGACTAAATAGACTGAATACAACGTTTCTTGCTGAAATTCCGACTTTAACGTACAGTGCGCCGCAAAGGATTAAATATTTTAGTTCTATGTTACGCAAATTGTATTTCTCTCTTTGTACCGAGGAGAGGCGCAGACATAAATTTGTTAGGATCGTAAAGCTCGGGTTTAGAGCTTTTAAGTTGCGGTGAGTTTCAACTAAGCAGAGGTTCTCCTGAGTTTACTTGGTGAGCCGCTACTGAAGTCGGAGATTTCAAAGTGTTCTTCGCCGTTCCTCAGCCAACTTAATGTTTGAAAGCCAATAAAGTAGTTTCTATCAACATTATGACTCTGAGGTTTCTTGGGTTCTACACTGAGGGAACATCAAGTGAATTTACAGTCCACTACTTTTGAACGACGGGACATACAGTTTTCACACACAATTTATTCGAAAATGTTTTAGTTATTGCTTGAACTTTTAGAACGAAGTTCTCAGCGAACCACTTTTTTTTACGACCACTTCTTAAAAGTATAGCTGTAGAATTCTGGTACTAATTCTCATCTTTTTAAGATTTCCCATTTAGGTAATATTTTATTACTGCATTTTACAATATAAAGGAAGTATTATAATTACGAAAATTTTCAAGTATCACATTTCAGTGGAAATATCCATTTTGTCCATATCTGAATCCATTTCGATGATTTTTGTGCGACATCTCATACGGACAGAATAAAAACTTCTTCCTTTTCATAGTATATTTTATAATGCATTCAAAAGGGATTTTTTCGTGTTCTCTGTATTTATGTAGATATAATATATGTGTGTATGTATCTCGCATAACTCAAAAACGATTAGCCGAAGAATATTGAAATTTTCTAAAGAGTAGGCTTGCTTCTCTCTTTATATTGCAGGTTAGCTGTACCAACCGTATATGTATATGCTCACGTATATGTACACCAACATCCTTTATCCGTCTTAAAAGTCCCTACACGACCTTTATTTTTGCAATCATTGCTTGTAGTAATATACTTCCAGTTATCGAAATGTTTTCAAATCACGAAAATATTCATGTTTTGGCGATGTCAAATTTTTTAAAAAATTCTTTTTTGACAAATAAGTAAATCCAAATTTTAATACAGTCTCGCGGTTCGTATACTTACATTTGAGAAAGTTTCATACTTGTTATCTATATAGTATATAAAGAAGAAATTTTGTGTGTTTGTCCTCTCATAACTTGGTCACTACTATAGCTGTCACCACCAAACCTTCTACAATTAGGTCGACGTCACTTTTCTCCAAAAAAAAAAAAAAAAAAAAAAAAAAAAAAAAAAGTAGCTAAAATCAGAGCTATAAATTAAAAACTCGGAAAAACGATAATTTTCTTTCTCATTTTCCGAATGGCAACATTCTCGCAAGCTGGAGACGAAAATCTGCTTTATTTCGAAAGTTGTTACCATTGCTCTCTTTCAAATCCTAGAGTTTGTTAAAATACGAAAATAGATAAAAGATGAAATAAAAATAGCTTTCCCAAACATTAAATACGTTATTCCCGATTCCGAAAATGCGAGTGAAGTTATTTCGACTATTCTCATCTTAACCACTTTCATGAGCCAAAATACTAATTAAAAATTCTGAAAGTTCTAATTTTCGCACTCATTTTTCCTAGTGGTAACAGTCTCGGGCGTTGGAGATAGAATTGTTTTATTTCGAAAAGTGTTGCTACTGCTCGGTTGCAAATCGTACATTTTGTTAATAAAAAAATTTATAAATTTTACATAACCTATATATATAAAGAAGAATGTCTGTTTGTGTGTTTGTTTGCGTTATTGATTTCTGATCAATTATGATAAATATTTTGCGACATTGAATCGACTAAAGTTGAATATAGGTGAAATATTGGATGGAACTTGAGCTGTTATGGCCATTTGATTAGAAAGATGGAAATCACTAAAAGCTGAGTGACATTGCTTCTGATACAATGAGAGAGAATTATATTTTTCTATCGAAATTTTTATGTGGGGTTGCATATCGCACCAGACTGAAAAATGTATAACTATCAATCGTATTTTTTACATCGTTAGAGAAGGATTACAACGGTATCGTTCTCTCTGTTGTTAGATACATTGCTTTCAAACTAACTTAATTGACATCGGGTACTTCCGCTAATAAAGAAATAAAATTAGAAAAAATTCATAAACGAACGACCAAAATTGTGCAGTATACGTAATTTCAAAATCAGCAACTTTCTTTTAGGAATCGGGTATTCAAGTTTGAAAGAGCAATTCGAAGAAATAAATTTAAATGATCAGCTGCAAAATGTGTGTATATTTTAATAGGCCTTATAAGGAAATTCACATAACTTATAAGGAACAACACATAAGGCCTTACAAGGCCTTATTTGTTGTTCTTCTGAGATTTTTGATTTTAGTAAGCACATAATTTTTCGATTTTTTTCATTCGAAAAAATATGCGTCTGTTTCTCGTACTTTTCTAATATACAGTGAATTATTTCATAAGGGCATTAAGCGGAAGTTTCTAATTATTAGATTATATATAGTATATAGACATTGTCAAACATTCGTTTCCTCCAGATGTAAACCACCTGTTTCTCGACCTGGCCCAAACAGCTTTTTACATATTGTTAACTGCAAACAATCATTCGATTTACTGCATAGTTAAATGGAATGTATTCTGAGAGCTAAAAAATGTCATCTAAGCAATTTGCAATTTGATTCATTACTAGTAAATCTGAAATCAGTTTCGTTATTTTAACAAGAAAGGGCATTTTTGTGCATAGTGCTGGAAATAGATTAAAGACTTAATAAAAATTAAATTTTAGGTTCGAGTTCCATTTGACGAATATCAAAATGTTTACCTTGAATTATAAATAAAAATATTTTGAAAATAGGAATGTAATTTTTAATTATTTTAAATCTATTTACTTTAAAGCAAAATGCCGTTACATTAAATATCAGAGGCACAAGTAGAAGATATAGAACTGGATATAGATGGCTAGAAGTAAGAAACAAACAGAAAAGAAAGAGAGAGATCAGAGTAAAATTATTCATGTTAAATTCAAATGGAAAGAATTTGAAAATGCTATATTTCAATAGCTAAGATTTAGTTAACTCTAACAGGGAGAAGTACCTCATATGGGCATAGTATACATCATAAGTGAAGTGGTGAAAGCATACGGTATCGTGTTTTTACTATTTGAACACTTTCGAAGATCTGAATGATGACTTTATATATTTCAAATACTCTATTAATTACTTATATCTATCTGTCTGTAATTATACACGTACTGTCCTGCAATGAATGCTCGATGTATAGGTCACAGCCACTATCCCACCAAAAGAGAAAACTTTCATTTATGAAACTTCCTAGTACGTCTGCCAGGGAAACGAAAACAGGCTTTACATCTAACATTATCCTGCACATTTTTATGAAACATTAACATTTGGATTCGACCCTTTTGTTTTATTTTGTTTTGAGTTTTGTTCAAGCAAACGTTTCGAAAATCATTCCTACTTGTAAATACCTGTTTGTTTCTTGTATGTTTGGGGCACCATTGGTCATGTGGTTAGGATTGCAGAATACTGAGAGTTTTATGGAACTGATTATCCCAATTGTAATTGTTTTTGCTCAAACACAGCGTTAAAAATACCAAGTGGTTGACACGAAGCCACATAAATTTCATTTGACTAATTATTAATATATTATTATATCATAATATTAGTTAGCAGTGGTAAATCTAGGTATTAAAAAACCGTAAACACGAATTTTTGAAAATTTTAATATTTCTCCTTTGGCCACGTTTGAATTATCCATTTGAAATTAGGCATCAAGAAGGTGGCAAGGGGCCTTCATTTTCAAGGAATGATTTCTACCGGCAGTGATTTTACAATAATATTATAAGATTAGACATAATAAATCTGACAGCATAAATGCATTATATGAAAAAAGCACGGAATTTGCATTATTTTGCTGTAGAATGTTATACTAATTCTCGATTATCCGTGTGTGGAATACCCGTCTTGCAATTTGGAACTAGGTACCGTTGAAGCAATTTTAAGCGACCAGCGAATATATTTTTCATTTAGTCAATTTGTCGAAATTTTAATCTTTTTAATTGCAGTTTTATATTATTTTGATTACCATTAAAAACGAACGTGAGTAACTCATCTGAAAATCTATAAGCTGTGAGAGAAATCATATTGAATGATCTGAGCATACAGAGGAGACTAATTATATGCCTTTGGCTTTACAATCCTTGTTAGAATATTTCATTTTCAGAGTTGTGTTTTTGTGTTTATTGCAGCTTGTAGCATGATGAGTGAAATTGCTTGGAATTCCGTGCATTAAATAAGTGCAAACATTGGTTACAGACCTTGTTAATTAAAAAAAATTAAAGTTTACAAAAAATAATGTTACAGAATACATATATTTCTTTTACATTCCGAATCAATTTTTCTTACCTAGTTGAGTCACATAAATTATGACAAACTTTGAGAAATTAATTTAAAAGAATTAAATATGAAAAAAAAAAGAATTTAACAAAACAATTATAACTTGGCTGTGCGAGAAATCTCACAAATACTACGTTTATGTTTCTGAACAAATGCATAATATTCCCTCCATTTCTATCTATCAATTTTATCATTTATCTCTCACACCCTTTTTTATGAAAATCTGTGATAACACTTTACAAACATTTAAACAAATAAATAAAACTTATACAGATTGGACTGTCAAATACCTCAAAAAATTAGCTGTTAAATTTCAAAAAATTTCAGATTTCAATACAAGATATATCTGTCATCGAAGCAGGTCTCAATTCGATATTATCATGGATTTTTAGAATTATGTTTACAGTTTGAAATTATCCTTATTATATTAAAAATATTAAATAAATTTGTTATATATCAGTTTCCTTGCACACTCTTGTGCTATATGCACTTTAACGTACAAAGAACGTTATAGAATAATACGTTATAGAACGTTATAGAAAGAACGTTATAGAATAGTGTTATCAATGGTTATTTAAACCAAAATGCTGTGCGTTTTTAAGACCGAGCGGTATCTTTCTAATTAACACGCTGAGTTCGGCGCCGAATTTGCTGTCCTTTCCGTTCAGCCGGCAGCGAGCTAAGCCTTAAAGCTAAGCCGTATTTTTGTTTAGAATGTTTCAATACATTTCATTAATGCTAAATTTGATCACATTTCATTGAGACTATATTTATTTTTTAACTTATACTGTCGGTTCCGTGGAACGACGCCAGGCAAACGAAAATTCCAGTTCCGGTTCCCAGGGACCGACGCCGGCCACACGGAAAGTTCACTGTCGGTCCCCAGAGACCGGCGCCGCGCTCAACGTGTTAAGAAAGTTTCGGGCCGGTAAGTAAATATGTATTTAATTCAAATATATGAATTGATGTGTAATCTATATATATGATTGATTGTATTTGAGTTCCATTTCGAATACTCAAAACTTAAACACAAAGAACTAAAGGCAGCAGATACATAAATCAGTTTATTGAACGCAATTTAACAGAATCGTTACAGGTGATGAGATGTGGGTAGCTCACTTCACCACAGAAAACAGCAACTCACGATTGATTGGCGTCACAGGGATCCACGCGCCGGACGATCCTCAGTCTATGCACGGAAATGGAAGTCCACTTTATTCTGGGATAGTAAAGGCATTCTGCTCATTGACGAATTGGCGAGTGGTGCTTCGGTGAAAGCTGATCTTTATTGCGCTTTACTAGAGAACATCTGAAGAGCCATTCAGAACAAATGGTTTGGGATGCTCAGTGCTGGTGTTGTGGTGTCCTACGACAACATCGGACGCATACGGGGAATTCCACAAAATATATGTTGCAGACGTTTCGCTGGGAGATGTCTGACCATCCATTCTATGGCTCCGATCTTGCTGTTAAGTACTTCCACGTGTTATTGCACCTGAAGACGTTCTTGTCTGGGCACACTTTCCTACAGGTGAAATGTTGCAGACAAATGTGACGGGCTGCCTTTCTTCCCAGGCGACAGACTTCTATGACACTCTAATGGAAATAGGTAACCGACGCTATGACAATTGGTATAGTTCCGATGTTTCTTATGCTAAGAAGTAGCAGAAATATAGCTGTATCTTTTGCAATAGGTTTTTCCAGGTAATAAGACTTTGTTTTTTATGGTTTACGGCAAAGTAATTTTTCGGACGACCCTCTAATTGTTTAAATAATCATTATCAAATGAATATACCTTCATCTAAATCAATATCTAACTCATTGAAATCATCATCTATATAAATTTCTTTCTAAATCCAATCAACTTCATCTGCTAATCTAAGACATCTAACTAAGCATAACTACCCAAAACACATCTTCATGTTAAACCATCATATATATATTATCATCATCATCGTCATTGAAAATATCGCCAAATTAAGATAAATCATCATAGCTCAAATCAACTAAATAAAAAGCAGTATGATCTAAATCACCACCATCAACAATATGATTCTCATTTGATCATCGTCTTCATCACCTCAACCTTCTAATTCACCATCAAAATTGTTATCTGAATAACCAAGAAAGAAATTATAAAATTATCACCAGATAATTCAAAACCATCATTTAAATAATCATCATCATCGAAATCATACTTTCAGTTTAAACCGTCGTATATGACAACATCATCACCATTATCATCGTCCAGATAGATAAATCATAATCTTCCAGATCATCTAAATAGAAAGCAATATCAACCAAATCATCATGTTCTTCATCCTCATTTAATCATCGTCTTCATTGTCTAACTCCTCTAAATTATTATATAAATCACTCTCACATCATGTATAAAATCGTCATCAGTCAAAACTATGTCACCATCAAATTCATCTAAATATTTATTATCACTTAATACACATCGTCATTTTAACCATCATGTATATCGCGTCACCATGATCATCGTCAGAATAAGATAAACCATCATCACCCAAATCACATCAGTCATTCTAAACCATCCTATGTATCATCTTCATCATCATCATTGAAGTTGTCGTCAGAATAAAAGAACTTCACCTAGATACAAAGCCCGATCACCTAAAGTTTTATTATCATCCTACTCAATTATTCATACTCTTCATCACTAAACCATATACTCACGATCACCTAAATAAAAAATCATCAGTAGTTAATCTAAATTGTCGTCCTCAAAATTCCAGTTAAATTATTCAAATCATCGTCGTTTAAATCATGACTTTTTAGTGTTTCGCTAGTGTGCCGTCAAATAGAGCCAGTTTTATTCAGCTACAGACAGAAGGATATCACCGGAAGTTCACTATCGTTGGTACAGGTGTAGTAACCAACCGCCCTCAGGAGATGCCAGAGGCTTGGGGACGTAGCCGAAACCTATGCCATCTTAGATAACGTGACACTCGGAAGTGACGTAAGAGTTTGAATAACGTAATGTTTCAAAAAGTTTGGTTTTTGTGACAACGAAAATATTTTTTAAAGTTTCATTTCTTCCGGAAACGACGAATTGTTTTCTTTTTTTTTTTAGGCAACGGCCTCTTGAACCCCTTGAAATCTTGTTTGTAATGACATTAAAAATTTCCCTTTTATCATTAAATCTGTATTTGTTTTTAATTGAGCATCTCATTATTTACTGTTTGTTCATTTCGCATAATTTTAATATAATAATAATAAGCCAAATGCAAAATGTTAATCGTTAAAGAGAAATGCGACCAGAGATATAAAATTAAAAATTAAAAGACAAAGAATTAAATTTATATATCAAGTTTTACCAGAATAGAAAAAAAGAGAAAGGACTTTAAAGAATAGAATAGTTGAAGGGGTGTTGAAAGCCAAAACATTTCATAAAATGAGAATTTCTGATATTTGCATTTTCAAATTCTCTACAATTTTTGCTTTCTTAAAACACCGTTCTTTAATCTCTATGAAAATTATGACTGTACAAAATCTAGCTTTAATTTGTCATTGAATACTCTGATAATTGAGAATTTTTACATAAAATCGCGTTTTTCCCCCAAACGTGATTTTTTATACTCGATGTAGTACCTGTTCTCAAGAACTACTGCTCACAGGTATCTGAAATGTCTATATACCTTATTTACTACGGTTCTAAATATTTGCCGAAATGAGCTTTTGATTATAATCAGTGCTAAATTTTACTATGCGTAACAAAATATACTGTAAAATACTCTAAAATTTAAAATGATAAAAAAGCTCGTTTCAGGATATTCAGCTAGGTATTGTGATGTTCCTTCCCTTAGCGAAAGACGTTTCCAGAACATTTTATCCGCGAGGGGCGAAAGACGGTTAAAGGAAGTGACGTAGTTACGCCGGAAAACAGAGTGGAGGCAGGCTGATGGGAAGAATACGAGACTTGTGACTTTTGCGGTTGGACCGGCAGTCATGCCGTGTGCAAAGAGATAACTTAAGCTAAATGTATAGTAGTGGTATTTGTTTTATTGTGTATTGTTTATTAAATTAGTGGATAAAATTTCAAAGCTGATGGAGATTATTTTCCTATTATGGCGAGTGCATGAGAAATGACCGAACCCGCCTCGGACTTGAAACGGCGCGAGGTGCAAATCGGCGCAGTCGATTGGATAAGATTGTGAAAAAGGAAATCACTAAATAGTGAAAATAATAAATAAATATGGTTGTAAAAAGTTACTCAAAGTTGTAAAATGAAATTCGGTGATAGTTCACGAATGGATCTACGATGAGAGAAGATTTTTATGACGAATGAAAATGGCGCGTTTAGGGCCATGTGTGCGAATAAATTCATCCGATTTGTGAAAGCATGATGTGCAAAAATGTTAACAGCCAGTGAGTGCTAAAAAGGGATCATCAGTGTTCATCAACCTAGTGAAATCGTGAAAAGTTAAATCAGGGGTAATGTGAATTACCGTGTTGTAATCATGTCAAGTTACGTGCCACTGCAGTGTGCTCATGATTAAAGTTAACAGCGTCAAGTTGTGCTCTTCGTTCGATATTTTCACTATCGGGATCAAAGGTAAGTCCTTCTTAATTTATATATTAACCATATTAACTTAGAAAATTATAATTGTTTTTATGTCTGTTAATAACATGATTCGAATGTCAGGCGTTAAAGCCAGTAGACACCGAGAAAGTATATTTTATATGGTGTAGGGTTTATATTTATTTTAACTAACATTTATTTTAAGTTTAAACTATCTTTCCTGTCAAGCCTTACTTTCCCCTGGAACTGCCAATGCCAGAATATGTAAATTTTAGTAGAACGCGCAAGGATTCAAATTATCAGCGGAAGTATTCTGATTTAAATAGAAGGAAACGAGTTCGGTGTGATATATTCTTACTGCACGAGCGCGGAAGTAGTTAGCGAGAATTGAAGAACCCCGCGTTGCGGCCTATGTGCTTGGCGGGAAGTAGTGGTAATCGTTCCAGTGAGCTTCAAGTCTGCTGAATTAGCAGCGGTATTGTAAAACGCGGTGAGTTAGTTATTTTAGAGAGCCTCGTAGTTAGAATCTTGTCTTTACTTTCTTTTCAGGTTATTATTTGTATTTGACTGCCAAGTGGGCACAGTCTGTAAGCGTCAAGAGGACGCAATTGTAATTTATTACGTTGAATAAAAAGGGACTTAAATCCTTCACAAGGCTCTATCTTTTATACAAGTTTTCACAGTCACCTCTTGGTTGCGTGCAAGTTGGAGGCGCGCAACGTTATAATGGAAATGAGAAATTAAGGTTCTTATTTTTATCAAGATATAGGAGACTCTTAGAGATTCTTAGAGCAAGGGAAACGATTATTAAAACATTTGAAAATAATGAAAGGAGTTATGTTTGACCCACCATCGAAAGCTGAGAAATGGCTGTTCTTTTTACATCATGCTGAAGTGATTCTTAATCTCTATAAAATATCTGAAGAAGGGAAAATTATTTTGCAGAGTTTAAAAACAAAAGTTAAAAGTTTGATCGCGACTCTCCATGAAATGGATTAAAATAACAATATTATGATTAAAGACACCGTATTAAAAGAATTCGAGTTTCCTCGGAAAAACCGATCGAGGCAGGCTGGTGGCGTGAATACGAGACTTGGTACTTTAGCGATTGGACCGGCAGCCATGCCGTGTGGAAAGAGATTACTTAAAACATGTTTTGCGCGCCTTATATTATGTATATAGTTGAGATTACTTAAAACATGTTTTGCACGCCTTATATTATGTATATAATTAAATGTATACTATACTAGTGATATTTGTTTTATTGTATATTGTGTACCGTTATGTGTAATAAATTAGAGGATAAAATTTAAAAGATAGAGATTATTTTCCTACTATGGCGAGTGCATAGACGAACCTGCCTCGTGCTTGAAAGAGCGCGAGGTGATAGATTTACTTTAATTACGTAAAAACCTTCAAGGCTGTAAGAACAGCAGATTTTCAGAAAAGGTAATCCAAAAATGGCCAATTCAACATTGTTGCTATAGGGTTTCCAACACCCCTTAATAAAAAGGAGTAAAATATTTTTAAAAAAGGGCATTTATGGAAATACAAAAAAGAAATATGTTTAGCTTATAAGAGTATATAATATTTCTGTAAAATAAATAAAGTGAGAATTTAAAAGCAATTTTTTAAAATAAAAAACCAAAAGGAAATATTTATAGTTTTTAAAATCAGTATTACTTTTGTAAAATGAAAGTACTTAAAATCTTTTTAAAGTAAAAATAGCGAAAAGAAAAATTTAAATTAAAGTTTCACGTTATTAAACTAAATATTGAAGAGAAAAACATTTTTGACACGAGAAAGGGAAAATAAAAGAATTTAAAAGTCAAAATTGCATTTACACAAGTTGCAACTTTGATAGAGATTCGCGTTCCTTTAAGCCTCGGGCGTCTCCCTATGACGGTCGGTTACTATTAAGCTTGTTATTGTAAACTGGGTATTCAAATTACAGTCGGTATGCGCAAAGGGGGCCTGAATCTTCATCCTGAAAAATAAACAAAATTATTGTTACACATCACATAAAAATATCAGTTAAAATGATAATTCAATTCTGAGTCACAAGCATGAGAATATTTGAGAAGGTTATATGGCATACGCAAATAACCAAAATGAAAGGTACTCGAAACGCATGTCTGTGCACTGTCTGCAAAAGTTCAGACCTGATCTTGGTCGTTTGTGGTAGGCATTGACTTGCAAGTACAAATGTGTTTTGAAAAACGTAAATGTTTGCGCTTCTTTACTTTTAAATTTAAAGTCATTTGTTTTGTAAAAATTACGAAGCCTAGCTCTTCATATGTTTCTCCGACACTCATAATTTTATGAGGAGAAAGTTTGCACTCGTTATGAAATAATTTTGAACATACGTATCTCCGTCTGATTTCGATTGACATCAATCAATTGTTTTGTGATTTATTTCTTATAACCAAAAGGAAAGTTTCCGAAATGAAGTCTAGGTATTGGAGGAAAGAATAATTAGTAAAATGTAGAAAACTGATACTTTTATTTTCAGCTTTTTTGAAATGAACTCATTATGCAGCGTGCCAAAGAAATTAAAAAGACTTCTCTCAAAATTTAATTTTCAACGTTCTATTTTGGAAATGAAAATACCAATTAACAATAGACAGAACTCGTCCTTGACTTTGTAAATTATTCTAGAAATCCTTGACTTCCTATAGCTGGTAAAAACCTGAGATCTCTTACTAAATTTGTCATGGAATATGCCAGTAAATTTCAAACGTAAAAATGTGCGCCATTTGTTTTTACATAAAATTTCTCATATAAATAATTCTTGGATTAGACTTTTTTTGAAAAGTATCTTGACCCAAAACGTTTAAACTGTTTTCTTAAAACATTCATTTGATATTGAAAATTTTATAAATATAACTAGACTGAGTTTTGAATAAATGAAATTACAACGCATAAGCACATTGTTGGAACATTTTGTATAAGAAAACGTAATCGCATATAAATCAAGTTCTTATATCGCTTAATTACAATGCATGAGATCTTTAGTAAATAAAGAAAGCAATAAAATACACATGGTGGTTTGGCAATACCAAAAACATCATATCCCGCAACAGCTCTTCTTGATTATTTCATACCTGAGGAAACACGAGCAAATATGTCAATTGCGGAAACATTGCAGTTTGGCAAGCGATAAGGTGGTGCGCAGGAGAATTGATTATCGGGGAAAATATTTCTGCAAGGTAGGAGGTGATTTGTATTCATTCTGGATGTGGAAGAGAATGTTATTCTAGGACTTCGAGAAATAGGGAACATAATTTGGATAAGAGTGCACTTTCGACCAAAGTGAATTTGCGGAATTAGGAGTCATGTTTCTTCTTTCTGTAGTCATTTGAAGCCGTGGTTCTGATGTCAACATCAAAGACTTAACGATATCACATTTGATTTTAGTGAAGTGTAGTTCATCCAGTGCTTTCTTCAGCAGTAGTTATGGCTTTCGCCGAACGGAACAAACAAAATGCAAGTTTCAAATGCTAAGTCATTCAGTTTGCGAAAGAAAATGGAAATCATGCAGTTTGGTTTTCGTGAATGCTTCGTACACGAGTGGAAGAGGAATGAAATTTTACAATGATTATTGCGCCAAAGAATAAATGTGTATTGTATAAAGAAGTAATGAAATAGGTTACCGTCGGGGAAAGGGCTGGAAACTGCATTGTAGAAAATCCCCATCATCACTAGAATGGATTAATTGTAACAAGAAACAGCGTACGTTTCTTTGCCTTAAAAATAGAAAAATGGAGTGCAAATGGAAGTGAAAACTCTAAAGCAAACTGAGGTTGTGTATTCGATTTACTTCACGGAATAATTCAGTTCTCCAAGAAAAAGAGATAAAATTTTTTCAAAGGCTTCGAAAATATAGAGATAAAACTTTGATGAGTTTTTAAAAATATGTCAAAATTTATTTACTATCACGTGTTGCAAATATGGATGTCATTCCTGTAGTTTTGATATAGTAGGAGATAAAGAAACAATGATATGAAAGAAAAATAACGGTTAACATAAAATCAATAGGCCAACGAGAAATCTCACCTCACCGTACTGATCTCCTGCTTAGCCGACCGTACGAAATTAAAAGCTCATCGATATCTTGAAAAGAAAGACTTTGCTGAAGTGCAGTTTCCCGAAAGTGTTTTCATCCGTATTCACGAGAAATGATCGGCGGAGAAAAATGTTGTGAAACTGTGGATAAGAAATATTTGGCAAAAGCTTCCTTTTGCCTCAGATAATGAAGAAAGTCTAATACTTTGGGACATGTTCAGCCTCCATCTAACGGATAACACAAATATGTTGTTGAAAGAGTGTTATACAGATATGACAGTTTATCCAGGCGGATTATTGCCATTAGTTCAGATATTAGACATATATGTCAATAAATCATCGATAGAATATTTTAAACGTTAGTGGAATATTTGAACAAAAGTGAAGGTGAAAAAAACAATTACAAATGGAGACCAAATACGTCATGCCAGTCCATAAATAGTGTGTCAGTAGATAATAAAATCATGGAATAAAATTAAACCTGTTAAATTTATGTGGTATATCTGACGGTCTAGATGCAACGAAAGATGATTATTTATGTGTGGATCAGAGTAAAAGTAACGGCAAAACTGAAACAGAATTCGATGTTGTGCTTGAAGTTATAGCTTGAGACGTATATGAGGAACTTGGATCTGTCTATGCAAGTACGGATCAGAGGTGAAGGTGAAAATTAAACAGAATCCGATAACGAAATTTTTTAAGTACATAAACTATGTTATTTCTCTTAAATAAAAAGCATTTAATTACACGCAGAAATCTAATTTTGGTATGCTCACTTTTTCCATATTTCTAAACATAACATTTTTATAGCTGGCGTACAGCGCGTACCCATAAATTTCCATCTTGCATTTTCTTTTAAAAGTGCGCCTTATACGCCTGAATATACTGTAACAAACATAGCTGAAACTTAAGTGATAGTGATATTTACATGCTTGCTGAATCATTATATTATGTTTTTTTCCCCTTCTATTAGTGTATAAATGTTTTCAAAATTTCGATGTTACGTTTTTCAATCTTTGTGTTTAGAAAAGGGATAAAGAATTCAAACTTTTATCTCCGAAAACAAAATTCTAAATCAGATTTCTAATGAAGAAGTGAAATTCTCTATAGCTTTACTTTCCGGACTAATTAAAATTAAGAAAAAGAAGAGAGGAAAAAAATAACTGATTTGGGTAAGCAGAATATTTAGCCATTCAGTATCTATTGATGGGAATGTATATAACTCTAATGAATAGTTCAGAAATAAGATAAAGTTACGTTTCAGTTTGTAGGCCTTACATTTCAAAATGGTTTTAATACAGCTTAAAGCGCATAGCCAAAGATTATGCTCTCAACCGCTTTTTCAATAATAACGTCAGAGAATAATTCTTACAGTTACAATGTTTTCAAATAATCCATTCCTTCAAAAGTAATCTATTGTACTAAGATAATGTGTTTTCGAGGGCAGAAAATGAAACAGAACGGCGAGATCCGTCAGAGTATGATCCTGTAATGCTTTAACAAATCTTTCGCAGTCTTAAGTAATAGAGAAATGTGGTAGAGCTTCATCTTACACTATATTCTTGTATTCATATTATTTGTATTATGTGACTATGTGTCTCTATTCGATGTGTGGGAAAAAAACGTCTCCAAAAGGTTTATATATACGGTATCATTCAGATAAACGCAAAGGAAACCGACATTTCCATCTAATAATATTTATTTTATTTTAATTATACCATTTTCTAGTTAGATAACCAATTTGTGAGAAAGAATTTGCATCGTAACAGTGAATCATATTGCTGCCAAATTCCAAATATAAAAAACTAAAGCTCACGAATCACAAACCGAGAGTTTCTGTGAGATTTGTGAGGTGCGAAGGAATCTCTATTTTGAAAGAAATCGAAATTGATATAAATTCGCTTTATAACATATTATTCAGTTTATTTATCTAATTATATTATGATTTTGATGTAATGTATACACACATTTTAAAAGTTATTTCTTTCGCTCATTTCAATTTGTAATCTTGAATTTTTACACTGAAAAAATCCTGAGTAGAGACGGAAACTGTGGTATGTCAAACTGAATTTAAACAAGGTGAAAGCAAATGAAAAGCTAATGTACATACTACAATAGCTTTTAATTTGTTTAGAATTACAATCTTAGTAATGCAAATCATGGTGATTAACACATAATTAAAAGTGGATAAACATTCCTTTTTGAACGTTTCTTTGAACCTTGATATAAAGTTCTATGAATATCTGCAGTTGGATAAGACAGCTCAGGGTCAAACAAATTTTAAAATGAAATTTGTATAAATTAATTTCATGAGTTCAATTATGAAAGATATGCCGTGCAATATTTATTTGCACAATTTAAAGCCAGTAGCACAACATAAATTTATTGTTGAAAAATATTGTCATGTGTAAAGCTATGTGTTAAAAAAGTCAATAAACTGTGACTTTCCAGGTAAAACCGGAAGACCTCGCAGCCATGAAAGGCACTGAAAACATAGATCTGAACTACGAAAGAGTGTACTTAGTTGCTGCTAAAATAATACTGGTATCTTAAAGTTAGCATGACTAATTACTAGCTAATAATATATCAGTAGTTACACTTACCGAGCAAAATATTATCAAATGCCGTCCATATACTAAGAATACCATAAAGTTCTTGATAATAAAAATGTTGTTGATAATAAATTTTGGTAAAATGAAGCAGGTATATGATTTATTTGTTCTATTTTTCTTTTCCGGGTCTTGCTTCGTTTGGTCATTAAATCAATCGTTCTGCAGTCGGTATCCAGTTCTGGCTCTTTTCGCAGTTCAACCGGTTTCCTTTCGGGTTTGACAGTTCTTTTCCGGTTCCAGCTTGTCTTTCAGATTTGGAATCTTTTCCGTTTTTTGCTTCTTTTCCAGGTATTGCGTCTTTTCAGACTCCTCTATATTTTCCATTTCTGGCATCTTTTCCGGCTCTTGCTTCTTTTCCAGTTTTTGCATTTTTTCCAGTTCCTTCTTCATTTTCAGGTCTCTCTTTTTTGGTTTTTGCAATTTTTCCCTCAACTTTTGCCTTTCCAGTTCATTTTTGTGTGCTTGTTTTAGCATCTCTTCAATATGTTTCTCCATTTTCAGTTCTTCTTTCTTTTCTAGTTTTTGTATTCCTTCCCGTATTTTCTTCTTTTTCAGTTCTTCTTTCTTTTCTAGTTTTTGAATCCATTCCAGTAATTGCTTCTTTTTCAGTTCTTTCTTCTTTTCTAGTTTCTGTTGCTTTTTCAGTTTTTGTTTGTTTTTCAGTTCTTCCTTCTTTTCCAGGTTTTGCTTCTTTTTCTGCTCTCGTTTAATTTTCAGTTCTTGCTTCTTTTCCAATTTTTGCTTCTTTTTCAGTTCTTGCTTCTGTTCTAATTCTTGTTTCTTTTCCTGTTCTTGCTTCTTTTCTAGTTTTTGTATCTTTTCCAGCTTTTGTTTCTTTTTCAGTTCTTGCTTCTTTTCTAGATTTTGTGTCAATTCCAGTTTTCTCTTGTTTTTGAGTTCTTGCTTCTTTTCCAGTTTCTCCTGCTTTTCCTGTTCTTCCTTTTTATTCAGTTTTTGATTCTTTTCCAGTTTTTGCATCTTTTCCAGTTTTTTCATCTTTTCCGGTTCCCGCTTCTTTTCCAGTTCCTTCTCGTTTTCCAGTTCTTTATCGTTTTCCAGTTTTTGCTCCTTTTCATGATCACAAGGAGGATTTTCCAATCTACAAAAAAATCGGTATATCTTTATTTCAGTAGTAAAATAGTGAAGGTAATGCAATGACGATCACGTTTAACATGTACAACACTTCCATATTTAGATACTATATAACACTTTTGGCTCAGTTTTATAGGGAGAAAACTCTCCGTAGATTATTGCCTGGCAGAATTGTTTTCTACAAAGGGTGAATTTGTTGTTTTCGTTGTTCTGACCTAAAGCCAAGCAGATAAGTTAAAGTATTTTGCGTTATTTGTATGCAATAAGCGGCCTCCATGAATCTCACGTAGAGCGTAATAATTTGCAATGTTTCAGTGCCTTACGTTTCCTTACTTAATTTTTACATAAGTTGCAATAATAATAACAGAAATAATAAACAGGTGGCTTAAAAACAGAGGGAAACAATGACGAAAATTGCAAAATAGGAGGAAAAAAGGAAACTGAAATGAAAAGGGAAACAACTACAAACAAAGGATGGAAAAAGCATTTTAGAAGATATACACGTAACGTTCTTTCTGAATCAGCAAAACCTGTATTTTAACGAGTCTCTTTGCATCCTTGGCTGCACAGATTTCAAATTTTCTCCCGTTATTCCAAATTCGGATCATATTGCTGGTCTTTTTCGTCGTCCAGCAGAGCCGCACTAGGATTTTTGCCACCATTTGTTTTCAATTGAAACTTTTATTCTCATTCTTCAGTTGCATTCTTAAAGTTTATTTATTTATACAGGAAGAAAGAAAGAAATCAATCAAATCAAAGTAAATTAGGAAAAGATATACCTGTTTTCTCCTATATTTATTGTTCCCTGTAAATTCTTTTGCCTGTTCCATTAAATTTATTGAAGGAAAATTTACAAAATCTTTCAAAATGTATTTCCTAAATTCTTATGCGAATTTAGCCCTTCTGATCATTTCGGCCACACTTTAATGGCTTTTACAATTTGATGTTTGAATATTGACAGCTGCCTATACTGAAATATGTTCTCCATTGTCCTCGAAAAAAGAAAAATTAAAGTTCCAGGAAATTTTGCAATGAAAACACATATATCGTATTTGAAGGGCAAGAGGAAAAGAAAAAGATATTTTCGGATGGGAATATGTAGCATTTTAAACACCGTGTTTGTAAATGTCATCATATAGTAGCAACACTTGAGTCATAAGTAATTATACACATATATGAGAGAGACGACGATGAGGAAAAATTAAATGGCAAAACATGGCCGAAAACACTTTCCTGGCCGGTGCAAACAACACAAAACACAAGAAAGATCGGACACCAGTTATGCTTAGCACAAGAGAAAATAAAAAGTAGGAAAAAAATTAGACACTTATGGACCTCAAAAAAGGTGTTCGAAATTACGACCTGCACCCTGTTACAGGTATCCCATCTCTCGCACATCCAACATGAGATGTTCTGGAAAATACCGTGCATCCCCAGGACTTTCCCAGCACCTGCCACAATATGTGCCACAAGTTCCTGTTGGACTTCTAACTGGGGTTTCGTGCACTTATGTGTTGAAGTACCCCGAGACGAACTGATAATGCAAGTTAGGTCTCGTGATCTTGCTGAACAATGCACTGGACTATCCCTACCAAACCCATGTTTAGGATACGTTCCGAAGGAACTTTCGAATACTTTCTTTGATGGCGATCCCCTGCTTTTGTTCTTATTTCTTGGTTTCCGCTGCGCTAAGGAAAATAAATAAATATCTTTACAATGTTCTAACCCTATTTTTCTTGTGTTGTCTCTCGTCACTATGGACCAGGAAAGCGTTTCCGACAATGCAATGCAATAAACGATTATATATATATATATATAAACAATATATATAAACGATATATATATATATATATATAAACAATATATATATATATATATATATATAATATTATAAACATATGTTATCGTGAAAGACCGAAATTGGAGAATATCGAATTTAAACCGGAGAATGTCAACATTCATCAAATACATCATTGAATGATCAAATATTGCATTACATTCTTCTACATTCGGACCCTCACCGGTGTATGTCGATAATCACAGATATGCTCTGGTGTAGATTGAAAAGAGCGGAGTATATGTACACACTCTTATTGCAAAAGGAAGTGTTCCACAAATAAATGCAGTTGTAAAAGCAAGGGCCTCTTGTGCAATTGAAAGTGTTATATATTATATACATATATATATATATATATATAATCGTATAAACATATGTTACTGTGAAAGACCGAAATTGGAGAATGTCGACTTTCGGTAGATTGAAAACAGAAGAGTATATGTACACAGTGTTATTGCAAAAGGAAGTGTTCCACAAATAAATGCAATTGTAAATGCAAGGGCCTATTGCGCAATTGAAAGTGTTATATATATATATATATGTATATAATCGTATAAAAATATGTTACCTTGAAAGACCGAAATTAAAGAATGTCGACTTTCACCGGAGAATGTTAACATTCACCAAATACGTCGGTGAAAGATCGAATATTGCATTACATTCTTCTACATTCGGACCCTCACCGGTGTATGTCGACAATCACAGATATGCTCTGGTGTAGATTGAAAAGAGAGGAGTATATGTACACACTGTTATTGCAAAAGGAAGTGATCCACAAATAAATGCAGTTGTAAAAGCAAGGGCCTCTTGTGCAATTGAAAGTGTCATAACAGTTTAAGTTGTTGCAATAAATAAGATTTGAATCACGTAATTTAGTAAACATAGCTTGAGTAAGCTCCCTGTTCCGAGTCAGGATAGTTCATGTTTCCAAAGCAAGTAAAGAGGAATACAAGTCCTGATAGTGGCGCCCGACGAAGAAGAATAACCATGGCCGAGTTTCAAGAAGAACCTGTGGTGCCTGCAGAAGCGGCTCAGAATCCAGAAATGCCAGCTGCCGCCCTGGAAGGATTTGGGTTTATCGTACAGACCATGCGCGCATCGATGAAACCAGAAGCAACATTTAATGGAAACTCACCGGTAACCAGTTTTTTGGGAAAATTGGATGACCACTTCATGCTGTATCCAGTCCATGAGATCCAAAAAGTCACCTTAGCTACCAGCGCTTTGAGGGGCCAAGCGCTTAATTGCTTTAAATGTATAGGCAGAAGCCTCTTGGGTCAAGCGGGAAGTCCCACCTATACTTACGAAAATTTTAAGACTGTCTTAGTAAAAGCCTTCCCTGTGGTAAGAGATCGTGCAAGTTTAGAAACGGAACTCTTCAGCATATACCAGCAACGAATCGAAAATCTTTCCACCTTTATTTTAAGAAAAATTCACGTCTTTAAACTCTTGTATGGAAACCGTCCGGATCCTGAGATAATCCAAGTGATTTTGCCGAGGTTAGTTCCCCAAGTACAAGACTTTATTTAATTAAGGAATCCGACTCCACTGGAAACGTTATTTGAGCTAACAATCCAGTTTGAAAGTAGAAGAACGGCGGACATCGAATGAAGACGCCAGTATGAGCAACGAAGCCAATTTGGTGCGCCAAGACCACAGCAAAGGCAAGAACACGGCTACGGAAGCAAATCGAATCAGAGGGCAAGGAAACCTGAGTATCCAAAAACAACCGGCGAAAATCGACAGTTCAATAGTAAGCCAGAAATAAAGTCTGAAGGCCAGCGGAAAAACAAGGAAGGCATGGAAAGGAAGAAAGAAAATTTAAACTAAAACGGATTTCTGCTGACGGGAGGGTGCGGAAATCCGAAGGCCAAGAAAAGCCCTCTTTCTTCAAGTTAAATACAGTTATTGTGAAAAATTTGACTCTTCCAAAGATTGAAGTTAGAGTTTTATAAAAGATTTTGCAGCTATTGTTGAACCATTGTTAAAATTAAAAAGGAAAAAGGCAAGATTCTCGTGGACGGCCGAAGCCAATAGTGCTTTCGAAAAATTAAAGCAAGCATTAACGCAAGCCCCTGTTTTGAAATTTCCTGAAAACGATGAGAATTTAGAAATTTCAGTGCATGCTTCGGATTATGCGCTAGGAGCGGTACTTTCGCAAAATCAGCAGCCCGTGGCATTTTTTAGTAGAACTTTAAATCAAACACAAAGAAATTATTCCGCGACTGAGAGAGAGGCACTTGCAGTTCTGTTAGCAGTGCAAAAGTTCCGAGTCTATTTTGGAAAGGATCCAATAACAGTGTGTTCTGATCATACGGCGGGAACTAGATTGTACTCAGGGAAAAGCTTATCCCCAAGGTTAATAAGATGGGCACTAAAGTTACAAGAGTATAATCTGGTAATTAAGCACACGCCCCGGAAAGGAAAATATCGTAGCAGATGCCCTATCCAGAATAAAAATAGATGAAGAAGGTAATACTGTAAAGGTGGCAATGCTCACAGCATGTAAGTTACATTCCCGAGAAACTGAGATGACCGAACTGAGTAAGGATCCTGAATTTAAAAATATTTATGATTATTTAAAGGATCCTGAAAATTTTAGCCACCAAGATATTGTGGCGATAAGAAATAGGGCGGCCCATTACGAACTAAGAGATGGTCTATTATTTTATACAAAAACTACGAATTCCAACAACGAATTTCGACCTGTTATCCTAGCTAGTCTTAGATTAAATATACTGTAGGAGTTACTCGACTCCTCTTTAGCTTCTCATGCTGGTATTCGAAAAACCATCCAGCGCGTACGCGAAGCAGTTTATTTTCCTGAGCTGCAAAAGTTAACAAGGGCGTATGTCCAGTCCTGCCCAACATGTCAAGCAGTTAATTATATTAATTTCCGCCCGGCCGGGTTTCTAAATAGTATTAAATCGGAATTTCCAAATGAAATAATTGGCATCGATTTATTGGGCCCTTTCCCAAAAAGTCAGTTAAATAAATGTCGCTATCTCCTTGTTATGGTTGATCATTTTAATAAGTGGATCGAAATTGTTCCCTTAAAACGAGCCTCCGCGAAATTAGTTACTGATTCTATTTTAAATAAATATATTTTAAAATACGGGGCGCCCCTAAAAGTAATATCGGATAATGGTCCTCAATTTGTAAGTAATATATTTGAAGACATGTGCCAAAAACTGGGCATACGTCATTTAAAAATGGTCCCGTATCGGTCGCAATCAAATATAGCGGAACGGGTCAATAGAAATATAATGAAAATTGTCCGTAGTTAAGTTAAAAATTTTCATAAAAGCTGGGTTAACTATGTCAATGAATTAGGTTACGCCCTTAGGACCGCAAAACATGATACGACGGGCAAAACTCCTGCTGAGTTATTTTTAGGCAGAAAGATTATAACGCCGTTAGATAAATTATTTTATGTTCAACAAAGAGCCCCAGAATTTAAAATGGGCAATATAGAAAAATAAAATAAAGAAGCAAAAAAGAACACTGAAGTAGCACAGAGAAAACAGAAGCTTTATTATGATATGAAACGACGGAGAGTAACTTATAAAGTAGGAGATGAAGTGTTAAAAATTAAGCATTAACTTTCTTCAGCACCAGAAGATAAAACTGCCAAATTTTATCCACGATTTGAAGGACCATATGTCATAGAAAAAGTAACTCAGGCTTAATAGTGTTAAAAGTCAGGAATGGTGAAACCTGCACCGCAAACGTAGACCAGATAAAACCATTTTATAATCGTAATAAAATGCCAATATTTCAAGATCTTTTGCAGGATCCGGCACGGCAGGCACAAGCTCCAGAGGTGGAACAATGACAATCCCAAGGGCAAGCCATTAGTAGACAGGAGCAATTGAAAAGAAAGTTTCCCCGTTGGAAAACTGAAGGTAACAAGAAAAAGAAGTCGTTCCACCGACCAGAAAAGAGAGGGCACGACCACCCCCAGAATGAAGAAGGGAGAAGTACGACTAATGCAAAGAAAGCCAGGAGAAAAGACAGCAACTATAACACGGCTCCAAAACAGAAGATCTACCCATCGGATAGGAGTCTACGCAGCAAATGTCGACGAATTGATGAAGGAAGACCAGCTGCTGATGCAAAGACGCAAGAAAAATTTGAACAGCCAGCAACGAGATCCAGGCAACAGAAAGAGACAGTTGTCCCGGTTCCGCCAAGACCAGCTGCCAGCAAACGGCCGAGACCACAGGCAGATGCTAAAAAAGGTCTTCAAGGGTGACCGAACTGGAAGAAAAAGAAAGCTCATGGAGGAAGGAACCGAAGGGCGAACCCGCACAAGAAGGAAGATCAACCAGACCGTTGTCTTCGCTACCTTCCAGGACTGGCAGAAAAAAGAATGTCTGAATATCACAAAGATAAGTAAAACTTTATGTTACTTTGAAACCATAAGTTAATTTTTCAATCTTACTGCAAGTGGCAGAATTCAAGAATTTTTACCTCATGTGAGGCCTACCTTTATCGCCAAAAAGGCGAGAAAGGAGTTGTAACCTATTTTGGTATTGTTTTTCAATTACTCGAGAGTAAAACTAAAATTAAGGTATAATAGGAATGTGTAAATACTTGAATATTGAAAAAGCATTGATAATCTTTGAGAAAGGTACCTTAAGAAAATTGTAAAAATTATTGTATAAAATTTTATTTAAAAGATTCTGGCAAGAAAGAAGTTTCAATCTGAAAGACTTTTGAAATGTAGAATTTCAATGCAGAAGAATTGGCACTTGCTTGGAAAAGAATAGAAGTTAACAATGTACTACTAATGTATGTTTTAAAACGCGTAAAATTAACGCCATGTTAATATGTCCTTATATACAATGTGAACTGTTATCTTAAAAGTTAAGAAATATTGTGATATGTTAAAAGTAAAAATATTAGAGTAATGCCAAAAATTTTAACTTATTCGTGTGACTGTAAAAAGAGCAAATTATTGTGAATATGTGATAAAGGTTGAATGAATGTAGTTAGGCTCTCTGACGCTACACTTCAGAGTTAGCCACTTTTCAGACTAGTACCTCAGGGTTTAGAGATGAATATAAGGTGTGTTCTGAGGTCTTGTTATGTTGAATTTTAACACGTTAGTGTTTTGATTGCAGGCGGTAGTGTTGAACACTTGTACATAGACACGCTAGTGTTTGGTGTTTTTCTTTACAACACAAGTCAGAGAGCACGGGGAGATAATTAAATAACGTCATGAATGGAATAAGAATTTTAAAGGAGAAATATAAATATCCATGTTACTTGCCATTTGATTGTGTAACATTTCATTAAACTAGTTTTCCTTCCATAAGGAACCAGATTTCAACTAAGAAACTCCTGTTTATAGATGCAGTACAGATGAAAATACTTGTCCATAGAGATGATAATGTAAAAACGACTTTTTAATATGTAGTTTCTAGAGAGAAATGTTTGTAAAAGATTGGCCTCGCGTTAGATTCTAGAGCTAAAAGTTTTCAACAAGGTCGTTTTAGACCTCATTTTCAAACTAATTAACTCTGGCGGGTAGTATGTAAGGATCCTAAGTTTTACTAACGTGTTTGATGTCATTTAAAACGCTTAATTACAGGGCCGTAGTACAATACACAACCCCCCCAACCCCAGAAGTATAGCGATATACAATAGTGACGTGATCGAAGATTCTTTGGAAATAATCGTTGTCATCGAATGACATGCATATTCTATTTAAGTAATCGTAGTCATCGGCTTTTAATATTCTTTTCAAATGATCATTGTCATCAAATAATCATTGTAAAGAATCATTCTCATCGGATAATCATTGAAAATAATCCTTGTCGTTACATAAAGGGGCATAGTAGCTGATGTATAAAGAATTGTACTCAAATTCTAATCAAAAGAATCGCATATGTATGCAATTTATCATATGATCATTATTTACAGCAATGATTCTTATATGTTTTCGACCTACGGCTCCTAATGACGCCGCGGAAGGCTTGCGCAACAGTGACAAAAAGAATATTTAAAAATACAATAAAAGCTTGAAAGCTAGGGAAAATGTGTGAATTTATTTTCCTTTTATTTAAAAGAAGCTTAATATTTTTAAAGGAAATTGAATATTGTAAACAGGAATCAGCAGTTTAAATATATGTGGGATTTTGCCTCTTTGTTTTTCTTTTCTTCGTAACATCATATCCTCCGGAACGGGGGGGAGATTTGAGTTTAGAAGGAGGTACCCTCGGATTTCAAAAATTCTTGGTAAAACTTTTCGACTATTGTTATCTTCCTACGACTATCACTCGAGATGTTATATAAAATTTCGGAAAGCGCTGGAGATCAAATTGCTTTATTTAGAAAAATGATGGCTCTTCTCACTCTCAAATCGTATTGTTTAACCCTCCAAGTGGCCGAGCCGTATATATACGTTCAACCAAAATTGTGCTCTAAGCGGCCAGCAAGCATATATACGTCCAACCAAAATCCTCTTCTAAGCGCCCAGCAAGCATATATACGTCCAACCAAAATATTGCTCTAAGCGGCCAGCAAGCATATATACGCTCGCGTTAGGATTTCTTTCCCCCAGCAATTTCGACGGGAGTGATTGCACTAGCTGTTATTTTGACTGAAATTTAGCTTGTTATTTTGGGGTTGCTGCCCATAACTGTTGAGTCGCCAAACATCTATGTTTTGTTCGAATTTTTAATACTGCTATCGAATTAGCTAAGACAGCAGAAATACTTTCAACACTTACTGAAAGTAAAAATGGAAATTATTTCTTCATCTAATATCTGAAATGGAGAATAAAAATAATTGAATAATAACCGCTCTTCAACTAAAATCTGGTTTGACAGTTTGAAGCTAATATATAAATCCAGAGTATTTAATCAAAGTTCCTATTTTTTAATTAGAATCGAATATCCGCAACACAACAATTTGAACAGAATCATTAAAATAAATTTTAAAAATGTTAATGATTTAACGTACCCTAACATTTAATGAAGATTTGTTTTAATAGAAGCATATCGGTATAGTATTGAAAATTTAAATATACAAGAGGTGTTTTAATCACAGACTTTTGACAGCATAAGACTAATATGAACGTTATAAACATAGAAACATCTTTATTTCCGGAAATACTAAAATAATAAACATGTAACAAGAATTTTAAATAATCGTAAGCTTTAAACTGATACTCGTTGAAACCAGGACTGACGTCACAGCAGGAGCGGTAGAATAAAATGGCGGGAAAAATTTTAGAATTTAGAAAAACATTGAGCAGCAAAATTTAGGGATGGCAAAAATTTTGGACTTTAGGTAATACACAAGGCAGAGGCATTTAGAAGCTGAAAATGTTTTTTAATTTAGTAATGCACCGGAAAGCAAAATTTAACATTTTCAAAAGTTACGCCGATCGGCAAAATGCCTAGCGCCGGCCATGGTTGCAACGCCTCGACGTATGCTATCATATGTTAGAGGTTCTGAACTTTATTAAGTAAGCACAGTAATGAGCAGAGTGATTTTTATTAAATATAGAAGTAAACGAGTAATAAAATAAATATTATCGTTCTTTTCTATACAACTTTTCCTTAACTTCATTCATTATTAAAATTATTGCTATTATTATACCAATACCAGCTACTAATTCAGAAGTCAAACAACAAAAATCAGCGTTTGTTTGACTTTCAGCGTTTGTTGTTGTTTGACTTCTGAATTAGTATTTATTCGGCGTGTTATTGTGTCTCAATACCAGCTACTTATGGATCTTTCACTACATATTTTAAAGGCGATAGCTGAATTCATCTCCCGCAGTAATCTATAGTATAATAAACATATATTTAAATAGCTTATTGTTTCGTATATGTTTGCGAAAATGGACTAATTTTCATAACAGCAATCTTACAAATAATAAGCAATTTAAATCCGAAAAAAAATATTTTATTATTCCAAAGGGCGTTAGCCCAGAAAGGCTATTAATTTCGTTTTGACATTTTGCGTCGATTCACTTTCTGCGTTGATTCACTTTTCAAACTGTTGCCATCAAATATTATAGCCCTGTATTATATTTAAAGAAATTAAATAATGAAGAATCTTCATAAATGTATGTATGTTTCTCGCATTGTGATAAAACAATGGTACTTAGAGACATCAGATTTTGAATAACGTAATCTTCCACCAAATATGGTCATCTGGAAGCCCTAATTTGGAATTTGTTTTATTATCGATTTCATATTTTGGAACACTGTAAGGAATTCTTGATAAACAAACTCAACGATTTCAAAGTGAGCAATGACAATATTGTACGGGGGGGGAGAAATATCTCCAACGCTCGAGACTGTGTTTCGGAAATTCTAATGATACGCTCATTTTAAAATTATTTTGCGATATTGCTGTTGAATTGAATTCTATGGTTTAAGTGCGAAGAACATGATATTTAATAAATGAAAGTAACACACAAAACCTTAAAATTGGGCGTAATGTAAAATCTGAAAGCGTTTTCAGATTTTATTTATTTTTTCTTCTCATTAAAACTGCAGTTGTGACGTGAATACCAGCAATTTTTTCTACAAAGTCTCTCTATAAAGATGTCTACCTCAAGGTAAACAGCTTTTCCGTGCATTTCCATTTAACTTGATCAAATCTGTCTACAAGCACCGACGTCTAGTGATTATCTAAACAGTATAAAAACGTAGTCGTTTAATACGTATGCGTAAAAAAAAAAATGTTATACATATTTTATTACAGTGTATTGTAAAAAGTGTTGCTTAAACACTGTCATAAAGCAGTGAATGAGAAGAAAAAAAAAAAGAGCTTCTCACTTTTCGAACAGCTGTTAACAGGATCATTATTTTGTTTTCAAACAGAGAACGAAATTTTCAGAATAGAGAATTTTCAGAGGATGAAATATGTCGAAAGAAATTAATGGTGTTACCGCAATTTCGGTTTGCGAATTTTAAAAAATCCATACAATATGCACAAATCTATAACAATCACTTGAATGATTTTTAATACCCAATTTAAAAGACAGACCTGATATTTGATCAATATACTTTCAGTTTTATCTTCTTCTCGGTATTAATAGATTGATTACGTAATTCAATTAAACTTTTCCTTGAAAGCATCAATTTCATTTGTAAATGTTTTGCAATACTAAATACTAATATTATTAAAATTCCCAATCTTAGTAAAAGGCCAACCACTGGCAGAGTGAATAAGAGTACTGTAATTGTGTTAAGCCGGCGTTAAAATCCCAGAGAATAAGGTGGCTACTTAGTCGTTTTTTTTTTTTTTTTTTTTTTTTTTTTTTTTTTCCATGAGCAATACGAACACGAGATAGTTGCCCTTGAAAAATCCTCCTCGTATGCGTCCTTTGCCTTAGGGTAATAGCCCTCGTATGCTATATCAGGTGCGCGCGCTGCAAACTCGGGAAAGTTTATGTTCTTTCATTATAGTTAATTAAAAAAAGCAATCAAACCCAATAATACTGTTTATGGATGTTTCAGAAGTTATTCAAGACTTGAAAAAACATACTACTAGTGCCTTTTGTAAGTGTTACTAGAACAGAATTTTTGATAGGATTAAATTAGATCAAGAAAATTGCAATCTATTGGCTATGCATTAAAGAGAAACAATTAATTCCAAATTATCATTCATTTCAACATGTTATGGACAAATCTTTAATTAAAAAATACGTATTTATAACAAACACAAGATCAAAAGAGGAAAATATTTCAATTTGATTGTGAAGAAGTAGAAAAATGCAGTAAATTTTTCGTATGCTTTAAGAATTCTTCAATTTCATAGTATCGACCTAGTGGTAATGTTGCTGAACTGGTAGTTTGACCTAGGTTGAAATCCTAGTGAAAGGGTGGACTGCATGGGAGTTTTAATGGTTTCCTTTTCTGTAGCGTGAATACGAGATATTTTGCCTTCAGAAGTCTTCACGAAAGCATCCTTGTTCATAGGCAGGTAGTTTTATTCTCTTAGTTAAGAAGAATCGTAGGTTACCTCACTTGCGTAAACAAACGAAAGTGAGTTCGCTCTATATTGGCTCTTATAGACTTTTGCATTGATTTAAGCTTAATGTAAATTTGAACGTGACTGTAAAATTAATTTTTTTATATCACAAATATTATTAAATTTATATAGCATAATCATTGGTACGCGAGTGAGCTAACCTGTTCTTCTACGGACTTTGAGTCATTACGGCTTTTGATGCTGCAGACGTGAAAAATGTACATTGGCCTTTGCCGGGATTCGAACCCTGGAGCTCTCGAATACGCATCGAGTATGCTTCTAATTACACCGCGATGGATTACGTAAAGGAAGGGGAAAATACCTTATTAATTAAACTAACTATCATAGTGTCCAAACTCTGCTATTCTATTCTAAGCAAGGCATTGAAGAAAGTTGCTCTGCAGTAACTCTTATTCTCGAAGTAAAGGAAAACAAACTACTGAAATATTATGTCTTTTGATTGTAATCAATTTTGAGTTTTCCTCGTTTGAAAATATAGTTATTTTAAATAATTTTTTTTTTCTTATATGAAAATAAACGATCTACTGTTTACTGGGATCAATGTACTAGGAAAAAGAAACATAATTTATCATATCAAATATACATGAAAACAATGAACAAATTAGAACTCACTTCAGTTATCTGCAATCAATGCATATATTCTCTAGGAATACATCAAAGATGAATGCGTTGATTATATAATGGAATTCACGGATTTATATAAGATTAAAAGCACTTCCTTCATTAGGGACTTGAAAACGATGTCTAACGACGCAGGTGTGGAATTGCAATTAAAAAGCGCATAGGATAAGCGATTTTGTAGAAGAATAACAAATATCATAAGCTTGAATTATTTTGCCGGTTATGGAACTTAGAATTTCAAAATTGTGAACATTACTGATAAAACAGTAATAATAATAATAATAAAATAATATTTAAATAATAAATAATAAAATATTATATATATTATTAATAATTATCTAATAATATATATTATTAAATACTTATGAATAATTATTTAATAATATATATTATTAAATACTTATTAATAATATATATTATTAAAATAATAAATTATGCAATAAGGGGCGTTTTTTTAATGTTTTGTGCGTTACCTTTATTTATTAAATATCATGCTCTTCGCACTTAACCATAAAATTCAATTCAACAGCAATATCGCAAAATAATTTAAAAATAAACAGATCTTTAGAATTTCCGATTCAGTGTCTCGCGCGCTGAAGGTAATTTTTTTTTTTTTTTAAATCCCTTACAATGTTGTCATTTCTCGCTTTGAAATTGTTGAGTTTATTAACCAAAAATTCTTTAATGTCTGACAAAATATGAAATAAATTGTAAACCAAACTCCAAATTAGGGCTTCCAGAAAAGGGAATCAACACAGAAAGTGAATGGACGCAAAATGGCAAAACGAAATTAATATGCTTTCTGGGCTAATGCCCTTTGGGCTAAAATGAAACTACACAAAATGATTTTTTTTTATTTTTTTTTTATTTATCCAAGTTATTTACATTTGCAGAATAAAAGAAAAATCTGAAAAGTTTCAGATTTTAAATTACGTCCAAAGGGACTTTTTTTTAACATTTTGTGTGTTACCTTTATTTATTAAATATCACGTTCTTTGCACTTAAACAATAAAATTCAGTTCAAGAGCAATATCGCAAAGTAGTTTTAAATTGAGCATATCTTTAGAATTTCCGATACACAGTTCCGCGTGCTGGAGATAAAAAGGTTTTTTTTTCTGTACAACATTGCCATTGCTCACCTTTAAATCGTTTAGTTTGCTCCTCAAAAATTCGTTAAAGTTTTACAAAATATCAAATCGATCACGAAATAAATTCCAAATTTCAAATTTGGGCTTCCACATACCCATATCCGCAGTAGGATTACGTCGTTCAAAATTCGATGGCTGTATGTACCAATGTTTTATCACAATGCGAGAAATATACATACATTTATGCAGATTTTTCATCATTTAATTTTTTCAAATATAATGCAGGACTCTAACATTGGGTGGCAACAGTTTGAAAATTGAAACAGACATTTTAGTGAACCAACGCAAAATCGCAAAACGAAAACAATAGCCTCCAAGGACAAAGCCCCTTTTGGAATAAAAAGAATATTAGTGAAAAGACTTAGACATTATTCTTTAAATTGTTAAGCATTATTCGTTAAATTAACCTTTGAGAGAATTTAGGGAATAACGTAAGAGTTTCACTTATCATAGAGTGTTAAAAAATCTTTACTGTCCTTTTTTTGTTTGTTTTGTTTTTAGTTTTTTGTTTTGTTTCTAAAAATTGTTGCAACAAACTGTAGTTTTATTCTTGAAACGTAATTCTAACTTGAAACAGGAATGAAAGCTTGAAAAAAATCTTCAAATGAAATGACAGATACTTTCTCACGATTCTGAAAATCAAAGATATATATCGTCTGCATCTTTCCTTTTGGATACAGGGCCAAGTCAAAATTGCTTGAACGCTGCGGGGGCGGGGGGGAACAGAAGAAAAGGCAGGGACAACCTTGTCCCTGCCTTTTCTGCTTTCCCATTCTGTCTGTTTCATTGTGACTGAGGGTAATAAAATTTCCCGCGCTGCTGGAGAAGTTGTCCCTTCATCTAAATTAGGTTGCAATAATTGTAACGTTTTGGTCCCCCTTTTTTTCCTTTTGAAGGATTTTCTAAGCTTTCACATAAAAGAAAAATTCTGATATTTTGTATTTCCTATCTGTTGTCTAAAAGTGTGTAATACAGAAGATGTAACTCCTTAGTTCAATTTCAATCAAATTTAATCATATTACAATTATTATTTTCTTAACCCTCTGAGCGTTATGACCGGGTTTAGGCGGTCAAGACGGCCTACCTCGAAAGCGTTACGGACGCTTCTAGGCGGTCACTCGAAAAGTGTTCGAAAGCGTCACTGACGGTTCTAGGCGGTCAGTGGTGAAGGCCTCGAAAGCGTTATGACCGCCTTAAAGCGGCCGTGCAGATGTCTCCTGCCCCCCTTATTTCTGGAACCCTGGAGATCTCTAAATAACAGTTCTCAGTAGGAGGGAAAGAGGGTTGCCTTTTTTCGTTTTAGACCGATATGTTTAATCGCCAAGAAAACGCTTGAGCATGTAGTGGTTTATAAACAACAAACAAACGTGGACATTCTTCGCGAAATAAAAAAGTAGCATGTAAGCATGTTTTTTCAATACTCTCTTTAAACCGATAACATTTTCATAAAATATCCTTTAGTTTTTAAATTGAATGTTCAGAAATATGCGAAATGCTCGTGAATTCAATTAAAAAATAGCATTAGGAAATATTTAAACAAATTTACTTATGGATATATAGATACATAATTAAAACCGACAAGTTATCAGTTTTAATTATTCGAGCGAAACGAATAGCGCATTTAATTACTGCATTTAATATGAATTATATATAATTATATGTAAAGAATAACATAATTAAGCAATAATTCAAATAAAAATTAGCCATCAACAGTAATTTATAATAAGCGTATTTTGAACGGGTTTATGAAGCATAATCTAATTTGATAGTAAAAATAATAATGGCGAATTATTTATTCATTTTGGAACAATATTCGTGGCTTATACTGGTTTGATGAAGTTCTGTTCAAATTCATTTCAAATATTCCAAATCTTTTTATGTACATTGATTTCAATGCGATTTTTATTAGAAAAATATTCAATGAGTTTGATTTTCTTACATAATTGTAAATACATTGTTCAACGCAAAATAACTACAAGCAGAAAGGCAAAGGCATGTTAAAATTTCTGTATTTTGCTATATAAATTATTAAAATAACCAACCTACAGCCTAACAACTGAATGTCCGAAATATAACCCGCAACTTTTCTAAAAGTAACAAATTTCAGTTAAAAAAAGCCGCAGTAAATAAATAAAACGAAATACTATTAAGAAAAGAAGCACGGAAATTAATTTTTTTTTATATTTACTTACTTTATTTTTAGTTCAAAGGGGCAATTTGCCCTGAAGGACTTTTAATTTCGCTTTGGCATTTTTCATTGAAAACTATAAACGGTGAATCACTTTTCAAATTGTTGCCACTAAATATTATCGCTCTGTATTATACTTAAAAAAATTAAATATTGAAGAATCTGCAAGAATGTACGCATGTTTCTCGCATTGTGATAAAACAACGGTACTTAGAGCTATCAAAATTTAAATAACGTAATCTTCCATACAATATGGGCATGTGGAAGCCCTAATTTGAATTTGAAATTTGTTTTATTATCGATTTCATATTTTGTAACACTTCAACGAATTTTTGATTAAAAGGCTAAACGATTTCAAAGCGAGTAATGTCAACACCGTACGAAAAAAATCCCATTTTTATCTCCAGCGCGAGAGACTCTAAGATACGGTCATTTTAGAATAATTTTGAGATATTGCTGTTGTACTGAACTTTATGGTTTGAGTACGTAGAACATGATATTTAATCAGGTAACACACAAAACGTTAAAAACGCTCCTTTGGATGTAGTTTAAAATCTGAAACCTTTCATATTTTTATTTATTAGTCCAAAGGGGCGTATTAGTATTTAAAACAATAGTCCTTGAGAGACTATTGTTTTAAATACTAATACTGTTCTTGTTTTTGCGATTTTGCGTTGAATCACTGTAAACGGCGAAACACTTTTCAGACTGTTGCCACCAAATGTTATTAGTCCCGCATTACATTTGAAGTAATTAAATAATGAAAATCTGCGTAAATGTGTGTATATTTCTCGCATTGTGATAAAAAAAAGGTTTGAAAAAAGGCCATCCAAGTTTGAATGACGTAATCCTCCTACGAATATGGGCATGTGGAAGATCAAATTTGAAATTTGGAATTTGTTTTATTACCTATTTCATATTTTGTGAAACTTTAACGAATTTTTGAGTAACAAACTCAAAGATTTCAAAGCAAGCAATAGCAACACTCTACGGGGGTGGAAACCTTTTTATCTCCAGCGCGCGGAATTGTGTACCGGAAATTCTAAATATATGCTCATTTTAAAATTAATTATCGACATTCCTATTGAACTGAATTTTATGGAGTAAGTGCAAAGAACATGATATTTAATAAATAAAGGTACCATACAAAACGTTAAAGAAATGTCCTTTTGGACGTAATTTAAAATCTGAAACCTGTCAGATTTTTTAAAAAATTTTTTATTGTTTTTTGAATGTGTGTTATTGGTGAATGACGCAGTAGTCGTGTATAATCTGAATATATAATAATTATTTGTGCTATTTTTTATTTGAAATGCATAGAATTCTCTAAAATAGTAGCATTCTTAGATTGAATATTGTCTAAGCAGGTGAAATGATATTTTAACTTCATTACCATATCAAATACAGTTTCTTTTTAATTTAAAAACTTCGTCAGCGGTCCGAAGCACCTTTTTGAATTATAGGATGAGTTTTAATAAAATTTGTAGTAGTCCGAATTTTTATAAGTATTCAGAATTACTGAAATAAAAAAAGCTAAACTTTTTAGAATTTCTTTATCAAAGTATTACATCTTAGGACAGCAAGACCTGATTAGTAAAATCTGGGAAAGGATCTACGATTGTCTAGTAAGAAGTAAAAAAAAAAGTACTTTAGGTCTAAGCAGTAAAAAAAAAGCTTGTCTCTCTATCGAAAATTGTCACGTATGCTAGAAAAGATTTTGCAAGACATTAATATTTTAGCTCAAACATGATTTTTTTAAAATTTAGTCTCTTGTTTTGGAGATGGTGTTCAAGCATTTTACCATAATTTTATTTTCACATGTGCAGAATTTTTATATTTTTTATTGATCGCTGTATTTTTAACTTCCATAGCATAAATTAAAAAAAAATACACACAGCAACTTCAGCCATAAACAGATGACTTAAGAGAAATTTGTTTTGACATATTATGTGAAAGACTAAGTAAATATTAAATGCTTTTGCATTTATGTTACATGACAGTAATTAGAAAACAATAACTGTAAATGCGCAAAAAAACTGTACTTATAACCTTCTGCATTTTTAAAGAAAGTACAAAATAGTTCAGAATAGCAGATGGCTTTCAGATCATTCAGTAATGTCATCGTAAGTATATCCTCTTCACGTTTCGGAAGAACTGCAGTAGTTCAGATTTGTCGTAAAAGACTAATTACACCCCTGGGGATTGGCGTACTTAGGGAACGGAAAAACAAGCTTTGAAACATACTCATACAAAAGTCCTACCTTTTCTTCGAGAGATAAATGACAGATGTGATATTTGAACACATGCTTTCAATCTGTTGTTTCCTTCTAACAAAGCGTCTTGCGCGGCTAGCAGGATGCTAGCAAAGTCTTGTAATAGTCTCTTGTTTTAAATATGCTGTGTTCGAACTCAGACTCAAAGACAGGCATTAAAAGATTTCATTATTGCTTTCTTTTACATTCAGCAATTCAATATTTATTAAAAAAATAAACACATAAATAAACTTGCATAGCAGATCAAAATTATGTTGCTGTGGAAATGTTTCATCAACAGTTATTAGTAGTTATAACAGCATAACTAAATAAGCCCATTTCGAAATATGGATGATATTGCATTCATTATTTTTAATCTGAAACAATATCATGTTGTTATTACTAGATAAAATGGCTTAAAATAAGCTGACACATTATAAGAAATTTTTTTTTTAAATGAAAATTGGATTCACTTTCTTTCACATAATTTATGACCAGTTCTTCCAAAATATTTTAAGGCTTAATTTACTACATAAAAGAAATGTTTCCACGTTCGTTGTTTTTAGTTAGTTAGCAATTTTAATTGGGGCTGTTATATAAGAAGGCTATTTATCGTTGTTGTTGTGTTACAGTACTTATTTTATTCTATAATGCAAATTTTGATCAATTGGTTAATTTTATAATGTATAGAGGAACTTCAAAAAGAACAAAAGTAATTTCCACCGTTATAATATGTCCTTAAATGGTTCCCAATAAAAACATAGTTAAATAAGTAGTATACTACATTATATTATTATATATTGTAGCTATTTGGTTAGTAAATTAATTATATATATATATATATAATTAATTTACTAACCAAATAGTAAAAACATTTCAAATTCGAAATCCATCTTTTTACTAAGTACTTTTTGCAAAGTAACAAAAATTCTAATCCCTTTGTTGTTTAAATTAAAAATAAATAAAAATTTTTTTTTTTTTCATGAAATGCTAATTTTATGTTATTTGATAAAAAATGGGAAGTGCAAAATCAAAATCCTGGCGAAATACATATACTTATGAATGAACACAGCACACAAACATTTCTTCACCCTAAGCACGAACACTAATAATATTTTAAACAGCTTAAAATGAATCCACTTTCAAAGTATTTAATTTGTGATAGATAATGACAGCTGAAAACATTTTCCAATATTACAAGATAAAATGAAGTTATTTCTCAGATAGTTTTACAAATAAACTCACAAAATAAAGAACGCTTTTTAAAATTTTTAATTTGCAATATGTTAGATGCTTTATTGAAGAATTTGCAATAATATCGTTCTGATTTTTATTTTATCCAAGATTGCCGTTATTTTTCCCTGATGAGCAACTTGCTAATTATTAGTCCAATGTAGAGTCCTCCTTCTGTTTTCTCATAAAATCGCCTTTGTAAATTTAGAGTTTAATTTAGCAAAACGTTTTCCACCTAAGTGGTAAAATGTCTTCGTAAAGGATTCCCTAAAGAAATCTGCCTTGTATTTATGTTGCATTTAGGGATATTTCAAAAACACACGCTGCTGATTGTTATTTTTAATAGGTGAACAAAAGAATTTTTTTTTTTTTAAAAAAAGAAAGAACATAACTTAACTGCAAGCCATATCTTATTCCTAGATAGCGAAGCTTGATTACAAACTCAATTCTTAAAATACATTTAATTATATTTATGCTTTAAAAAATACCTTATCTGGTAATTGTAAATGCATAAATCACTTGTTTTTTAAAACTAAGTGATCCGCTCTAAGTTGAATAATTACAAATAGCATAATGTGAACGATCAATGAAGCTAGAACCGCCAGTTTATTCTTATGTAATTAATAAAAATTTCATTGTTTCAGCATCCTAGTATTTTTCTTCTTCCATACTAAAGCTCACATTTAAGCTTTAGAAAATAATCATATTTCTTTCGATTACCATCCCTCAGTCGAAACTGATGAATAAGAGTTTTTATAACTCTTATTCTCAGGAGTTGGATAACATCCTGAGAGGAATTCATTAATAATAGTAATATGTAAAGCCATGAAACAGGTAAACTCAAAACGTCCTTGGAAGGATCAAAATCATGATCGATTCAGTTATTTAAATAACGCAAAGAAGCTGCGAGGGCTACCTGCCTATGAGGAAGGATGCCTTCGTGGAGAACATTCTGAGGGAAACTAGCATATTATACAGGGGGAAAAACACAAGAACGAACCATGCAGCCGGTCAGTTCGTTTCTGATCGAACCCAAACCAGTTCGAAGTGCCAGTATTCAGAGGTGTATCTTAACCACTGATGAGGCTTGGATCACAATCATGAATCTTCAAACTTATTCATCTAGACGTGCTGTCAATTTACCTTACAAAAAAAAAAAAAAAAAAAAAAAAAAAAAAAAAAAAAAAGATCATTCCTTATATTCTCTACTACTTGCACCACCGCAGGACGCAAGGTAAACCAGTAAGTCTTTATAAATGTACTAGCATGTCAGCATTATATGAATTGTTGGACATTTTAACTTCGAAAATTAGATTAGTATTTGAAAATGAATATTATGTTCAGTTATTTTTAAGTTTGTTTGCAAACTGATCGTTGCCTGTTTGCAAACTGATCGTTGCCTTTCCAATTCAAAAAAATTTCGAATCATATCTAGATGCTAGATATATCATTAAAACATTTACTTGATTTCGCCACCCACTTAACTTACACGTTGACCATTTAACCGCGTTGCCTGATTATCCCGAGTTATTAATATATATATTGCAGTTATTTATTATCTTGTGAAGCAGTTTCTTTAAAAAGAAGAAGCAGCGGCCGAGCGATAAAGTCGCTGAACACCGGTAGTTCGGTCCGAGGTTCGAATCCCGCGAACGGGCTGGCTGCATGGGTGTTTTCGTGGTTTTCACCATCTGTATTTCGTGGTTTTCGCCATTGTTACTAAAGAAAGAATTTATTTTTGTGTAAAATTCAGATTGCTTGAATTTTAATAATTCTCAGAAACGAAACACAAATAACAAGAAACTAAAAAAATATTCATAATTAATTAGGATATATAAACGATGTAATCATTAAGCATATTTTTAGTAAGAAAGAATATTTTGTAATAAATAAATGAAAAATATATTTAATATTAAAGAATCCTCTATATATCTCTACAAAGTATAAAAATTACAAATATTTTTCAAGGTGCATGTGTATATGTACCCGATAAAAATATTTACATTGTTTATTATTCTAGCGATATTTTTAACCAGGTGCATATTTTCCGTGAGGCATTTTCCGGAGATTTTTTTCCCCGATGTACATTTTCAGGATATTTTCTTGGCATTCGTTTTACTCAAGTGGTTAGATTAAAGTGTTATTTTGTATGCTGTGAAACCTAACTAGAATTTTTCATTCCATAGTTGCTTCACATAAATTTTCGATTTCATGTAATTTTCAGTTTCATAATGGCACTATCATTTTGAGATTTACTATACTTTTCAGTTTTCTTTTATTAAATGTCGTCTACAACTTCTTTCAATAAAATACTGATATATAATAGGGAAATATAACATACACGCGCACACATGCCTACAAACATACATCACCATATGTATACACAATGTTTTGTATGTGTGTTTACATATATATAGTTTACATACAAAAACAGTTTTAATAATTCCTACGAAAAATGTGATAAATTTTCACGAAATAAACTGCTTAAATTTATATATATATATATATATATTGCGCTTTCCATAGTTTTAACAATTCTGCAACAAAGAATTTTTTTTTTTTTTTTTTGTTTTGTTTCTATTAACATCTCGATAATGCACGTAGTATATAAATACTTACATTGTAACTCATATATAGCTAATTACAAGGAAATTGCGTTGTAACTCGAAAATACATTTATTTTCTCAAGAAGCTCCTTTGACCAAGCTATTTACTTGTTGCTACCCCCAAAGTGATTTTACTCTATAAAAGCCGAACTACCTGATCTCATTCATCAGCCACTACATCTATTCTGCTGTTGAGTTATGCGATATACATACATACATACGTACGGACATATGTCGCGCTAAAACTAGTCATAAGTCCCAAATATAAAATTTCAACATTTTATGTCAAGTTATGCGACATACGTGCGTGTAAACGTCATGATGGAACTATTCAAAATGGAAATTTCCTTTGAAATATGAAAATCGAAATGTTTCGCGATTACAATACTTTATTTATTTATTACAAGTCAAAACGGTGTCATAAATAACTAACTACTAATAAATTTATGATGCAATCTAAAGAATTATTTAAATGTAACACTTTAAACTGGAATAAACTTATAATATTTGAAAATTAAATATAAACATAATACTAAAATAAGTTGCGAATAATTTGTATTCGAAAAATTGGAACACGAGAGAAAAAAAATTCTCACAAATTCCCTTTGTATATTAAAAAGTATTTCCTCAGAAAATAAGGATAAAAAATGCAAGATTAGTTTTTCACCATTATCGAAGCAATTTCTTAAAGAAACTGGAAATTTAAAGCATTTTACGTAGTTTCTCTTACTGATGTGTATTCGGCACATATCTTGATTTAAGATACGAGTAATATATAGCATATGTGTTAGTGTGCAAGTAATAAAGTAGCCAAATAGGAGATAAAATACTATTTTAGCAACCAGTCTTGTGACGAAGATACCATAGGGAGAAAAAATAATTTCACTCGCTAAATTCAACGGAGGGGAGAATTAGCTTAATTATATCCACATGGTAAGGGGCGCCCGCTTTTGAAGCAGTTTGAGTAAAAATGCTTGCCGCTTTTGCGACAGACCTGGTAAGAAAACACGATTATTTTTACGTCGTTTCCTGAAAAAACCCGTAACGCTCGGGGGGTTAAATCACTGAATAATAATTTACGATAAAATATCAATCATTCGTATAATGGCATATTTTAAAATTTTTACGTCGTTCGTTTTAGAGTTTCGGATGACCTCTTGTTGTCCATCCATTAAAAGTATTATCCACTGAACGATGAGTGCGCATTCAAAACATAAAAATTTTAAAAAGTGGATGAATAAAGATTTTAATTAATTTTGGAAATAGGTATAGTCTACACTAAAAATGGATAAAAAATATTTGAGCTATCTTATTCCAAAAGCGTTAAATTTCTAAAAGCATTTCAAAACATTTTTGATTGTTGCTATGATAAAATAATACGAAATACCAAAAGCAGATTTTGGTTTTTGAAATAAATTACTATCATGAAACTACATTTATAATATTCTGTTGCATTCTGATGACCATACTTTAGAAACTCCTTCCAGTTTTTAAATTAAATGTTGAATAGAATTGCAGATATAAATTTATGCACAATGAGAATGAAATTTACGTATGGTGGAAATAATCATACAATACTTGCCACCAAGAATAATTCTATGTAACAGAACAGTACTTCAGGTTCTGCATATAAAACTGTACAATGTTAGTTATATTATAAAATGTTCAGGAAACATCAAGAATTTCACTTTATTTGTAATCATTCTCATTCAGCGTTGCAAGTAAATTCATGGTAATCATGAACTCCATGTGTGCAATTTTCGCTCAATCAATCGAGCATTTTCAATTATTAAATATCCATTCATTATATATATCATTTCCATAGTAAAGTTCTCGTTTTCTTCTTTACTTACTCAAAAAGAAAGCTAGAAAAGTGCATTGTTCGAGAGTCCTCCCTTTTTGAGGTATATTTATCGAATTCCATTAAATTATTTGCCTGATGTGTAGTTAAGAGCTGAAGGTTAAGAATTATGCAGTTAAGAACTTTTTTCACTGAGTCAAATTTTGAAATAAATTTCTGATTTGCTTTGCCAATTTCAGTTGCTTCTGCAGAGTCGTTTCTGCAACGCTAGTACAATATTTCACCGAATACGAGTTTTCCCATTTGGTATTTTTATTCTGACAGAAAATTCAGTGTGGGTCCATAAGGTTCAAATTTTTCTTTGTGTTTCTAACCACATTATTAGATTTAAAAAGACATGGAAATGCTTCAAATTGCAAAACGAACAAAAGTGTAGGAAATTAAAAGATGCAAAATGAAACGTATTAAAAAATCTTTTTAATTACTCAGTTGGACGACTCGGTTTAAAATGTAGCTAGTGGGTTATCAGGTCAGGGTATTTGGATACGACAAAGCACACGACGGCTGTCCTAAGGGAAGGTATATTTTCGAGGACGACTTGCTCAGCGAAACTAGGTCGTATTCACATTACACAAGCAGAAAGCCACAAAATGGTCTATATAATAACAACCCGCTCTTCTGCGCAATAACCTAGATCGAACTACCAGTATACAACTGTTTACTTCTCGACCACAAGTGGAGCCCCTACTCCACAGATCACGTGATTTAACGAAACAGAATTTTTTTTTTCATTCTTGATTGTTCGCTTGATTGGATTTGATGCACACAAAGGCTACATACCTAAGGGAAGGGATGCCTTCATGGAGGACCTTTTAAGGAAAATTAACTCCCATTCATGCTATACAGTGGAAAAAGCGCTTTTCTTGTTGAATTGAAATTTTAAGCTATAGCTATCCTGGGTAAGGAAACGAAATTAAATAAAAGAACTTACATAAAGTTCAAAATATATACGTTAAAGTATATGTGTTTTAATTATTAGTGTTTAAAAATAATGAGAACAAGGATCCTTTGAAAAGTGTTATATGATTTTGACTTTAGTATCATATGATCAGAACTGTTGGGATAATTTAAGAATTATTTTTTTATTTTTCAATGCATTCTGATAAAACTTGCATATTAAAGATTTTATATATATATACATACGCATGTATGTGTAAATTTCCACACAGAGCATGATTTCAAGTATCATATTTTTGAATTTTCAATATAGCAAATTAATAAGAAGAGAAGCATGCCAATATAATAGTTAAAATTTGTAAAAAAGTAAACTTTAAATTCGCGTAGATTTTTAAATAAACATTTATCAATTTCAAGAGCAAACTGGCATAAGTCCTTCTTCTTCAGACGCGAAACAGATTTTCTGCAATTTGCCTGCTCACGATTGCTCTAGAAATCGATAGTGTATTATATCCTTACGTATTTTTCCCACTATCGTTTTAGCTGCAGGCTCCGTAAATTAAAAAATATTCCTGTAACTTTCCCCTTCCTCAATGCGTTCAGAGGACGCAGTCCTCTAAATTTTAAATTGGATTCGTCCACGTCGTGATTGTTTTCATCTTATTGACAAAAACAAATCCCTGCAAACTACCTGTGAAGGTAACGCCGAACCTTTCCCTTCCAACTCTTGAAATTTATGCCTAATACAAGAACCAACGAATAACAGCGAAGTAAAACCGAACTGACATTCACTCTATGATTTATCTAATTCAGCTACACATTCCTCTTCTCTAATTATTTTCGGATGTCTTGGAGCCTAGGAGTAGCAGCAACAACTTTAAAAACGGGAAAGCATCAGCTTTAACACTGTACAGAGAAAAAAAACATTTCTTATTTAATGTCATATAATTTTATCTGACACGATTCAAGACACACTTATTTCAAGGCATTTTAATTTAATTCTGAAACTGTATTTCCGTTCAAGAATGTGTTACTAGAATTTATAAAAAAAAAGACGCTTCTTTAGGGAAATGTTTAAAAACAGTTTTAACTTTGAAAATACAGCATCTTAAAACTGAATTTTTGATTTTTTCAGTGCACTAAATTAGGCAAAATTCTGCTCAGTTCTACGTTTATTCGCACGATAGTTTTAGTCTTAATTTTCATTTTAAGTTAGAAATACTTAAAGCATTAATAAAAGAAAGTGAAAAAAATTATATTTTGGAAGTTTTCTGTGCGTATGTACGAATTTAGAAAAATTTCAAGTAATTTATCGTTTTTCAGTACATGATTTAAAATCATCATTATAAACTTTTAATATGGAAAAGGAATTTTTAATAAATAAAATCATTCAAAAATCTAGATAGTAATATAGTTTATCTGAAAGGAGTTCATTTATGTGCCGGCTTTTCACTTTAGACGATCTTTTATCATTGCACTCTACTTCATGACACAGTTTTCTTTCCGCAAATATCTCCAGCGACGGGGGGAAGGCATTGAGGGTCTTAATGTAGCAAAGAATATTTTATTTTTATCTAAAAAAAAGTATTTATAATAACGATGAATAGGAAGCTGAGAATTAAAGTTAAGATTTTGGTAGGAAAAAAAGAAAAATGCAGAACTTGTAAAAACTGAATGGTATAGGAAAATTTTTAATTTAATGTTCTATCATATAAATTCGTTGTGATCAACGTTCAAAGTTACCATGTAAAGAAACATTTTTGAAATTCAAATTCATCTCAAATAGATTTAGTAATAATTCAAGTCAATGTCGTTGGAAAATATTCATGTTAACGTCATTCAGAAAAGATTATTGATTAGAATAAAAATTGAAGTAATTAAAAGATAAAATAAGTAAAATTAGTTGTTTATTAAACTATAGGCTAACGTAATGCATTTTATTTAGTACATAAATTGTATACGTTTTTATTTGTATAATGCGATGAGTAGAAAATTTTGATGACCGTATCTTTTCTCTGGGCCTAATTATTAGTTCTATTCTTCTTCTTGCTACGTAATACAAATGAGTAATGGTACAAAGTTATGGTGGAATCAAAGCGTAATTTTCTATAAATTTTTGCGTGAGGAATGACTACAATTTTTATGCATATTTTGTGAAATATTTTAGTAAAACACGGAGAAATAAAAGTAAATAATTTTCCAAATAAAAAACTAAAAACGCAAAGCAATATCAATTTCAAACACATATTCATAAAGTACGTACGCTGTTTAAAATCTGCTTAGTTACGCAGCCAACACGGCGATAACCACTAAAATCTGGTATACATTCAATTAAATCTTTCTTGCCATAACGGGAGCCTGCTGGACAAAAGGACATGGACACGTCACTACGCCCCGCTGAACGACGGTCATTTGAGTGGGGGGAAAGCAACTAAAGACAGCGAAACGTCTGCCGCTTTTAGCTTTAATCTGGATACAGAATGGGCAGAAGAAATAGTAGAATCTGGTTTCTTTTCAAGACTTGAGATGAAGAGATTTTAGTTGAGGGTCTCGGCCACTAGGAAGGTTAAGAGAAATTTTTGAGTTAAAAAAATATGAAATAAATAGTATTGCCAAACCGAAACTTATTGTTATTATTTACGGTTATATTCTGAGTTGAAGAAAGCACGTGATTCCATATAACGTCACTGTATGTCGAAAAATATTTCGTTAATTTCAGTATTTTAAATGAATAGCTGCTTTTGGCAACTTTTATGTTTCACCTTTAGATACGTGACACGATATGCTATCGCTACGTTAATTCTTTTATTGAGATTTTGCAAATTTGTTATATTAAAATAAATTTAAATGATAACTTCAAATGTATTACCCCAAGTGTCAAAGGTCTTTGTTTCCTGACTTGGCAAGAAAAATATATTTACGAATAGCTGGTTGCTTGGAAAGAATGAATACATTTTCTTCATAATGAAATGTTTCTATGCATTTTATGCTATTCTAATTTTATTTATAAAAATTTAATTTCTTTAATTGTATAGTTCCTTTCTGAGTAGAAGTTTAAACTTCTGTAGGTATTTAACATATTTTAGATGCAATGTTACTTTACTACAGTTACATAATTTTTTTTTTCAATTTACTAAAATGTCTGAACGCAAGAAGACAGCACAAATGTTACAGCGAGCTACTGAAAAAATGAAGTAAAAGGCACTAGGAGACTCAGCAGGCAAGTACAAGAAAACTTGCATGCTTCAAAAATGAATGAAGATACAACTAGAAACTCAGCAGGCAAGCATAGTGACAAGAAAGGTTACGCATTCAAGAAACTGAAAAAGAAACGAATAGGAGTTCCAGCAGACAAGCAACAACTCAAGAAACTTCGCTTGCTCAAACTGTATCAGAAACTAGTAGCAGACGCAAAAGACATTCAGAAAACCAAGAATCACTGCGTGCTCCGGAAAGGTAAGCAGAAGCGAAACGGAGGCCCATTAGGCAAGCGGAACGTCAAAAGAATATGCGCGATGACGGGAAGAAGTCGCAAGTAAACGAAGGATGCAAGACTGTCCGCGTCATCGTCAGATTCGACAGGAAATACCAGAACAGCTCAAGAAGCTGTATAAACAACTCAAGACCCTGCAGATTACGGACAATTTCGGTTCGAAGAGGCAGAGCTCATACGAGGAAACAAGCTTCGCATGAACGTATCACGACATACACGTAGTACTCTTCACAATGCAGGAAGTTTACTTTGAGCAACACACTGTATACGTAGAGCTCGTACACATATATAGTAAAGATTTTGCTTTGTCAACAGCCCCCTAGTAAAATGTATGAAGTTTATATTGACATCTCACAATACCTGAAAGAAATTTTTCTATTGACTTCTTCATTTACTATTTTCTTAAATTTCTTATCAGTAATCCTGTCTATATATTATAGATATCAAAATCAGAAAAAATTAATTAATTATCTTTAAATGTATCTAAGTGATGAATACTTCCCCCCTGTTCGTACCGAAACAACACGATGTAATTGTAGATACCTAGAAAGTAAAATGTATTCAGCAGGCTGTACAGCAAGCGACAACTATAAATGGTGGTAACACAAGAATGTTATATAATGTTATATACTGGCAGAATTTTAAAAAGAAGAACATATACATCAGTGTTTTAAAAATACGAATTTTGCATCAAATTGCAAAACAAATATCTCAAAGTCTGCCTTTCCATGCATAAGAGTTCAGGATTCGGAAAATTATATTTTCGTAAACGGTTTAGCAAAAATAACAAAAATTATTGCCTTGAGAAATGGATAATCTTGGTATGAATACGAATTACGCCATGACTTCTCGTCAATGGTTGTTTTGAACACGCCCTTAATGTATATATATATAACCCTTAAAAAACGTAAAGTGAGTGAATCTACTATTCGATTGTGTCTTTATATCTTGAGTATTTAAGAAATAAGAATTGCATTTATCTATCTCGATAAAGCTAACGCTATTGCCCGACGTTTATTTAACACTTGATATAACCAACTTCATATATATCTTGAAATAACACATAAATTTCCTAATCAGATATTACCAATTGCAGAAAAAATACAAAAATAATGGAATTTCTAATAACACTACAAGTAACATACCGAGGAATAAATTGCGCTGCAAAACTGATGCAATCAACAATATGTAAACCACAAAATTTATGTACCGCTATAGAAATGCAATAGAATGAGAAAAGAAACTGTGATGAAATTTATAATGAAAACTTTACCATAAAATATTAGTATATGATATAAGTAAATATATACTTTTAATACTATTCATTTAAATATTTTCAAACGTTCATAATATTCATTACTTACAAACGCTCTTACAATGACTTTTTCACTCTTACAATGACTTTTACAACAATATATAATAGAATCGAATTTCTAAACTAAGTGTTCATTGTTACACCATATTTCATTCTTGGGGAACCTTTCATGGTTCTTCAGTAATTCTAACTGTTAACTGGTATAAAAGGAATTATGATTTCATATATATGCACAGACTTATATATGTATTATATTAAAACTTATCTGTAGTAACATACATCATCTTATATGTATTCGCATAATTCTAAATTAATTATACTAGTCAACATAATTTGTATATTGATAGCAGCACAGATTTAAAATTATTTATTACTATCTGCTTGCTAACGATTATATAATTAAGTACAGTGGTACCTCGACATACGAGTTTAATATGTTTCGTAACCTTGCTCGTATCTCAAGGCAATTTTCCGCATTGAAAGTAATCGAAATGCCATTAATCCGTTCCAGCTCCCAAAACACGACCTCAGCTGTTTTTTTAAGTGTTTTTGAATAAGAAAAATGTAGTTTCTTATTCAAAAACAAGAAGAATCATTTATTTATAAATAACAAATACATATTCTATAAAAACATAATTAAAAGAAAAAGTGCCTACGGAAGCGCTTAATTTTTGTCACTGGTCTTCGCTCTTTTTGTCATGATCTGCTCATTTTCACCCGCAGATCGTTTAAAAAAACTCTCCAAGGAGGTTTGTTTCTTCCTACCTGTCAAGGTATTGCGGAATCGAGTTAGGCAAGTTTCGTTGAACAACTCCGATTTAGGACTAGTTGCAACTTTTTCGCGGTGATTTTTATCCACAAACTCTACAACTTTATCCCACATTCTCAAGATCTGTTTTATATCTCTTGTAGGGATAACCTCCTCCATCTCTGGCTCCTCTTCAAAACTAATTTTTCGTTGAACCACCGTATGCTGCTGCAAATACAGATCGTGTAACTCCTCGGTTGTCAGCTCCTGAGACTGTTCCTCTACGAGTTCGTTCACATCTCTCTCCTCCACCTCCAGACTCATGGATTTTCCCAGAGAAACAAGCTCCTCTACCACTGACACTTTGGGTTCCAATCCTTCGAATTCTCTTTCAGCTACAGCCTCAGGCCACAGCTTCTTCCATGCAGACGTTGTAACACCCAGCCAGGCCTGAACAATAATTCTTAGGCACATCACGATGTTAAAGTGGTTTTTCCAGAACTCTCGAATGGTAAGGTTTGTGTTCTCTGTCACCTCAAAGAAGCGGCGAAAAATGTGCTTGGTGTACAAATTCTTAAAATTAGAAATCTTCTGCTGATCCATGGGCTGCAGGATAGGAGTGTTGTTGGGTGGTAGGTAGGGAAATTTTATATACTTGAACTCTTCGAGTAAATCATCTTCGAGATTTGATGGGTGAGTAGGGGCATTGTCGAGGCCAACACCAGAACAGAACACCAGAATTATCCACTCCACAAAGAAGTTCATTCTGTCCCACGCCTTCGGATTTGCCCTCCACATATCTTCTTAAAATTATAACTGGCAGGTTTTCCTTTAAAATATTATATGACTTAAAGCCTCTGGGGTTTTTCGAATGGTATACTAGCGGAGGCTTGATTTTACAGTCGCCACTCGCATTGACGCAAATTGCTAGATTTAATCTATCCTTAATGGGTTTGTGACCTGGCATCTTCTCCTCTGACGTTATGTAAGTTCTATTCGGCATCCTTTTCCAGAAAAGCCCTGTCTCGTCACAGTTGAGGACTTGCTGGAGGGATGTATCCTTTGGCTACTATCTGTTCGGAAAACATTTTGATGTAAACATCAGCTGCCTTTACATCCGGATTTGCTGCCTCACCATGCCTGACGACGGAGTGAAGGTCGGTCCTTTCCCTAAAGTTGTCAAACCAGCCCCGACTGGCTTTAAACGGGTCTTCCGATTCCACGTTTGTAGAAGTGTGTGGGATCTTCTTTAGAAAATAACCGTAAATCGCTCGTAAATAACTCGTAATAGTGCCTTCTCACATATGATGCTTTGTGTTAAGGTTCCTCCTTGAAGCTGCTTCTCTCTCACTCACACTATCAGTAGTTTCTCCATGTCTTGACGGAGAGAGGTCGGAGCTTAAAAATTATTGTAACGCCCTTAGTTGGCGTTATACTTTATCAACTCCTTTTGTTCAAGCACAGTAAATATCATTGATGTGTTACGCCCGTACATCCTCCCCAAGTCAATTACTCGCACACCTTGCTCATGGTTTTCTATTATTTAACGCTTTAATTCAATAGACATCATCATCTTCTTTGGACCCAGGGTTATAAAAATAAATATGATAAAGTTTTCTAAATGTACAAAAAGCAAAAAACGCGATCCCAACTTATCAAAAATGCTTCCAAAACGAGGGAAACAAGCACTCAGACTGAGGACTAGTCTGAGGTGGGAGAAACTGTTAGACGCTGCACACGACACCTACATGCGCGCGCATGTTGCGGTCGTGTACAGCGGTGTAGTGTGCGATTCCTCGTATCTCAAATCTTGTTCTCGTCTCAAAGCAAAAACATCGCTCGCTCGGTAGCTCCTGTCTCAAAACACTCGTATGTCGGGGCACTCGTATATCGAGGTACCACTGTAAATACAGTTTATAGTTTTTTTAATGTGACAATCATTATAAGCCATGCAGATTTTTCCTTGTTGTTTCATTTGTTTTCTCTTTTTCGAACGTCCAACAGTTTTGTTAGTTTCGGGCTTTTGGTATGGAGAGTGAGAAAATGAGATAAGACCAGAATGAACTTCAGTTCTGAACTTTGCAGTTCAGCATAGATTAAGGAGTATTGACAGATTTATGTTCGCTCTTTACGTGCGCTTTTCATCGTATTTTCTTCATCATTCTTAGCACTTTAAAGTGATAACTACTATCAGTGTTCCTTTATATTTCGTATATTTTTGGAATTATATTTTTTACTCGTACTTTTCGAAAAACTCCAGAATTGTTTAGTGTTTTTTTGGGACAAATAAATTCTAACAAGCTACCAGCTCTTCCGCATGCTTTACGAACCTTTATGCCAGGAACAATTTTGGGTGTTAGAAGTAGGACAGAATGCTAGTGACAAGAACAATTGAGGAGCATCTGAGGCAGCTTGTGACAGTCTTTGCTGCGTTTCAGGAAGATATAAAAGGAGAGGTTGATTCCTTTACAGAAGAGATAAATGCGTCCAACAACAGAGGGAAAGGGGAAATAATACCAGTTCAAGGAAAGATGGAATCTATCCAAAATTGATACTTAAGCCTGTCAAGAAGAAATAAAAGACAACAGTAGAAGATTTTCGAGGATTTTGAAAGCAGAAATAACATGGTCGAAAGGAGAGTTAGAGAAACTGGAGAACGTGTTTCTGCTGTCAAACAGCAAATCAAAGAAAGAGTTAATGCTGTCAAACTACAAATCAAAGGAAGAGTTTCTGATGTCGAACAACAAATCGATGACAGAGTTTCTGCTGTTGTCGCCAAAGAATCTGACAGCTTTAACACATTCATAATGACAACTGGAGACGATTCTGATACCTTTAAATTGGTACCTATGTTTTCCGACCCATTTCTCATGCTATCCACGTGTGATGGAAAAAACATTTGGCATATGTACAAGGCTCAGTTCTGTATAGCTACAAATGGAAATGGGTAGGATTCCGAAGACAAACCTGTAATTTCGCAGCTTCTCTGAGAATAGAAGAAGACGATATCGGTCCCACACTTCTAGAAACCCAGAGGCTAGGTTTTGATGCTGTACCCGGTACGCGAAAGCTCTACTAAGAAGTGTTTAAAAGGCTACAGAAGGCTGCAGTTAATATCTCGATAGCAGAAGCTCACCAAAATAATCCAGAAGCTCGCCACTGATATCGAAATGCTCTCCCATCTCTCCTTTTTTGATTGCTCAACAGAAATACGTGAAGTACAATCCATCAAATACTTCCTCGGTGGCATACGGGAACCTGAGGTATAGAAACAACTGCGAATAGTGGATCTCAAGGATTTAAAAAATGCCTAGAGTGTACGCCACGAAAAACGTGGCAGTCCTTTCAGAAACTTGCACACACCATTGCCCAATCGGAACTACTCCAACCCAGAAGCTAGTGGACAAGTGACAGCTCGTCCAGGCAGTCTACCCACTTAAGTAAGTGCCTTGAGGCGGAACAGACGTCAGACGAAAGCGACCTTAGTATGCTGCAGTGGTGATGAACACTTACCTTAGAACCTTAGAACCTTAGTGGACCTTAGAACTGCAGTGGTGATGAACACTTACGAAAGAACTGCAGAACACATTAGGACACAGAAGATAATGCTGCTAATCACCAAGAAGTCACGAAAACAAATCGTGGATGTTGAGCGGAATTTGCCAGAGATTGCCAGATATTGAGAAGTCCCACATAAAATCCTTTCAGATTTCGGTTATGGTTGGTGGCAATAATGGACGTTTCAATCATGAGGCATACAAATAGAGTTCCCTTAGTATAACAATCGATACATGAGTATTTTACCATCATCCAAAACCTCAAGTCGAGATGATAGAACCAGCATGAACAGAACTTTTCCTTCCAGGATTATAGCTGAAAACCGAAATTTCCGGTAAGGCATTATGAAATATGCTAAGAACGTTAAGAGCACGAAATGAGTACTAATAATATGTTCTTTCGTTGAATTATCAAGGCCGTCATTCCGGTGACGGTTGAAACATAAGTGCCAAAGCTAAAGTCATTGGGGAATGCGAAGTGGTTGCATCACGTTCTCCATTGAACTACGTTAAGGGGTCTCGTACAACTTAAAACCATCAAAACCTCTGAATATGATCCAGTTGTAAGAATTGGAATAGCATATTTATTTTTAAAGTTATTACTTCCAGTTTTTTACAGCTGACTACATAGCACAGCTGAATTAGTAAGCAAATAGTTTGTGTTGCCACAAATGTTTTTATAATTTAATCTTCTTTGTGAGGTAATTTTTTATATGTTCATGTAATACTCCCACTTTGCGTGCACAATTTAAAACATTCTGTTATATATTTTAACTTCATAGTTAATATACAGCTTGTATAGCATCTAAAGTCTACTGTGAACCAAAAATCTTAAGAATTTCATGTTAAATTCTCATTTTATTTAGAACTAAATTTATACAATGCATTTTAATAAAAACATTTTAATATTTCCATGAGTAAAATTTTTGACTATTAAAATATTCAATATATTTTTGGTTCAGTTAGATGATAATACTCATATAAAGAAGTCCATTAAATTTAAAGTGTGTACCAAGAACCGTTTTTAAAATATCATGCGCGCAACAGTGAAAATTTATGTTTTGAGATAATCAAGTTTTAATGTAAATATTTTTTAAATACTTCTCTTGTTATAAAATATATAAAATGCTTATTTTCTGAGAGATATTGTAATATTATACAATTTCCAATAGTTGGTATAAGCATAAATAATGTAAAATAAGCTGCCATCATCAAAGTATAACATATCAACTAAAAATGATTTCAAACTTCTACGCTATCAATGATACAACTAAAATTTTTCTTACAAATTGGAACTTACTTATAGGCAAATGTTTCAGGTAAAGTTCTCTGTAATGTACTATTCTATATCAAACATATAAATCATTTAATAGTTCTTCCACAGGGTAACTTTAGCATACTCTAAATGCTATGTATACAACTGGGAAAAATGCATTTTTAGAAAATCGAGTTTTGATGCAAATATTTCAATATACAACTTTCTAATAATAAAGTGCATAGTATATTTATTTTCAAAATGATATATTTAAAAAGTATAAATCCTAATAAATTGCATAAGCTTTTGTCAATATGAAACACATTAAAATTACCATACTATATAAAATACCATGACAGAATGATAGCCGTGTATTAAAATACATGTGGCATATTTGAACAAATAATTTATTTTTACATAACCACATCAGTTAAGTACTTTCAAGCATTTAAGCATATGATATGTATCATATTATGCAATATTATTTAAACATAGGTGGGAAAAATCCTTTACGACTTATTTGAAATTGTATGCTAAACTGCTACATTCATCGAAGTATAACATATCGACTAAGAATGATAAAACTAAAACTTCCTTACAAATAAGAATTTACTTATAGCCAAACGTCTTAGCTAAAGTTCTCTGTAATATATTACTGTATATCAAACATATAAAACATTTAATAGTTCTTCCACAATGTAACTTTAGCATACTTTAAATGCTATGTATACAACTGCGGAAAACCGTGTTTTAAGAAATTTGAGTTTTAATGCCAATACTTCAGTATATAACTTTCTAATAATAAAGTGCATAGTATATTTATTTTCAAAATATATTTAAAAAGTATAAATCCTAATAAATTGCAGAAGCTTTTGTTAGTATGAAACACGTTAAATTTACCTTGCTATATACATTACCATGACAGAATGATAGCCGTATATTAAAATACATGTGGCATATTTGCACAAAAATTTATTTTTACATAACCACTTTACATAAATAAACTCAAGCATTTAAGCATATGATATGTATTATATTGTATAATATACATATTATTTAACATGGGTGAAAAATCTTTTACGACTTACTTCAAATTGTATGCTAAACTGCTAAAATTTTATTTACAAATTAAAACGCACCAGCACAATAAACATCCCCATCATTTTTATGGAGGTCTGCACTTTTGACATTTTTTGCTGCCTTTCAAGTTTACGCTGTTGTTTTGTTTCTGACAAGCCTTTCTTTTCTGCGTTATCTATTCTCTTGTTATCAATTTGTAAAAATCCTTCAATAGAAAACCTACTTCTAAAAAGCTGTAGCTCATTCATTACAGAATGTCTACCAACAGACCTTTCGTTAAAAGCAATTACTGCTTCATTTCCAGCAATTTGAACTATCCTACTACCAGCACGACATGTCTTTGGACAAAATTTCCAAATTAAGGAATTAAATGATTCATTATTATTTTGTGTTTTGCCGCCAAGGCAACGTCTCAATAACGAAGGTTGTGACAAATCTATAAAAACTGGCTTTATTGCCTCCATTACAGCGACTGGTTCAGAATTTATATGCTTATAATCAGCTTTATTTTGCTTAGCTTTATTGTATTTGCACCATGTGGTTTCACTTGTAGGACAAACGTCATGAATCGGGTTTTCATCACTCGATATTTTGTGGTAGTAAATTGCCCAAATGGCTTTTCTCATATCACTAACAGACTCATTATATTCTCTAATCGCATTACCATAATACGAAGTTATTTCATTTATTAACTTATCTGTTAGTCTCCCTTTCCCAGACAGATTTTACCGTCATTTAATTTTACTTTTTTTCTTTCAAGTTTTAATTTGCGTAGTCATATTACCATTCGTTTTTGAATATGTCCAACACACTCAATGTTTTCTATATTTAATGAAACATATGGTTTGGCGTCAGTTATACCTGCAAATGGTTTTGCATCACGTATGTAAGGATCTTAAGTTTTACTTAAGTTTATTTTATTTTAAATCTTTACTATCACTTCTTATTTTCTACTTCCGGCCAGAATTAAAAGCGTTAACTTTTTTATGCAAAATTTGTCTGGCGAACGCCATGTACTTAAGATGTGGCTTTTTCCAAGCGAGAGAGAGGAAGGAGTTATTCGAAGCAGGCCGCTTACCTTAGAAGTTTTTCTCAGTTGCTGGCTGCCTTCCAGGCCAGAGGTTTAATCCTCGTGATAATTTTTAAACGTATTGTAGTGTTAACAGTTCTCTGTACTACATACAGCTTCCTGTTAATATAACGCCAATCTTCCACGTTTATTATTCCAAAGTTAAGTTAGAGTTTAGTTAAATATTTTTATATTCTTACGTTTAGACCACAAGTAGTGGGTCTTTGTATTCCGAAGTACGGAAATTATTGTAAAGAGAGAAAAATAAAGGGTTTTGTATACCTTTCTTGTGTATCCTGTCTACTTCCCACAGTTATTGAACATAGCTTTAGTAAGCTCTCTGTTCCGAGTCAGGTCCTTGCATATTCCCGAAGAAAGTAAGACGGAACATTGAACCTGATAGTGGCGCCCAACGAGGAAGAATAACCATGGCCGAGTTTCAAGAAGAACTTGTGCTGCCTGCAGAACCGGCTCAGAATCCAGAAATGCCAGCTGCCGCCCTGGAAAGATTTGGTTACATCGTCCAGATCATCCGCTCTTCGATTAAACCAGAAGCAACATTTAATGGAAACTCACTGGTAACCAGTTTTTTGAAAAAAATTGGATGACCACTTCATGCTCTACCCCGTGCACGAATTTCAAAAGGTTACCTTAGCTAACAGCGCTTTGAGGGGCCAAGCGCTAATTTGGTTCAAATGTATAGGCAGAAGTCTCTTGGGTCAAGCAGGAAGTCAATCCTATACTTACGAGAATTTCAAGACTGCCCTAGTAAAAGCCTTCCCTGTCGTAAGGGATCGTGCGAAATTAGAAACGGAACTTTTCAGCATATATCAGCAAAGAATCGAAAATCTCTCAAGCTGTATTTTAAGAAAGATTCACGTCTTCAAAATCTTGTATGGAAACCGTCCGGATCCTGAGATAATTCAAGTGATTTTGCCGAGGTTACTGGCCAAGTGCAAGATTTTATTGAATTAAGAAATCCGACTACACTGGAAAAGTTATTTGAGCTAGCAATCCAGTTTGAAAGTAGAAGAGCGGCGGACATTGAAAGAAGACGCCAATATCAACAGCGAAACCAATTTGGTGCGCCAAGACTACAGCAAACTCAAGCACACGGCTACGGAAGCAAAGCGAATCAGTGGGCAAGGAAACCCGAGCATTCAAAAACAGCCGGCGAACGTCGACAGTTCAATAGCAATCCAGGAAAAAAGTCTCAAGGCCAATGGAAAAAGAAGGAAAGCACGGAAATGAAAAATAATTTAAACTAAAACGGATTTCTGCTGACGGGAGGGTGCGGAAATCCGAAGGCCACGAAAACACCTCTTCCTTTAAGTTAAATACAGTAATGGTGAAAAATTTGACTCTTCCGAAGATTGAAGTGTTGGTGAATTATATCCCAGCCACCGCACTCCTGGATACAGGCACGCAGTGTTCCTGTGTGGCAGAAGATTTTTTTAGGAAGTATTTTCGTAAATATCGTATATATAATTCGGATAATACGACAGTGTTAGCTGCGCAAGGAGAAAGATGTAAGTGTATAGGTAAATTACCGCTGTATGTCCGTATCAAGGACGAACAAGTAAAGGTTATGTTTTTCATAGTAAAGAATCTGCAAGAACATATTATCTTAGGAATATATTTTCTTTCAGAGGCACAAGCAACGCTAGATTTTAATGAAGCGAACCTTAAGCTGACAATGAAACCAGTTCGTGAAGAAAAGGCTGAACCGCCGATGTTAAACCTTGACCACCTGCCTAATGAAGAGCAACGAACAATCCGACAAGTGGTAAGTCAATTTGCTTCGTTATTTAGTGATATTCCAGGATTTACTCAGGTTACTAACCATAGTATTGACACCGGAGATTCAATGCCAGTTCGCCACGAAGCATACCGGTATGATAAGAATAAGGAAAAAATTATAGAATGGCATATCACCGATATGCTACGTAAAACGATCATAACGCCCATCTCAAGTAGTTATGCTAGCCCGGTGGTTTTATGTAAGAAAAATAATGACTATCCATTGACACATCCAAAAAGGTGGAGATTCGCAATTGACTACCGTAAATTAAACTCCATAACTAAATATCTGGTATATCCGTTACCTATTATTGAAGAAATTCTAAGGAACATAACATCCACCAAATATATGACGACTTTAGACTAAACGACTGGTTATTTTCAAATAGGGGTTAGGCCTGAGGACGTGCCTAAGACTGCTTTTATAACCAAGTCTGGCACTTATGCATTTCTGCGTATGCCGTTTTCCCTTTCAGGGGCACCGGCAACATTTCAGTGATGTATGGACATTGTGTTAAGGCCTGTTCATGGAAAGTCCACATTTATCTATTTAGAGGATATCATTATTACTAGTGATAATCTCGACCAACATGTACAGGATTTAAGACAGGTGTTTTCTTTATTAAATGAGGCCGGTCTAAAAGTTAATGTCTAAAAGTGCAAATTTGCAGCCCCTGAATTAAAATATTTAGGTTAAAAATATCTCAGAAAGGAATAGAGACAGACGAATCAAAAACAATCGCTGTACAAAAGTATCCGACTCCAAACACGGCGAAGAAGCTCTCTTCTTTTCTAGGACTTTGCTCATATTATAGGTCCTTTATAAAAGATTTTGCAGCTATTGCTGAACCATTTTTAAAATTAAAAAGGAAAAATGCAAGATTCTCGTGGACGGCTGAAGCCAATAGTGCTTTCGAAAAATTAAGACAAGCATTAACGCAAGCCCCTGTGTTGAAATTTCCTGAAAAGGATGAGAATTTAGAAATGTCAGCGGATGCTTCGGATTATGCGGTAGGAGCGCTACTTTCGCAAAATCAGCAGCCCGTGGCATTTTTTAGCCGAACATTAAATCAAACACAAAGAAACTATTCCGCGACCGAGAGAGAGGCACTTGCAGTTCTGTTAGTAGTGCAAAAGTTCCGAGTCTATTTTCGAAAGGCGCCAATAACAGTGTACTCTGATCATGCGGCGGTAACTAGATTGTACTCAGGGGAAAACGTATCCCCAAGGTTAATAAGATGGGCACTAAAGTTACAAGAATATAATCTGGTAATCAAACATACCCCCGGAAAGGAAAATATCGTAGCAGATGCCCTATCCAGAATTAAAATAGATGAAGAAGGTAATACTGTAAAGGTGGCAATGCTCACAGCATGTACAATAAATTCCCGAGAAACTGTAATAACCGAACTGGGTAAGGATCCTGAGTTTGGAAGCATTTATGAGTATTTAAAGGATCCTGAAAATTTTAGCCACCAAGATATTCTGGCGATAAGAAATAGGGCGGCCCATAACGAACTAATAGATGGTCTGTTATTTTATACAAAAACTACGAATTCCAACAACGAATTTCGACCTGTTATCCCAGCTAGTCTTAGATTTATTATCCTGCAGGAGCTCCATGACAGCCCTTTAGCTTCTCATGCTGGTATTCGAAAACCTATCCAACGCGTACGCGAGGCAGTCTATTTTCCTGAACTGCAAAAGTTAACAAGGGCGTATGTCCAGTCCTGCCCAACATGTCAAGCAGTTAATTATATTAATTTCCGCCCGGCCGGGTTTCTAAATAGTATTAAATCCGAATTTCCATATGAAATAATTGGCATCGATTCATTCGGCCCTTTCCCAGAAAGTCAGTTAAATAAAAGTCGCTATCTCCTTGTTATGGTTGATCATTTTAGTAAGCGGACCGAAATTGTTCCCTTAAAACGAGACTCCGCGAAATTAGTTACTGATTCTATTTTAAATAAATATATTTTAAAATACGGGGCGCCCCTAAAAGTAATATCGGATAATGGTCCTCAATTTGTAAGTAATATATTTGAAGACATGTGCCAAAAACTCGGCATACGTCATTTAAAAATGGTCCCGTATCGGCCGCAATCAAATATAGCGGAACGGGTGAATAGAAATATAGTGAAAATTATCCGTAGTTATGTTAACAATTTTCATAAAAGCTGGGATAACTATGTCAATGAATTTGCTTTCGCCCTTAGGACCGCAAAACGTGATACAACGGGCAAAACTCCTGCTGAGTTATTTTTAGGCAGAAAGATTATAACGCCGTTAGATAAATTATTTTATGTGCAACAAAGAGCCCCAGAATTTAAAATGGGTGATATAGAAAAACTAATTAAAGAAGCAAAAAAGAATACTGAAGTAGCACAGAGAAAACAAAAGCTGCATTATGACTTGAAACGACGGGGAGTAATTTATAAAGTAGGGAATGAAGTGTTAAAAATTAAGCATTCACTTTCTTCAGCACCAGAAGATAAAACTGCCAAATTTTTTCCACGATTTGAAGGACCATATGTCATAGAAAAAATAACTCACGCTGTAGTAGTGTTAAAAGCCAGGAATGGTGAAACCTGCTCCGCAAACATTGATCAAATCAAACCCTACTATGATCGTAATAAAATGCAAATATTTGCAGATCTTTTGCAGGATCCGGCACGGCAGACACGGCGGGCACAAGCTCCAGAGGTGGAACAACGACAAGTTCAAGGGCAAGCCATTAAGAGGCAGGAGCAAGTGAAAAGAAAGTTTCCCCGCGGGAAAATTAAAGGTAACAAGAAAAATTCCACCGTCCAGAAAAGAGAGCTCACGATTACCCTCAGAATGAAGAAGGGAGAAGGACGACGTATGCAAAGAGAGCCAGAAGAAATGACGGCAACTATAATCCGGCTCTAAAACGGAAGATCACCTCATCCGACAGGACTCTCCGCAGCAAATGTCGCCGAACTGCAGAAGGGCCACCAGCGGCGGAGGAAAAGTTACAAGGAAAATTTGAACGGCCAGCAACGAGGTCCAAGCAGGAACACGAAAGAAGTTTCCCGGTTCCGCCAAGACCAACTGTCATCAAACGACCAAGACCACAGGCAGAGGCGAAAAAGAAGGTATTCAAGGGTGACCGAATTGGAGAAAAAAGAAAGCTTCTAGAGGAAGGCACTGAAGGGCGAGCCCGCACAAGAGGGAGGATAAATCAAACGAGAATCTGCGCTACCTTCCAGGACTGGGCTCAGAAAAGAATGTCCGAATATAACAAAGATAAATAAAATTTTATGTTACTTTGCAAACTTAAGTTAATCTTTCATTCTTACTGCAAGTGGCAGATTTCAAGAAGTTTTACGTCATGCGAGGTCTACCTTTATCGCCAAAAAGACAAGAAATGAGTTGTTACCGATTTTGGTATTATGTTTTTCAATTACTCGCGCGTAAAACTAAAGTTGATGTATAATAGGAATATGTAAAGACTTAAATATTGTAAAAGTTATTGTATAAATTTTATTTAAAACATTCTGGCAAGAAAGAAGTTTTAGTCTGAAAGACTTTTTGAAATGTAGTATTTCAATGTAGAAGAATTAGCACTTGATTTGAAAAGAATAGAAGTTAACAATGTACTACTAATGTATGTTTTCAAATGCGTAAAATTAACGGCATGTTAATATGTTCTTATATAAAATGTGAACTGTTATTTTAAATGTTAAGAAATACCGTGATATGGTAAAAGTGAAAGTAATGTTAATTTTTTTTTTATTCGTGTGACTGTAAAAAGACCAAATCATGGTGAATATGTGTTAAAGGTTGAATGAATGTAGTTAGGCTCTCTGACGCTACACTTCAGAGTTAGCCACTTTCAGAATAGTACCTCAGGGTTTAGAGTTGAAGTTAGGGTGTGTTACGAAGTCTTGGTATGTTGAATTTTTAACACGTTAGTGTTTTGATTGTAGGAGGAAGTGTTGAACACGTATACATAAACACATTCGTGTTTGGTGTTCTTTTACAACACATGTCAGAGAGCACGGGGAGAGATAATTAAAATAGTCATGAATGAAATAAGAATGTTAAGAGAAATATAAATATGCATGTTACTTGCCATTTCATTGTGTAACATTTCATTTAAACTAGACCAGATTTGAATAAAAGCTCCTGTTTAGATGCAGTACAGATGAAAAATTGCGTGTCCTTGGAGCTGCTATTGTAAAAACAAATTTCTTCCTTTTTTTTTAATTTCTAGTTTCTAGTGAGAAATGTTTGTAAAAGATTGGCCTCGCGTTAGATTCTAGAGCTAAATGTTTTCAACAAGGTCGTTTTAGACCTCAGTTTAAAACTAATTAACTCTGGCGGGAAGTATGTAAGGATCTTAAGTTTTACTAACGTTTATTTTATTTTAAATCTTTACTATCACTTCTTATTTTCTACTTCCGGCCAGAATTAAAAGCGTTAACTTATTTATGCAAAACTTGTCTCGCGAACGCCAATTACGTAAGTTGTGGCTTTTTGCCAAGCGAGAGAGAGGATGGAGTTAGTCGAAGCAGGCCGCTTACCTTAGAAGTTTTACTCAGTTGCTGGTTGCCTTCCAGGCCAGAGGTTTAATCCTCGTGATAATTTTTAAACGTATTGTAGTGTTAAAAGTTCTCTGTACTACATACGGCTTCCTGTTAATATAAGGCCAATCTTCCACGTTTATTATTCCAAAGTTAAGTTAGAGTTTAGTTAAATATTTTCATATTCTTACGTTTAGACCACAAGTAGTGGGTCTTTGTATTCCGAAGTACGGAAATTATTGTAAAGAGAGAAAAACAAAGGGTTTTGTATACCCTTCTTGTGTATCCTGTCTACTTCCCACAGTTATTGAACATAGCTTTAGTAAGCTCTCTGTTCCGAGTCAGGTCCTTGCATGTTCCCGAAGAAAGTAAGACAGAACATTGAACCTGATACCGTCGCCAAAATATTAAGTATATTTTACACCTCTTTTTTCCATGGAACATGAAAAATTGTTTATCTTTCCATTCATTTCCATTTTTCCTGAAGAACCAGCATGATTCTCCAAACAGGCCTTGTGTTCATTTACGCCATTTCCTAGAAATGACTCGCAACCTTTGCAATATAAAGACAGTATTTCTGTATCGATTACTGTGTTGCTTTCTGACCCTATTACGGAACAGACTCCAACCAAAGACGTATGTCCTCGAGTCTTCCATGTACCGTCTCCACTTACAGTCACATTTAACGACGAATTTGAAAGAAAGATGTGCAATCACAGGAGGGAGATCCATAACGCAGCAGAATTTCTGCATAGCAGCTTTCCCTTGACTAAGAGTTCGCATTGCATACGTAAATCTTCTGTTTAGCTCTGATATATTTTTTCGGACACCCATCATATTAGAGGTTCTGAAAGTTCTTTTACATGAACACTTTGAGCATAGTAACTCAAATTTTGAGCTTAAACCATGATGAAATAGTTCACTTAACATTACAAATTTTACAGCATAAATTATTTTCAATAAATTGAAATAGGATATCCAAATCAAATAGTCTATAACCACTAAAATTAGGCTCTAAAGTTATCTTTATCTCTTGGTGGCAAAACAGTGTCACTATTTAATTTTTTAAACGAAGAACTGACACCACACTTCTTATAAATTGTATCATTATGCTGATTTCCCTGGAACTTTCTTTTCTTTGGTCGATGAATATAAGATCTTTTATTTTTTACATCTTCCTCACAATTTTCCATAATTATCAGGTGATAAAAATACTAAACAAAAACTGCAATGTTATAATAAAAACACCTTCATAAAAGTCAAAAGAAATTTAGAAATCGCAAAAGAGCTTGTAAACAATCACGTTTCACGCTAATCCAAAGCTGGAGTACGATTTCAACACATGCCTTTGTTAGATGCCTATGTTAGAATAGTGCTATGTATAAATCTAATATATTCCTAAGTCGCGCTTTCGAGACATGAAAAACGCAGTTTGAATTTTGTCAATCGGCCCAGTAGAACGGGAGATATAGCACAGTCCTCCCTTTTTTTTTTTTTTTTTAGCTTGATAACACATCAGCACTGTTTTTCCACCATCTCAAAATAAATTATGAAGATTTGTGCTTTTGCAACTAGTTGAATTTCAACAGAAATACACGTTCATATGAAAACGTTGAAGCTCTTTTAAAGGGCCGGTTTTATACCTTTATGCAAATGTAATTCTACCGCATATAGCAGTACTTCCCTGTTAGCTGAATTACTTTCACACTGAGTCTACCGATGAGAATTTTCCTAATTAAATACCAAAGGTTGAATGATTATAAATTTCAAAGCACCTACTATCTTAACGATCGTTTCACTCAAAATCAAATATTCGAAAAGTGAGCAGAAAGGCAAAATAGACAATAGCTAAACATGAAAATATTCAATGTGAATAGCACTTTATTGTTGGTCTGCTGCCTTTTACCAGCTAAGATAGTACTTTCCAGAAACCGAAGATTATCCAACTGTGGGCATTGTGGTAAGAAGTCCTTTACTGAGTTCTCCAGCCGAGTAAACGTAAATGCGATTAACCTCTCGAAGCCGGCTGGTACAGCAGTTGTACAAGGAGAATGACTTTCTCAGACGCCGGCATTGGTACAACTGTGGTACCATCCATGCCCTCCCCATTTTAGAGAATCGCCTATCTGTAGATCTTTGGGTGGTCCATTGTCGCTTCTCAGAGTAGCCGCTGGCTACGCATTATTTCCCTGTTCTTATCAGTTTAGGTACATTTTGGCAAAAACTGCAGGTTTCGTCTCGCGCCAATATACTTGAAAATTAAATAGAGTCCATCTCTTTCTCAATCTGTCTCATAATTTTAATGCTATTTTTTTTAGTACTGACTTTTGCTATGATAAAAACGTCAGCGATTTTGCATGCTCTTTAAGCTTACCATATTTAATGTTCTTTAATCATAACAAATAAGAATAGATTAATATTTTAGATTTAATGCCCTTCTAGAAAATAGGTAAAACCGTTTTTATCGTTTACTCGTTTACTTCCTTTTCATACTTATGAATAATAAGATTTTATTTTGACATTGTTTTGTGGAGTGCATAAAACCCTTAAGTCAACCTTACTGTCAACTCTTTCAAAGTGCTTCTTTTATGCAGGCAATTTTGTCTGATTTATCAGGAGATAAATAAGAGACAATTGTATGCATAATAGTTTTTCTGATTTTCATTCATTCAGTGATTGCTTTCAATGATTTTCATTGATTGTAAATTAAATAAAATCAATTTATCTTTACACCCTCTTTTAGGATGAGATCTGCCAAAAAATATTTAAATATCAGTAAAGCTCACGTTACTTCTAAACTGAATCAAAACATCAGTTAAATGTTATAAAATTTTGGCCAGTTTTATTTGCTGAAATTCTTATACTCTTCAAGAGATAGAGAGAATTCAGACAAGTTGATAAAAAAATATCTTAAAAAATTTGTTATTTTGTCTGTAATAAGGTGTATGTCAACTTACTACTAAATGTATGAAAATTAGGATTGGATTACGGAAAAGCACGCGAACGCTATCTGCTTAAGGGAATGGATGCTTTCGTGTAAACCTTTTTAAGAGAAAATTGCTCGCATTTACATTCCTGGTGGAAAACTCCACATGTAATCAACCCGTTCTTCGGTATTGATTGGATTAATTTGTTCGCTTACTGAATTACATCAAAGCACCCAAAGATTACCTGTATAAGGGGAGTTATGTCTTCGCGGAGGACTTTCTAAGAGAAGCTGGCTTGCATTTACGTTACACAAAAATCATGAATCCAACTATTTATCCGGGATTCAAATCCAAGCGAGCTATAAGTGTTCAGCCACCTTTACCGCTTTACTGAAGAGCAGGTAAAAATATTGATAAAGGAAAAGTATTGAATGAACCGGTTTAATTTACTAACGTATATTTCTCAGTCGACAGTACATAAATTACGCATATGAGGGGGATTATTTGTGAATAAATAAACTGTATTGCACTTTTATCCACTATGTCATATTACAATGGAATTGTTGCATTTCAAAGTTATTTCTCATGAATTAATTTTGCTCTTCATGATTTTTGATATTTTCAAAGAGAAAATTCCACACTTTAAATAAAAATATACACGAGAAGATACTTTATGCAAAATTTGGCGTAAACGGTTTCTTAATTTTGCTTTGAAAATATTGCAGGGTAATCGTTTTCATTATTGGAAGAAATATAAAAAACAAATTTACTACATGGTATCAACACCCAATATTTCCTTATTCTTTTGAAAACGTGAAAGATTACTCTTTCTAAAATAAATTAGAAAATATATTATGTGCAAATAGAATATTCGTTGAAAGTGAAATAGACTTCAACTTTTGGATATAACGATAGTTTTAGACGAAATTTCTACATATGGAAAGAAATTGACGTATAATTAATTCTTCATGAACATTTAAAACTGTTCTCAAAATTCTTTTGATGATTGCATGTATAAGTCACGAATTTGTTTCTCGGCTAACATAAACAAAAGCCAATTTTACAAAGAAAAATTCTCGTTAAATATATACCTTCTTTGCCTGATAGTCCAATGTAATATTTGTTAAAATTAATTATTAAACGCAACCAATGTATCTCGGATTTTCATTTTTATATTATAATAACAAAATTATCGAAAAAGGCAGATTTAAATCTCTGTTATTGTTATGTAAAGCTTTATTATTGCTGTAAGTTCATCTCAAAATCTAATTGTATTGAATCTCATTCTAATCATCTAATGGTAATAAATATTATTCTTATTATTTCATTAAATTAGTCATTACCATTATTTTATTAATGAAAATATGTTATTAAAAATCGCATTCCGGCCTGCAGACTTACAGATCTAGTCTGTATTTACTATATTTTGTTAAATTTTGTTCTCGCTTTCTAATTTCTAATACGAAAATACGCGAATATAAATGAAGAGTGAAAACAAAGTTAAAAAATTCACAAATTATTTACGAGATTGATTAGAAATAATGAATGAAATATAAACATTGCATACATTTTGTTCTAAATAAAGTGTGCACTGGATATGCATCCAGTACTGCACATTTATTTATGCACTATTTATTTAGAATTTTGCTTTCATTTAAATATGAAAGCAAAATAATCATCGAAAAAATTGCAAATCTAGCAACTCCTATACTATGGGACGTAGGCGTCCGACAAACATGTAAATTTTACTTCATCCATGAAGGGGAACTGACGACTTTTCTCATTAGGAAAATGTCAAAGAGGGGGCAAAACTGTTTCGGATCGCGCTGGTCTGAAAGCTATAATATGAGAATTTCGGCCCGGTTTTAGAAGGTTAAGAGGGTAATGCTTGAGAACGTATTGTAATAATTTTGTGGAAACATTTATTTGGAAGAACGTTTATAAAAGTATAAAGAAACATTACAATGAGAGAGAAAATATAAATTATTATCAGGTTTTAGTCAAATTATCTGTATATGAAACGTCGAAATGGTAATATGAGGAGTATTTTATTCATTTGTGTAAGCATTTTGTTTACTTGCATACCAACGAGTTCTGACGAAAAGTCTGCATAGATTTATTACCTAATTATTGGCACTTCTTGCAGACGCAAATGAGATCTAATCAGAAAATAATCAAGCATCTGAATCAGTCAATCATCAACACGCACATTCTAAATCAGATTTCTGAATTACTTTCTTGAAGCGTTTACGGTCCAAATAAAACTGAAGAAACATTTTAAACACAAAACAAAGCAGCAGAAGTGTGAGAAGTATATATTACTATAAAGCCAACACTCTGCCAGTTAAAGACAAAGTAGTTTGATTAAATAAACAAGGTGAACAGAGACACAGTTGTAGCCGTTTGTAATTTTAAAGTACATAAAGCGCAGGAGTATATCAGAAAACTAGTGAGTAGCACATTGGTTACAATTTTTATTATAAACATGCTGAAACTTTGAATATAATTTCAAGCATCGGTGGCATCATCGAATGGAGACATGCTTCAGTGTCAGATGTATTTCATTAAAAGATATGAAATATTTTTAAACGTTTAAGAACACAGTTTCTGAAGTACTTGACAGCTCACCCTGTATAAGCTTCATTCCTTTGTTTAAACGTCGGTAAAGAGTTATCACAGATTTTCTTAAAAATTATCGGTAGTTTTGATCAATCATAACGACAATAACATACATTGTTATGGAAAGAGAGAAAGTACTTGTGAGGCTTTCTGAAAGACCGAGTCTCAGTTTTAATATTTTAATATTAATCTCTACAAGTCTGACCTAACTGACACTACTGAAATAGTTACGAAAAATTGATTCCCACTGTTAAAAAATTGATCTGCATTTTTTTTTCGTAAATTTTATTTTTTTAAACAACATGTCTGTAATCAATGTGCGCACCGCTTTGATGCTGGAAAAACACTAAAATTTGAACCATCGTTGTACAAGCCAAAAAAAAAAAAACAATATTTAATTGTGAGAATAAAATATTCTAACGACTATAATGATAAGTCAAGAATAAAATCAAATCTGTAGCTGCAAGCCATTTTTAGCGTTATGTTGGTTAGGAAAAACTGAGTGCGAAACCGAAGGGCTCGGGTTCGAATCCCGGAGAAGGCATGGATGTAAAATTGTCTGTCCCTTCATAGGAGGCAATGATGGCCCGCCTACTAGGCGCCTCCATGATAAAGAGACTACCGATCTGGCCTTAGGGCAGGACGATGTCGACATAGGCAAGTGCCAAACATAAGAAAAAAAAATTTGATTGTAATCTTATTCAAAAATTCCTAATTATAAGAAGCAAATTTTTAGACACCTTTCTCATGTTCGTTTTTAATGGTAATCAAACTAATATGAAAGTGGACTGAAAAGTCATTTTTAAATGAACCCCATAATCTTATACGTCTCTGTACATTTGCATAAATCCATAATGGGCCAGGTATTATTTTGTCGAAGGACAACAGTATAAATGGAACGATTACTTCGCTTGCTTGCGAGTGAATTCTAGGAGGTCCGACGAAGACATCGCGGACGAAAACGTAGCGGAGAAAACAACGTAAGACGGAAACTTCGTTGTAGAAAACATGTGGGAGAAAAGAAGGCAGGAAAACATATCGTAAGTCTAAAACATCATCGAAGAAAACAATCGTGGTACAAAACATCGACGAAGAACAGAAAGCGGTTCCAAAACTTCGCAGTTTAAAAATATCGTCGTGGAAAATATATTCCTATAAAAGAGAGTAAATAAAATAATCGCATGACGATTATTCTGCACATATATCTTTTCTACTTTTAAAAGGTGCTGGTGCGTATTCGAGTAATGAATTCTAGGTGCGAGTAAGAATGAGGAATATTTTTACCTCTATATTTCATATATTTCCTTTCATTAATAATTTTTTGCTAAAAATCCAAGAAGGAACTCTTGCACTGAAACGTTGAAAGGAAGTAGAAAATTAATGATACGTATGGGAGTACTACGCAGTTTTTTATTTTTTATTTTAAGAGAATTTTAAATTTATTTACTTAACTATTAAACGTTATTATTTAATTAAGTCATTTTATAAAGTTGTATTGGCAGTTCTTCATGAACAATATATTTTTAAAAAATTAAAAAAGGGAAACGGAGCATTTACTTTAGATTAAATGTATTTAAAAGTTTTATGCATGTCTGAAATTTCTAATATTATGTTCTTTGAATAAAATTAAGACTTCAAATAATCCTTTTATATAAGTATCCTTTGCATGTTGCGATTCGTTAGTTGTGATGACACAAGTCAGGATAAACTACGTAATATTTCAGTACCGTATTTATATTTATTGGATTATAGGAAGAGCACGTTAGGACCTTTTCCTAAGGGGAGGGAAGCGTTTGGGGAGGACTTTCTCAGGAAAAGTTTCGTACGCACATTACACATTAGAAAAACCACAAAATTCTCAAGCAGCGTGTTTTTGTGCTGGGTCTAGGTACCAGCGTTCAACGACTTTACCTCTGGACCACTGCAGCCAGATAGAGTTATTAACGGAATAGATTATTAACGGAAATGCATTCATTTTCACACTATTTTTTGAGAAAGATCAAATTTAAATTTAGATCTAGAAAATGTAAACGCAGAATTTTACAAAAAGAAAATATAGGTACAATAAATCCTCTTGTCGATTACCATCCTAAGATGACCGATGTTTCTGAGAAAATAAGTAAATATAGGTTTTTCACAATGTCTCTCTAAGATGACCGCATCAACGGAAGATTAAAGAGATATGGAATCGTCAACGATCGCTTTGAAACGAATATTTTATATTTAACTTTACATTTATATATTTTTATAAATGATTCTAAAATATGGTTAAGCTTTTGTGTCTCAGTGTGCCGCTACATGGAACACCCAAATTGAATCGCTTCGAAAGCCTCTAAATTCAACCGTAAGTAGATAAAAATGCTTTTATGATATACTTTGAACATTTCTTTTTAAACCGTAGATAGCAGCATATCACAAGGAGACACATAACTTTAATTTATTATGTGTTATTAAAATCCATTTTTTTCAAGTAATTTTCTCTATTTTTTTAATGATATAAAAATTTTATTTGGAGAAAAAATAGGCATAATTTTGCTGGCTGTACTCCAAATTATTTTTTTAATCTTTCATAGAAAAATCATACGCAGAATCATTGAATAAAACCAGGTGTTCCATTAGCGGGAACACTGCGCCTTTAGCAATCTCATGCTCTTACTAATCAGAACATCTGTGCTCTTAGGAGAGAACATCCGTTGTTTTCGTTTTCTGTTTCCGTTGATTTTTTTGGGGGAGGGAATGAATTCAAACAAAGCAGCATTGAGGGGTGAGGTGGTTTTTGTGTTATGGAAGCATTAATATTGGCATCTCGAAATTTTTGGGGGTAGTTTTTAGGCGGGAATTTCATTAGTAGCTTGACTCATCTTTACTTTTGACTTTACGCGAATTTTTTGCTGTCTTTTTAGTCTCATTCCCGTTTATTTTCAATAATTGTGTAGATATTTTTCGTGTATCTATATATTATAAGCTTATTTTTCTTTTTTGTTAATATTAATCGTAGTTAATTATTTTAATCTTAGTTGGTTTGTGCTTCCATCAAAAAGGTGTGACTTGCTTTGAACAATTTCACGAAGCTAAGAAATAGGAAAATTTATAAACATTTTTGTATATAGGACGTGTATATAGATATGTATCTCATTTATCCGTATATATTCAAGAATATTGTGTATATCCAGGAAACCATGTATACAGCCATAATACAGAGTTTTTTCATTCTTATGCAAACGCTTCTACTCATTTTCGTGCTTCACTGCAATGCTCGCTTAGTCGCACTTTTAAAAGCTCTGGCGGCGCAGTGTTCCCCCTCATGGAACACCCACAGAATTAAAACGGTAAGTGCAATTTTTACAACATTTTACCTGTATACATATTTATTATTATATTACCTGTATACATACATATACTAAATAGACTGAATACAACGTTTCTTGCTGAAATTCCGACTTTAACGTACAGTGCGCCGCAAAGGATTAAATATTTTAGTTCTATGTTACGCAAATTGTATTTCTCTCTTGGTACCGAGGAGAGGCGCAGACACCAATTTGTTAGGATCGTAAAGCTCGGGTTTAGAGCTTTTAAGTTGCGGTGAGTTTCAACTAAGCAGAGGTTCTCCTGAGTTTACTTGGTGAGCCGCTACTGAAGTCGGAGATTTCAAAGTGTTCTTCGCCGTTCCTCAGCCAACTTAATGTTTGAAAGCCAATAAAGTAGTTTCGGTCAACATTATGACTCTGAGGTTTCTTGGGTTCTACACTGAGGGAACATCAAGTGAATTTACAGTCCACTACTTTTGAACGACGGGACATACAATTTTCACACACAATTTATTCGAAAATGTTTTAGTTATTGCTTGAACTTTTAGAACGAAGTTCTCAGCGAACCACTTTTTTTTACGACCACTTCTTGAAAGTATAGCTGTGGAATTCTGGTACTAATTCTCATCTTTTTAAGATTTCCCATTTAGGTAATATTTTATTACTGCATTTTACAATATAAAGGAAGTATTATAATTACGAAAATTTTCAAGTATCACATTTCAGTGGAAATATCCATTTTGTCCATATCTGAATCCATTTGGATGATTTTTGTGCGACATCTCATACGGACAGAATAAAGACTTCTTCCTTTTCATAATATATTTTATAATGCATTCAAAAGGGATTTTTTCGTGTTCTCTGTATGTATGCAGATATAATATATGTGTGTATGTATCTCGCATAACTCAAAAACGATTAGCAGAAGAATATTGAAATTTTCTAAAGAGTAGTCTTGCTTCTCTCTTTATATTGCAGGTTAGCTGTACCAACCGTATATGTATATGCTCACGTATATGTACACCAACATCCTTTATCCGGCTTAAAAGTCCCTACACGACCTTTATTTTTGCAATCGTTGCTTGTAGTAATATACTTCCAGTTATCGAAATGTTTTTAAATCACGAAAATATTCATGTTTTGGCGATGTCAAATTTTTAAAAAAATTCTTTTTTGACAAATAAGTAAATCCAAATTTTAATACAGTCTCGCGGTTCGTATACTTATATTTGGGAAAGTTTCATACTTGTTATCTATATAGTATATAAAGAAGAAAGTTTGTGTGTTTGTCCTCTCATAACTCGTCACTACTATAGCTATCACCACCAAACTTTCTACAATTCTTTTATCGGTCCCTGAATAGGACGACGTCACTTTTCTCAAAAAAAAAAAAAAAAAAAAAGTTGCTAAAATCAGAGCTATAAATTAAAAACTCGGAAAAACGATAATTTTCTTTCTCATTTTCCGAGTGGCAACAGTCTCGCAAGCTGGAGACGAAAATCTGCTTTATTTCGAAAGTTGTTACCATTGCTCTCTTTCAAATCCTAGAGTTTGTTAAAAAACGAAAATAGATAAAAGATGAAATAAAAATAGCTTTCCCAAACATTAAATACGTTATTCCCGATTCCGAAAATTCGAGGGAAGCCATTTCGACTATTCTCATCTTAACCACTTTCATGAGCCAAAATACTAATTAGAAATTTTGAAAGTTCTAATTTTCGCACTCATTTTTCCTAGTGGTAACAGTCTCGAGCGTTGGAAATAGAATTGTTTTATTTCGAAAAGTGTTGCTACTGCTCGCTTGCAAATAGTAGATTTTGTTAATAAACAAATTTGTAAATTTTACATAACCTATATATTTAAAGAAGAATGTCTGTTTGTGTGTTTGTTTGTTTGTTTGCGTTATTGATTTCTGATCAATTATGATAAATATTTTGCGACATTGAATCGACTAAAGTTGAATATAGGTGAAATATTGGATGGAACTTGAGCTGTTATGGCCATTTGATTAGAAAGACGAAAATCACTAAAAGCTGAGTGACATTGCTTCTGATACAATGAGAGAGAATTATATTTTTCTATCGAAATTTTTTATGTGGGGTTGCATATCGCACCAGACTGAAAAATGTATAACAATGAATCGTATTTTTTACATCGTTAGAGAAGAATTACAACGGTATCGTTCTCTCTGTTGTTAGATACATTGCTTTCAATCTAACTTAATTGACATCGGGTACTTCCGCTAATAAAGAAATAAAATTAGAAAAAATTCATAAACGCACGACCAAAATTGTGCAGTATACGTAATTTCAAAATCAGAAACTTTCTTTTAGGAATCGGGTATTCAAGTTTGAAAGAGCAATTCGAAGAAATAAATTTAAATGATCAGCAGCAAAAAGTGTGTATAATTTAATAGGCCTTATAAGGAAATTCACATAACTTATTAGGAACAACACATAATGCCTTATTTGTTGTTCGCCTGAGATTTTTGATTTTAGTAAGCACATAATTTTTCGATTTTTTTCATTCGAAAAAATATGCGTCTGTTTCTCGTACTTTTCTAATATACAGTGAATTATTTCATAAGGGCATTACGCGGAAGTTTCTAATTATTAGTTTATATATAGTATATAGACATTGTCAAACATTCGTTTCCTCCAGATGTAAACCACCTGTTTCTCGACCTGGCCCAAACAGCTTTTTACATATTGTTAACTGCAAAAAATCATTCGATTTACTGCATAGTTAAATGGAATGTATTCTGAGAGCTGAAAAATGTCATCTAAGCAATTTGCAATTTGATTCATTACTAGTAAATCTGAAATCAGTTTCGTTATTTTAACAAGAAAGGGCATTTTTATGCATAGTGCTGGAAATAGATTAAAGATTTAATAAAAATTAAATTTTAGCTTCGAGTTGCATTTGACGAATATCAAAATGTTTACCTTGAAATATTAATAAAAGTATTTGGATAATAGGAATGCAATTTTTAATTATTTTAAATCTATTTACTCTAAAGCAAAATGCCGTTACATTAAATATCAGAGGCACAAGTAGAAGATATAGAACTGGATATAGATGGCTAGAAGTAAGAAACAAACAGAAAAGAAAGAGAGAGATCAGATGAAAATGCTATATTTCAATAGCTAAGATTTAGTTAACTCTAACAGGGAGAAGTACCTCATATGGGCATAGTATACATCATAAGTGAAGTGGTGAAAGCATACGGTATCGTGTTTTTACTATTTGAACACTTTCGAAGATCTGAATGATGACTTTATATATTTCAAATACTCTATTAATTACTTATCTCTATCTATCTGTAATTATACACGTACTGTCCTGCAATGAATGCTCGATGTATAGGTCACAGCCACTATCCCACCAAAAGAGAAAACTTTCATTTATGAAACTTCCTAGTACGTCTGCCAGGGAAACGAAAACAGGCTTTACATCTAACATTATCCTGCACATTTTTATGAAACATTAACATTTGGATTCGACCCTTTTGTTTTATTTTGTTTTGAGTTTTGTTCAAGCAAACGTTTCGAAAATCATTCCTACTTGTAAATACCTGTTTGTTTCTTGTATGTTTGGGGCACCATTGGTCATGTGGTTAGGATTGCAGAATACTGAGAGTTTTATGGAACTGATTATCCCAATTGTAATTGTTTTTGCTCAAACACAGCGTTAAAAATACCAAGTGGTTGACACGAAGCCACATAAATTTCATTTGACTAATTATTAATATATTATTATATCATAATATTAGTTAGCAGTGGTAAATCTAGGTATTAAAAAACCGTAAACACGAATTTTTGAAAATTTTAATATTTCTCCTTTGGCCACGTTTGAATTATCCATTTGAAATTAGGCATCAAGAAGGTGGCAAGGGGCCTTCATTTTCAAAGAATGATTTCTACCGGCAGTAATTTTACAATAATATTATAAGATTAGACATAATAAATCTGACAGCATGAATGCATTATATGAAAAAACCAGGAATTTGCATTATTTTGTTGTAGAATGTTATACTAATTCTCGATTATCCGTGTGTGGAATACCCGTCTTGCAATTTGGAACTAGGTACCGTTGAAACAATTTTAAGCGACCAGCGAATATATTTTTTATTTAGTCAATTTGTCGAAATTTTAATCTTTTTTAATTGCAGTTTTACATTATTTTGATTACCATTAAAAACGAACGTGAGTAACTCATCTGAAAATCTATAAGCTGTGAGAGAAATCATATTGAATGATCTGAGCATACAGATGAGACTAATTATATGCCTTTGGCTTTACAATCCTTGTTAGAATATTTCATTTTCAGAGTTGTGTTTTTGTGTTTATTGCAGCTTGTAGGATGATGGATGAAATTGCTTGGAACTCCGTGCATTAAATAAGTGCAAACATTGGTTACAGACCTTGTTAATTAAAAAAAATTAAACTTTACAAAAAATAATGTTACAGAATACATATATTTCTTTTACATTCCGAATCAATTTTCCGTACCTAGTTGAGTCACATAAATTATGACAAACTTTGAGAAATTAATTTAAAAGAATTAAATATGAAAAAAAAGAATTAGCAAAACAATTATAACTTGGCTGTGCGAGAAATCTCACAAATACTACGTTTATGTTTCTGAACAAATGCATAATATTCCCTCCATTTCAATCTATCAATTTTATCATTTATCTCTCACACCCTTTTTTATGAAAATCTGTGATAACACTTTACAAACATTTAAACAAATAAATAAAACTTATACAGATTGGACTGTCAAATACCTTAAAAAATTAGTTGTTAAATTTCAAAAAATTTCAGATTTCATTACGAGATATATCTGACATCGAAACAGGTCTCAATTCGATAATGTCATGGATTTTTAGAATTATGTTTACAGTTTGAAATTCTCCTTATTATATGAAAAATATTAAATAAATTTGTTATATATCAGTTTCCTTGCACACTCTTGTGCTATATGTACTTTAACGTACAAAGAACGTTATAGAATAATACGTTATAGAACGTTATAGAAAGAACGTTATAGAATAGTGTTATCAATGGTTATTTAAACCAAACTGCTGTGCGTTTTTAAGGCCGAGCGGTAGCTTTCTAATTAACACGCTGAGTTCGGCGCCGAATTTGCTGTCCTTTCCGTTCAGCCGGCAGCGAGCTAAGACTTAAAGCTAAGCGGTATTTTTGTTTAGAATGTTTCAATACATTTCATTAATGCTAAATTTGATCACATTTCATTGAGACTATATTTATTTTTTAACTTATACTGTCGGTTCCGTGGAACGACGCCAGGCAAACGAAAATTCCAGTGCCGGTACCCAGGGACCGACGCCGGCCACACGGAAAGTTCACTGTCGGTCCCCAGAGACCGGCGCCGCGCTCAACGTGTTAAGAAAGTTTCGGGCCGGTAAGTAAATATGTATTTAATTCAAATATATGAATTGATATGTAATCTATATATATGATTGATTGTATTTGAGTTCCATTTCGAATACTCAAAACTTAAACACAAAGAACTAGAGGCAGCAGATACATAAATCAGTTTATTGAACGCAATTTAACAGAATCGTTACAGGTGATGAGATGTGGGTAGCTCACTTCACCACAGAAAACAGCAACTCACGATTGATTGCGTCACAGGGATCCACGCGCCGGACGATCCTCAGTCTATGCACGGAAATTGAAGCCACGGTATTCTGGGATAGTAAAGGCATTCTGCTCATTGACGTATTGGCGAGTGGTGCTCCGGTGAAAGCTGATCTTTATTGCGCTTTACTAGAGAACATCTGAAGAGCCATTCAGAACAAATGGTTTGGGATGCTCAGTGCTGGTGTTGTGGTGTCCTACGACAACATCGGACGCATACGGGGAATTCCACAAAATATATGTTGCAGACGTTTCGCTGGGAGAGGTCTGACCATCCATTCTATGGCTCCGATCTTGCTGTTAAGTACTTCCACGTGTTATTGCACCTGAAGACGTTCTTGTCTGGGCACACTTTCCTACAGGTGAAATGTTGCAGACAAATGTGACGGGCTGCCTTTCTTCCCAAGCGACAGACTTCTATGACACTCTAATGGAAATAGGTAACCGACTCTATGACAACTGGTATAGTTCCGATGTTTCTTATGCTGAGAAGTAGCAGAAATATAGCTGTATCTTTTGCAATAGGTTTTTCCAGGTAATAAGACTTTGTTTTTTATGGTTTACGGCAAAGTAATTTTTCGGACGACCCTCTAATAAGTAATCATTATCAAATGAATATACCTTCATCTAAATCAATATCTAACTCATTGAAATCATCATCTTTATAAATTTCCTTCTAAATCCAATCAACTTCATCTGCTAATCTAAGACATCTAACTAAGCATAACTACCCAAAACACATCTTCATGTTAAACCATCATATATATATTATCATCATCATCGTCATTGAAAATATCGCCAAATTAAGATAAATTATCATAGCTCAAATCAACTAAATAAAAAGCAGTATCATCTAAATCACCACCATCAACAATATGATTCACATTTGATCATCGTCTTCATCACCTCAACCTTCTAAATCACCATCAAAATTGTTATCTGAATAACCAAGAAAGAATTTATAAAATTATCACCAGATAATTCAAAACCATCATTTAAATAATCATCATCATCGAAATCATACCTTCAGTTTAAACCGTCGTATATGTCATCATCACCATTATAATCGTCGAGATAGATAAATCATAATCTTCCAGATCATCTAAATAGAAAGCAATATCAACCAAATCATCATCTTCTTCATCCTCATTTAATCATCGTCTTCACTGTCTAACTCCTCTAAATTATTATATAAATCACTCTCACATCATGTATAAAATCGTCATCAGTCAAAACTATGTTACCATCAAATTCATCTAAATATTTATTATCACTTAATACACATCGTCATTTTAACCATCATGTATATCGCGTCACCATGATCATCGTCAGAATAAGATAAACCATCATCACCCAAATCACATCAGTCATTCTAAACCATCCTATGTATCATCTTCATCATCATCATTGAAGTCGTCGTCAGAATAAAAGAACTTCACCTAGATACAAAGCCCGATCACCTAAAGTTTTATTATCATCCTACTCAATTATTCATACTCTTCATCACTAAACCATATACTCACGATCACCTAAATAAAAAATCATCAGGAGTTAATCTAAATCCTCGTCCTCAAAATTCCAGTTAAATTATTTAAATCATCGTCGTTTAAATCATGACTTTTTAGTGTTTCGCTAGTGTGCCGTCAAATAGAGCCAGTTTCATTCAGGTACAGACAGAAGGATATCACCGGAAGTTCACTATCGTTGGTACAGGTGTAGTAACCAACCGCCCTCAGGAGATGCCAGAGGCTTGGGGACGTAGCCGAAACCTATGCCATCTTAGATAACGTGACACTCGGAAGTGACGTAAGAGTTTGAATAACGTAATGTTTCAAAATGTTTGGTTTTTGTGACAACGAAAATATTTTTAAAGTTTCATTTCTTCCGGAAACGACGAATTGTTTTCTTTTTTTTTTTTAGGCAACGGCCTGTTGAACCCCTTGAAATCTTGTTTGTAATGACATTAAAAATTTCCCTTTTATCATTAAATCTGTATTTGTTTTTAATTGAGCATCTCATTATTTACTGTTTGTTCATTTCGCATAATTTTAATATAATAATAATAAGCCAAATGCAAAATGTTAATCGTTAAAGAGAAATGAGACCAGAGATATAAAATTAAAAATTAAAAGACAAAGAATTAAATTTATATATCAAGTTTTACCAGAATAGAAAAAAAGAGAAAGGACTTTAAAGAATAGAATAGTTGAAGGGGTGTTGAAAGCCAAAACATTTCATAAAATGAGGATTTCTGATATTTGCATTTTCAAATTCTCTACAATTTTAGCTTTCTTAAAACACCGTTCTTTAATCTCTATGAAAATTAGGACTGTACAAAATCTGGCTTTAATTTGTCATTGAATACTTTGATAATTGAGAATTTTTACATAAAATTGCGTTTTTCCCCCGAACGTGATTTTTTATACTCGATGTAGTACCTGTTCTCAAGAACTACTGCTCACAGGTATCTGAAATTTTTATACCTTATTTACTACGCTTCCAAATATTTGCCGAAATGAGCTTTTGATTATAATCAGTGCTAAATTTTACTATGCGTAACAAAATATACTGTAAAATACTCTAAAATTTAAAATGATAAAAAAGCTCGTTTCAGGATATTCAGCTAGGTATTGTGATGTTCCTTCCCTTAGCGAAAGACGTTTCCCGAACATTTTATCCGCGAGGGACGAAAGACGGTTAAAGGAAGGGACGTAGTTACGCCGGAAAACAGAGTGGAAGCAAGCTGGTGGGAAGAATACAAGACTTGTGACTTTTGCGGTTGGACCGGCAGTCATGCCGTGTGCAAAGAGATAATTTAAGCTAAATGTATAGTAGTGGTATTTGTTTTATTGTGTATTGTTTAATAAATTAGTGGATAAAATTTCAAAGCTGATGAAGATTATTTTCCTATTATGGCGAGTGCATGAGAAATGACCGAACCCGCCTCGGAGTTGAAACGGCGCGAGGTGCAATTCGGCGCAGTCGATCGGATAAGATTGTGAAAAAGGAAATCACTAAATAGTGAAAATAATAAATAAATATGGTTGTAAAAAGTTACTGAAAGTTATAAAATGAAATTCGGTGATAGTTCACTAATGGATCTACGATGAGAGAAGACTTTTATGACGAAAGAAAATGGCGCGTTTAGGGCCATGTGTGCGAATAAATTCATCCGATTTGTGAAAGCGTGATGTGCTAAAAATTTAACAGCCAGTGAGTGGTAAAATGGGATCATCAGTGTTCATCATCCTAGTGAAATCGTGAAAAGTTAAATCAGGGGTAATGTGAATTACCGTGTTGTAATCATGTCAAGTTACGTGCCACTGCAGTGTGCTCATGATTAAAGTTAACAGCGTCAAGTTGTGCTCTTCGTTCGATATTTTCACTATCGGGATCAAAGGTAAGTCCTTCTTAATTTATATATTAACCATATTAACTTAGAAAATTATAACTGTTTTTATGTCTGTTAATAACATGATTCGAATGTCACGCGTTAAAGCCAGTAGACACCGAGAAAGTATATTTTATATGGAAATGAGAAATTAAGGTTCTTATTTTTATCAAGATATAGGAGATTCTTAGAGATTCTTAGAGCAAGGCAAACGATTATTGAAACATTTGAAAATAATGAAAGGAGTTATGTTTGACCCACCATCGAAAGCTGAGAAATGGCTGTTCATTTTACATCATGCTGAAGTGATTCTTAATCTCTATAAAATATCTGAAGAAGGGAAAATTATTTTGCAGAGTTTAAAAACAAAAGTTAAAAGTTTGATCGTGACTCTCGATGAAATGGATTGAAATAACAATATTATGATTAAAGACACCGTATTAAAAGAATTCGAGATTCCTCGGAAAAACCGATCGAGGCAGGCTGGTGGCGTGAATACGAGACTTGGTACTTTAGCGATTGGACCGGCAGCCATGCCGTGTGGAAAGAGATTACTTAAAACATGATTTGCGCGCTTTATATTATGTATATAGTAGAGATTACTTAAAACATGTTTTGCACGCCTTATATTATGTATATAATTAAATGTATACTATGCTAGTGATATTTGTTTTATTGTATATTGTGTACCGTTATGTGTAATTAATTAGAGGATAAAATTTCAAAGATAGAGATTATTTTCCTACTATGGCGAGTGCATAGACGAACCTACCTCGTGGTTGGAAGAGCGCGAGGTGATAGATGTAATTTAATTACGTAAAAACCTTCAAACCTGTAAGAACAGCAGATTTTCAGAAAAGGTAATCCAAAAATGGCCAATTCAACATTGTTGCTATAGGGTTTCCAACACCCCTTAATAAAAAGGAGTAAAATATTTTTAAAAAATGGCATTTATGGAAATACGAAAAAGAAATATGTTTAGTTTATAAGAGTATATAATATTTCTGTAAAAAAAATAAAGTGAGCATTTAAAAGCAATTCTTTAAAATAAAAAACCAAAAGGAAATATTTATAGTTTTTAAAATCAGTATTACTTTTGTAAAATGAAAGAACTTAAAATCTTTTTAAAGTAAAAATAGCGAAAAAAAAATTTAAATTAAAGTTTCACGTTATTAAACTAAATATTGAAGAGAAAAACATTTTTGACACGAGAAAGCGAAAATAAAAGAATTTAAAAGTCAAAATTGCATTTACACAAGTTGCAACTTTGATAGAGATTCGCGTTCCTTTAAGCCTCGGGCGTCTCCCTGTGACGGTCGGTTACTATTAAGCTTGTTATTGTAAACTGGCTATTCAAATTACAGTCGGTATGCGCAAAGGGGGCCTGAATCTTCATCCTGAAAAATAAACAAAATTATTGTTACACATCACATAAAAATATCAGTTAAAATGATAATTCAATTCTGAGTCACAAGCATGAGAATATTTGAGAAGGTTACATGGCATACGCAAATAACCAAAATGAAAGGTACTCGAAACGCATGTCTGTGCACTGTCTGCAAAAGTTCAGACCGGATCTTGGTCGTTTGTGGTAGGCATTGACTTGCAAGTACAAATGTGTTTTGAAAAACGTAAATGTTTGCGCTTTGGTACTTTTAAATTTAAAGTCATTTGTTTTGTAAAAATTACGAAGCCTGGCTCTTCATATGTTTCTCCGACACTCATAATTTTATGAGGAATAAGTTTGCACTCCTTATGAAATAATTTTGAACATAAGTATCTCCGTCTGATTTCGATTGACATCAGTCAATTATAACCAAACGGAAGTTTCCGAAATGAAGTCTAGGTATTGGAGGAAAGAATAATTAGTAAAATGTAGAAAACTGATACTTTTATTTTCAGCTCTTTTGAAATGAACTCATTATGCAGCGACCCAAAAAAATTAAAAAGACTTCTCTCAAAATTTAATTTTCAACGTTCTATTTTGGAAATTAAAATACAAATTAACAATAGACAGAACTCGTACTTGACTTTGTAAATTATTCTAGAAATCCTTGACTTTCTATAGCTGGTAAAAACCTGAAATCTCTTACTAAATTTGTCATGGAATATGCCAGTAAATTTCAAACGTAAAAATGTGCGCCATTTGTTTTTACATAAAATTTCTCATATAAATAATTCTTGGATTAGACTTTTTTTGAAAAGTATCTTGACCCAAAACGTTTAGACTGTTTTCTTAAAACATTCGTTTGCTATTGAAAATTTTATAAATATAACTAGACTGAGTTTTGAATAAATGAAAATACAACGCATAAGCACATTGTTGGAACATTTTGTATAAGAAAACGTAATCGCATATAAATCAAGTTCTTATATCGCTTAATTACAATGCATCAGATCTTTAGTAAATAAAGAAAGCAATAAAATACACATGGTGGTTTGGCAATACCAAAAACATCATATCCCGCAACAGCTCTTCTTGATTATTTCATACCTTAGGAAACACGAGCAAATATGTCAGTTGCGGAAACGTTGCAGTTTGGCAAGCGGTAAGGTGGTGCGCAGGAGAATTGATTATCGGGGAAAATATTTCTGCAAGGTAGGAGGTGATTTGTATTCATTCTGGATGTGGAAGAGAATGTTATTCTAGGACTTCGAGAAATAAGGAACATAATTCGGATAAGAGTGCACTTTCGACCAAAGTGAATTTGCGGAATTAGGAGTCATGTTTCTTCTTTCTGTAGTCATTTGAAGCCGTGGTCCTGATGTCAACATCAAAGACTTAACGATATCACATTTGATTTTAGTGAAGTATAGTTCATCCAGTGCTTTATTCAGCAGTAGTAATGGCTTTCGCCGAACGAAACAAACAAAATGTAAGTTTCAAATGTTAAGTCATTCAGTTTGCGAAAGAAAATGGAAATCATGCAGTTTGGTTTTCGTGAATGCTTCGTACACGAGTGGAAGAGGCATGAAATTTTACAATGATTATTGCGCCAAAGAATAAATGTGTATTGCATAAAGAAGTAATGAAATAGCTTACCGTCGGCGAAAGTGTTGGAAACTGCATCGTAGAAAATCCCCATCATCACCAGAATGGATTAATTGTAACAAGAAACAGCGTACGTTTCTTTGCCTTAAAAATAGAAAAAAGGAGTGCAAATGGAAGTGAAAACTCTAAAGCAAACTGAGGTTGTGTATTCGATTTACTTCACGGAATAATTCAGTTCTCCGAGAAAAAGAGATAAAATTTTTTCAAAGGCTTCGAAAATATAGAGATAAAACTTTGATGAGTTTTTAAAAATATGTAAAAATTTATTTACTATCACGTGTTGCAAATATGGATGTCATTCCTGTAGTTTTGATACAGTAGAAGATAAAGAAACAGTGATATGAAAGAAAAATAACGGTTAACATAAAATCAATAGGCCAACGATAAATCTCACCCCACCGTACTGATCTCCTGCTTAGCCGACGGTACGAAATTAAAAACTCATCGATATCTTGAAAAGAAAGACTTTGCTGAAGTGCAGTTTCCCGAAAGTGTTTTCATCCGTATTCACGAGAAATGATCGGCGGAGAAAAATGTTGTGAAACTGTGGATAAGAAATATTTGGCAAAAGCTTCCTTTTGTCTCAAATAATCAAGAAAGTCTAATACTTTGGAACATGTTCAGCCTCCATCTAACGGATAACACAAATATGTTGTTGAAAGAGTGTTATACAGATATGACAGGTTATCCAGGCGGATTATTGCCATTAGTTCAGATATTAGACATATATGTCAATAAATCATCGATAGAATATTTTAAACGTTAGTGGAATACTCGAACAAAAGTGAAGGTGAAAAAAACAATTACAAATGGAGACGAAATACGTCATGCCAGTCCATAAATAGTGTGTCAGTAGATAATAAAATCATGGAATAAAATTAAACCTGTTTAATTTATGTGGTATATCTGACGGTCTAGATGCAACGAAAGATGATTATTTATGTGTGGATCAGAGTAAAAGTAATGGCAAAACTGAAACAGAATTCGATGATGTGCTTGAAGTTATAGCTTGAGACGTATATGAGGAACTTGGATCTGTCTATGCAAGTATAGATCAGAGGTGAAAGTGAAAATGAAACAGAATCCGATAACGAAAATTTTTAAGTACATAAACTATGTTATTTCTCTTAAATAAAAAGCATTTAATTACACGCAGAAATCTAATTTTCGTATGCTCACTTTTTCCATATTTTTAAACATAACATTTTTATAGCTGGCGTACAGCGCGTACCCATAAATTTCCATCTTGCATTTTCTTTTAAAAGTGCGCCTTATACGCCTGAATATACTGTAACAAACATAGCTGAAACTTAAGTGATAGAGATATTTACATGCTTGCTGAAGCATTATATTCTGTTTTTTTTCCCTTCTATTAGTGTATAAATGTTTTCAAAATTTCGATGTTACGTTTTTCAATCTTTGTGTTTAGAAAAGGGATAAAGAATTCAAACTTTTATCTCCGAAAACAAAATTCTAAGTCAGATTTCTAATGAAGAATTGAAATTCTCTATAGCTTTACTTTCCGGACTAATTAAAATTAAGAAAAAGAAGAGAGGAAAAAAATAACTGATTTGGGTAAGCAGAATATTTAGCCATTCAGTATCTATTGATGGGAATGTATATAACTCTAATGAATAGTAGAGAAATAAGATAAAGTTAAGTTTCAGTTTGTAGGCCTTACATTTCAAAATGGTTTTAATACAGCTTAAAGCGCATAGCCAAAGATTATGCTCTCAACCGCTTTTTCAGTAATAACGTCAGAGAATAATTCTTACAGTTACAATGTTTTCAAATAATCCATTCCTTCAAAAGTAATCTATTGTACTAAGATAATGTGTTTTCGAGGGCAGAAAATGAAACAGAACGGCGAGATCCATCAGAGTATGATCCTGTAATGCTTTAACAAATCTTTCGCAGTCTTAAGTAATAGAGAAATGTGGTAGAGCTTCATCTTACACTATATTCTTGTATTCATATTATTTGTATTATGTGACTATGTGTCTCTATTCGATGTGTGGGAAAAAAACGTCTCCAACAGGTTTATATATACGATACCATTCAGATAAACGCAAAGGAAACCAACATTTCCATCTAATAATATTCATTTTATTTTAATTATACCATTTTGTAGTTAGATAACCAATTTGTGAGCAAGATATTGCATCGTAACAGTGAATCATATTGCTGCCAAATTCCAAATATAAAAAACTAAAGCTCACGAATCACAAACCGAGAGTTTCTGTGAGATTTGTGAGGTGCGAAGGAATCTCTATTTTGAAAGAAATCGAAATTGATATAAATTCGCTTTATAACATATTATTCAGTTTATTTATCTAATTATATTATGATTCTGATGTAATGTATACACACATTTTAAAAGTTATTTCTTTCGCTCATTTCAATTGGTAATCTTGAATTTTTACACTGAAAAAATCCTGAGTAGAGACGGAAACTGTGGTATGTCAAACTGAATTTAAACAAGGTGAAAGCAAATGAAAAGCTAATGTACATACTACAATAGCTTTTAATTTGTTTAGAATTACAATCTTAGTAATGCAAATCATGCTGATTAACACATAATTAAAAGTGGATAAACATTCCTTTTTGAACGTTTCTTTGAACCTTGATATAAAGTTCTATGAATATCTGCAGTTGGATAAGACAGCTCAGGGTCAAACAAATTTTAAAATGAAATTTGTATAAATTAATTTCATGAGTTCAATTATGAAAGATATGCCGTGCAATATTTATTTGCACAATTTAAAGCCAGTAGCACAACATAAATTTATTGTTGAAAAATATTGTCATGTGTAAAGCTATGTGTTAAAAAAGTCAATAAACTGTGACTTTCCAGGTAAAACCGGAAGACCTCGCAGCCATGAAAGGCACTGAAAACATAGATCTGAACTACGAAAGAGTGTACTTAGTTGCTGCTAAAATAATACTGGTATCTTAAAGTTAGCATGACTAATTACTAGCTAATAATATATCAATAGTTACCCTTACCGAGCAAAATATTATCAAATGCCGTCCATATACTAAGAATACCATAAAGTTCTTGATAATAAAAATGTTGTTGATAATAAATTTTGGTAAAATGAAGCAGGTATATGATTTATTTGTTCTATTTTTCTTTTCCGGGTCTTGCTTCGTTTGGTCATTAAATCAATCGTTCTACAGTCGGTATCCAGTTCTGGCTCTTTTCGCAGTTCAACCGGTTTCCTTTTCGGGTTTGACAGTTCTTTTCCGGTTCCAGCTTGTCTTTCAGATTTGGAATCTTTTCCGTTTTTTGCTTCTTTTCCAGGTATTGCGTCTTTTCAGACTCCTCTATATTTTCCATTTCTGGCATCTTTTCCGGCTCTTGCTTCTTTTCCAGTTCCTTCTTCATTTTCAGGTCTCTCTTTTTTGGTTTTTGCAATTTTTCCCTCAACTTTTGCCTTTCCAGTTCATTTTTGTGTGCTTGTTTTAGCATCTCTTCAATATGTTTCTCCATTTTCAGTTCTTTCTTTTCTCGTTTTTGTATTCCTTCCCGTATTTTCTTCTTTTTCAGTTCTTCTTTCTTTTCTAGTTTTTGAATCCATTCCAGTAATTGCTTCTTTTTAGTTCTTTCTTCTTTTCTAGTTTCTGTTGCTTTTCCAGTTTTTGTTTGTTTTTCAGTTCTTCCTTCTTTTCCAGTTTTTGCTTCTTTTTCTGCTCTTGTTTCATTTTCAGTTCTTGCTTCTTTTCCAATTTTTGCTTCTTTTTCAGTTCTTGCTTCTGTTCTAATTCTTGTATCTTTTCCTGTTCTTGCTTCTTTTCTAGTTTTTGTATCTTTTCCAGCTTTTGTTTCTTTTTCAGTTCTTGCTTCTTTTCTAGTTTTTGTGTCAATTCCAGTTTTCTCTTGTTTTTGAGTTCTTGCTTCTTTTCCTGTTTCTCCTTCTTTTCCTGTTCTTCCATTTTATTCAGTTTTTGATTCTTTTCCAGTTTTTGCATCTTTTCCGGTTCTCGCTTCTTTTCCAGTTCCTTCTCGTTTTCCAGTTCTTTCTCGTTTTCCAGTTTTTGCTCCTTTTCATGATCACAAAAAGGATTTTCCAATCTACAAAAAAATCGGTATATCTTTATTTCAGTAGTAAAATAGTGAAGGTAATGAATGCAATGACGATCACGTTTAACATGTACACCACTTCCATATTTAGATACTATATAACACTTTTGGCCCAGTTTCATAGGGAAAAAACTCCCCGTAGATTATTGCCTGGCAGAATTGTTTTCTACAAAGGGTGAATTTGTTGTTTTCGTTGTTCTGACCTAAAGCCAAGCAGATAAGTTAAAATATTTTGCGTTATTTGTATGCAATAAGCGGCCTCCATGAATCTCACGTAGAGCGTAATAATTTGCAAAGTTTCGGTGCCTTACTTTTCCTTACTTAATTTTTACATAAGTTGCAATAATAATAACAGAAATAATAAACAGGTGGCTTAAAAACAGAGGGAAACAATGACGAAAATTGCAAAATAGGAGGAAAAAAGGAAACTGAAATGAAAAGGGAAACAACTACAAACAAAGGATGGAAAAAGCATTTTAGAAGATATACACGTAACGTTCTTTCTGATTCAGCAAAATCTGTATTTTAACGAGTCTCTTTGCATCGCTGGCTGCACAGATTTCAAATTTTCTCTCGTTATTCCAAATTCGGATCATATTGCTGGTCTTTTTCGTCGTCCAGCAGAGCCGCACTAGGATTTTTGCCACCATTTGTTTTCAATTGAAACTTTTATTCTCATTCTTCAGTTGCATTCTTAAAGTTTATTTATTTATACAGGAAGAAAGAAAGAAATCAATCAAATCAAAGTAAATTAGGAAAATATATACCTGTTTTCTCCTATATTTATTGTTCCCTGTAATTTCTTTTGCCTGTTCCATTAAATTTATTGAAGGAAAATTTACAAAATCTTTCAAAATGTATTTCCTAAATGCTTATGCGAATTTAGCCCTTCTGATCATTTCGGCCACACTTTAATGGCTTTTACAATTTGATGTTTGAATATTGACAGCTGCCTATACTGAAATATGTTCTCCATTGTCCTCGAAAAAAGAAAAATTAAAGTTCCAGGAAATTTTGCAATGAAAACACATATATCGTATTTGAAGGGCAAGAGGAAAAGAAAAAGATATTTTCGGATGGGAATATGTAGCATTTTAAACACCGTGTTTGTAAATGTCATCATATAGTAGCAACACTTGAGTCATAAGTAATTATACACATATATGAGAGAGACGACGATGAGGAAAAATTAAATGGCAAAACATGGCCGAAAACACTTTCCTGGCCGGTGCAAACAACACAAAACACAAGAAAGATCGGACACCAGTTATGCTTAGCACAAGAGAAATTAAAAAGTAGGAACAAAATTAGACACTTATGGACCTCAAAAAAGGTGTTCGAAATTACGACCTGCACCTTGTTACAGGTATCCCATCTCTCGCACATCCAACATGAGATGTTCTGGAAAATACCGTGCATCCCCAGGACTTTCCCAGCACCTGCCCTATTTTTCCTATTTTTCTTGTGTTGTCTCTCGTCACTATGGGCCAGGAAAGCGTTTCCGACAATGCATTGCAATAAACGATTATATATATATATATGCATTGCAATAAACGATTATATATATAAACAATATATATATATATATATATAATCTTATAAACATATGTTACCGTGACCGAAATTGGAGAATATCGACTTTCACCGGACCTTGTTATGGTTGATCATTTTAGTAAGTGGACCGAAATTGTTCCCTTAAAACGAGCCTCCGCGAAATTAGTTACTGATTCTATTTTAAATAAATATATTTTAAAATACGGAGCGCCCCTAATAGTTATATCGGATAATGGTCCTCAATTTGTAAGTAATGTATTTGAAGACATGTGCCTAAAACTGGGCATACGTCATTTAAAAATGGTCCCGTATCGGCCGCAATCAAATATAGCGGAACGGGTGAATAGAAATATAGTGAAAATTATCCGTAGTTATGTTAACAATTTTCATAAAAGCTGGGATAACTATGTCAATGAATTTGCTTTCGCCCTTAGGACCGCAAAACATGATACGACGGGCAAAACTCCTGCTGAGTTATTTTTAGGCAGAAAGATTATAACGCCGTTAGATAAATTATTTTATGTTCAAAAAAGAGCCCCAGAATTTAAAATGGGCAATATAGAAAAATAAATTAAAAAAGCAAAAAAGAACACTGAAGTATCACAGAGAAAACAGAAGCTTTATTATGATATGAAACGACGGGGAGTAACTTATAAAGTAGGAGATGAAGTGTTAGAAATTAAGCATTAACTTTCTTCAGCACCAGAAGATAAAACTGCCAAATTTTATCCACGATTTGAAGGACCATATGTCATAGAAAAAGTAACTCAGGCTTAGTGGTGTTAAAAGCCAGGAATGGTGAAACCTGCACCGCAAACGTAGACCAGATAAAACCATTTTATAATCGTAATAAAATGCCAATATTTCAAGATCTTTTGCAGGATCCTGCACGGCAGGCACAAGCTCCAGAGGTGGAACAACGACAATCCCAAGGGCAAGCCATTAGTAGACAGGAGCAATTGAAAAGAAAGTTCCCCCGTTTGAAAACTGAAGGTAACAAGAAAAAGAAGTCGTTCCACCGACCAGAAAAGAGAGGGCACGACCACCCCCAGAATGAAGAAGGGAGAAGTACGACTAATGCAAAGAAAGCCAGGAGAAATGACAGCAACTATAACACGGCTCCAAAACAGAAGATCTACCCATCGGATAGGAGTCTACGCAGCAAATGTCGACGAATTGATGAAGGAAGACCAGCTGCAGAATCAAAGACGCAAGAAAAATTTGAACAGCCAGCAACGAGATCCAGGCAACAACGAGAGACAGTTGTCCCGGTTCCGCCAAGACCAGCTGCCATCAAACGGCCGAAACGACAGGCAGATGCTAAAAAAAAGGTCTTCAAGGGTGACCGAACTGGAAGAAAAAGAAAGTTCATGGAGGAAGGAACCGAAGGGCGAACCCGCACAAGAAGGAAGATCAACCAGACCGTAGTCTTCGCTACCTTCCAGGACTGGGCAGAAAAAAGGATGTCTGAATATCACAAAGATAAGTAAAACTTTATGTTACTTTGAAACCTTAAGTTAATTTTTCAATCTTACTGCAAGTGGCAGAATTCAAGAATTTTTACCTCATGTGATGCCTACCTTTATCGCCAAAAAGGCGAGAAAGGAGTTGTTACCTATTTTCGTATTGTTTTTCAAATACTCGCGAGTAAAACTAAAATTAATGTATAATAGGAATGTGTAAATACTTGAATTTTGAAAAAGCATTGATAACCTTTGAGAAAGGTACCTTAAGAAAATTGTAAAAATTATTGTATAAAATTTCATTTAAAAGATTCTGGCAAGAAAGAAGTTTTAACCACTTCATCGGCGAGCAAAACTTCTATATTTTGTACCATTTTTCTCTTCCAAAGGTAAACATTTTGTGTCTGAAATTTAGCTCAGTTAACGAGAGAAATATTTCCTTCCCCCTTCCACTACCTGTGAGGTCTATTGAGAAATTCTATTGAAATGAACTTGAATCCCGTACTTGTCACACTCAAGGACGTCAGTGACAACCCCATAAAGGCGACCATCGAACACAAAAGCTGGTACCTCGTAGAGGAGATATTATCAGCTTTGACCACACTACCATTTAAGACCAAGCTATGTCGTCCCTGGAAATCTGTTTTTATAATTATTTTAAATATAGGAATAATTTTAAAGTGTAATATATCATACATCATTTTATAAATAATAAAACTATATTCGTACGAAATATTCCTAAATTAAAAATCCTACATAAAAATAAATAAAATATCTTAATATCTTATATATATATATATATATATATATATATATAAATGTGTGTGTGTGTATTCGGGGTAATGATGTGATGATAAAACGTGTTAAAAACTCGCATCCGTCTCATCTAATGCTATGCATTTTAGGACTTTTCGATTTGCATTTGATAATTAGTAAGAAGAGTAAAATCGATTGAAAGTTATTCAAAAGCAAATGCCATTTTTGATTGTGAAATAAAAGCTTTGTTAATTAAAGCAAAAATCAGTATATTTGCTTATTTGAAATAGCTATAAATAATGTTTTGCTACTATTTTTCTTAATGCACTGTAATAAAACACGCTCGAATTACTTCTCATATATTTTCATACATTTAATTATTAGCCCAAAAGCGCTATTAATCTCATATCGGGATTTTTCGTTCTGTCACTTTAAATGTCTGAATCATTTTTAAATTGTTCCCACCAAGTATGTTATCGCCTTGCATTATTTTTAAAGAAATTAAATAATGAAGAATCTGCATGTATTGTGAAAAAATGATGGTAGATACAACCGTCAAATTTTGAATAATGTAATTTTCATGCGAACATGTGCACCTGAAAGCACAAATTTTAATTTCGAATTTGTTTTATTATTTTTTCATATTTTGTAATACTTTAATTAATTATTAGTTAACAGTCTCAAAGATCGGAAAGCGAGCAGTGGCAACACTATTCCAGATAAAACATTTTTTATCTCCGACTCGCGAGACTGTTGCCATTCGGAAAAAAAATAAGATATTTCTCTTTCATTATCAAATATTTTGTCATTTTGCTGCTGAATATAATTTTATGTAGCGAAAGTTTATATTTAATAAATAAAATTCACATACGAAAACTTAGTAAAAATAAATAAATAAATAAATAAATAAATAAATAAATCTGAAATGTTTCAGATTTTAAATTACGTCCAAAGGGGCGTTTTTTAACATTTTGTGTGTTACCTTTCTTTATTAAATATCATGTTCCTCGCGGCCCACCAGCGGCCGAGCGGTAAAGACGCTGAACACTGGTAGTTCGGTCTGAGGCTCGAATCCCGCGAACGGGCTGGCTGCATGGGCGTTTTCGTGGTTTTCCCCATGTGTAACGTGTATACGAGCCAGTTTCCCTTAGAAAGTCCTCCACGAAAGGCATCCCTCCCTTTAGGCAGATAGCCCTCGTGTGCTTTGCCATAATTAAATACACCACCACACCACACCATGTTCCTCGCACTTAAACCATAAGATCCAGTGCAACAGCAATATCGCAAAATAGTTTTAAAACGAGCATATCTTTAGAATTTCCGATACAGAGACTCACGCGCTGGAGATAAAAATGTTTTTTCTGCACAACGTTGCCATTACTCGCTTTGAAATCCTTGAGTTTGTTAATCAAAAATTCGTCAAATTTTAAAAAATAGGAAATCGATCATAAAACAAATTTCAAATTTCAAATTTGGTCTTCCACATGCTCATATTCGTTGGAGGATTACGTTATTCAAAATTCGATGACTCTATGTACCGTTGTTTTATCACAATACGAGAAATATACATACATTTATGCAGATTTTTCATTATTTAATTTCTTCAAATATAATGCTGGACTCTAACATTTTGTGGCAACAGTTTGAAAAGTGAACCGACATTTATGAGTCCGACGCAAAATGCCAAAACGAAACTAATAGTCCTTCGGGATTCAAATCCCTTTGGACTAATAAAAAGAAACAAAAAAGAAAAGTTCTCTAAGCCATGTTATTAAGAAAACTGAGGATTGGTATTATGAAATGAGAAAAGACTGAATAAAATAGAAAAATATATTGCAGCATTTAAAACTGCATCGGGAATTCAAAAAATAGGCTGCTTTTAAAAAAGTTGTGATTTTGCTGTTGAAGTGTATGCGCGATGAAAGCGATACTTAATATTAAAGCTAAGAATACAAACAAAAATGGGTTAGCAGGAATGAGTGCAATAGAGACTAAGGACTCAGTGAGAGTGTTAAGATACGCTATCAAATCCGATGGTTGACCGTTAAAATCTTAAAACTTTCAGATTTTTTTTTTTTTTAGCCCAAAAGGACTATTAGTCTCAGTTTTACCATCGCCATTGAAAATTTGCGTTGTGTCATTTTTCTGTTTGTATCACTTTTCAAATTGTTGCCACAAAATATGCTATCTCCCTGCATTATATTTAAAGAAATTAAATAATGAAAAATCTGCATAGATTGTAAAAAAACGATGCTACACAGAGCTATGAAATTTTGAATAAAGTAATCCTTCACGCGAACATGTGCACCCGAAAGCACAAATTTTGAATTTCGAATTTGTTTTTTTATTTTACTATTATCTTTTTTCATATTTCGTAAAACTCTAATTCATTTCCGATCATTAAAATCTGAATTTTTCAGATTTTATTTTATTTATTTATTTTTTTTTTTTGTGTGTGTGTGTATCTATTTATTTTTCTTTATGTGCGTGTGTGGGGGGGGGGAACTTCGGTAGCTTAGATGTTTAAAATTCGTATTTAAAATTGCAATTATTTAAGTTACAGTTTTTTAGCTTATTGTAATTTTTCTACAGCAAAGAATGTTTTAATTATGTATAGTGCCTGTGTCAAAGAGTAAGAAGGTAGTAAATTTTCAGTTGTTCTTGTAACAGATGCCTGGAGAAATGACAATGCTTTGAATAATGGACTGAAAATTCAATGTTATTCTTAATAAAATTAAGCAGTAAATTTTTGATAATTTTTTTTTTTTAACTTTCTTGTACGAAATATTGCAATCGTGAAAAATTTCAGGTATCATATTTGAACTGAAGCATACATTTTAAACATTCCCGAATGCATTTAGACGACTTTTTTTTTTTCTTTTCTTTTTTTCTTTTCTTTTTTTCTTTTTTTTTTTTTTTTTCTGAAACAATAACCAAAGAAGAATAAATTAAGATTTATTCTTTCCAAAAATAAGTTAAACTATTGACCAAAAAATGAAAACATCTCGTTTATTTTCGTGATCCCACCAGCAACTGAGCGGTAAACTCGCTGAAAACTGGTAGTTTGGTCTGGGGTTCGAATCCCTGCGGAGAGGCTGGCTGCATGGGCGCTTTCGTTGTTTTCCGATTTGTAACATGTATACGAGCCAGTTTCCCTTACAAAGGCCTCTACGAAGGCATCCCTCCTCTTATGCAGATAGCCCTCGAATGTTTTGCCGTATAAATTTAAACCAAACCGAAATACTTTGGGGAATGTACAAAAAGAAGAATAAAAAAAAACTGATGTGAACACCACAAGACGACTTATTTACATCATACATATTTTTTCTGCGTTTCATTTAAACTTATTTTCTCGAATTATTCTAATTAACCGATGACTCATGCAAGTTGAAAATGAGACGAAAAATAGCACTGAATATCCCGGGAAATTTTTGTCGTGCAGATGTCAAGCTTCTTGTAACTTTTTTTTTTTTTTTTTTTTTCATAACGAGTACAGAACTATCCTAAATAGGCATGGGAACCTGAAGAACACATTGAAAGATAGATTTCAATATTTATCCAAATAATTTTTTTTTTCTTTTAATTTGACATTGTCAAAACATGCATATTTTCATCATTTATAATACTTTCATAATTGGATATACATGACTACCACCAAAGATTGAGAAAATAAAATAAAAGCCGTGTAAAAACGTTTAAGCTGGTAATGGGCAGTATATATATATTTCCTAAACAGTATTGATTAATTGATTATATTATCTCCTAAGTTTAATTAAAGTAGAATTATTTTAAAAGTGTGCATATATATATATTTGGTACTGCCGATTGCAATAAAAAAGAGAAGTGCACAACTAGATGTTATAGCTGCCCAACATACAAAATTGCATTGTTATAGGACTAATCGTTTTTGAGTTATGCGAGATACATACATACGTATGTACGTACCATTTAGATGTCAGGAAAAAAATCTATTTTGAATCTATTTTACTGTTTAACTACCCATTTAAGAAAAAATGACTTCTTTATTCTTTCCTTACGCACAGTTGGAAAAGGATTGTGAAAATGGATTTGGGAACGGGCAAAATGGATATTTCCGATGAACTATGAACCCCAAAAATTTTCGCGCTTATAAACTTCCTTTACTTCTCACAGTAATAAAATAAAACAAAAGCGAATACAATTACTTCAACTAAAAAACAGCCAAATAACATGAAAAAGTGGTACGTTTTCAAAGTGAATTCATTTCTCTACATTCAAAAAGTAAAAAAAAAAAAAAAAAAAAAAAAAAAAAAAAAATTCTTCAAGGAATCAAAATTAAAACAGAAAATATTTTATTTACACTAAGTTAATCATGAAAGGGTAAGGGAATTATTTCTATCCGAAATTCTTATTACTTCAGAAAGAGTTCAGAGTATACAGTGTATGTACTCAAAAAAAAAAAAAAAAAAAAAAAAAAAAAGGCCACGTTCGGATTTGAAAGGATAGCATTTAAAACCTTCAGACTTGTTTGTCAGTTAATGGGAAGGTGTGTGAATTGTTGTGCATCTCTCGAAATCTGTGTTAAGGGGGATTATTCCCTCGGAAAAAGCGATCCCCCGTCGTTTGCTTTTCAGGTACAATCTGTGGAGTGAGTCTGGTCAATTAAGACATCAATCACTTCTTTTCCTTTTCGACTGGTACTGAGGGGTAGGAAAAATAAGAAGCGTCGAATCTCTCTCGGGGGTCACGGTTCATGCCAAATTTCACCTCGACGATAGTCTGCCGTCGCTGACGGTTAAATAAACATTTCAAACTGACGATACTCTATCGGGGCAAACGGTGAAGTGGTTAATCTGAAAGACTTTTGAAATGTAGAATTTCAATGCAGAAGAATTGGCACTTGCTTGGAAAAGAATAGAAGTTAACAATGTACTACTAATGTATGTTTTAAAATGCGTAAAATTAACGGCATGTTAATATGTCCTTATATACAATGTGAACTGTTATCTTAAAAGTTAAGAAATATTGTGATATGTTAAAAGTAAAAATATTAGAGTAATGCCAAAAATTTTAACTTATTCGTGTGACTGTAAAAAGAGCAAATTATTGTGAATATGTGATAAAGGTTGAATGAATGTAGTTAGGCTCTCTGGCGCTACACTTCAGAGTTAGCCACTTTTCAGAATAGTACCTCAGGGTTTAGAGATGAATATAAGGTGTGTTCTGAGGTCTTGTTATGTTGAATTTTAACACGTTAGTGTTTTGATTGCAGGCGGTAATGTTGAACACTTGTACATGAAAAAGTGTTGTAAAGAAAATTTGTGTTGTAAAGAAAAACACCAAACACGCTCGTGTTTGGTGTTTTTCTTTACAACACAAGTCAGAGAGCATGGGGAGATAATTAAATAACGTCATGAATGAAATAAGAATTTTAAAGGAGAAATATAAATATTCATGTTACTTGCCATTTGATTGTGTAACATTTCATTAAACTAGTTTTCCTTCCATAAGGAACCAGATTTCAACTAAGAAACTCCTGTTTATAGATGCAGTACAGATGAAAATACTTGTCCATAGAGATGATAATGTAAAAACGACTTTTTAATATCTAGTTTCTAGAGAGAAATGTTTGTAAAAGTTTGGCCTCGCGTTAGATTCTAGAGCTAAAAGTTTTCAACAAGGTCGTTTTAGACCTCAGTTTCAAACTAATTAACTCTGGCGGGTAGTATGTAAGGATCCTAAGTTTTACTAACGTTTTTGATGTCATTTAAAACGCTTAATTACAGGGCCGTAGTACAATACACAACCCCCCAACCCCAGAAGTATAGCGATATACAATAGTGACGTGATCGAAGATTCTTTGGAAATAATCGTTGTCATCGTATGACATGCATATTCTATTTAAGTAATCGTAGTCATCGGCTTTTAATATTCTTTGCAAATGATCATTGCCATCAAATAATCATTGTAACGAATCATTCTCATCGGATAATCATTGAAAATAATCCTTGTCGTTACATAAAGGGGCATAGTAGGTGATGTATAAAGAATTGTACTCAAATTCTAATCAAAAGAATCGCATATGTATGCAATTTATCATATGATCATTACTTACAGCAATGATTCTTATATGTTTTCGACCTACGGCTCCTAATGACGCCGAGGAAAATTTGCGCTACAGTAACAAAAAGAATATTTAAAAATACAATAAAAGCTTGAAAGCTAGGGAAAATGTGTGAATTTATTTTCCTTTTATTTAAATGAAGCTTAATGTTTTTAAAGGAAATTGAATATTGTAAACAGGAATCAGCAGTTTAAATATATGTGGGATTTTGCGTCTTTGTTTTTTTTTTCCTTCGTAACATCATATCCTCCGGAACGGGGGGGGGGAGATTTGAGGTACCCGCGGATTTCAAAAATTCTTGGTAAAACTTTTCGACTATTGTTATCTTCCTACGACTATCACTCGAGATGTTATATAAAATTTCGGAAAGCGCTGGAGATCAAATTGCTTTATTTAGAAAAATGATGGCTGTTCTCACTCTCAAATCGTATTGTTTAAGAGACATTTTTTAGTTAAAAAAATATGAAATAAATAGTATTGCCAAACTCGAAACTTATTGTTATTATTTACGGTAACATTCTGAGTTGAAGAAAGCACGTGATTCCATATAACGTCACTGTATGTCGAAAAATATTTCGTTAATTTCAGTATTTTAAATGAATAGCTGCTTTTGGCAACTCTTATGTTTCACCTTTAGATACGTGACACGATATGCTATCGCTACGTTAATTCTTTTATTGAATTTTGCAAATTTGTTATATTAAAATAAATTTAAATCATAACTTCAAATGTATTATCCCAAGTGTCAAAGGCCTTTGTTTCCTGACTTGGCAAGAAAAATTTATTTACGAATAGCTGGTTGCTTGGAAAGAATGAATACATTTTCTTCATAATAAAATGTTTCTATGCATTTTATGCTATTCTAATTTTATTTAAAAAAATTTAATTTCTTTTATTGTATAAATCCTTCCTGAGTAGAAGTTTAAACTTCTGTAGGTATTTAACATATTTTAGATGCAATGTTACTTTACTACAGTTACATAATTTTTTTTTTTTTTTCAATTTACTAAAATGTCTGAACGCAAGAAGACAGCACAAATGTTACAGCGAGCTACAGAAAAAATGAAGTAAAAAGCACTAGGAGACTCAGCAGGCAAGTACAAGAAAACTTGCATGCTTCAAAAATGAATGAAGATACAACTAGAAACTCAGCAGGCAAGCATAGTGACAAGAAAGGTTATGCATTCAAGAAACTGAAGAAGAAACGAATAGGAGTTCCAGCAGACAAGCAACAACTCAAGAAACTTCGCTTGCTCAAACTGTATCAGAAACTAGTAGCAGAAGCAAAAGACATTCAGAAAACCAAGAATCACTGCGTGCTCCGGAAAGGTAAGCAGAAGCGAAACGGAGGCCCATTAGGCAAGCGGAACGTCAAAAGAATATGCGCGATGACGGGAAGAAGTCGCAAGTAAACGAAGGATGCAAGACTGTCCGCGTCATCGTCAGATTCGACAGGAAATACCAGAACAGTTCAAGAAGCTGCATAAACAACTCAAGACGCTGCAGATTACGGACAATTTCGGTTCAAAGAGGCAGAGCTCATACGAGGAAACAAGCTTCGCATGAACGCATCACGACATACACGTAGTACTCTTCACAATGCAGAAAGTTTACTTTGAGCAACACACTGTATACGTAGAGCTCGTAGACATATATAGTAAAGATTTTGCTTTGTCAACAGCCCCCTAGTAAAATGTATGAAGTTTATATTGACATCTCACAATACCTGAAAGAAATTTTTCTATTTACTTCTTCATTTACTATTTTCTTAAATTTCTTATCAGTAATCCTGTCTGTATATTATAGATATCAAAATCAGAAAAAATTAATTAATTATCTTTAAATGTATCTAAGTGATGAATACTTCGCCCCTGTTCGTACCGAAACAACACGATGTAATTGTAGATACCTAGAAAGCAAAATGTATTCAGCAAGCTGTACAGCAAGCGACAACTATAAATGGTGATAACACAAGAATGTTATATAATGTTATATACTGGCAGAATTTTAAAAAAAAGAACATATACATCAGTGTTTTAAAAATACGAATTTTGCATCAAATTGCAAAACAAATATCTTAAAATCTGCCGTTCCATGCATAAGAGTTCAGGATTCGGAAAATTATATTTTCGTAAACGGTTTAGCAAAAATAACAAAAATTATTGCCTTGAGAAATGGATAATCTTGGTATGAATACAAATTACGCCAAGACTACTCGTCAATGGTTGTTTTGAACACGCCCTTAATATATATATATAACCCTTAAAAAACGTAAAGTGAGTGAATCTACTATTCGAGTGTGTCTTTATATCTTTAGAATTTAAGAAATAAGAATTGCATTTATCTATCTCGATAAAGCTAACGCTATTGCGCGAATAACAACGTTTATTTAACACTTGATATAACCAACTTCATATATATCTTGAAATAAAACATAAATTTCCTAATCAGATACTACCAATTGCAGAAAAAATACAAAAATAATGGAATTTCTAATAACACTACAAGTAACATACCGAGGAATAAATTGCGCTGCAAAACTGATGCAATCTACAATCTGTAAACCACAAAATTTATGTACCGCTATAGAAATGCAATAGAATGAGAAATGAAACTGTGATGAGATTTATAATGAAGAATTTACCGTAAACTATTAGTATATGATATAAGTAAATATATACTTTTAATACTATTCATTTAAATATGTTCAAACGTTCATAATATTCATTACTTACAAACGCTTCTTCATCCATCGAAGCATAGCACATGCCATTCTCAATTCAGTGCTGGTGCACGTCAATAAAATAAGGATAAATCCAAATTTTTACAAAAAATCAATCGCTTTGAGTCGTTTCTCAAAAAACGTATATCTACAAATGCAGTATTAATATATCACATCAATATAATTCGGGATCATAAAATCACCAAACAACGCATTAAACGCAAAAAATCGCATTAAGGCAGAATGAAAAATTTTCACTCTTACAATGACTTTTACACCAATATATAATAGAATCGAATTTCTAAACTAAGTGTTCATTGTTACACCATATTTCATTCTTGGGTAACCTTTCATGCTTGTTCAGTAATTCTAACTGTTCACTGGTATAAATAGAATTATGATTTCATATATATGCACAGACTTATATATGTATTATATTAACACGTATCTGTAGTAACATACATCATCTTATATTATATGTATTCGCATAATTCTAAATTAATTATACTAGTCAAAATAATTTGTATATTGATAGCAGCACAGTTTTAAAATTATTTATTACTATCTGCTTGCTAACGAATATATAATTAAGTACAGTGGTACCTCGACATACGAGTTTAATATGTTTCGTAACCTTGCTCGTATCTCAAAGCAATTTTCCGCATTGAAAGTAATCGAAATGCCATTAATCCGTTCCAACTCCCAAAACACGACCTCAGCTGTTTTTTTAAGTGTTTTTGAATAAGAAAAATGTAGTTTCTTATTCAAAAAGAAGAAGAAACATTTATTTATAAATAACAAATACATATTCTATAAAAACATAATTAAAAGAAAAAGTGCCTACGGAAGCGCTTAATTTTTGTCACTGGTCTTCGCTCTTTTTGTCATGATCTGCTCATTTTCACCCGCAGATCGTTTAAAAAAACTGTCCAAGGAGGTTTGTTTCTTCCTACCTGTCAAGGTATTGCGGAATTGAGTTAGGCAAGTTTTGTTGAACAACTCCGATTTAGGACTAGTTGCAACTTTTTCTCGGTGATTTTTATCCACGAACTCTACAACTTTATCCCACATTCTCAAGATCTGTTTTATATCTCTTGTAGAGATAACCTCCTCCATCTCTGGCTCCTCTTCAAAACTAATTTTTCGTTGAACCACCGTATGCTGCTGCAAATGCAGATCGTGTAACTCCTCGGTTGTCAGCTCCTGAGACTGTTCCTCTACGAGTTCGTTCACATCACTCTCCTCCACCTCCAGACTCATGGATTTTCCCAGAGAAACAAGCTCCTCTACCACTGACACTTTGGGTTCCAATCCTTCGAATTCTCTTTCAGCTACAGCCTCAGGCCACAGCTTCTTCCATGCAGACGTTGTAACACCCAGCCAGGCCTGAACAATAATTCTTAGGCACATCATGATGTTAAAGTGGTTTTTCCAGAACTCTCGAATGGTAAGGTTTGTGTTCTCTGTCACCTCAAAGCAGCGGCGAAAAATGTGCTTGGTGTACAAATTCTTAAAATTAGAAATCTCCTGCTGATCCATGGGCTGCAGGATAGGAGTGGTGTTGGGTGGTAGATAGGGAAATTTTATACACTTGAACTCTTCGAGTAAATCATCTTCGAGATTTGATGGGTGAGTAGGGGCATTGTCGAGGCCAACACCAGAATTATCCACTCCACAAAGAAGTTCATTCTGTCCCACGCCTTCGGATTTGCCCTCCAAATATATATATCATATAAATTATAACTGGCAGGTTTTCTTTTAAAATATTATATGACTTAAAGCCTCTGGGGTTTTCCGAATGGTATACTAGCGGAGGCTTGATTTTACAGTCGCCACTCGCATTGACGCAAATTGCTAGATTTAATCTATCCTTAATGGGTTTGTGACCTCTCATCTTCTCATCTGCCGTTACGTAAGTTCTATTCGGCATCCTTTTCCAGAAAAGCCCTGTCTCGTCACAGTTGAGGACTTGCTGGGGAGATGTGTCCTTTGGCTACTATCTGTTCGGAAAACATTTTGATGTTTACATCAGCTGCCTTTACATCCGGATTTGCTGCCTCACCATGCCTGACGACGGAGTGAAGGTCGGTCCTTTCCCTAAAGTTGTCAAAGCAGCCCCGACTGGCTTTAAACGGGTCTTCCGATTCCACGTTTGTAGAAGTGTGTGGGATCTTCTTTAGAAAATAACCGTAAATCGCTCGAAAATAACTCGTAATAGTGCCTTCTCACATATGATGCTTTGTGTTATGGTTCCTCCTTGAAGCTGCTTCTCTCTCACTCACACCATCAGTAGTTTCTCCATGTCTTGACGGAGAGAGGTCTGAGCTTAAAAATTATTGTAACGCCCTTAGTTGGCGTTATACTTTATCAACTCCTTTTGTTCAAGCACAGTAAATATCATTGATGTGTTACGCCCGTACATCCTCCCCAAGTCAATTACTCGCACACCTTGCTCATGGTTTTCTATTATTTAACGCTTTAATTCAATAGACATCATCATCTCCTTTGGACCCAGGGTTATAAAAATAAATATGATAATGTTTTCTAAATGTACAAAAAGCAAAAAACGCGAACCCAACTTATCAAAAATGCTTCCAAAGCGAGGGAAACAAGCACTCAGACTGAGGACTAGTCTGAGGTGGGAGAAACTGTTAGACGCTGCACGCGACGTCTACATGCGCGCGCATGTTGCGGTCGTGTACAGCGGTGTAGTGTGCGATTCCTCGTATCTCAAATCTTGCTCTCGTCTCAAAGCAAAAACATCGCTCGCTCTGTAGCTCCTGTCTCAAAACACTCGTATGTTAGGGCACTCGTATTTCGAGGTACCACTGTAAATACAGTTTATAGTTTTTTTAAAGTGACAATCATTATAAGACATGTAGATTTTTCCTTGTGGCTTCATTTGTTTTCTCTTCCAAAATTTCGAACGTCCAACAGTTTTGTCAGTTTCGGGCTTTTGGTATGGAGAGTGAGAAAATGAGATACGACCAGAATGAACTTCAGTTCCGAACTTTGCAGTTCAGCATAAAGTAAGGAGTATTGACAGATTTATGTTCGCTCCTTACGTGCGCTTTTCATCGTATTTTCTTCATCATTCTCAGCACTTTAAAGTGATAACTACTAGCAGTGTTCCTTTATATTTCGTATATTTTTGGAATTATATTTTTTTACTCGTACTTTTCGAAAAACTCCAGAATTGTTTAGTGTTTTTTCGGGACAAATAAATTCTAACAAGCTACCAGCTCTTCCGCATGCTTTACGAACATTTATGCCAGGAACAATTTTGGGTCTTAGAAGTAGGACAGAATGCTAGTGACAAGAACAATTGAGGAGCATCTGAGGCAGCTTGTGACAGTCTTTGCTGCGTTCCAGGAAGATATAAAAGGAGAGGTTGATTCCTTTACAGAAGAGATAAATGCGTCCAACAAAAGAGGGAAAGGGGAAATTATACCAGTTCAAGGAAAGATGGAATCTATCCAAAATTGATACTTAAGCCTGTCAAGAAGAAGTAAAAGACAACAGTAGAAGATTTTCGAGGATTTTGAAAGCAGAAATAACATAGTCGAAAGGAGAGTTAGAGAAACTGGAGAACGTGTTTCTGTTGTCAAACAGCAAATCAAAGAAAGAGTTAATGCTGTCAAACTACAAATGAAAGGAAGAGTTTCTGATGTCGAACAACAAATCGATGACAGAGTTTCTGCTGTTGTCGTCAAAGAATCTGACAGCTTGAACACATTCATAATGACAACTGGAGACGATTCGGATACCTTTAAATTAGTACCTATGTTTTCCGACCCATTTCTCAAGCTTTCCACGTGTGATGGAAAAAACATTTGGCATATGTACAAGGCTCAGTTCTGTATAGCTCCAAATGGAAATGGGTAGGATTCCGAAGACAAACCTGTAATTTCGCAGCTTCTCTGAGAATAGAAGAAGACGATATCGGTCCCACTCTTCTAGAAAACCAGAGGCTAGATTTTGATGCTGTACCCGGTACGCGAAAGCTCTACTAAGAAGTGTTTAAAAGGCTATAGAAGGCTGCAGTTAATATCTCGATAGCAGAAGCTCACCAAAATAATCCAGAAGCTCGCCACTGATATCGAAATGCTCTCCCATCTCTGCTTTTTTGACTGCTCAACAGAAATACGTGAAGTACAATCCATGAAATACTTCCTCGGTGGCATACGGGAACCTGAGGTATAGAAACAATAGCGAATAGTGGATCTCAAGGATTTAAAAAATGCCTAGAGTGTACGCCATGAGAAACGTGGCAGTCCTTTCAGAAACGTGCACACACCATTGCCCAATCGGAACTACTCCAACCCAGAAGCTAGTGGACAAGTGATAGCTCGTCCAGGCAGGCTACCCACTTAAGTAAGTGCCTTGAGGCGGAACAGACGTCAGACGAAAGCGACCTTAGTATGCTAGAACTGCAGTGGTGATGAGCACTTACGAAAGAACTGCAGAACACATTAGGACACAGAAGATAATGCTGCTAGTCAGCAAGAAGTCACGAAAACAAATCGTGGATGTTGAGCGGAATTTGCCAGAGATTGCCAGATATTGAGAAGTCCCACATAAAATCCTTTCAGATTTCGGTTATGGTTGGTGGCAATAATGGACTTTTCAATCATGAGGCATACAAATAGAGTTCCCTTAGTATAACAATCGATACATGAGTAATTTACCATCATCCAAAACCTCAAGTCGAGATGATAGAACCAGCATGAACAGAACTTTTCCTTCCAGGATTATAGCTGAAAACAGAAATTTCCGGTAAGGCATTATGAAATATGCTAAGAACGTTAAGAGCACGAAATGAGTACTAATAATATGTTCTTTCGTTGAATTATCAAGGCCGTCATTCCGGTGACGGTTGAAACGTAAGTGCCAAACCTAAAGTCATTGGGGAATGCGAAGTGGTTGCATCACGTTCTCCATTGAACTACGTTAAAGGGTGTCGTACACCTTAAAACCCTCAAAACCTCTGAATATGATCCTGTTGTAAGAATTGGGATAAAATATTTATTTTTAAAGCTATTACTTCCAGTATTTTACAGCTCACTACATTCCACAGCTGAATTAGTAAGCAAATAGTTTGTGTTGCCACAAATGTTTTTATAATTTAATCTTCTTTGTGAGGTAATTTTTATATGTTCACGTAATACTCCCACTTTGCGTACACAATTTAAAACATTCTGTTATATATTTTAACTTCATAGTTAATATACAGCTTGTATAGCATCTAAAGACTACTGTGAACCAAAAATCTTAAGAATTTCATGTTAAATTCTCATTTTATTTAGAACTAAATTTATACAATGCATTTTAATAAAAAATTTTTAATATTTCCATGCGTAAAATTTTTGACTATTAAATATTCAATATATTTTTTTTCAGTTAGATGATAATACTCATATAAAGAAGTTCATTAAATTTAAAGTGTGTACCAAGAACCGTTTTTAAAATATCATGCGCGCAACAGTGAAAATTTATGTTTTGAGATAATCAAGTTTTAATGTAAATATTTTTTTAAATACTTCTCTTGCATAAAATATATAAAATGCTTATTTTCTGAGAGATATTGTAATATTATACAATTTCCAATAGTTGGTATAAGCATAATTAATGTAAAATAAGCTGCCATCATCAAAGTATAACATATCAACTAAAAATGATTTGAAGCTTCTACGCTATCAATGGTGTTTGGTGTATTTAATTATGGCAAAGCACACGAGGGCTATCTGCCTAAAGGGAGGGATGCCTTTCGTGGAGGACTTTCTAAGGGAAACTGGCTCGTATACACGTTACACATGGGGAAAACCACGAAAACGCCCATGCAGCCAGCCCGTTCGCGGGATTCGAACCTCAGACCGAACTACCAGTGTTCAGCGTCTTTACCGCTCGGCCGCTGGTGGGCTCTACGCTATCAATGATACAACTAAAATTTTTCTTACAAATTGGAACTTACTTATAGGCAAATGTTTCAGGTAAAGTTCTCTGTAATGTATTATTGTATATCAAACATATAAATCATTTAATAGTTCTTCCACAGGGTAACTTTAGCATACTCTAAATGCTATGTATACAACTGGGAAAAATGCATTTTTAGAAAATCGAGTTTTGATGCAAATATTTCAATATACAACTTTCTAATAATAAAGTGCATAGTATATTTATTTTCAAAATGATATATTTAAAAAGTATAAATCCTAATAAATTGCATAAGCTTTTGTCAATATGAAACACATTAAAATTACCATACTATATAAAATACCATGACAGAATGATAGCCGTGTATTAAAATACATGTGGCATATTTGAACAAATAATTTATTTTTACATAACCACATCAGTTAAGTACTTTCAAGCATTTAAGCATATGATATGTATCATATTATGCAATATTATTTAAACATAGGTGGGAAAAATCCTTTACGACTTATTTGAAATTGTATGCTAAACTGCTACATTCATCGAAGTATAACATATCGACTAAGAATGATAAAACTAAAACTTCCTTACAAATAAGAATTTACTTATAGCCAAATGTCTTAGCTAAAGTTCTCTGTAATATATTACTGTATATCAAACATATAAAACATTTAATAGTTCTTCCACAATGTAACTTTAGCATACTTTAAATGCTATGTATACAACTGCGAAAAACCGTGTTTTAAGAAATTTGAGTTTTAATGCCAATACTTCAGTATATAACTTTCTAATAATAAAGTGCATAGTATATTTATTTTCAAAATATATTTAAAAAGTATAAATCCTAATAAATTGCAGAAGCTTTTGTTAGTATGAAACACGTTAAATTTACCTTGCTATATACATTACCATGACAGAATGATAGCCGTATATTAAAATACATGTGGCATATTTGCACAAAAATTTATTTTTACATAACCACTTTACTTAAATAAACTCAAGCATTTAAGCATATGATATGTATTATATTGTATAATATACATGTTATTTAACATGGGTGAAAAATCTTTTACGACTTACTTCAAATTTTATGCTAAACTGCTAAAATTTTATTTACAAATTAAAACGCACCAGCACAATAAACATTCCCATCATTTTTATGGAGGCCTGCACTTTTGACATTTTTTGCTGCCTTTCAAGCTTAGCTGTTGTTTTGTTTCTGACAAGCCTTTCTTTTCTGCGTTATCTATTCTCTTGTTATCAATTTGTAAAAATCCTTCAATAGAAAACTTACTTCTAAAAAGCTGTAGCTCATTTTTTACAGAATGTCTACCAACAGACCTTTCGTTAAAAGCAATTACTGCTTCGTTTCCAGCAATTTGAACTATCCTACTACCAGCACGACATGTCTTTGGACAAAATTCCCAAATTAAGGAATTAAATGATTCATTATTATTTTGTGTTTTGCCGCCAAGGCAACGTCTATATAACGAAGGTTGTGACAAATCTATAAAAACTGGCTTTATTGCCTCCATTACAGCGACTGGTTCAGAATTTATATGCTTATAATCAGCTTTATTTTGCTTAGCTTTATTGTATTTGCACCATGTGGTTTCATTTGTAGGATAAACGTCATGAATCGGCTTTTCATCACTCGATATTTTGTGGTAGTAAATTGCCCAAATGGCTTTTCTCATATCACTAACAGACTCATTATATTCTCTAATCGCATTACCATAATACGAAGTTATTTCATTTATTAACTTATCTGTTAGTCTCCCTTTCCCAGACAGATTTTACCGTCATTTAATTTTACTTTTTTTCTTTCAAGTTTTAATTTGCGTAGCCATATTCCCATTCGTTTTTGAATATGTCCAACACACGCAATTTTTTCTATATTTAATGAACCATATGGTTTGGCGTCAGTTATACCTGCAAATGGTTTTGCATCACCTATGTAAGGATCTTAAGTTTTACTAACGTTTATTTTATTTTAAATATTTACTATTACTTCTTATTTTCTACTTCCGACCAGAATTAAAAGCGTTAACTTATTTATGCAAAATTTGTGTGGCGAACGCCAAGTAATTAAGATGTGGCTTTTTGCCAAGCGAGAGAGAGGAAGGAGTTAGTCGAAGCAGGCCGCTAACCTTAGAAGTTTTACTCAGTTGCTGGTTGCCTTCCAGGCCAGAGGTTTAATCCTCGTGATAATTTTTAAACGTATTGTAGTGTTAACAGTTCTCTGTACTACATACGGCTTCCTGTTAATATAAGGAAAATCTTCCAAATTTATTATTCCAAAGTTAAGTTAGAGTTTAGTTAAATATTTTTATATTCTTACGTTTAGACCACAAGTAGTGGGTCTTTGTATTCCGAAGTATGGAAATTATTGTAAAGAGAGAAAAATAAAGGTTTTTTATACCTTTCTTGTGTATCCTGTCTACTTCCCACAGTTATTGAACATAGCTTTAGTAAGCTCTCTGTTCCGAGTCAGGTCCTTGCATATTCCCGAAGAAAGTAAGACGGAACATTGAACCTGATAGTGGCCCCCAACGAAAAAGAATAAACATGGCCGAGTTTCAAGAAGAACCTGTGCTGCCTGCAGAAGCGGCTCAGAATCCAGAAATGCCAGCTGCCGCCCCGGAAAGATTTGGTTACATCGTCCAGACCATGCGCGCTTCGATGAAACCATAAGCAACATTTAATGGAAACTCACCGGTAACCAGTTTTTTGGAAAAATTAGGATGACCACTTCATGCTCTACCCGTGCACGAATTTCAAAAAGTTACCTTAGCTACCAGCGCTTTGAGGGGTTAAGCGCTTAATTGGTTCAAATGTATAGGCAGAAGCCTCTTGGTTCAAGCAGGAAGTCCCACCTATACTTACGAGAATTTCAAGACTGCCCTAGTAAAAGCCTTCCCTGTCGTAAGGGATCGTGCGAAATTAGAAACGGAACTTTACAGCATATATCAGCAAAGAATCGAAAATCTCTCAAGCTGTATTTTAAGAAAAATTCACGTCTTCAAAATCTTGTATGGAAACCGTCCGGATTCTGAGATAATTCAAGTGATTTTGCCGAGGTTACTGCCCCAAGTGCAAGACTTTATTGAATTAAGAAATCCGACTACACTGGAAAAGTTATTTGAGCTAGCAATCGAGTTTGAAAGTAGAAGAACGGCGGACATTGAAAGAAGACGCCAATATCAACAGCGAAACCAATTTGGTGCGCCAAGACTACAGCAAACTCAAGCACACGGCTACGGAAGCAAAGCGAATCAGTGGGCAAGGAAACCCGAGCATTCAAAAACAGCCGGCGAACGTCGACAGTTCAATAGCAATCCAGGAAAAAAGTCTCAAGGCCAGTGGAAAAAGAAGGAAAGCACGGAAATGAAAAATAATTTAAACTAAAACGGATTTCTGCTGACGGGAGGGTGCGGAAATCCGAAGGCTAGGAAAACCCCTCTTCCTTCAAGTTAAATACAGTAATGGTGAAAAATTTTACTCTTCCGAAGATTGAAGTGTTGGTGAATAATATCCCAGCCACCGCACTCCTGGATACAGGCGCGCAGTGTTCCTGTGTGGCAGAAGATTTTTTAGGAAGTATTTTCGTAAATATCGTATATATAATTCGGATAATACGACAGTGTTAGCTGCGCAAGGAGAAAGATGTAAGTGTATAGGTAAATTACCGCGGTATGTCCGTATCAAGGACGAACAAGTAAAGGTTATGTTTTTCATAGTAAAGAATCTGCAAGCACATATTATCTTAGGAATAGATTTTCTTTCAGAGGCACAAGCAACGCTAGATTTTAATGGAGCGTCCCTTAAGCTGACAATGAAACCAGTTCGTGAAGAAAAGGCTGAACCGCCGATGTTAAACCTTGACCACCTGCCTAATGAAGAGCAACGAACAATCCGACAAGTGGTAAGTCAATTTGCATCGTTATTTAGTGATATTCCAGGATTTACTCAGGTTACTAACCATAGTATTGACACCGGAGATTCAATGCCAGTTCGCCACGAAGCATACCGGTATGATAAGAATAAGGAAAAAATTATAGAATGGCATATCACCGATATGCTACGTAAAACGATCATTACGCCCATCTCAAGTAGTTATGCTAGCCCGGTGGTTTTATGTAAGAAAAATAATGACTATCCATTGACACATCCAAAAAGGTGGAGATTCGCAATTGACTACCGTAAATTAAACTCCATAACTAAATATCCGGTATATCCCTTACCTATTATTGAAGAAATTCTAAGGAACATAACATCCACCAAATATATGACGACTTTAGACTTAACCACTTACCAGTTTTGCCCGAACGCCGCTCGGGTGCAGCGAAAGGGGACTTTTCTGATTTGCCTGAGCGCCGCTCGGGCAGCATGTTTTTTTACGCCGATCCACTGATTTGCCCGGCTTTTTCTCATTTTTTTAGTTTCCATTGCTTCTAATAGATGGCTCTAGTTGTCCAGTAAAGACTGGCTTTCAAAATAAGTGTAAACCGGTTTCATCTGGTTTTACTGCTTTACGCGGGAAAAAGTGCAAATTTAGTTTACTGTATCACGCGTTGCGAATACTTTCTTTCCTCATTTTGTGTTACAATGAGTGATAGTGAGCGGCTTATTACAGAATATAATTCTGATATTGGATCAGACAGTGAATCTAAAATTTCGCTAAATGATTCAGGCAGTTGTGAAAGTTCGTTATCGGACTTCTCTAGTGACGAAGAAACGGAAAGTTCGGATAAGCTAACTCAGTTTCGGAACTTTTGCGAAATTGATATCAATAATCCTCCTCCAGCACCGCAAATATTTCCTTTCACAGCGAATCCTGCTATCCATTTGAATATTGATGTAAATGACGGAACTTTACAGTTTCTTGATATTTTCTTCGATGGTAACCTACTTGAAGTGATAGTTTCGGAAACCAACAAATATGCAGATCGAAGTATTCGAAACTGTAATCTTCGAAGAAATAGTAGAGCAAACAAGTGGGAACCAACATCAAAAAACGAAATTCAAGTGTTTTTTTGCATTGAATATTTTACAAGGGATTGTAAAAAAACCTGCTATTGAACTATATTGGAGTAAGCGACATTCAACTTCAACGCCATTTTTCTCAAAAATTATGTCTTACCGTCGTTTTCACCTAATTCATCGATATTTACATTTTTCCGATGATGCGAAATTTGATGCTAAAACACATGAGTGTCCGAAATTACAAAAACTGTGGCTTATAATAAAACACTTGAATGCACGTTATCAAGAAATCATGACACCTGAAAGAGATGTAACAATAGATGAGAGCTTGATGCTCTTTAAAGGACGACTGCACTGGAAGCAATATATACCACTAAAGAGATCACGATTCGGTATAAAAAGTTTTATGTTATGCGAGTCAAAGTCTGGTTATGTATATCAGCTTATCATATACACTGGAAAAGACACACTTTTCGATAATAATTACCAATATTTGTGCAAGTCATCTCAAGTTGTGATGACACTTATGCAGCCACTATTGAATAAAGGATATTGCCTAACGACAGATAATTATTACACATCTCCAGAACTGGTAGATATCCTTCTTAGCAAACAAACAGATATGTATGGAACACTCAAACTCAACAGTAAAGACGTTCCAAAGGAACTGCAATCAAAAAAAACTAAAAAAAGGTGAAGTCCGTGCTTTCCAAAGAGGAAAAGTGTTTATCATCAAATGGATGGATAAGAAGGTTGTAAGTCTTTTATCTACAATACATAATCCCGAAATGATCGAAGTGCCATCTCACAATGATGAGGTCAGAAAAAAAACCACAAGTAGTAATGGAATATAACAATACAATGGAAGGTGTAGACAGACTAGATCAACATCTTACCAATTATCCCATCATAAAGAAGAGAGGAAAAAAATACTACAAAAAAATATTCTTCCACCTTTTTGATATATCACTGTGGAATGCTTTTGTTTTGTACCAGAAGCACGGCGGAAAATACTCCCATTTGAATTTTAGACTAGATTTAGTTGATCGCTTGATTGAAAGGCATGGAACAGTAAATGAAAGAATAGGACGACCAGGAATTTTGCCCAATCCTTTACGATTGACGGAAAGACACTTTTTAGAAGTGATTCCTGCCACCGAAAAGAAATTGAGACCGACGAGGCAATGCTTTGTGTGTTGCTCAAAACGGAACGAGAGCGGAAAACGGATCAGAAGAGAAACAAGATATTTTTGTCCTGATTGTGATGTAGGACTTTGTTTATCTCCATGCTTTAAAATTTACCATACAAAAGCTGATTTTTGAAATAAAATGTAAGTATTAAAATATTGCATGCTCTTTCTCTCGCTTCCAATCCTGTAAAATGTTCTTTACAGTTCAGTTAGTTGTTCTTAAAAAACCCACTTTAAGTAAAAATGCCATTTTTTCGCTTAATTAAAAATTTAAAATAAATTAATAAATGCAATACTTGTAACAATTTTGACTGTGGATTTGAGTTTATACAATCGATTTTAATACAAAATTGTTTATAAAAAATGTGCTTATTTTTGGACATAATATGGCAGAAAAACGAAACTGTTAAGTGGTTAACGACTGGTTATTTTCAAATAGGGATTAGGCCTGACGACGTGCCTAAGACTGCTTTTATAACCAAGTCTGGCACTTATGCATTTCTGCGTATGCCGTTTGGACTTTCAGGGGCACCGGCAACATTTCAGCGATGTATGGACATTGTGTTAAGGCCTGTTCATGGAAAGTCCACATTTATCTATTTAGAGGATATCATTATTACTAGTGATAATCTCGACCAACATGTACAGGATTTAAGACAGGTGTTTTCTTTATTAAATGAGGCCGGTCTAAAAGTTAATGTCGAAAAGTGCAAATTTGCAGCCCCTGAATTAAAATATTTAGGTTACAAAATATCTCAGAAAGGAATAGAGACAGACGATTCAAAAATAATCGCTGTACAAAAGTATCCGACTCCAAACACGGCGAAGAAGCTCTCTTCTTTTCTAGAACTTTGTTCATATTATAGGTCCTTTATAAAAGAATTTGCAGCTATTGCTGAACCATTATTAAAATTAAAAAGGAAAAAGGCAAGATTCTCGTGGACGGCCGAAGCCAATAGTGCTTTCAAAAAAATAAAGCAAGCATAAACGCAAGCCCCTGTGTTGAAATTTCCTGAAAAGGATGAGAATTTAGAAATTTCAGCGGATGCTTCGGATTATGCGGTAGGAGCGCTACTTTCGCAAAATCAGCAGCGCGTGGCATTTTTTAGCCGAACTTTAAATCAAACACAAAGAAACTATTCCGCGACCGAGAGAGAGGCACTTGCAGTTCTGTTAGTAGTGCAAAAGTTCCGAGTCTATTTTGGAAAGGCGCATATAACAGTGTACTCTGATCATGCGGCGGTAACTAGATTGTACTCAGGGAAAAACTTATCCCCAAGGTTAATAAGATGGGCACTCAAGCTACAAGAATATAATCTGGTAATCAAGCATACCCCCGGAAAGGAAAATATCGTAGCAGATGCCCTATCCAGAATTAAAATAGATGAAGAAGGTAATACTGTAAAGGTGGCAATGCTCACAGAATGTACAATAAATTCCCGAGAAACTGTAATAACCGAACTGGGTAAGGATCCAGAGTTTGGAAGCATTTATGAGTATTTAAAGGATCCTGAAAATTTTAGCCACCAAGATATTGTGGCGATAAGAAATAGGGCGGCCCATAACGTACTAATAGATGGTCTATTATTTTATACAAAAACTACGAATTCCAACAACGAATTTCGACCTGTTATCCCAGCTAGTCTTAGATTAAATATCCTGCAGGAGCTCCATGACAGCCCTTTAGCTTCTCATGCTGGTATTCGAAAACCTATCCAACGCGTACGCGAGGCAGTCTATTTTCCTGAACTTCAAAAGTTAACAAGGGCGTATGTCCAGTCCTGCCCAGCATGTCAAGCAGTTAATTATATTAATTTCCGCCCGGCCGGGTTTCTAAATAGTATTAAATCCGAATTTCCAAATGAAATAATTGGCATCGATTTATTGGGCCCTTTCCCAAAAAGTCAGTTAAATAAAAGACACTATCTCCTTGTTATGGTTGATCAATTTAGTAAGTGGACCGAAATTGTTCCCTTAAAACGGGCCTCCGCGAAATTAGTTACTGATTCTATTTTAAATAAATATATTTTAAAATACGGAGCGCCCCTAAAAGTTATATCGGATAATGGTCCTGAATTTGTAAGTAATGTATGTGAAGACATGTGCCAAAAACTCGGCATACGTCATTTAAAAATGGTCCCGTATCGGCCGCAATCAAATATAGCGGAACGGGTGAATAGAAATATAGTGAAAATTATCCGTAGTTATGTTAACGATTTTCATAAAAGCTGGGATAACTATGTCAATGAATTTGCTTTCGCCCTTAGGACCGCAAAACATGATACAACGGGCAAAACTCCTGCTGAGTTATTTTTAGGCAGAAAGATTATAACGCCGTTAGATAAATTATTTTATGTGCAACAAAGAGCCCCAGAATTTAAAATGGGTGATATAGAAAAACTAATTAAAGAAGCAAAAAAGAATACTGAAGTAGCACAGAGAAAACAAAAGCTGTATTATGACTTGAAACGACGGGGAGTAACTTATAAAGTAGGGGATGAAGTGTTAACCCTCTGAGCGTTATGACCGGGTTTAGGCGGTCAATACAGCCTACCTCGAAAGCGTTAAGGACGCTTCTAGGCGGTCACTGGAGAAGTGTTCGAAAGCGTTACTACGGTTCTAGGCGGTCAGTGGTGGAGACCTCGAAAGCGTTATGACCGCCTTAAAGCGGCCGTGCAGATGTCTCCTGCCCCCCTTATTTCTGGAACCCTGGAGATCTCTAAATGACAGTTCTCAGTAGGAGGCAAAGAGGGTTGCTCTTTTTCGTTTTAGACCGATATGTTTAATCGCCAAGAAAACGCTTGAGCATGTAGTGGTTTATAAACAACAAACAAACGGGGACATTCTTCGCGAAATAAAAAAGTAGCATGTAAGCATGTTTTTTCAATACTCTCTTTAAACAAATAACATTTTCATAAAATATCCTTTAGTTTTTAAATTGAATGTTCAGAAATATGCGAAATGCTCGTGAATTCAATTAAAAAATAGCATTAGGAAATATTTAAACAAATTTACTTATGGATATATAGATACATAATTAAAACCGACAAGTTATAAGTTTTAATTATTCGAACGAAACGAATAGCGCATTTAATTACTGCATTTAATTTAATACTGCATTTAATATAAATTATATATAATTACATGTAAAGTATAACATAATTAAGCAATAATTCAAATAAAAATTAGCCATCATCAGCAATTTATAATAAGCGTATTTTGAACGGGTTTATGAAGCATAATCTAATTTGATAGTAAAAATAATAATGGCGAATTATTTATTCATTTTGGAACAATATTCGTGGCTTATACTGGTTTGATGATGTTCTGTTCAAATTCATTTCAAATATTCCAAATCTTTTTATGTACATTGATTTCAATGCGATTTGTATTAGAAAAAAAAATTCAATGAGTTTGATTTTCTTACATAATTGATTACATTGTTCAACGCAAAATAACTACAAGCAGAAAGGCAAAGGTGTGTTAAAATTTCTATATTTTCCTATATAAATTATTAAAATAACCAACCTACAGCCTAACAACTGAATGTCCGAAATATAACCCCCAACTTTTCTAAAAGTAACAAATTTCAGTTAAAAAAAAAAACCGCAGTAAATAAATAAAACGAAATACTATTAAGAAAAGAAGCACGAAAACTTATTTTTTTATATTTACTTACTTTATTTTTAGTCCAAAGGGGCAATTTGCCCTGAAGGACTTTTAATTTCGCTTTGGCATTTTTCATTGAAAACTATAAACGGCGAATCACTTTTCAAATTGTTGCCACTAAATATTATCGCTCTGTATTATACTTAAAGAAATTAAATATTGAAGAATCTGCATGAATGTACGCATGTTTCTCGCATTGTGATGAAACAACGGTACCTAGAGCTATCAAAATTTAAATAACGTAATCTTCCATACAATATGGGCATGTGGAAGCCCTAATTTGAATTTGAAATTTGTTTCATTATCGATTTCATATTTTATAACACTTCAACGAATTTTTGATTAAAAAACTATACGATTTCAAAGCGAGTAATGTCAACACCGTACGAAAAAAATCCTATTTTTATCTCCAGCGCGAGAGACTCTAAGATACGGTCATTTTAAAATAATTTTGAGATATTGCTGTTGAACTGAACTTTATGGTTTGAGTACGTAGAACATATTTAATGAGGTAACACACAAAACGTTAAAAACGCTCCTTTGGACGTAGTTTAAAATCTGAAACCTTTCATATTTTTATTTATTAGTCCAAAGGGACGTATTAGTATTTAAAACAATAGTCTGTGAGAGACTATTGTTTTAAATACTAATACAGTTTTCGTTTTTGCGATTTTGCGTTGAATCACTAGAAACGGCGAATCACTTTTCAGACTGCTGCCACCAAATGTTATTAGTCCCGCATTACATTTGAAGTAATTAAATAATGAAAATCTGCGTACATGTATGTATATTTCTCGCATTGTGATAAAAAAAGGGTTTGAAAAAAGGCCATCCAAGTTTGAATGACGTAATCCTCCTACAAATATGGGCATGTGGAAGATCAAATTTGAAATTTGGAATTTGTTTTATTATCTATTTCATATTTCGTGAAACTTTAACGAATTTTTGAGTAACAAACTCAAAGATTTCAAAGCAAGCAATAGCAACACTCTACGAGGGTGGAAACCTTTTTATCTCCAGCGCGCGGAATTGTGTACTGGAAATTCTAAATATATGCTCATTTTAAAATTAATTATCGACATTGCTATTGAACTGAATTTTATGGTGTAAGTGCAAAGAACATGATATTTAATAAAAAAAAGTAGTACAGAAAACGTTAAAGAAATGTCCTTTTGGACGTATTTTTTTAAAAATTTTTATTGTTTTTTGAATATATGTTGTTGGCGAATGACGCAGTAGTCGTGTATAATCTGAAAATATAATAATTATTTGTGCTATTTTTTATTTGAAATGCATAGAATTCTCTAAAATAGTAGCATTCTTAGACTGAATATTGCCTAAGCAGGTGCAATGATATTTTAACTTCATTACCATATCAAATACAGTTTCTTTTTAATTTAAAAACTTCGGTTTGAAGCACCTTTTTGAATCATAGTATGAGTTTTAATAAAATTTGTAGTAGTCCGAATTTTTAAAAGTATTTAGAATTACTGAAATAAAAAAAGGTAACCTTTTTAGAATTTCTTTATCAAAGTATTACATCTTAGGCCAGCAAGACTTGATTAGTAAAATCTGGGAAAGAATCTATGATTGTTTAGTAAGAAGTAAAAAAATAGTACTCTAGGTCTAAGAAGTAAAAAAAAGCTTGTCCCTCTATAGAAAATTGTCACGTATGTTAGAAAAGATGACATTAATATTTTTGCTCAAACATGATTTTTTTTTTAATTTAGTCTCTTGTTTTGGAGATGGTGTTCAAGCATTTTACCATAATTTTATTTTTACATGTGCAGAATTTTTATATTTTTTATTAATCGCTGTATTTTTAACTTCCATAGCATAAATTAAAGAAATACACATAGCAACTTCAGCCATAAACAGGTGACTTAAGAAAAATTTGTTTTGACATATTATGTGAAAGACTAAATAAATATTAAATGCTTTTGCATTTATGTTACATGACAGTAATTAGAAAACAATAACTGTAAATGCGCAAAAACCTGTACTTATAACCTTCTGCATTTTTAAAGAAAGTACAAAATAGTTCAGAATAGCAGATGGCTTTCAGATCATTCAGTAATGTCATCGTAAGTATATCCTCTTCACGTTTCGGAAGAACTGCAGTAGTTCAGATTTGTCGTAAAAGACTAATTACACCCCTGGGGATTGGCGTACTTAGGGAACGGAAAAACAAGCTTTGAAACATACTCATACAAAAGTCCTACCTTTTCTCGACAGATAAATGACAGATGTGATATTTGAACACATGCTTTCAATCAGTTGTTTCCTTCTAACAAAGCGTCTTGCGCGGCTAGCAGGATCCTAGCAAAGTCTTGTAATAGTCTCTCGTTTTAAATATGCTGTGTTCGAACTCAGACTCAAAGACAGGCATTTAAATATTTTATTAATGCTTTTTTTTTTTTTTTTTACATTCGGCGATTCAATATTTATTAAAAAAATAAACACATAAATAAACTTGCATAGCAGATCAAAATTATGTTGCTGTGGAAATGTTTCATCAACAGTTATTAGTAGTTATAACAGCATAACTAAATAAGTCCATTTCGAAATATGGATGGTATTGCATTCATTATTTTTAATCTGAAACAATATCATGTTGTTATTACTAGATAAAATGGCTTAAAATAAGCTGACACCTTATAAGAAAATTTTTTTAAATGAAAATTGGATTCACTTTCTTTCACATAATTTATGACCAGTTCTTCCAAAATATTTTAAAGCTTACTTTCCTACATAATAGAAATGTCTCCACGTTCGTTGTTTTTAGTTAGTTAGCAATTTTAATTGGGGCTGTTATATAAGAAGGCTATTTATCGTTGTTGTTGTGTTACAGTACTTATTTTATTATATAATGCAAATTTTGATCAATTGGTTAATTTTATAATGTATAGAGGAACTTCAAAAAGAACAAAAGTAATTTCCACCGTTATAATATGTCCTTAAATGGTTCCCAATAAAAACATAGTTAACTAAGTAGTATACTACATTATATTAATTAATTTACTAACCAAATAGCAAAAACATTTCAAATTCGAAATCCATCTTTTTACTAAGTACTTTTTGCAAAGTAACAAAAATTCTAATCCCTTTGCTGTTTAAATTAAAGATAAACAAAAAATGTTGTTTTTTTTCCCCATGAAATGCTAATTTTATGTTATTTGATAAAAACTGGGAAGTGCAAAATCAAAATCCTGGCGAAATACATATACTTATGAATGAACACAGCACACACACATTTCTTCACCCTAAGCACGAACACAAATAATATTTTAAACAGCTTAAAATGAATCCAATTTCAAAGTATTTAATTTGTGATAGATAATGACAGCTGAAAACATTTTCCAATATTACAAGATAAAATGAGGTTATTTCTCACATAGTTTCACAAATAAACTCACAAAATAAAGAACGCTTTTTTAACTTTTTAATTTGCAATATGTTAGATGCTTTATTGAAGAATTTGCAATAATATCGTTCTGATTTTTATTTTATCCAAGATTGCCATTATTTTTCCCTGATGAGCAACTTGCTAATTATTAGTCCAATGTAGAGTCCTCCTTCTGTTTTCTCATAAAATCGCCTTTGTAAATTTAGAGTTTAATTTAGCAAAACGTTTTCCACCTAAGTGGTAAAATGTCTTCGTAAAGGATTCCCTAAAGAAATCTGCCTTGTATTTATGTTGCATTTAGGGATATTTTCAAAAACACACGCTGCTGATTGTTATTTTTAATGGGTGAACAAAAGAAATATTTTTTAAGAAAGAATATAACTTAACTGCAGCGCTATATCTTATTCCTAGATAGCGAAGCTTGATTACAAACTCAATTTTTAAAGTACATTATCTTTATGCTTTAAAAAATGCCTTGTCTGGTAATTGTAAATGCATAAATCACTTGTTTTTTAAAACTAAGTGATACACTCTAAGTTGAATAATTACAAATAGCATAATGTGAACGATTAATGAAGCTAGAACCGCCAGTTTATTCTTATGTAATTAATAAAAATTTCATTGTTTTAGCATCCTAGTATCTTTCTTCTTCTATACTAAAGTTCACATTTAAGCTTTAGAAAATAATCATATTTCTTTCAATTACCATCCCTCAGTGGAAACTGATGAATAATAGTTTTCATGCATAACAAAGGTGTTTTACTGGGTATTCGGATAGAAAAAAAATTCTCGAATAATCTGAGTTGTTAATATATTTTTGGATAACATCCTGAGAGGAATTCATTAATAATAGTAAAGCCATGAAACAGGTAAACTCAAAACTTCCTTGGACGGATCAAAATCATGATCGATTCAGTTATTTAAATAACGCAAAGCTGCGAGGGCTACCTGCCTATGAGGAAAGATGCCTTCGTGGAGGACATTCTGAGAGAAACTAGCATATTATACAGGGGGAAAACCACAAGAACCAACCATGCAGCCGGTCAGTTCGCTTGTGATCGAACCCAAAACAGGTCGAACTGCCAGTATTCAGAGGTGTATCTTAACCACTGATGAGGCTTGGATCACAATCATGAATCTTCAAACTTATTCATCTAGACGTGCTGTCAATTTACTTACAAGGGCACAAAAAAAAAAAAAAAAAAAAAAAAAAGAGAAAGATCATTCCTTATATTCTCCTCCCTTAAGGACCGGGATTCGAACCACAGATCTTCCAATTTTACTAGCTGAATCTGCTACTACTTGCACCACCACAGGACGCAAGGTAAACCAGTAATTCTTTATAAATGTACTAGCACGACAGCATTAATTATATGAATTGTTGGGCATTTTAATTTCGAAAATTAGATAGAATAGTATTTGAAAATGAATATTATGTTCCATTATTTTTAAATTTGTTTGTAAACCGATCGTTGCCTTTCCATTCAAAAAAATTTCGAATCATATCTAGATGCTAGATATATCATTAAAACATTTACTTGATTTGGCCACCCACTTAACTTACACGTTGACCATTTAAATAGAGCACTACCAATTGGCACATTCGCATCTCTTTTCTGTTTCGCATCCTTTTCTCGGAAACAAATCTACCTCTGTAGTAGATTAATGTATAGGTAGCAGACATTCTGTCACTGTCAGCCGAGCGGTAAAGTCGCTGAATAGTCGCAGAATACCGACTTTCGACTTAAGTTCGATTCTAGGAGAACGGGGTGGCTGCATGGGCGTTTTCATAGTTTTCCGCATATATAACATATATACGAGCAGTTTTTTTAAAAAGTACTGGGGCCCACCAGCGGCCGAGCGGTAAAGTCGCTGAACAACACTGGTAGTTCGGTCCGAGGTTCGAATCCCGCGAACAGGCTGGCTGCATGGCTGTTTTCAGGGTTTTCACCATGTGCAACGTGTATACGAGCCAGTTTCCCTTAGAACGTCCTCCACGAAGGCATCCATCCCCTTAAGCAGATAGCCCTCGAGTCTTTGCCGTAATTAAATAATCTAACCTTTAAAATGTCCTCCACAAAGAGACCCTCCTCTTAGGCAGACAGCTCTATAGTATGCTTTGATGTAGTCAAATAAGCCAAAACATTCTGTTGGCGAAAAAGCAAGATTGCATTTATCGTGAATAATTTCTAATGCAAAAGTTATACTTGTTACTAGGAATGAATTTATTTTTGTGTAAAATTCAGATTGCCTGAATTTTAATAATTCTCAGAAACGAAACACAAATACACAAGAAACTAAAAAAATATTCATAATTAATTAAGATATATAAACTATGTAATCATTAAGCATATTTTTAGTAAAAAAGAATATTTTGTAATAAATAAATGAAAAATATATTTAATATTAAAGAATCCTCTATATATCTCTACAAAGTATAAAAATTACAAATATTTTTCAAGGTGCATGTGTATATGTACCTGATAAAAAGATTTACATTGTTTATTATTCTAGCGATATTTTTAACCAGATGCATATTTTCCGTGAGGCATTTTCCGGAGAGATTCTGTGAAACCTAACTAGAATTTATTTTCATTCCATAGTTGCTTCACATAAATTTTCGATTTCATGTAATATTCAGTTTCATAATGGCATTTTGAGATTTACTATACTTTTCAGTTTTTTTTTTTTTTTTTTTTTATATTAAATGTCGTCTACAACTACTTTCAATAAAATACTGATATATAATAGGGAAATATAACATACACGCGCACTCATGCTCACAAACATACATCACCATATGTATACACAGTGTTTTGTTATGTGTGTTTATATATATATATATATATATATATATATATATATATATAGTTTACATACAAAACCGTTTTAATAATTTCTACGAAAAATGTGATAAATTTTCACGAAATAAACTGCTTGCGCTTTCTATAGTTTAACATAGATGAAGATTTTAAAGTCTGAATTTAAATAATGATATTGTGTTTATATGTACTGTAATTACTGATGAAAGGATGTTTCTGAATTTAAAGCCAGGGTAGCTTAAATTACTAACAGACGGCAAATACACAACTTGAAATCAGCGTCTTTGGAAGAAGCAATAAATTTAGAATTTACGGCAGCTCCATTTCTCGTCATAGTTAACAAAAGGAACAAACTGAGAAAGATCAGGTTATAGATAGCGGATGCTTTGCTTTTTTGTCCTTGCACAAAGGTAATGGTCTCCCATACAAAGTAGAAAATGTACAAAGGTGGTAAGCTTTTAGTTCAGTACCCCCTGGAGGTATATTTACGTTGAAGTCAACTTGGAGATTCCGCTATTAGGTGTTTTCTTTGAAAAGGGTAATATCTTTTTCAGCACATAACCAGAAATAAGAGTTTATGTTTTCATTACTTAATCTTCAAAGCTGTATAATTTGGAGCATCTGCTCGGAAAACTGTTAACTTATTTTTCATCATTCATGAAAAGAATACACACCTGCGTAAATGTCTTGGAGAAATAATATCGTTAACAATTTTGCTACAAAGAATTTTTTTTTGGTTTCTATTAACATCTCGATAATGCAACGTAGTATATAAATTATTGCATTGTAACTCTTATATAGTTAATTACAGGGAAATTGCATTGTAACTCGAAAATACATTTATTTTCTCAAGAAGCTTCTTTGACCAAGCTATTTACTTGTTTTCTACCCCCAAAGTGATTTTACTCTATAAAAGCCGAACTGCCGGATCTCATTCATCAGCCACTTCATCTATTCTGCTGTTGTGTTATCTGCTGCTGCTATTTCGTGCTGTTTTGGAAAGAAGCATATATGGCTAGTGAATCTGAAGAAGAAAGTTTATTATCTAGCTCAGAAAGCGAGTTTTTATCTTCATCTGAAACTGAAAGTGATTCAGATGAAGAACAATTAAGCAAAGTGCGGGATTGGTGCAAGATAGACACTTCTAAAACTCAATCTGTTCCTCCTAAATTTCCATTCAGCGCTTGCCCAGGTTTAAAAATGACCATAAAGGATGCGAATGATCCTTTACAATTCCTCCTTCTCTTTATCGATGATGAAGTTGTAAACATTGTAGTTGAAGAAACTAATAGATATGCCTCCCAGTATTTGGCCGCAACTATATTAAGTCCACGAGCAAGAACACGCGCATGGACTGAAACAAATCCAAGTGAAATAAAAGTGTTTTTTGCATTGCTGTTATTGCAAGGAATTATGCAGAAGCCAGTGGAGAAATGGTTTTGGACTCAAAGACCAATAATAAGCACTCCATCTATAGGCAAAATAATGACAGAGAGGCGATACAGTCTCCTTATGAAGTTCTTACATTTTGAAAATAACGAAACTTTCGACAAAAGTGTACATCCTCAGCCTAAACTGAAAAAAATTTATACCTTTTCTGAAAGGCTGCGACAAAAATTCAAAAACGCATATATCCCTGACAGGGATATAGCTATAGATGAATCTCTGCTGGGTTATAAAGGCCGCCTAGGTTGGAAACAATATATAGCGACTAAAAGAGCTAGATTCGGAATTAAAATATTCCAATTATGCGAATCGTCAAGTGGATATATTTGGAATTTCGTACTTTATACCGGTAAAGGTACTAAATTTGATCTGCGATACGAACAATTTGGAGTTGCAACGAAAAGCGCAATGACGCTGATACATGATTTACTAAACAAAGGCTATAGCTTAACGGTAGACAACTTTTATACTTCACTTGAACTTTCGGAATTACTTATCGCGGGAAAAACAGATATATGTGGCACTTTGCGTGCAAATAGGAAAGGTCTTCCTCAAGAACTGAAATCAGAAAGATTGAAGAAGGGCGAAATTATGGCCTTTCAGAAAGGCAAAATATGCGTTCTGAAATGGCAAGACAAAAAACCCATTTCATTTTTAAGTACCTACCATGGTACAGATTTCGAAACTCTTTCGAAAAATGATAAACTCATACGAAAACCTACTGCTATAATTGACTGCAATAAAAAAATGGGAGGAGTGGATAAAGCTGACCAGTGTCTAGCGTATTATCCAGTCATAAGAGACCAACAACGAAAGTATTATAAAAAGATTTTTCGGCATCTCTTAGATCAAGCCGTATGGAATGCTTTCGTCATTTATACGAAGTGTGGAGGCCTTAACAGGCATCTTGAATTTAGACTGAGACTGATAGAGAGATTAATTGAAGAGCATTTAACACAGTTATCGCACCCAAATGACGCATCACAATATGGTAGCATCCTACGTTTAACTGGAAGACATTTTCCTTCTGTTATTCCTCATACTGGTGCTACTCGAAACAATCCTTCGCGTAGATGTGTTGTGTGCAATAAACAAAGAAATGATAAAGGAAAAAGAATTAGACGCGAAACCAGATACTGGTGCGAAGAATGTAATGTAGGACTATGTGTTCACCCATGTTTTAAAACATATCACACTGTTCAGGACTTCTAAATCATGGTATGTTTCTTCATTACTTTTACTTTTAAAGTGAAAATGCTATTATATTTTAAATTCATCTTATCATTTTCATTACCATAACTCAGATATTTAGATAAAGAACTTTGTCTTTTTAGAAAATCTCTAAAAAAATTTTGGTTAGATGTTTGCGAATTCAGTGAAAAGAACTTTTAATTGGTGGTGAAACCCTGTCATTAAGTATCAAATCTGAGTGTAAAATATTTTAATTTTGAATGTATGTATTAATTATATCGTAAATTTAAAGATTATTGTAGAATATTATCAAGCGTTAAATTTTCAAGAAATATGAGTCAAAGCTACGTACAACAGTAAGAACTTATGCTTTTGCTAGTTAAAGAATAACTATTTATTTTCCCATTTTATTTTTAATTCACAATATATTTCATATCATTGTACTCATTGAATGTACTTAGTTTGCCTTAGATTTTGCTGAAGTGTATTTTTGTTCCCTGTATAATTTTTTACTTCATTTTAAATTTATTTTTAGTGTCATCATTAAAAATATTTCATTCTTTGTCTTTGATATTTACGTTATAAAAATATTAAATTAATTTTTGCATTATATTTTAGAACTGCTTTGCATTTTCATTTTAATTGAAAGTTAGAAGCCAGAACTACTATATTTGACTGCTACTAAAATGCTTCAGAATTTTTTTTTTCATTTGTTGGAACTTGAAAGGAAAGGTAGCAGCCTAAGTAACAATTGTTTTGCACATTCGTAAACATTCTTTGAATTATGATTTTGAGGTTTTGTTAAATAACAAATATTAGCGTATTAATTCTTCGCTTGCATTTCCTTGAAAATACATTTCTAAATCAATGAAAAAAGGCAACTAAATTAATAAGCTGGGTTTTTTTAAAGCTTTAATGTTATTCTTTATTAACAAGTTTGATATCGTAACAAACCTTGAACCGAAGAGGAGGCTCATACAAATAGCAATTAGGGCTAGAAGCATTACTTATATACATGTTAGATGCAGAAAGTTGCTCAAATCTCAAGGTAAGCTAAAAGGATAAATTAATGAAGGATGCGGTAAAAATTTGAGGTAAGTTCCCAAATCAGTTGGGTTGGATTAGATTCGTAAATTACGGAATAACACATTAAGATTATGAGAGGGACTTCTTTCAAAGAAGGCGTTCTAAAGAGAACTTACTTAGGTTACTTATGAGAAAATAATCATAACCTTTTCATATGGGCTCTAGATTTTATTTTTTTAAATACTGAAGCCATTTAGTCAACTATTCAGTCAACAAGGAATAGAAAAACGAATCGACATAAAAGTATATTAAAAAAGACATATATTTTCTAATTAGTCTTTGGTTAATTCAGAGCGAAGTGTCAGATTTTGTTTAAGAAGGGGCTAACCAAGTTAAAGATTCAATCTTTGACATGTTTTTATGTGTAAAGTAGCATAGATATATACTAAATTTTTAAGCATGTATTTACACAATCTTATATGTTGCAAAATATATTTTGTGAATATCCATAATCAGTATGTTAAATATAACATATTAAAATAAATTAGTATTTTAGATAATTAGATTACATTTATTGATTAAATTATCGCTATAGATAAGATCGAAAATTGAAAATAAATTAATCACGAATCCAAGGCAACAAGCAATATACAGTTCTAGTGTATTTTTAGAAACGAATTCTTTTTTTCTTTAAAAAACAAGCCGTATATTCACAAATCCATCGATAGTTTCTTAAACATTTACGTATTAACGTTTGTAGCATTCTTCGTTGTGATTAAGTTCATTTGAATAAAATCGGGTATGACGTTTTAAACTGTCTTTAGATCAGACCATAATTTATATCATTTCTGAAAACGTAAAAGGACTTGTGAACAGAAATATTTCAAATGAACTAACAAGGATTTAATAGTTTTAAATCATTGTTGTTATTTTAACATAAATATTCACATACAAATAAATGATCCTTGAATTTTTTCTGTGTTAAGGTAAATATTTTTCTACGCTATGTAATTATTAGATTTGTCTCTGCTATATTAAAAACACTTTTTTTGGAAACAAATGGGGGCATTTTGTTACGATTTCCAATTTTTTTCTGTTTATTGGAGTTGCATGAATGAGTTGAATTTTAAAGGAGTAATCTTTAAAATGAGTTTATTGGAGTTGAATGAATGAGTTGAATTTTGAAGGAGTAACCTGATCTTTTAAAAAAGACATAATTGTCTGTAATGTAAAAGTTTTTAATTCGAAGGTAAAATAATGTACAAATGAAAGAAGTAGAATCGACTCTTTTTACTTTTGTGCTTTTTTCAGGAAAAAATATAAACAAAGGTGAAAGGGACAGTGCAGTGTGCGTAGAAGTTGCAAATGAGTTACCAAAAATAGTTTAAATCAGCTTCCCAGTATAAAATCCCTTGTATAAAAATTGTTAGGTTTTTCACATACGATTAGTATACTAAAATATGCTCACCTTCGAATTAATTTAATTAAATCAAAAGGATAGAAATTTCTCCATTCACCACCAGGACAATGTCATCGTTAATCCCTCCTTTTCGCATGTTGAAACACAGTGTGAAATTACAATATCTGCGTCATCGAATTCTTCAATAAAAATAAGAAAATGAAAAAGTCAGAGTCCTGAAATTCTTCTTAACCCCATTGCATAGCATGCACTACAAGGGAATTACATACCTAATATAATGTTGGTAAACGAAGAAAAAAAGAAATATTTAGTTCAGCTATTATACTTGTTCAGTTATTTTACTGTGTTCTTTAGTCCTGCGCTACGCTCAGCTGTAATATTTAATAATTGAAATAAACTGCTATACGACCTAATTCGACGAACCTTTTTATTTTGTTTCAAAAACAAGGCTTTGAAATGTATGATACTACTGTTTTTCGTTACAACTCTACAAATCGGAAGCCAAATGCTTAGCTATCCTAATAATATGTTTCATATAAACTTTAAAAATTAGTTCAAATACCTCTAATTTATTGTAGAAGACGGCTTTTAAAGAGATGTATTCTTGCACATCTGTTTATCAGCAAAGCCAAATCAGTTGCTAGAGGTCATGTGTGTTCAAAATTTCAGACGCTAGTGCCATAATTTCCGTAATCTTTTAGTTTTCTGCATAAAAACCATACTTAATACTCAGTCCTTCAGTATTTAAAATAAAGATAGATGTATGTAATATAAATGATAGTAGAAGTCTTTTAATTTTCCCACTACTATCACTTTATCAGATTTTGTTTCGTGGGTAAGATTAAAAACACGATTTTACTATGTAATATATGTGAAGGTAACTGAAAAAATAAATGGTAAATACTGAACCTATGTGTACGTGAAAGAAAGAGCAAAAAACAAAAACAATGTTGCTTTAAAAATGATTAAACTTTGTTGTCGCAGATGAAATTCGAAATAACACTCGAAATATTTCCTTTGCGTAAGCCTTAACGTTTAATATATATATGATTATTACAAAATGATAATTCTTTAGGGCCTTCCTTTAATCGATAAAAAATAAATGACAGTTTTAACATATTTTTATTTAATTTTTAAAAATTTTTACATATTATTTACAATTAAAAGAAATCAATGCGCAGAAAAAAAAAAAATCTGAAAGGTTTCAGATTTTAAATTACGTCCAAAAGGGCGTTTTTTTTTTTTTTTTTTTTTTTTAACGTTTTGTGTTTACTTTTATTTATTTACCTTTGTTAACGTTTTGTGTTCACCTTTATTTATTAAATATTATGTTGTACGTACTCAAACTATAAAATTCAGTTCAACAGCAATATCTCAAATTACATATCTTTAGAATTTCCGAAACAGTGCCTCGCCCTGCAGATAATTTTTTTTTCCCGTACAGTGTTGCTATTGCTCGCTTTGAAATCGTTTCGTTTTTTTAATCAAAAATTCGTCGAAGGGTTACAAAATCTGAAATCGATAATAAAATAAATTTCAAATTCAAATTAGGGCTTCCACGTGCCCATATTCTATGTAAAATTATGTTATTCAAATTTGGGTGACTCTAGGTACCGTTGTTTTATCACAATGCGAGAAACATACGTACATTTATTGAGATTCTTCATTATTTAATTTCTTTAAATATAAGACAGGACGATAAGACATGGTGGCAAAGATTTAAAATATGATTCAGCCTCTTAGCAAAATGCCAAAACGAAATTAATAGTCCTTCAGAGCCAACCTGCACTTTTGGACTTAAAAAAAAAACGACCGAATGGATGTAAAATGCACAATTTAAGGGAAATTTCCTTGCGTGACAAGGTATTCCAGATTACCTCAGCTTAAAGGTAATAATTTTATCAGATTTTAAACAATGAGAAAAGGGAATTTAGACTCCCAGGTATATGATGTACCGATGAGACAAATAATATGTACGTATGTCCGATCTGTAACAGAACTGCTATAGGCAAATATTAAGTTCCATTATACATAAAGTTTTGCTTAATTTAATAACATATATAGTGAGACATCAGATAAATAAACAGCTAATGAGCAATATATCGAACAACTAAGCAGTGAAGAAAATCACGTCATATCATATGCTCCTTTTTTTAGAAGGCGGCTGAAAAACCGGCAAAAATATTTTGTAATTATGTTATTACATTAAAATTGCATAATTGAAACGGCGATAACCGAAGAATCGAATTATCGCAGTTAATTTTATAGACAGTTTTAATTTAGCTGTATTAAAATTTTAATACTTATAAATTTCATTACATTATAAGGTATTTCTCGCGCCTTCGTGGTTTGGTGGTCTGCACGCTCAGCGCGTAATTGAGAGGTCCGGGGTTCGATTCCCGGCAAAGGCGTTGCATATTTTTCATCACTCCTGCTTTCCAAAAATTACCTAATTTCTCTACAGTGGCGCCCGAACTAAAAGAGTGTTGGATGATGATTCTCCTTCCCCTGGATTTGGCGATCTAAAAACCCAGTTGCCAAATCTCACCTTCTTGGTATGCCTTCGTGGTGTGGTAATCTGCACGCTCAGCGCATAATTGAAAGGTCCAAGGTTCGCTTCCCGGCATTGCTTATTTTTCATTTTTTTCTGCTTCCAAAATACCCAATGTCTCTACAACGTAAAAAATAACAAAAATTGTATTTATGATTTCTCATTCATGAATAAGTTTTTTGATAAAATTATTCAAGCTAATTTGTTTTAAGTGCATTCTGCACTCTGATTTATCCCAGTTTGGAAAGTGTGTCTAGAAGCAAAATATTGTTTGCCTTTATTCTCCTTCGAAAAAAGTTTCAACACTTCAAATGTATTTACTGCCTTTTTTTATGTCATACTTTCTCTGTGTATGTATATCGTACTTCCTCAGAACGATATATGTATATAGAGGACTGTCGTACTTCCTCGGTCCTACTTTTACATCGCACTTTATCGGAAGCTCATTTGATTTAACTGTAAGCGATGAAAAATACTAAGGTTATCTGCCTAAAGAGCGTAATGCTTTCGTGAAGGATTCTGTAAGGAAACCTAGCTCACATTTGTACTTTCTATGGAGAAATCCACAAGTGCAGCCAGGCATTTGCCATGATTCTGGCCCAGGTCGAAAACTCAAATTCTTTGGGCTTATTCAATCGGCCATCAGAAGGCCCAGTTTTATAGAAAATTACTTGAATCAAGTCATTGAGAATTTAATAATTTGTTGTTACATAGTATCTGCTAAATAACTTAAAGATGACATAGACTTAAAATTCTAACATAGTACAGCGGTAATATCTCTGAACACTAGTACTTCGAGCCTGTGTCTAGTTCTGGCGAACAGGCTGACTCCATGGAGGCTTTCATGGTTTTCCTTATGTGTTAACGTCAGTGCCAGCCAGTTTTCCTTTCAGCAGATCTCCACGAAAGCATGCCTTCATTAGGCAGATAATACTTACGAATACTTGTTTTGCCGCAATCAAAGAAATAAAACTAAACCTTTTGCCACCTTTTAAAGGACGTTTTACACACAACATCCTCATGTAACAGCAATGAGATAATTTTACTTGATCGCATATTTCATATTGATATATTTTACCCGTTCCAATATTCAAAAGGATAATTATAACACTATTTTGGCTGATTATAGAGTTAGAAATAGATTATAGAACAGATGGACATAGATGATAGAAATCGATCTTTACACAGAGCTTGTATCATTGTTACATTGTGGTTGAACTGACTGCTTATATTATATACAGGTAGATAACATAAATTTAAGCATACCAAATTTATGAGTAAAAATATTACTTTAGAATGAATATTACACAAATATTTTTCAGAAAAACAATTTAAGGTGGAAATATTGTGCGATATGCATTCTAAAACAATATTTTCCTCCTTAAATTGTCTTTCTGAAAACCGTAACTGGTTTTATATGTAATATTTTATAAAAGGATTAAGAAAATTTAATCAGTTATTCTTTAAAATTTCAAGTTTCCTTGAAAAGAAAATGTATTTAATGTGTTTCTTCTCAAGGTATGCTATTTAGATTATTTCTTGACTTCCTTGTAGAATATTTACAAACAAATAAAGCTGATATATTTGAGATCATTTGATATTCAAACCATATATTTATTTATTTTGAAACATCTTAAAAAATCTGATGCGGACACCACATGACTTCCTTGTACGACAAATAAATGAAACGCAATTTTTGCTAAACTTCATTTAAACCTATTTCGTTTGAAAATGAGATATGATCTACCATTTCAAAATGCCCCTTTGGCACTGCCGAAAGCAATAAAAAAGGGAGGTGCACAATTAGATGTTATTGATGCCCCGTACAGAAACTTTCAACATTCTACGGTTAACCGTTTTTGAGTTATGCGATATACATGCATACATACGTACAGACATACGTCGCGCTAAAACTAGTCATAAGTCCCAAATATAAAATTTCAACATTTTATGTTAAGTTATGCGACATACGTACGTGTAAACGTCATGATGGAACTATTCAAAATGGAAATTTCCTTTGAAATATGAAAATCGAAATGTTTCGCGATTACAATACTTTATTTATTTCTCACAAGTCAAAACGGTGTCATAAATAACTAACTACTAATAAATTTATGATGCAATCTAAAGAATTATTTAAATCTAACACTTTAAACTGGAATAAACTTATAATATTTGAAAATTAAATATAAACATAATACTAAAATAAGTTGCGAATAATTTGTATTCGAAAAATTGGAACACGAGAGAAAAAAAAATTCTCACAAATTCCCTTCGTATATTAAAAAGTATTTCCTCAGAAAATAAGGAGAAAAAATGCAAGATTAATTTTTCACCATTATCGAAGCAATTCCTTAAAGAAACTGAAAATTTAAAGCATTTTACGTAGTTTCTCTTACTGATGTATATTGACTAACTTTCTGTATTCGGCACACATCTTGATTTAAGGTACGAGTAATATACAGCATATGTGTTAGTGTGCAAATTATAAAGTAGCCAAATAGGAGATAAAATACTATTTTAGCAACCAGTCTCGTGACGAAGATACCATACGGAGAAAAACTAATTTCACTCGCTAAATTCAACGGAGGGGAGAATTAGCTTAATTATATCCACATGGTAAGGGGGCCCGCTTTTGAAGCAGTTTGAGTAAAAATGCTTACCGCATTTGCGACAGTCCTGGTAAGAAAACACCATTATTTTTACGTCGTTTCCTGAAAAAACCCGTAACGCTCGGGGGGTTAAAAATTAAGCATTCACTTTCTTCAGCACCAGAAGATAAAACTGCTAAATTTTTTCCACGATTTGAAGGACCATATGTCATAGAAAAAATAACTCACGCTGTAGTAGTGTTAAAAGCCAGGAATGGTGAAACCTGCTCCGCAAACATTGATCAAATCAAACCCTACTATGATCGTAATAAAATGCAAATATTTACAGATCTTTTGCAGGATCCGGCACGGCAGACACGGCGGGCACAAGCTCCAGAGGTGGAACAACGACAAGTTCAAGGGCAAGCCATTAAGAGGCAGGAGCAAGTGAAAAGAAAGTTTCCCCGCGGGAAAATTAAAGGTAACAAGAAAAAGAAGCCGTTCCACCGTCCAGAAAAGAGAGCTCACGAACACCCCCAGAATTAAGAAGGGAGAAGGACGACGTATGCAAAGAGAGCCAGGAGAAATGACGGCAACTACAATCCGGCTCTAAAACGAAAGATCTACTCATCCGACAGGACTCTCCGCAGCAAATGTCGCCGAACTGCGGAAGGGCCACCAGCGGCGGAGGAAAAGTTACAAGGAAAATTTGAACGGCCAGCAACGAGGTCCAAGCAGGAACGCGAAAGAAGTCTCCCGGTTCCGCCAAGACCAGCTGCCATCAAACGGCAAAGACCACAGGCAGAGGCGAAAAAGAAGGTATTCAAGGGTGACCGAACTGGAGAAAAAAGAAAGCTTTTAGAGGAAGGCACTGAAGGGCGAGCCCGCACAAGAAGGAGGATAAATCAAACGAGAATCTGCGCTACCTTCCAGGACTGGGCTCAGAAAAGAATGTCCGAATATAACAAAGATAAATAAAATTTTATGTTACTTTGCAAACTTAAGTTAATCTTTCATTCTTACTGCAAGTGGCAGATTTCAAGAAGTTTTACGTCATGCGAGGTCTACCTTTATCGCCAAAAAGGCGAGAAATGAGTTGTTACCTATTTTGGTATTATGTTTTTCAATTACTCGCGCGTAAAACTAAAGTTGATGTATAATAGGAATATGTAAAAACTTAAATATTGTAAAAGTTATTGAATAAATTTTATTTAAAATATTCTGGCAAGAAAGAAGTTTTAGTCTGAAAGTTTTTTGACATGTAGTATTTCAATGTAGAAGAATTGGCACTTGATTTGAAAAGAATAGAAGTTAACAATGTACTACTAATGTATGTTTTCAAATGCGTAAAATTAACGGCATGTTAATATGTTCTTATATACAATGTGAACTGTTATTTTAAATGTTAAGAAATACCGTGATATGGTAAAAGTGAAAGTAATGTTAAAAATTTTTTTTATTCGTGTGACTGTAAAAAGACCAAATCATGGTGAATATGTGTTAAGGATTGAATGAATGTAGTTAGGCTCTCTGACGCTAAACTTCAGAGTTAGCCACTTTCAGAATAGTATCTCAGTGTTTAGTGTTGAAGTTAGGTTGTGTTACGAGGTCTTGGTATGTTGAATTTTTAACACGTTAGTGTTTTGATTGTAGGAGGAAGTGTTGAACACGTATACATAAACACATTCGTGTTTGGTGTTCTTTTACAACACATGTCAGAGAGCACGGGGAGAGATAATTAAAATAGTCATGAATGAAATAAGAATGTTAAGAGAAATATAAATATGCATGTTACTTGCCATTTCATTGTGTAACATTTCATTAAACTAGTTTTCCTTCCAGATCTCTGGAAGGAACCAGATTTGAATAAAAGCTCCTGTTTAGATGCAGTACAGATGAAAAATTGCGTGTCCTTGGAGCTGCTATTGTAAAAACAAATTTCTTTTTTTTTTTTAATTTCTAGTTTCTAGTGAGAAATGTTTGTAAAAGATTGGCCTCGCGTTAGATTCTAGAGCTAAAAGTTTTCAACAAGGTCGTTTTAGACCTCAGTTTAAAACTAATTAACTCTGGCGGGAAGTATGTAAGGATCTTAAGTTTTACTAACGTTTATTTTATTTTAAATCTTTACTATCACTTCTTATTTTCTACTTCCGGCCAGAATTAAAAGCGTTAACTTATTTATGCAAAATTTGTCTGGCGAATGCCAAGTACTTAAGTTGTGGCTTTTTGCCAAGCGAGAGAGAGGACGGAGTTAGTCGAAGTAGGCCGCTTACCTTAGAAGTTTTACTCAGTTGCTGGTTGCCTTCCAGGCCAGAGGTTTAATCCTCGTGATAATTTTTAAACGTATTGTAGTGTTAACAGTTCTCTGTACTACGTACGGCTTCCTGTTAATATAAGGCAATCTTCCACGTTTATTATTCCAAAGTTAAGTTAGAGTTTAGTTAAATATTTTTATATTCTTACGTTTAGACCACAAGTAGTGGGTCTTTGTATTCCGAAGTACGGAAATTATTGTAAAGAGAGAAAAACAAAGGGTTTTGTATACCCTTCTTGTGTATCCTGTCTACTTCCCACAGTTATTGAACATAGCTTTAGGAAGCTCTCTGTTCCGAGTCAGGTCCTTGCATGTTCCCGAAGAAAGTAAGACAGAACATTGAACCTGATACCGTCACCAATATAAGAAGTATATTTTACACCTCTTTTTTCCATGGATAATGAAAAATTATTTATCTTTCCATTCATTTCCATTTTTCCTGAAGAACCAGCATGATTCTCTAAACAGGCCTTGTGTTCACTCACGCCATTTCCTAGAAATGACTCGCAACCTTTGCAATATAAAGACAGTATTTCTGTATCGATTACTGTGTTGCTTTCTGACCCTATTACGGAACAGACTCCAACCAAAGACGTATGTCCTCGAGTCTTCCACGTACCGTCTCCACTTACAATCACATTTAACGACGAATTTGAAAGAACGATGTGCAATCACAGGAGGGAGTTCCATAACGCAGCAGAATTTCTGCATAGCAGCTTTCCCTTGACCAAGAGTTCGCATTGTATACGTAAATCTTCTGTTTAGCTCTGATATATTTTTTCGGACACCCATCATATTAGAGTTTCTGAAAGTTCTTTTACATGAACACCTTGAGCATAGTAACTCAAATTTTGAGCTTAAACCATGATGAAATAGTTCACTTAAATGAACATTACAAATTTTACAACATAAATTATTTTCAATAAATTGAAATAGGATATCCAAATCAAATAGTCTATAACCACTAAAATTAGGCTCTAAAGTTATCTTTATCTCTTGGTGGCAAAAGAGTGTCACTATTTAATTTTTTAAACGAAGAACTGACACCACACTTCTTATTCATTGTATCATCATGCTGATTACCCTGGAACTTTCTTTTCTTTGGTCGATGACCATAAGATCTTTTATTTTTTACATCTTCCTCACAATTTTCCATAATTATCAGGTGATAAAAATACTAAACAAAAACTGCAATGTTATAATAAAAACACCTTCAAAAATGTGAAAAGAAATTTAGAAATCGCAAAAGAGCTTGTAAACAATCACGCTAATCCAAAGCTGGAGTAAGATTTCAACACATGCCTATGTTAGAATAGTGCTATGTATAAATCTAATATATTCCTAAGTCGCGCTTTCGAGACATGAAAAACGCAGTTTGAATTTTGTCAATCGGCCCAGTAGAACGGGAGATATAGCACAGTCCTCCCTTTTTTTTTTTTTTTTTAGCTTGATAACACATCAGCACTGTCTTTCCACCATCTCAAAATAAATTATGAAGATTTGTGCTTTTGCAACTAGTTGAATTTCAACAGAAATACACGTTCATATGAAAACGTTGAAGCTCTTTTAAAGGGCCGGTTTTATACCTTTATGCAAATGTAATTCTACCGCATATAGCAGTACTTCCCTGTTAGCTGAATTACTTTCACACTGAGTCGTCCAATGAGAATTTTCCTAATTAAATACCAAAGGATGAATGATTATAAATTTCAAAGCCCCTACTATCTTAACGATCGTTTCACTCAAAATCAAATATTCGAAAAGTGAGGAGAAAGGCAAAATAGACAATAGCTAAACATGGGAACACTGATTGTCAATAGCACTTTATTGTTGGTCTGCTGCCTTTTACCAGCTAAGATAGTACTTGCCAGAAACCGAAGATTATCCAACTGTGGGCATTGTGGTAAGAAGTCCTTTACTGAGTTCTCCAGCCGAGTAAACGTAAATGCGATTAACCTCTCGAAGCCGGCTGGTACAGCAGTTGTACAAGGAGAATGACTTTCTCAGACGCCGGCATTGGTACAACTGTCGTACCATCCATGCCCTCCCCATTTAAGAGAATCGCCTATCTTTAGATCTTTGGGTGGTCCCTTGTCGCTGCTCAGAGTAACCGCTGGCTAAGCATTATTTCCCTCTTCTTATCAGTTTAGCTACATTTTGGCAAAAACCGCAGGTTTCGTCTCGCGCCAATATACTTGAAAATTAATTAGAGGCCATCTCTTTCTCAATCTGTCTCATAATTTTAATGCTATTTTTTTAGTACTGACGTTTGCTAAGACTGACTAGTACTGACGTCAGCGATTTTGCACGCTCTTTAAGCGTGCAATTTAATGTTGTAATTTGCTCATTAATGCTTTAAGCGTTTAATGTAATGCTTTAAGCGTGTTTTAATTTTTGTTATAAAATTTTGGCCAGTTTTATTTGCTGAAATTCTTATACTCTTCAAGAGATAGAGAGAATTCAGACAAGTTGATAAAAAAATATCTTAAAAAAGTTGTTATTTTGTCTGTAATAAGGTGTATATCAACTTACTACTAAATGTATGAAAATTAGGATTGGATTACGGAAAAGCACGCGAACGCTATCTGCTTAAGGGAATGGATGCTTTCGTGTAAACCTTTTTAAGAGAAAATTGCTCGCATTTACATTCCTGGTGGAAAACTCCACATGTAATCAACCCGTTCTTCGGTATTGATTGGATTAATTTGTTCGCTTACTGAATTACATCAAAGCACCCAACGATTACCTGTATAAGGGGAGTTATGTCTTCGCGGAGGACTTTCTAAGAGAAGCTGGCTTGTATTTACGTTACACAAAAACCATGAATCCAACTATTTATCCGGGATTCAAGTCCAAGCGAGCTATAAGTGTTCAGCCACCTTTACCGCTTTACTGAAGAGCAGGTAAAAGTATTGATAAAGGAAAAGTATTGAATTAACCGGTTTAATTTACTAAACTATATTTCTCAATCGACAGTACATAAATTACGCATATGAGGGGGATTATTTGTGAATAAATAAACTGTATTGCACTTTTATCCACTATGTCATATTACAATGGAATTATTGCATTTCAAAGTTATTTCTCATGAATTAATTTTGCTCTTCATGATTTTTGATATTTTCAAAGAGAAAATTTCACACTTTAAATAAAAATATACACGAGAAGATACTTTATGCAAAATTTGGCGTAAACGGTTTTCTTAATTTTGCTTTGAAAATATTGCAGGGTAATCGTTTTCATTACTGGAAGAAATATAAAAAACAAATTTACTACATGGTATCAACACCCAATATTTCCTTATTCTTTTGAAAACGTGAAAGATTACTCTTTCTAAAATAAATTAGAAAATATATTATGTGCAAATAGAATATTCGTTGAAAATGAAATAGACTTCAACTTTTGGATATAACGATAGTTTTAGACGAAATTTCTACCTATGGAAAGAAATTGATGTATAATTAATTCTTCATGAACATTTAAAACTGTTCTCAAAATTATTTTGATGATTGCATGTATAAGTCACGAATTTTTTACTCGGCTAACATAAACAAAAGCCAATTTTACAAAGAAAAATTCTCGTTAAAGACATACCTTCTTTGCCTGATAGTCCAATGTAATATTTGTTAAAATTAATTATTAAACGCAACCAATGTATCTCGGATTTTGATTTTTATATTATAATAACAAAATTATCGAAAAAAGCAGATTTAAATCTCTGTTATTGTTATGTAAAGCTTTATTATTGCTGTAAGTTCATCTCAAAATCTAATTGTATTGAATCTCATTCTAATCATCTAATGGTAATAAATATTATTATTATTATTTCATTAAATTAGTCATTACCATTATTTTATTAATGAAAATATGTTATTAAAAATCGCATTCCGGCCTGCAGACTTACAGATCTAGTCTGTATTTACTATATTTTGTTAAATTTTGTTCTCGCTTTCTAATTTCTAATACGAAAATACGCGAATATAAATGAAGAGTGAAAACAAAGTTAAAAAATTCACAAATTATTTACGAGATTGATTAGAAATAATGAATGAAATATAAACATTGCATACATTTTGTTCTAAATAAAGTGTGCACTGGATATGCATCCAGTACTGCACATTTATTTATGCACTATTTATTTAGAATTTTGCTTTCATTTAAATATGAAAGCAAAATAATCATCGAAAAAATTGCAAATCTAGCAACTCCTCTACTATGGGACGTAGGCGTCCGACAAACATGTAAATTTTACTTCATCTATGGAGGGGAACTGACGACTTTTCTCATTAGGAAAATGTCAAAGAGGGGGCAAAACTGTTTCGGATCGCGCTGGTCTGAAAGCTATAATATGAGAATTTCGGCCCGGTTTTAGAAGGTTAAGAGGGTAATGCTTGAGAACCTATTGTAATAATTTTGTGGAAACATTTATTTGGAAGAACGTTTATAAAAGTATAAAGAAACATTACAATGAGAGAAAAAATATAAATTATTATCAGGTTTTAGTCAAATTATCTGTATATGAAACGTCGAAATGGTAATATGAGGAGTATTTTATTCATTTGTGTAAGCATTTTATTTACTTGCATACCAACGAGTTCTGACGAAAAGTCTGCATAGATTTATTACCTAATTATTGGCACTTCTTGCAGACGCAGATGAGATCTAATCAGAAAATAATCAAGCATCTGAATCAGTCAATCATCAACACGCACATTCTAAATCAGATTTCTGAATTACTTTCTTGAAGCGCTTACGATCCAAATAAAACTGAAGAAACATTTTAAACATAAAACAAAGCAGCAGAAGTGTGAGAAGTATATATTACTATAAAGCCAACACTCTGTCAGTTAAAGACAAAGTAGTTTGATTAAATAAACAAGGTGAACAGAGACACAGTTGTAGCCGTTTGTAATTTTTAAGTAGATAAAGCGCAGGAGTATATCAGAAAACTAGTGAGTAGCACATTGGTTACAATTTTTATTATAAACATGCTGAAACTGTGAATATAATTTCAAGCATCGGTGGCATCATCGAATGGAGACATGCTTCAGTGTCAGATGTATTTCATTAAAAGATATGAAATATTTTTAAACGTTTAAGATCACAGTTTCTGAAGTACTTGACAGCTCACCCTGTATAAGCTTCATTCCTTTGTTTAAAAGTCGGTAAAGAGTTATCACAGATTTTCTTAAAAATTATCGGTGATCAATACTGGTATTGATCAATCATAACGACAATAACATACATTGTTATGGAAAGAGAGAAAGTACTTGTGAGGCTTTCTGAAAGACCGAGTCTCAGTTTTAATATTTGAATATTAATCTCTACAAGTCTGACCTAACTGACACTACTGAAATAGTTACGAAAAATTGATTCCCACTGTTAAAAAATTGATCTGCATTTTTTTTTTCGTAAATTTTATTTTTTTAAACAACATGTCTGTAATCAATGTGCGCACCGCTTTGATGCTGGAAAAACACTAAAATTTGAATCATCGTTGTACAAGCCAAAAAAAAAAAAAAAAAAAACAATATTTAATTGTGAGAATAAAATATTCTAACGACTATAATGATAAGTCAAGAATAAAATCAAATCTGTAGCTGCAAGACTTTTTTAGCGTTATGGTGGTTAGGGAAAACTGAGTGCGATACCGAAGGGCTCGAGTTCGAATCCCGGAGAAGGCATGGATGTAAAATTGTCTGTCCCTTCATAGGAGGCAATGATGGCCCGCCTACTAGGCGCCTCCATGATAAAGAGACTACCGATCTGGCCTTAGGGCAGGACGATGCCGACATAGGCAAGTGCCAACCATAAGAAAAAAAAATTTGATTGTAATCTTATTCAAAAATTCCTAATTATAAGACGCAAATTTTTAGACACCTTTCTCATGTTCGTTTTTAATGGTAATCAAACTAATATGAAAGTGGACTGAAAAGTCATTTTTAAATGAACCCCATAATCTTATACGTCTCTGTACATTTGCATAAATCCATAATGGGCCAGGTATTATTTTGTCGAAGGACAAGAGTCTAAATGGAACGATTACTTCGCTTGCTTGCGAGTGAATTCTAGGAGGTCCGACGAAGACATCGCGGACGAAAACGTAGCGGAGAAAACAACGTAAGACGGAAACTTCGTTGTAGAAAACATGTGGGAGAAAAGAAGGCAGGAAAACATATCGTAAGTCTAAAACATCATCGAAGAAAACAATGGTGGTACAAAACATCGACGAAGAACAGAAAGCGGTTCCAAAACTTCGCAGTTTAAAAATATCGTCGTGGAAAATATATTCCTATAAAAGAGAGTAAATAAAATAATCGCATGACGATTATTCTGCAGATATATCTTTTCTACTTTTAAAAGGTGCTGGTGCGTATTCAAGTAATGAATTTTAGGTGCGAGTAAGATTGAGGAATATTTTTACCTCTATATTTCATATATTTCCTTTCATTAATAATTTTTTGCTAAAAATCCAAGAAGGAACTCTTGCATTGAAAAGTTGAAAGGAAGTAGAAAATTAATGATACATATGGGAGTACTACGCAGTTTTTTATTTTTTATTTTAAGAGAATTTTAAATTTATTTACTTAACTATTAAAAGTTATTATTTAATTAAGTCATTTCATAAATTTGTATTGGCAGTTCTTCATGAACAATATATTTTTAAAAAATTAAAAAAGGGAAAAGGAGCATTTACTTTAGATTAAATGTATTTAAAAGTTTTATGCATGTCTGAAATTTCTAATATTAAGTTCTTTGAATAAAATTAAGACTTCAAAGTAATCCTTTTATATAAGTAACCTTTGCATGTTGTGATTCGTTAGTTGTGATGACACAAGTCAGGATAAACTACGTAATATTTCAGTACCGTATTTATATTATTGGATTATTGGAAGAGCACGTTAGGGCTCTTTTCCTAAGGGGAGGGAAGCGTTTGGGGAGGACTTTCTCAGGAAAAGTTTCGTATGCACATTACACATGAGAAAAACCACAAAATTCTCAAGCTGCGTGTTTCTGTGCTGGGTCTAGCTACCAGCGTTCAACGACTTTACCTCTGGACCACTGCAGCCAGATAGAGTTATTAACGGAATAGATTATTAACGGTAATGCATTCATTTTCACACTATTTTTTTGAGAAAGATCAAATTTAAATTTAGATCTAGAAAATGTAAACGCAGAATTTTCCAAAATGAAAATATAGGTACAATAAATCCTCTTGCCGATTACCATCCTAAGATGACCGATGTTTCTGAGAAAATAAGTAAATATAGGTTTTTCACAATGTCCCTCTAAGATTCAACGGAAGACTAAAGAGACATGGAATCGTCAACGATCGCTTTGAAACGAATATTTTATATTTAACTTTACATTTATATATTTTTAAAAATGATTCTAAAATATGGTTAAGCTTTTGTGTCTCAGTGTGCCACTACATGGAACACCCAAATTGAATCGCTTCGAAAGCCTCTAAATTCAACCGTAAATAGATAAAAATGCTTTTATAATATACTTTGAACTTTTCTTTTTAAACCGTAGATAGCAGCATATCACAAGGAGACACATAACTTTAATTTATTATGTGTTCCAAATTATTTTTTTAATCTTTCATACAAAAATCATACGCAGAATCATTGAATAAAACCAGGTGTTCCATTAGCGGGAACACTGCGCCTTTAGCAATCTCATGCTCTTACTAATCAGAACATCTGTGCTCTTAGGAGAGAACATCCGTTGTTTTCGTTTTCTGTTTCCGTTGATTTTTTTGGGGGAGGGAATGAATTCAAACAAAGCAGCATTGAGGGGCGAGGTGGTTTTTGTGTTATGAAAGCATTAATATTGGCATCTCGAAATTTTTGGGGGTAGGTTTTAGGCGGGAATTTCATTAGTAGCTTGACTCATCTTTACTTAGACCTACGCGAATTTTTTGCTGTCCTTTTAGTCTCATTCCCGTTTATTTTCAATAATTGTGTAGATATTTTTCGTGTATCTATATATTATAAGCTTATTTTTCTTTTTTGTTAATATTAATCGTAGTTAACTATTTTAATCTTAGTTGGTTTGTGCTTCCATCAAAAAGGTGTGACTTGCTTTGAACAATTTCACGAAGCTAAGAAATAGGAAAATTTATAAACATTTTTGTATATAAGACTTGTGTATATAGATATGTATCTCATTTATCCGTATATATTCAAGAATATTGTGTATATCCAGGAAACCATGTATACAGCCATAATACAGAGTTTTTTCATTCTTATGCAAACGCTTCTACTCATTTTCGTGCTTCACTGCAATGCTCGCTTAGTCGCACTTTTAAAAGCTCTGGCGGCGCAGTGTTCCACCTCATGGAACACCCACAGAATTAAAACGGTAAGCGCAATTTTTACAACATTTTACCTGTATACTTATTTAGGACTAAATAGACTGAATACAACGTTTCTTGCTGAAATTCCGACTTCCGTGAGCCGCTACGGAAGTCAGAGGTTTCAAAGTGTTCTTCGCCGTTCCTCAGCCAACTTAATGTTTGAAAGCCAATAAACTAGTTTCGGTCAACATTATGACTCTGAGGTTTGTTGGGTTCTACACTGAGGGAACATCAAGTGAATTTACAGTCCACTACTTTTGAACGACGGGACATACAGTTTTCACACACAATTTATTCGAAAATGTTTTAGTTATTGCTTGAACTTTTAGAACGAAGTTCTCAGCGAACCACTTTTTTTTACGACCACTTCTTAAAAGTATAGCTGTGGAATTCTGGTACTAATTCTCATCTTTTTAAGATTTCCCATTTAGGTAATATTTTATTACTGCATTTTACAATATAAAGGAAGTATTATAATTACGAAAATTTTCAAGTATCACATTTCAGTGGAAATATCCATTTTGTCCATATCTGAATCCATTTGGATGATTTTTGTGCGACATCTCATACGGACAGAATAAAGACTTCTTCCTTTTCATAGTATATTTTATAATGCATTCAAAAGGGATTTTTTCGTGTTCTCTGTATGTATGTAGATATAATATATGTGTGTATGTATCTCGCATAACTCAAAAACGATTAGCCGAAGAATATTGAAATTTTCTAAAGAGTAGGCGTGCTTCTCACTTTTATATTGCAGGTTAGCTGTACCAACCGTATATGTATATGCTCACGTATATGTACACCAACATCCTTTATCCGGCTTAAAAGTCCCTACACGACCTTTATTTTTGCAATCGTTGCTTGTAGTAATATACTTCCAGTTATCGAAATGTTTTTAAATCACGAAAATATTCATGTTTTGGCGATGTCAAATTTTTAAAAAAATTCTTTTTTGACAAATAAGTAAATCCAAATTTTAATACAGTCTCGCGGTTCGTATACTTACATTTGGGAAAGTTTCATACTTGTTATCTATATAGTATATAAAGAAGAAAGTTTGTGTGTTTGTCCTCTCATAACTCGGTCACTACTATAGCTATCACCACCAAACTTTCTACAATTAGGTCGACGTCACTTTTCTCCAAAAAAAAAAAAAAAAAAAAAAAAAAAAAAAAAAAAAAAAAAGAGGAAAAAAAAAAAAAAAAAAAAGTAGCTAAAATCAGAGCTATAAATTAAAAACTCGGAAAAACGATAATTTTCTTTCTCATTTTCCGAGTGGCAACAGTCTCGCAAGCTGGAGACGAAAATCTGCTTTATTTCGAAAGTTGTTACCATTGCTCTCTTTCAAATCCTAGAGTTTGTTAAAATACGAAAATAGATAAAAGATGAAATAAAAATAGCTTTCCCAAACATTAAATACGTTATTCCCGATTCCGAAAATTCGAGAAAAGCCATTTCGACTATTCTCATCTTGACCACTTTCATGAGCCAAAATACTAATTAAAAATTCTGAAAGTTCTAATTTTCGCACTCATTTTTCCTAGTGGTAACAGTCTCGGGCGTTGGAGATAGAATTGTTTTATTTCGAAAAGTGTTGCTACTGCTCGCTTGCAAATCCTACATTTTGTTAATAAAATAATTTGTAAATTTTACATAACCTATATATATAAAGAAGAATGTCTGTTTGTGTGTTTGTTTGTTTGTTTGCGTTATTGATTTCTGATCAATTATGATAAATATTTTGCGACATTGAATCGACTAAAGTTGAATATAGGTGAAATATTGGATGGAACTTGAGCTGTTATGGTCATTTGATTAGAAAGACGAAAATCACTAAAAGCTGAGTGACATTGCTTCTGATACAATGAGAGAGAATTATATTTTTCTATCGAAATTTTTTATGTGGGGTTGCATATCGCACCAGACTGAAAAATGTATAACTATGAATCGTATTTTTTACATCGTTAGAGAAGGATTACAACGGTATCGTTCTCTCTGTTGTTAGATACATTTTTTTCAATATAACTTAATTGACATCGGGTACTTCCGCTAATAAAGAAATAAAATTAGAAAAAATTCATAAACATACGACCAAAATTGTGCAGTATACGTAATTTCAAAATCAGCAACTTTCTTTTAGGAATCGGGTATTCAAGTTTGAAAGAGCAATTCGAAGAAATAAATTTTAATGAGCAGCAGCAAAAAGTGTGTATAATTTAATAGGCCTTATAAGGAAATTCACATAACTTATAAGGAACAACACATAAGGCCTTACAAGGCCTTATGTGTTGTTCGCCTGAGATTTTTGATTTTAGTAAGCACATAATTTTTCGATTTTTTTCATTCGAAAAAATATGCGTCTGTTTCTCGTACTTTTCTAATATACAGTGAATTATTTCATAAGGGCATTACGCGGAAGTTTCTAATTATTAGATTATATATAGTATATAGACATTGTCAAACATTCGTTTCCTCCAGATGTAAACCACCTGTTTCTCGACCTGGCCCAAACAGATTTTTACATATTGTTAACTGCAATCAATCATTCGATTTACTGCATAGTTAAATGAAATGTATTCTGAGAGCTGAAAAATGTCATCTAAGCAATTTGCAATTTGATTCATTACTAGTAAATCTGAAATCAGTTTCGTTATTTTAACAAGAAAGGGCATTTTTATGCATAGTGCTGGAAATAGATTAAAGATTTAATAAAAATTAAATTTTAGGTTCGAGTTCCATTTGACGAATATCAAAATGTTTACCTTGAATTATAAATAAAAGTATTTTGAAAATAGGAATGTAATTTTTAATTATTTTAAATCTATTTACTCTAAAGCAAAATGCCGTTACATTAAATATCAGAGGCACAAGTAGAAGATATAGAAAAATAAGATATAGAAGATATAAAAAGCATTTAATTACACGCAGAAATCTAATTTTCGTATGCTCACTTTTTCCCTATTTCTAAACATAACATTTTTATAGCTGGCGTACAGCGCGTACCCATAAATTTCCATCTTGCATTTTCTTTTAAAAGTGCGCCTTATACGCCTGAATATACTATAACAAACATAGCTGAAACTTAAGTGATAGAGATATTTACATGCTTGCTGAAGCATTATATTCTGTTTTTTTTTCTCTTCTATTAGCATCTTTTCCGGCTCTTGCTTCTTTTCCAGTTTTTGCATTTTTTCCAGTTCCTTCTTCATTTTCAGGTCTCTCTTTTTTGGTTTTTGCAATTTTTCCCTCCACGTTTGCCTTTCCAGTTCATTTTTGTGTGCTTGTTTTAGCATCTCTTCAATATGTTTCTCCATTTTCAGTTCTTCTTTCTTTTCTCGTTTTTGTATTCCTTCCCGTATTTTCTTCTTTTTCAGTTCTTCTTTCTTTTCTAGTTTTTGAATCCATTCCAGTAATTGCTTCTTTTTCAGTTCTTTCTTCTTTTCTAGTTTCTGTTGCTTTTTCAGTTTTTGTTTGTTTTTCAGTTCTTCCTTCTTTTCCAGTTTTTGCTTCTTTTTCTGCTCTTGTTTCATTTTCAGTTCTTGCTTCTTTTCCAATTTTTGCTTCTTTTTCAGTTCTTGCTTCTGTTCTAATTCTTGTATCTTTTCCTGTTCTTGCTTCTTTTCTAGTTTTTGTATCTTTTCCAGCTTTTGTTTCTTTTTCAGTTCTTGCTTCTTTTCTAGTTTTTGTGTCAATTCCAGTTTTCTCTTGTTTTTGAGTTCTTGCTTCTTTTCCAGTTTCTCCTTCTTTTCCTGTTCTTCCTTTTTATTCAGTTTTTGATTCTTTTCCAGTTTTTGCTTCTTTTCCGGTTCTCGCTTCTTTTCCAGTTCCTTCTCGTTTTCCAGTTCTTTCTCGTTTTCCAGTTTTTGCTCCTTTTCATGATCACAAGGAGGATTTTCCAATCTACAAAGCAATCGGTATATCTTTATTTCAGTAGTGAAATAGTGAAGGTAATGCAATGACGATCACGTTTAACATGTACAACACTTCCATATTTAGATACTATATAACACTTTTGGCTCAGTTTCATAGGGAAAAACTTTCCGTAGATTATTGCCTGGCAGAATTGTTTTCTACAAAGGGTGAATTTGTTGTTTTCGTTGTTCTGACCTAAAGCCAAGCAGATAAGTTAAAGTATTTTGCGTTATTTGTATGCAATAAGCGGCCTCCATGAAACTCACGTAGAGCGTAATAATTTGCAAAGTTTCAGTGCCTTACTTTTCCTTACTTAATTTTTGCATAAGTTGCAATAATAATAACAGAAATAATAAACAGGTGGCTTAAAAACAGAGGGAAACAATTACGAAAATTGCAAAATAGGAGGAAAAAAGGAAACTGAAATGAAAAGGGAAACAACTACAAACAAAGGAAGGAAAAAGCATTTTAGAAGATATACACGTAACGTTCTTTCTGAATCAGCAAAACCTGTATTTTAACGAGTCTCTTTGCATCGCTGGCTGCACAGATTTCAAATTTTTTCTCGTTATTCCAAATTCGGATCATATTGCTGGTCTTTTTCATCGTCCAGCAGAGCCGCACTAGGATTTTTGCCACCATTTGTTTTCAATTGAAACTTTTATTCTCATTCTTCAGTTGCATTCTTAAAGTTTATTTATTTATACAGGAAGAGAGAAAGAAATCAATCAAATCAAAGTAAATTGGGAAACAATATACCTGTTTTCTCCTATATTTATTGTTCCCTGTAATTTCTTTTGCCTGTTCCATTAAATTTATCGAAGGAAAATTTAGAAAATCTTTCAAAATGTATTTCCTAAATCCTTATGCGAATTTAGCCCTTCTGATCATTTCGGCCACACTTTAATGGCTTTTACAATTTGATGTTTGAATATTGACAGCTGCCTATACTGAAATATGTTCTCCATTGTCCTCGAAAAAAGAAAAATTAAAGTTCCAGGAAATTTTGCAATGAAGGACACATATATCTTATTTGAAGGGCAAGAGAAAAAGAAAAAGATATTTTCGGATGCGAATATGTAGCATTTTAAACACCGTGTTTGTAAATGTCATCATATAGTAGCAACACTTGAGTCATAAGTAATTATACACATATATGAGAGAGACGACGGTGACGAAAAATTAAATGGCAAAACATGGCCGAAAACACTTTCCTGGCCGGTGCAAACAACACAAAACACAAGAAAGATCGGACACCAGTTATGCTTAGCACAAGAGAAATTTAAAAGTAGGAACAAAATTAGACACTAATGGACCTCAAAAAAGGTGTTCGAAATTACGACCTGCACCCTGTTACAGGTATCATATCTCTCGCACATCCAACATGAGATGTTCTGGAAAATACCGTGCATCCCCAGGACTTTCCCAGCACCTGCCACAATATGTGCCACAAGTTCCTGTTGGACTTGTAACTGTGGTTTCGTGCACTTATGTGTTGAAGTACCCCGAGACGAACTGATAATGCAAGTTAGGTCTCGTGATCTTGCTGAACAATGCACTGGACTATCCCTACCAAACCCATGTTTAGGATACGTTCCAATGGAACTTTCGAATGATTTCTTTGATGGCGATCCCCTGCTTTTGTTCTTATTTCTTGGTTTCCGCTGCGCTAAGGAAAATAAACAAATATCTTTACAATGTTCGTACCCTATTTTTCTTGTGTTGTCTTTCGTCACTATGGGCCAGGAAAGCGTTTCCGACAATGCATTGCAATAAATGATTATATATATATATATATATATATATATAAACAATATATATAAACGATATATATATAAACAATATATATATATATATATATATATAAACAATATATGTAAACGATATATATATAAAATATATATATATATATATATATATATATATAAACAATATATATATATATATATATATATATATAAACAATATATATAAACGATATATATATATATAAACAATATATATAAACGATATATATATAAACAATATATATATATATATGTATATAATCTTATAAACATATGTTACCGTGAAAGACCGAAATTGGAGAATATCGACTTTCACCGGAGAATGTCAACATTCACCAAATACGTCGGTGAAAGATCAAATATTGCATTACATTCTTCTACATTCGGACCCTCACCCGTGTATGTCGATAATCACAGATATGCTCTGGTGTAGATTGGAAAGAGCGGAGTATATGTACACACTGTTATTGCAAAAGGAAGTGTTCCACAAATAAATGCAGTTGCAAAAGCAAGGGCCTCTTGTGCACCTGAAAGTATTATATATTATATACATATATATATATATATATATAATCGTATAAACATATGTTACTGTGAAAGAACGAAATTGGAGAATGTCGACTTTCGGTAGATTGAAAACAGAAGAGTATATGTACACACTGTTATTGCAAAATGACGTGTTCCACAAATAAATGAAATTGTAAATGCAAGGGCCTCTTGCGCAATTGAAAGTGTTATATATATATATATATATATGTATGTATATAATCGTATAAAAATATGTTACCTTGAAAGACCGAAATTAAAGAATGTCGACTTTCACCGGAGAATGTTAACATTCACCAAATACGTCGGTGAAAGTTCGAATATTGCATTACATTCTTCTACATTCGGACCCTCACCGGTGTATGTCGACAATCACATATGCTCTGGTGTAGATTGAAAAGAGAGAAGTATATGTACACACTGTTATTGCAAAAGGAAGTGTTCAACAACTAAATGCAGTTGTAAAAGCAAGGGCCTCTTGTGCAATTGAAAGTGTCATAACAGTTTAAGTTGTTGCAATAAATAGAATTTGAATCACGTAATTTAGTAAACATAGCTTGAGTAATCTCCCTGTTCCGAGTCAGGATAGTTCATGTTTCCAAAGCAAGTAAAGAGGAATACAAGTCCTGATAGTGGCGCCCGACGAAGAAGAATATCCATGGCCGAGTTTCAAGAAGAACCTGTGGTGCCTGCAGAAGCGGCTCAGAATCCAGAAATGCCAGCTGCCGCCATGGAAGGATTTGGGTACATCGTACAGACCATGCGTGCATCGGTGAAACCAGAAGCAACATTTAATGGAAACTCACCGTTAACCAGTTTTTTGGAAAATTTGGTTGACCACGTCATGCTGTATCCTGTCCATGAGTTCCATAAAGTCACCTTAGCTACCAGCGCTTTGAGGGGCCAAGCGCTTAATTGGTTCAAATGTATAGGCAGAAGCCTCTTGGGTCAAGCGGGAAGTCCCATCTATACTTACGAAAATTTTAAGACTGCCTTAGTAAAAGCCTTCCCTGTCGTAAGAGATCATGCAAGTTTAGAAACGGAACTCTTCAGCATATACCAGCAACGAATCGAAAATCTTTCCACCTTTATTTTAAGAAAAATTCACGTCTTTAAACTCTTGTATGGAAACCGTCCGGATCCTGAGATAATCCAAGTGATTTTGCCGAGTTTAGTTCCCCAAGTACAAGACTTTATTTAATTAAGGAATCCGACTACACTGGAAAAGTTATTTGAGCTAACAATCCAGTTTGAAAGTAGAAGAACGGCGGACATCGAATGAAGACGCCAGTATGAGCAACGAAGCCAATTTGGTGCGCCAAGACCACAGCAAAGGCAAGAACACGGCTACGGAAGCAAATCGAATCAGAGGGCAAGGAAACCTGAGTATCCAAAAACAACCGGCCAACATCGACAGTTCAATAGTAAGCCAGAAAAAAAGTCTGAAGGCCAGCGGAAAAACAAGGAAGGCATAGAAAGGAAGAAAGAAAATTTAAACTAAAACGGATTTCTGCTGACGGGAGGGTGCGGAAATCCGAAGGCAAAGAAAAGCCCTCTTTCTTCAAGTTAAATACAGTTATTGTGAAAAATTTGACTCTTCCAAAGATTGAAGTTAGAGTTTTATAAAAGATTTTGCAGCTATTGTTGAACCATTGTTAAAATTAAAAAGGAAAAAGGCAAGATTCTCGTGGACGGCCGAAGCCAATAGTGCTTTCGAAAAATTAAAGCAAGCATTAACGCAAGCCCCTGTTTTGAAATTTCCTGAAAACGATGAGAATTTAGAAATTTCAGTGGATGCTTCGGATTATGCGCTAGGAGCGGTACTTTCGCAAAATCAGCAGCCCGTGGCATTTTTAGTAGAACTTTAAATCAAACACAAGGAAATTATTCCGCGACTGAGAGAGAGGCACTTGCAGTTCTGTTAGCAGTGCAAAAGTTCCGAGTTTATTTTGGAAAGGATCCAATAACAGTGTATTCTGATCATGCGGCAGGAACTAGATTGTACTCAGGGAAAAACTTATCCCCAAGGTTAATAAGATGGGCACTAAAGTTACAAGAGTATAATCTGGTAATTAAGCACACGCCCCGGAAAGGAAAATATCGTAGCAGATGCCCTATCCAGAATAAAAATAGATGAAGAAGGTAATACTGTAAAGGTGGCAATGCTCACAGCATGTAATTTACATTCCCGAGAAACTGTGATAACCGAACTGGGTAAGGATCCTGAATTTAAAAATATTTATGATTATCTAAAGGATCCTGAAAATTTTAGCCACCAAGATATTGTGGCGATAAGAAATAGGGCAGCCCATTACGAACTAATAGATGGTCTATTATTTTATACAAAAACTACGAATTTCAGCCTGTTATCCCCTCTAGTCTTAGATTAAATATACTGCAGGAGTTCCACGACTCCCCTTTAGCTTCTCATGCTGGTATTCGAAAAACCATCCAACGCGTACGCGAAGCAGTTTATTTTCCTGAGCTGCAAAAGTTAACAAGGGCGTATGTCCAGTCCTGCCCAACATGTCAAGCAGTTAATTATATTAATTTCCGCCCGGCCGGGTTTCTAAATAGTATTAAATCGGAATTTCCAAATAAAATAATTGGCATCGATTTATTGGGCCCTTTCCCAAAAAGTCAGTTAAATAAATGTCGCTATCTTCTTGTTATGGTTGATCATTTTAGTAAGTGGATCGAAATTGTTCCCTTAAAACGAGCCTCCGCGAAATTAGTTACTGATTCTGTTTTAAATAAATATATTTTAAAATACGGGGCGCCCCTAAAAGTAATATCGGATAATGGTCCTCAATTTGTAAGTAATATATTTGAAGACATGTGCCAAAAACTGGGCATACGTCATTTAAAAATGGTCCCGTATCGGCCGCAATCAAATATAGCGGAACGGGTCAATAGAAATATAATGAAAATTGTCCGTAGTTATGTTAAAAATTTTCCTAAAAGCTGGGTTAACTATGTCAATGAATTAGGTTTCGCCTTAGGACCGCAAAACATGATACGACGGGAAAAACTCCTGCTGAGTTATTTTTAGGCAGAAAGATTATAACGCCGTTAGATAAATTATTTTACGTTCAACAAAGAGCCCCAGAATTTAAAATGGGCAATATAGAAAAATAAATTAAAGAAGCAAAAAAGAACACTGAAGTAGCACAGAGAAAACAGAAGCTTTATTATGATATGAAAGGACGGGGAGTAACTTATAAAGTAGGAGATGAAGTGTTAAAAATTAAGCATTAACTTTCTTCAGCACCAGAAGATAAAACTGCCAAAATTTATCCACGATTTGAAGAACCATATGTCATAGAAAAAGTAATTCAGGCTTAGTGGTGTTAAAAGCCAGGAATGGTTAAACCTGCACCGCAAACGTAGACCAGATAAAACCATTTTATAATCGTAATAAAATGCCACTATTTCAAGATCTTTTGCAGGATCCGGCACGGCAGGCACAAGCTCCAGAGGTGGAACAACGACAATCCCAAGGGCAAGCCATTAGTAGACAGGAGGAATTGAAAAGAAAGTTCCCCCGTTGGGAAACTAAAGTTAACAAGAAAAAGAAGTCGTTCCACCGACCAGAAAAGAGAGGGCACGACCACCCCCAGAATGAAGAAGGGAGAAGTACGACTAATGCAAAGAAAGCCAGGAGAAATGACAGCAACTATAACACGGCTCCAAAACAGAAGATCTACCGATCGGATATGAGTCTACGCAGCAAATGTCGACGAATTGATGAAGGAAGACCAGCTGCAGATGGAAAGACGCAAGAAAAATTTGAACAGCCAGCAACGAGATCCAGGCAACAACGAGAGACAGTTGTCCCGGTTCCGCCAAGACCAGCTGCCATCAAACGGCCGAGACGACAGGCAGATGCTAAAAAAAAGGTCTTCAAGGGTGACCGAACTGGAAGAAAAAGAAAGCTCATGGAGGAAGGTACCGAAGGGCGAACCCGCACAAGAAGGAAGATCAACCAGACCGTAGTCTTCGCTACCTTCCAGGACTGGGCAGAAAAAAGGATGTCTGAATATCACAAAGATAAGTAAAACTTTATGTTACTTTGAAACCATAAGTTAATTTTTCAATCTTACTGCAAGTGGCAGAATTCAAGAATTTTTACCTCATGTGAGGCCTACCTTTATCGCCAAAAAGGCGATAAAAGAGTTGTTACCTATTTTGGTATTGTTTTTCAATTACTCGCGAGTAAAACTAAAATTAATGTATAATAGGAATGTGTAAATACTTGAATATTGAAAAAGCATTGATAATCTTTGAGAAAGGTACCTTAAGAAAATTGTAAAAATTATTGTATAAAATTTTATTTAAAAGATTCTGGCAAGAAAGAAGTTTCAATCTGAAAGACTTTTGAAATGTAGAATTTCAATGCAGAAGAATTGGCACTTGCTTGGAAAAGAATAGAAGTTAACAATGTACTACTAATGTATGTTTTAAAATGCGTAAAATTAACGGCATGTTAATATGTTCTTATATACAATGTGAACTGTTATCTTAAAAGTTAAGAAATATTGTGATATGTTAAAAGTAAAAATATTAGAGTAATGCCAAAAATTTTAACTTATTCGTGAGACTGTAAAAAGAGCAAATTATTGTGAATATGTGATAAAGGTTCAATGAATGTAGTTAGGCTCTCTGACGCTACACTTCAGAGTTAGCCAGTTTTCAGAATAGTACCTCAGGGTTTAGAGATGAATATAAGGTGTGTTCTGAGGTCTTGCTATGTTGAATTTTAACACGTTAGGGTTTTGATTGCAGGCGGTAGTGTTGAACACTTGTACATAGACACGCTCGTGTTTGGTGTTTTTCTTTACAACACAAGTCAGAGAGCACGGGGAGATAATTAAATAACGTCATGAATGAAATAAGAATTTTAAAGGAGAAATATAAATATTCAAGGTACTTGCCATTTGATTGTGTAACATTTCATTAATCTAGTTTTCCTTCCATAAGGAACCAGATTTCAACTAGGAAACTCCTGTTTGTTGATGCAGTACAGATGAAAATACTTGTCCATAGAGATGATAATGAAAAACGATTTTTAATATCTAGTTTCTAGAGAGAAATGTTTGTAAAAGATTGGCCTCTCGTTAGATTCTAGAGCTAAAAGTTTTCAACAAGGTCGTTTTAGACCTCAGTTTCAAACTAATTAACTCTGGCGGGTAGTATGTAAGGATCCTAAGTTTTACTAACGTTTTTGATGTCATTTAAAACGCTTAATTACAGGGCCGTAGTACAATACACAACCCCCCCCCAACCCCCGAAGTATAGCGATATACAATAGTGACGTGATCGAAGATTCTGTGGAAATAATTGTTGTCATCGTATGACATGCATATTCTATTTAAGTAATCGTAGTCATCGGCTTTTAATATTCTTTGCAAATGATCATTGTCATCAAATAATCATTGTAACGAATCATTCTCATCGGATAATCATTGAAAATAATCCTTGTCGTTACATAAAGGGGCATAGTAGCTGATGTATAAAGAATTGTACTCAAATTCTAATCAAAAGAATCGCATATGTATGCAATTTATCATATGATCATTATTTACAGCAATGATTCTTATATGTTTTCGACCTACGGCTCCTAATGACGCCGCGGAAAACTTGCGCAACAGTGACAAAAAGAATATTTAAAAATACAATAAAAGCTTGAAAGCTAGGGAAAATGTGTGAATTTATTTTCCTTTTATTTAAATGAAGCTTAATATTTTTAAAGGAAATTGAATATTGTAAACAGGAATCAGCAGTTTAAATATATGTGGGATTTTGCCTCTTTGTTTTTTTTTTTTTTTTTTTTTTTTTTTTTTTTTTTTCTTCGTAACATCATATCCTCCGGAACGGGGAGGGGAGATTTGAGTTTAAAAGGAGGTACCCTCGGATTTCAAAAATTCTTGGTAAAACTTTTCGACTATTGTTATCTTCCTACGACTATCATTCGAGATATATAAAATTTCGGAAAGCGCTGGAGATCAAATTGCTTTATTTAGAAAAATGATGGCTCTTCTCACTCTCAATTCGTATTGTTTAAGAGAAATTTTTAAGTTAAAAAAATATGAAATAAATAGTATTGCCAAACTCGAAACTTATTGTTATTATTTACGGTAACATTCTGAGTTGAAGAAAGCACGTGATTCCATATAACGTCACTGTATGTCGAAAAATATTTCGTTAATTTCAGTATTTTAAATGAATAGCTGCTTTTGGCAACTTTTATGTTTCTCCTTTAGATACGTGACACGATATGCTATCGCTACGTTAATTCTTTTATTGAGATTTTGCAAATTTGTTATATTAAAATTAATTTAAATCATAACTTCAAATGTATTACCCCAAGTGTCAAACGTCTTTGTTTCCTGACTTGGCAAGAAAAATTTATTTACCAATAGCTGGTTGCTTGGAAAGAATGAATACATTATCTTCATAATGAAATGTTTCTATTCATTTTATGCTATTCTAAATTTATTTATAAAAAATTAATTTCTTTTATAGTTCCTTCCTGAGTAGAAGTTTAAACTTCTGTAGGTATTTAACATATTTTAGATGCAATGTTACTTTACTACAGTTACATAATTTTTTTTTCAATTTACTAAAATGTCTGAACGCAAGAAGACAGCACAAATGTTACAGCGAGCTACAGAAAAAATGAAGTAAAAAGCACTAGGAGACTCAGCAGGCAAGTACAAGAAACTTTTCGCAAGTAAACGAAGGATACAAGACTGTCCGCGTCATCGTCAGATTCGACAGGAAATGCCAGAACAGCTCAAGACGCTGCATAAACAACTCAAGACGCTGCAGATTACGGACAATTTCGGTTCGAAGAGGCAGAGCTCATACGAGGAAACAAGCTTCGCATGAACGCATCACGACATACACGTAGTACTCTTCACAATGCAGGAAGATTACTTTGAGCAACACACTGTATACGTAGAGCTCGTAGACATATATAGTAAAGATTTTGCTTTGTCAACAGCCCCCTAGTAAAATGTATGAAGTTTATATTGACATCTCACAATACCTGAAAGAAATTTTTCTATTTACTTCTTCATTTACTATTTTCTTAAATTTCTTATCAGTAATCCTGTTATATATTATAGATATCAAAATCAGAAAAAATTAATTAATTATCTTTAAATGTATCTAAGTGATGAATACTTCGCCCCTGTTCGTACCGAAACAACACGATGTAATTGTAGATACCTAGAAAGTAAAATGTATTCAGCAGGCTGTACAGCAAGCGACAACTATAAATGGTGATAACACAAGAATGTTATATAATGTTATATACTGGCAGAATTTTAAAAAAAGAACATATACATCAGTGTTTTAAAAATACGAATTTTGCATGAAATTGCAAAACAAATATCTTGAAATCTGCCTTTCCATGCATAAGAGTTCAGGATTCGGAAAATTATATTTTCGTAAACGGTTTAGCAAAAATAACAAAAATTATTGCCTTGAGAAATGGATGATCTTGGTATGAATACGAATTACGCCAAGACTACTCGTCAATGGTTGTTTTGAACACGACCTTAATGTATATATATAACCCTTAAAAAACGTAAAGTGAGTGAATCTACTATTCGAGTGTGTCTTTATATCTTGAGTATTTAAGAAATAAGAATTGCATTTATCTATCTCGATAAAGCTAACGCTATTGCCCGAATAACAACGTTTATTTAACACTTGATAAAACCAACTTCATATATATCTTGAAATAAAACATAAATTTCCTAATCAGATGCTACCAATTGCAGAAAAAATACAAAAATAATGGAATTTCTAATAACACTACAAGTAACATACCCAGGAATAAATTGCGCTACAAAACAGATGCAATCTACAATATGTAAACCACAAAATTTATGTACCGCTATAGAAATGCAATAGAATGAGAAATGAAACTGTGATGAGATTTATAATGAAAAATTTACCATAAACTATTAGTATATGATATAAGTAAATATGTACTTTTAATACTATTCATTTAAATATGTTCAAAAGTTCATAATATTCATTATTTACAAACGCTTCTTCATCCATCGAAGCATAGCACAAGCCATTCTCAATTCAGTGCTGGTGCACGTCAATAAAATAAGGATAAATTCAAATTTTTACAAAAAATCAATCGCTTTGACTCGTTTCTCAAAAAACGTATATCTACAAATGCAGTATTAATATATCACATCAATATAATTCGGGATCATAAAATCACCAAACAACGCATTAAACGCAAAAAATCGCATTAAGGCAGAATGAAAAATTTTCACTCTTACAATGACTTTTACAACAATATATAATAGAATCGAATTTCTAAACTAAGTGTTCATTGTTACACCATATTTCATTCTTGGGGAACCTTTCATATTTGTTCAGTAATTCTAACTGTTAACTGGTATAAAAAGAATTATGATTTCATATATATGCACAGACTTATATATGTATTATATTAACACGTATCTGTAGTAACATACATCATCTTATATTATATGTATTCGCATAATTCTAAATTAATTATACTAGTCAACATAATTTGTATATTGATAGCAGCACAGTTTTAAAATTATTTATTACTATCTGCTTGCTAACGATTATATAATTAAGTACAGTGGTACCTCGACATACGAGTTTAATATGTATCGTAACCTTGCTCGTATCTGAAAGCAATTTTCCGCATTGAAAGTAATCGAAATGCCATTAATCCGTTCCAGCTCCCAAAACACGAACTCAGCTGTTTTTTAAGTGTTTTTGAATACGAAAAATGTAGTTTCTTATTCAAAAAGAAGAAGAAACATTTATTTATAAATAACAAATACATATTCTATAACAACATAATTAAAAGAAAAAGTGCCTACGGAAGCGCTTAATTTTTGTCACTGGTCTTCGCTCTTTTTGTCATGATCAGCTCATTTTCACCCGCAGATCGTTTAAAAAAACTGTCGAAGGAGGTTTGTTTCTTCCTACCTGTCAAGGTATTGCGGAATCGAGTTAGGCAAGTTTCGTTGAACAACTCCGATTTAGGATAAGTTGCAACTTTTTCGCGGTGATTTTTATCCACGAACTCTACAACTTTATCCCACATTCTCAAGATCTGTTTTATATCTCTTGTAGGGATAACCTCCTCCATCTCTGGCTCCTCTTCAAAACTAATTTTTCGTTGAACCACCGTATGCTGCTGCAAATGCAGATCGTGTAACTCCTCGGTTGTCAGCTCCTGAGACTGTTCCTCTACGAGTTCGTTCACATCTCTCTCCTCCACCTCCAGACTCATGGATTTTCCCAGAGAAACAAGCTCCTCTAACACTGACACTTTGGGTTCCAATCCTTCGAATTCTCTTTCAGCTACAGCCTCAGGCCACAGCTTCTTCCATGCAGACGTTGTAACACCCAGCCAGGCTGGAACAATAATTCTTAGGCACATCACGATGTTAAAGTGGTTTTTCCAGAACTCTCGAATGGTAAGGTTTGTGTTCTCTGTCACCTCAAAGCAGCGGCGAAAAATGTGCTTGGTGTACAAATTCTTAAAATTAGAAATCTCCTGCTGATCCATGGGCTGCAGGATAGGAGTGGTGTTGGGTGGTAGGTAGGGAAATTTTATATACTTGAACTCTTCGAGTAAATCATCTTCGAGATTTGATGGGTGAGTAGGGGCATTGTCGAGGCCAACACAAGAACAGAACACCAGAATTATCCACTCCACAAAGAAGTTCATTCTGTCCCACGCCTTCGGATTTGCCCTCCACATATCTTCTTAAAATTATAACTGGCAGGTTTTCTTTTAAAATATTATATGACTTAAAGCCTCTGGGGTTTTCCGAATGGTATACTAGCGGAGGCTTGATTTTACAGTCGCCACTCGCATTGACGCAAATTGCTAGATTTAATCTATCCTTAATGGGTTTGTGACCTGGCATCTTCTTCTCTGCCGTTATGTAAGTTCTATTCGGCATCCTTTTCCAAAAATGCCCTGTCTTGTCACAGTTGAGGACTTGCTGGGGGGATGTATCCTTTGGCTACTATCTGTTCGGAAAACATTTTGATGTAAACATCAGCTGCCTTTACATCCGGATTTGCTGCCTCAGCATGCCTGACGACGGAGTGAAGGTCGGTCCTTTCCCTAAAGTTGTCAAACCAGCCCCGACTGGCTTTAAACGGGTCTTCCAATTCCACGTTTGTAGAAATGTGTGGGATCTTCTTTAGAAAATAACCGTAAATCGCTCATAAATAACTCGTAATAGTGCCTTCTCACATATGATGCTTTGTGTTAAGGGTGCTCCTTGAAGCTGCTTCTCTCTCACTCACACCATCAGTAGTTTCTCCATGTCTTGACGGAGAGAGGTCGGAGCTTAAAAATTATTGTAACGCCCTTAGTTGGCGTTATACTTTATCAACTCCTTTTGTTCAAGCACAGTAAATATCATTGATGTGTTACGCCCGTACATCCTCCCCAAGTCAATTACTCGCACACCTTGCTCATGGTTTTCTATTATTTAACGCTTTAATTCAATAGACATCATCATCTTCTTTGGACCCAGGGTTATAAAAATAAATATGATAATGTTTTCTAAATGTACAAAAAGCAAAAAACGCGAACCCAACTTATCAAAAATGCTTCCAAAACGAGGGAAACAAGCACTCGGACTGAGGACTAGTCTGAGGTGGGAGAAACTGTTAGACGCTGCACACGACACCTACATGAGCGCGCATGTTTCGGTCGTGTACAGCGGTGTAGTGTGCAATTCCTCGTATCTCAAATCTTGCTCTCGTCTCAAAGCAAAAACATCGCTCGCTCGGTAGCTCCTGTCTCAAAACACTCGTATGTCGGGGCACTCGTATATCGAGGTACCACTGTAAATACAGTTTATAGTTTTTTTAATGTGACAATCATTATAAGCCATGCAGATTTTTCCTTGTTGTTTCATTTGTTTTCTCTTTTTCGAACGTCCAACAGTTTTGTTAGTTTCGGGCTTTTGGTATGGAGAGTGAGAAAATGAGATAAGACCAGAATGAACTTCAGTTCTGAACTTTGCAGTTCAGCATAGATTAAGGAGTCTTGACAGATTTATGCTCGCTCTTTACGTGCGCTTTTCATCGTATTTTCTTCATCATTCTTAGCACTTTAAAGTGATAACTACTATCAGTGTTCCTTTATATTTCGTATATTTTTGGAATTATATTTTTTACTCGTACTTTTCGAAAAACTCCAGAATTGTTTAGTGTTTTTTCGGGACAAATAAATTCTAACAAGCTACCAGCTCTTCCGCATGCTTTACGAACCTTTATGCCAGGAACAATTTTAGGTGTTAGAAGTAGGACAGAATGCTAGTGACAAGAACAACTGAGGAGCATCTGAGGCGGCTTGTGACAGTCTTTGCTGCGTTCCAGGAAGATATAAAAGGAGAGGTTGATTCCTTTACAGAAGAGATAAATGCGTCCAACCAAAGAGGGAAAGGGGAAATAATACCAGTTCAAGGAAAGATGGAATCTATCCAAAATTGATACTTAAGCCTGTCAAGAAGAAATAAAAGACAACAGTAGAAGATTTTCGAGGATTTTGAAAGCAGAAATAACATGGTCGAAAGGAGAGTTAGAGAAACTGGAGAACGTATTTCTGTTGTCAAACAGCAAATAAAAGAAAGAGTTAATGCTGTCAAACTACAAATCAAAGGAAGAGTTTCTGATGTCGAACAACAAATCGATGACAGAGTTTCTGCTGTTGTCGCCAAAGAATCTGACAGCTTGAACACATTCATAATGACAACTGGAGACGATTCTGATACCTTTAAATTGGTACCTATATTTTCCGACCCATTTCTGATGCTTTCCACGTGTGATGGAAAAAACATTTGGCATATGTACAAGGCTCAGTTCTGTATAGCTCCAAATGGAAATGGGTAGGATTCCGAAGACAAACCTGTAATTTCGCAGCTTCTCTGAGAATAGAAGAAGACGATATCCACTCTTCCCACTCTTCTAGAAAACCAGAGGCTAGATTTTGATGCTGTACCCGGTACGCGAAAGCTCTACTAAGAAGTGTTTAAAAGGCTACAGAAGGCTGCAGTTAATATCTCGATAGCAGAAGCACACCAAAATAATCCAGAAGCTCGCCACTGATATCGAAATGCTCTCCCTTCTCTCCTTTTTTGACTGCTCAACAGAAATACGTGAAGTACAATCCATGAAATACTTCCTCGGTGGCATACGGGAACCTAAGGTACAGAAACAACTGCGAATAGTGGATCTCAAGGATTTAAAAAATGCCTAGAGTGTACGCCATGAAAAACGTGGCAGTCCTTTCAGAAACTTGCACACACCATTGCCCAATCGGAACTACTCCAATCCAGAAGCTAGTGGACACGTGACAGCTCGTCCAGGCAGTCTACCCACTTAAGTAAGTGCCTTGAGGCGGAACAGACGTCAGACGAAAGCGACCTTAGTATGCTAGAACTGAAGTGGTGATGAACACTTACGAAAGAACTGCAGAACACATTAGGACACAGAAGATAATGCTGCTAATCACCAAGAAGTCACGAAAACAAATCGTGGATGTTGAGCGGAATTTGCCAGAGATTGCCAGATATTGAGAAGTCCCACATAAAATCCTTTCAGATTTCGGTTATGGTTGGTGGCAATAATGGACGTTTCAATCATGAGGCATACAAATAGAGTTCCCTTAGTATAACAATCGATACATGAGTAATTTACCATCATCCAAAACCTCAAGTCGAGATGATAGAACCAGCATGAACAGAACTTTTGCTTCAAGGATTATAGCTGAAAACAGAAATTTCCGGTAAGGCATTATGAAATATGCTAAGAACGTTAAGAGCACGAAATGAGTACTAATAATATGTTCTTTCGTTGAATTATCAAAGCCGTCATTCCGGTGACGGTTGAAACGTAAGTGCCAAAGCTAAAGTCATTGGGGAATGCGAAGTGGTTGCATCACGTTCTCCATTGAACTACGTTAAGGGGTCTCGTACACCTTAAAACCCTCAAAACCTCTGAATATGATCCTGTTGTAAGAATTGGGATAACATATTTATTTTTAAAGCTATTACTTCCAGTTTTTCACAGCTGACTACATAGCACAGCTGAATTAGTAAGCAAATAGTTTGTGTTGCCACAAATGTTTTTATAATTTAATCTTCTTTGTGAGGTAATTTTTTATATGTTCACGTAATACTCCCACTTTGCGTGCACAATTTAAAACATTCTGTTATATATTTTAACTTCATAGTTAATATACAGCTTGTATAGCATCTAAAGACTACTGTGAACCAAAAATCTTAAGAATTTCATGTTAAATTCTCATTTTATTTAGAACTAAATTTATACAATGCATTTTAATAAAAAAATTTTAATATTTCCATGCGTAAAATTTTTGACTATTAAAATATTCAATATATTTTTGGTTCAGTTAGATGATAATACTCATATAAAGAAGTCCATTAAATTTAAAGTGTGTACCAAGAACCTTTTTAAAATATCATGCGCGCAACAGTGAAAATTTATGTTTTGAGATAATCAAGTTTTAATGTAAATATTTTTTTAAATACTTCTCTTGTTATAAAATATATAAAATGCTTATTTTCTGAGAGATATTGTAATATTATACAATTTACAATAGTTGGTATAAGCATAATTAATGTAAAATAAGCTGCCATCATCAAAGTATAACATATCAACTAAAAATGATTTGAAACTTCTACGCTATCAATGATACAACTAAAATTTTCCTTACAAATTGGAACTGACTTATAGGCAAATGTTTCAGGTAAAGTTCTCTGTAATGTATTATTGTATATCAAACATATAAATCATTTAATAGTTTTTCCACAGGGTAACTTTAGCATACTCTAAATGCTATGTATACAATTGGGAAAAAATGCATTTTAAGAAAATCGAGTTTTGATGCAAATATTTCAGTATACAACTTTCTAATAATAAAGTGCATAGTATATTTATTTTCAAAATGATATATTTAAAAAGTATAAATCCTAATAAATTGCATAAGCTTTTGTCAATATGAAACACATTAAAATTACCATACTATATAAAATACCATGACAGAATGATAGCCGTGTATTAAAATACGTGTAGCATATTTGAACAAATAAATTATTTTTACATAACCACATCAGTTGAGTACTTTCAAGCATTTAAGCATATGATATGTATCATATTATGCAATATTATTTAAACATAGGTGGGAAAAACCTTTACGACTTATTTGAAATTGTATGCTAAACTGCTACATTCATCGAAGTATAACATATCGACTAAGAATGATAAAACTAAAACTTCCTTACAAATAAGAATTTACTTATAGCCAAACGTCTTAGCTAAAGTTCTCTGTAATATATTACTGTATATCAAACATATAAAACATTTAATAGTTCTTTTACAATGTAACTTTAGCATACTTTAAATGCTATGTATACAACTGCGAAAAACCGTATTTTAAGAAATTTCAGTTATAATGCCAATACTTCAGTATATAACTTTCTAATAATAAAGTGCATAGTATATTTATTTTCAAAATATGTTTAAAAAGTATAAATCCTAATAAATTGCAGAAGCTTTTGTTAGTATGAAACACGTTAAATTTACCTTGCTATATACATTACCATGACAGAATGATAGCCGTATATTAAAATACATGTAGCATATTTGCACAAAAATTTATTTTTACATAACCACTTTAGTTAAATAAACTCAAGCATTTAAGCATATGATATGTATTATATTGTATAATATACATATTATTTAACATGGGTGAAAAAATCTTTTACGACTTACTTCAAATTGTATGCTAAACTGCTAAAATTTTATTTACAAATTAAAACGCACCAGCACAATAAACATTCCCATCATTTTTATGGAGGCCTGCACTTTTGACATTTTTTGCTGCCTTTCAAGCTTAGCTGTTGTTTTGTTTCTGACAAGTCTTTCTTTTCTGCGTTATCTATTTTCTTGTTATCAATTTGTAAAAATCCTTCAATAGAAAACTTACTTCTAAAAAGCTGTAGCTCATTTATTACAGAATGTTTACCAACAGACCTTTCGTTAAAAGCAATTACTGCTTCATTTCCAGCAATTTGAACTATCCTACTACCAGCACGACATGTCTTTGGACAAAATTTCCAAATTAAGGAATTAAATGATTCATTATTATTTTGTGTTTTGCCGCCAAGGCAACGTCTATATAACGAAGGTTGTGACAAATCTATAAAAACTGGCTTTATTGCCTCCATTACAGCGACTGGTTCAGAATTTATATGCTTATAATGAGCTTTATTTAGCTTAGCTTTATTGTATTTGCACCATGTGGTTTCATTTGTAGGACAAACGTCATGAATCGGCTTTTCATCACTCGATATTTTGTGGCAGTAAATTGCCCAAATGGCTTTTCTCATATCACTAACAGACTCATTATATTCTCTAATCGCATTACCATAATACGAAGTTATTTCATTTATTAACTTTTCTGTTAATCTCCCTTTCCCAGACAGATTTTACCGTCATTTAATTTTACTTTTTTTCTTTCAAGTTTTAATTTGCGTAGCCATATTCCCATTCGTTTTTGAATATGTCCAACACACTCAATTTTTTCTATATTTAATGAACCATATGGTTTGCCGTCAGTTATACCTGCAAATGGTTTTGCATCACCTATGTAAGGATCTTAAGTTTTACTTAAGTTTATTTTATTTTAAATCTTTACTATCACTTCTTATTTTCTACTTCCGGCCAGAATTAAAGCGTTAATTATTTATGCAAAATTTGTGTGGCCAAGTACTTAAGATGTGGCTTTTTGCCAAGCGAGAGAGAGGAAGGAGTTAGTCGAAGCAGGCCGCTTACCTTAGAAGTTTTACTCAGTTGCTGGTTGCCTTCCAGGCCAGAGTTTTAATCCTCGTGATAATTTTTAAACGTATTGTAGTGTTAACAGTTCTCTGTACTACATACGGCTTCCTGTTAATATAAGGCCAATCTTCCACGTTTATTATTCCAAAGTTAAGTTAGAGATTAGTTAAATATTTTTATATTCTTACGTTTAGACCACAAGTAGTGGGTCTTTGTATTCCAAAGTACGGAAATTATTGTAAAGAGAGAAAAATAAAGGGTTTTGTATACCTTTCTTGTGTATCCTGTCTACTTCCCACAGTTATTGAACATAGCTTTAGTAAGCTCTCTGTTCCGAGTAAGGTCCTTGCATATTCCCGAAGAAAGTAAGACGGAACACTGAACCTGATAGTGGCGCCCAACGAAAAAGAATAAACATGGCCGAGTTTCAAGAAGAACCTGTGCTGCCTGCAGAAGCGGCTCAGAATCCAGAAATGCCAGCTGCCGCCCTGGAAAGATTTGGTTACATCGTCCAGACCATGCGCGCTTCGATGAAACCAGAAGCAACATTTAATGGAAACTCACCGGTAACCAGTTTTTTGGAAAAATTGGATGACCACTTCATGCTCTACCCCGTGCACGAATTTCAAAAGGTTACCTTAGCTACCAGCGCTTTGAGGGGCCAAGCGCTTATTTGGTTCAAATGTATAGGCAGAAGTCTCTTGGGTCAAGCAGGAAGTCCCACCTATACTTACGAGAATTTCAAGACTGCCCTAGTAAAAGCCTTCCCTGTCGTAAGGGATCGTGCGAATATAGAAACGGAACTTTTCAGCATATATCAGCAAAGAATCGAATATCTCTCAAGCTGTATTTTAAGAAAAATTCACGTCTTCAAAATCTTGTATGGAAACCGTCCGTATCCTGAGATAATTCAAGTGATTTTGCCGAGGTTACTGGCCAAGTGCAAGATTTTATTGAATTAAGAAATCCGACTACACTGGAAAAGTTATTTGAGCTAGCAATCCAGTTTGAAAGTAGAAGAGCGGCGGACATTGAAAGAAGACGCCAATATCAACAGCGAAACCAATTTGGTGCGCCAAGACTACAGCAAACTCAAGCACAGGGCTACGGAAGCAAAGCGAATCAGTGGGCAAGGAAACCCAAGCATTCAAAAACAGCCGGCGAACGTCGACAGTTCAATAGCAATCCAGGAAAAAAGTCTCAAGGCTAGTGGGAAAAGAAGGAAAGCACGGAAATGAAAAATAATTTAAACTAAAACGGATTTCTGCTGACGGGAGGGTGCGGAAATCCGAAGGCCACGAAAACACCTCTTCCTTCAAGTTAAATACAGTAATGGTGAAAAATTTGACTCTTCCGAAGATTGAAGTGTTGGTGAATAATATCCCAGCCACCGCACTCCTGGATACAGGCGCGCAGTGTTCCTGTCTGGCAGAAGATTTTTTTAGGAAGTATTTTCGTAAATATCGTATATATAATTCGGATAATACGACAGTGTTAGCTGCGCAAGGAGAAAGATGTAAGTGTATAGGTTGTAACGTTGCGCGCCTCCAACTTGCACGCAACCAAGAGGTGACGGTGAAAACTGGATAAAAGACAGAGTCTTGTGAAGGGTTTAAGTCCCTTTTTATTACACGTAAAAATTTACAATTGCGTGCTCTTGACGCTCACAGACTGCGCCAACTCGGCGGTCAAATAAAAATAATAACCTGAAAAGAAACTAAAGACAAGACTCTAACTACGAGGCTCTCTAAAAATAACTAACCGCGTTTTACAATACCGCTGCTAATTCAGAAAACTGAAGCTCACTTGAACGATTAACACTACTTCCCGGCAAGCACATAGGCCGACACGCGGGGTTCTTCAATTTCTCGCTAACTACCTCCGCGCTCGTGAAGTAAGAACATCACACACCGAACTCGTTTCCTTTCTATTTAAATCAGAAAACTTCCGCTGATAATTTGATCCTTGCGCGTTCTACTAAAATTTACATACTCTGGCATTGGCAGTTCCAGGGGAAAGTAAGGCTTGACAGGAAAGATAGTTTAAACTTAAAATAAATGTTAGTTAAAATAAATATAAACCCTACAAGGTAAATTACCGCTGTATGTCCGTATCAAGGACGAACAAGTAAAGGTTATGTTTTTCATAGTAAAGAATCCGCAAGCACATATTATCTTAGGAAAAGATTTTCTTTCAGAGGCACAAGCAACGCTAGATTTTAATGAAGCGTCCCTTAAGCTGACAATGAAACCAGTTCGTGAAGAAAAGGCTGAACCGCCGATGTTAAACCTTGACCATCTGCCTAATGAAAAGCAACAAAGAATCCGACAAGTGGTAAGTCAATTTGCTTCGTTATTTAGTGATATTCCAGAATTTACTCAGATTACTAACCATAGTATTGACACCGGAGATTCAATGCCAGTTCGCCACAAAGCATACCGGTATGATAAGAATAAGGAAAAAATTATAGAATGGCATATCACCGATATGCTACGTAATAAGATCATAACGCCCATCTCAAGTAGTTATGCTAGCCCGGTGGTTTTATGTAAGAAAAATAATGACTATCCATTGACACATCCAAAAAGGTGGAGATTCGCAATTGACTACCGTAAATTAAACTACATAACTAAATATCCGGTATATCCGTTACCTATTATTGAAGAAATTCTAAGGAACATAACATCCACCAAATATATGACGACTTTAGACTTAACGACTGGTTATTTTCAAATAGGGGTTAGGACAGAGGACGTGCCTAAGACTGCTTTTATAACCAAGTCTGGCACTTATGCATTTCTGCGTATGCCGTTTGGCCTTTCAGAAGCACCGGCAACATTTCAGCGATGTATGGACATTGTGTTAAGGCCTGTTCATGGAAAGTCCACATTTATCTATTTAGAGGATATCATTATTACTAGGGATAATCTCGACCAACATGTACAGGATTTAAGACAGGTGTTTTCTTTATTAAATGAGGCCGGTCTAAAAGTTAATGTCGAAAAGTGCAAATTTGCAGCCCCTGAATTAAAATATTTAGGTTACAAAATATCTCAGAAAGGAATAGAGACAGACGAATCAAAAATAATCGCTGTACAGAAGTATCCGACTCCAAACACGGCGAAGAAGCTCTCTTCTTTTCTAGGACTTTGTTCATATTATAGGTCCTTTATAAAAGATTTTGCAGCTATTGTTGAACCATTGTTAAAATTAAAAATGAAAAAGGCAAGATTCTAGTGGACGGCCGAAGCCAATAGTGCTTTCGAAAAATTAAAACAAGCATTAACGCAAGCCCCTGTCTTGAAATTTCCTGAAAAGGATGAGAATTTAGAAATTTCAGCGGATTCTTCGGATTATGCGGTAGGAGCGCTACTCTCGCAAAATCAGCAGCCCGTGGCATTTTTTAGCCGAACTTTAAATCAAACACAAAGAAACTATTCCGCGACCGAGAGAGAGGCACTTGCAGTTCTGTTAGTAGTGCAAAAGTTCCGAGTCTATTTTGGAAAGGCGCCAATAACAGTGTACTCTGATCATGCGGCGGTAACTAGATTGTACTCAGGGAAAAATTTATCCCCAAGGTTAATAAGATGGGCACTCAAGCTAGAAGAGTATAATCTGGTAATCAAACATACCCCCGGAAAGGAAAATATCGTAGCAGATGCCCTATCCAGAATTAAAATAGATGAAGAAGGTAATACTCTAAAGGTGGCAATGCTCACAGCATGTACAATAAATTCCCGAGAAATTGTAATAACCGAACTGGGTAAGGATCCTGAGTTTGGAAGCATTTATGAGTATTTAAAGGATCCTGAAAATTTTAGCCACCAAGATATTGTGGCGATAAGAAATAGGGCGGCCCATTACGAACTTATAGATTGTCTATTATTTTATACAAAAACTACGAATTCCAACAACGAATTTCGACCTGTTATCCCAGCTAGTCTTAGAATAAATATCCTGCAAGAGCTACATGACAGCCCTTTAGCTTCTCATGCTGGTATTCGAAAACCTATCCAACGCGTACGCGAGGCAGTCTATTTTCCTGAACTGCAAAAGTTAACAAGGACGTATGTCCAGTCCTGCCCAACATGTCAAGCAGTTAATTATATTAATTTCCGCCCGGCCGGGTTTCTAAATAGTATTAAATCCGAATTTCCAAATGAAATAATTGGCATCGATTTATTGGGCCTTTTCCCAAAAAGTCAGTTAAATAAAAGTCGCTATCTCCTTGTTATGGTTGATCATTTTACTAAGTGGATCGAAATTGTTCGCTTAAAACGAGCCTCCGCGAAATTAGTTACTGATTATATTTTAAATAAATATATTTTAAAATACGGGGCGCCCCTAAAAGTAATATCGGATAATGGTCCTCAATTTGTAAGTAATATATTTGAAGACATGTGCCAAAAACTAGGCATACGTCATTTAAAAATGGTCCCGTATCGGCCGCAATCAAATATAGCGGAACCGGTGAATAGAAATATAGTGAAAATTATCCGTAATTATGTTAAATATTTTCATAAAAGCTGGGATAACTATGTCAATAAATTTGCTTTCACCCTTAGGACCGCAAAACATGATACAACGGGCAAAACTCCTGCTGAGTTATTTTTAGGCAGAAAGATTATAACGCCGTTAGATAAATTATTTTATGTGCAGCAAAGAGCCCCAGAATTTAAAATGGGTGATATAGAAAAACTATAACTTATTTATGCGTTAACTTATTTATGCAAAATTTGTCTGACGAACGCCAAGTACTTAAGTTGTGGCTTTTTGCCAGGCGAGAGAGAGGACGGAGTTAGTCGAAGCAGGCCGCTACCTTAGAAGTTTTACTCAGTTGCTGGTTGCCTTCCAGGCCAGAGGTTTAATCTTCGTGATAATTTTTAAACGTATTGTAGTGTTAACAGTTCTCTGTACTACATACGGCTTCCTGTTAATATAAGGCCAATCTTCCACGTTTGTTATTCCAAAGTTAAGTTAGAGTTTAGTTAAATATTTTTATATTCTTACGTTTAGACCACAAGTAGTGGGTCTTTGTATTCCGAAGTACGAAAATTATTGTAAAGAGAGAAAAACAAAGGGTTTTGTATACCCTTCTTGTGTATCCTGTCTACTTCCCACAGTTATTGAACATAGCTTTAGTAAGCTCTCTGTTCCGAGTCAGGTCCTTGCATGTTCCCGAAGAAAGTAAGACAGAACATTGAACCTGATACCGTCACAAATATAAGAAGTATATTTTACACCTCGTTTTTCCATGGAACATGAAAAATTGTTCATCTTTCCATTCATTTCCATTTTTCCTGAAGAACCAGCATGATTCTCTAAACAGGCCTTGTGTTCACTTACGCCATTTCCTAGAAATGACTCGCAACCTTTGCAATATAAAGACAGTATTTCTGTATCGATTACTGTGTTGCTTTCTGACCCTATTACGGAACAGACTCCAACCAAAGACGTATGTCCTCGAGTCTTCCACGTACCGTCTCCACTTACAGTCACATTTAACGACGAATTTGAAAGAACGATGTGCAATCGCAGGAGGGAGATCCATAACGCAGCAGAATTTCTGCATAGCAGCTTTCCCTTGACCAAGAGTTCGCATTGCATACGTAAATCTTCTGTTTAGCTCTGATATATTTTTTCGGACACCCATCATATTAGAGTTTCTGAAAGTTCTTTTACATGAACACTTTGAGCATAGTAACTCAAATTTTGAGCTTAAGCCATGATGAAATAGTTCACTTAAATGAACATTACAAATTTTACAACATAAATTATTTTCAATAAATTGAAATAGGATATCCAAATCAAATAGTCTATAACCACTAAAATTAGGCTTTAAAGTTATCTTTATCTCTTGGTGGCAAAACACTGTCACTATTTAATTTTTTAAACGAAGAACTGACACCACACTTCTTATTCATTGTATCATTATGCTGATTTCCCTGGAACTTTCTTTTCTTTGGTCGATGACCATAAGATCTTTTATTTTTTACATCTTCCTCACAATTTTCCATAATTATCAGGTGATAAAAATACTAAACAAAAACTGCAATGTTATAATAAAAACACCTTCAAAAATGTGAAAAGAAATTTAGAAATCGCAAAAGAGCTTGTAAACAATCACGTTTCACGCTAATCCAAAGCTGGAGTAAGATTTCAACACATGCCTATGTTAGATGCCTATGTTAGAATAGTGCTATGTATAAATCTAATATATTCCTAAGTCGCGCTTTCGAGACATGAAAAACGCAATTTGAATTTTGTCAATCGGCCCAGTAGAACGGGAGATATAGCACAGTCCTCCCTTTTTTTTTTTTTTTTTTAGCTTGATAACACATCAGCACTGTTTTTCCACCATCTCAAAATAAATTATGAAGATTTGTGCTTTTGCAACTAGTTGAATTTCAACAGAAATACACGTTCATATGAAAACGTTGAAGCTCTTTTAAAGGGCCGGTTTTATACCTTTATGCAAATGTAATTCTACCGCATATAGCAGTACTTCCCTGTTAGCTGAATTACTTTCACACTGAGTCTTCCGATGAGAATTTTCCTAATTAAATACCAAAGGATGAATGATTATAAATTTCAAAGCACCTACTATCTTAACGATCGTTTCACTCAAAATCAAATATTCGAAAAGTGAGCAGAAAGGCAAAATAGACAATAGCTAAACATGGGAACATTGAATGTGAATAGCACTTTATTGTTGGTCTGCTGCCTTTTACCAGCTAAGATAGTACTTTCCAGAAACCGAAGATTATCCAACTGTGGGCATTGTGGTAAGAAGTCCTTTACTGAGTTCTCCAGCCGAGTAAACGTAAATGCGATTAACCTCTCGAAGCCGGCTGGTACAGCAGTTGTACAAGGAGAATGACTTTCTCAGACGCCGGCATTGGTACAACTGTGGTACCATCCATGCCCTCCCCATTTTATAGAATCGCCTATCTGTAGATCTTTGGGTGGTCCATTGTCGCTGCTCAGAGTAGCCGGTGGCTACGCATTATTTCCCTCTTCTTATCAGTTTAGCTACATTTTGGCAAAAACCGCAGGTTTCGTCTCGCGCCAATATACTTGAAAATTAAATAGAGTCCATCTCTTTCTCAATCTGTCTCATAATTTTAATGCTATTTTTTTTAGTACTGACTTTTGCTATGATTCAAACGTCAGCGATTTTGCACGCTCTTTAAGCGTGCAAATTAATGTTGTAATTTGCACATTAATGCTTTAAGCGTGTAGTGTAATGCTTTAAGCGTGTTTTAATTTTTGTTATAAAATTTTGGCCAGTTTTATTTGCTGAAATTCTTATACTCTTCAAGAGATAGAGAGAATTCAGACAAGTTGATAAAAAATATCTTAAAAAAGTTGTTATTTTGTCTGATATAAGGTGTATGTCAACTTACTACTAAATGTAGGAAAATTAGGATTGGATTACGGAAAAGCAAGCGAACGCTATCTGCTTAAGGGAATGGATGCTTTCGTGTAAGCCTTTTTAAGAGAAAATTGCTCGCATTTACATTCCTGGTGGAAAACTCCACATGTAATCAACCCGTTCTTCGGTATTGATTGGATTAATTTGTTTGCTTACTGAATTACATCAAAGCACCCAACGATTACCTGTATAAGGGGAGTTATGTCTTCGCGGAGGACTTTCTAAGAGAAGCTGGCTTGCATTTACGTTACACAAAAACCATGAATCCAACTATTTATCGGGATTCAAATCCAAGCGAGCTATAAGTGTTCAGCCACCTTTACCGCTTTACTGAAGAGCAGGTAAAAATATTGATAAAGGAAAAGTATTGAATTAACCGGTTTAATTTACTAACCTATATTTCTCAATCGACAGTACATAAATTACGCATATGATGGGGATTATTTGTGAATAAATATACTGTATTGCAATTTTCTCCACTATGTCATATTACAATGGAATTATTGCATTTCATAGTTATTTCTCATGAATTAATTTTGCTCTTCATGATTTTTGATATTTTCAAAGAGAAAATTCCACACTTTAAATAAAAATATACACGAGAAGATACTTTATGCAAAATTTGGCGTAAACGGTTTTCTTAATTTTGCTTTGAAAATATTGCAGGGTAATCGTTTTCATTACTGGAAGAAATATAAAAAACAAATTTACTACATGGTATCAACACCCAATATTTCCTTATTCTTTTGAAAACGAGAAAGATTACTCTTTCTAAAATAAATTAGAAAATATATTATGTGCAAATAGAATATTCGTTGAAAATGAAATAGACTTCAACTTTTGGATATAACGATAGTTTTAGACGAAATTTCTACCTATGGAAAGAAATTGACGTATAATTAATTAATCATGAACATTTAAAACTGTTCTCAAAATTCTTTTGATGATTGCATGTATAAGTCACGAATTTTTTTCTCGGCTAACATAAACAGAAGCCAATTTTACAAAGAAAAATTCTCGTTAAAGATATACCTTCTTTGCCTGATAGTCCAATGTAATATTTGTTAAAATTAATTATTAAACGTAACCAATGTATCTCGGATTTTCATTTTTATATTATAATAAAAAATTATCGAAAAAAGCAGATTTAAATCTCTGTTATTGTTATGTAAAACTTTATTATTGCTGTAAGTTCATCTCAAAATCTAATTGTATTGAATCTCATTCTAATCATCTAATGGTAATAAATATTATTATTATTATTTCATTAAATTAGTCATTACCATTACTTTATTAATGAAAATATGCTATTAAAAATCGCATTCCGGCCTGCAGACTTACAGATCTAGTCTGTATTTACTATATTTTGTTAAATTTTGTTCTCGCTTTCTAATTTCTAATACGAAAATACGCGAATATAAATGAAGAGTGAAAACAAAGTTAAAAAATTCACAAATTATTTACAAGATTGATTAGAAATAATGAATGAAATATAAACATTGCATACATTTTGTTCTAAATAAAGTGTGCACTGGATATGCATCCAGTACTGCACATTTATTTATGCACTATTTATTTAGAATTTTGCTTTCATTTAAATATGAAAGCAAAATAATCATCGAAAAAATTGCAAATCTAGCAACTCCTCTACTATGGGACGTAGGCGTCCGACAAACATGTAAATTTTACTTCATCCATGGAGGGGAACTAACGACTTTTCTCATTAGGAAAATGTCAAAGAGGGGACAAAACTGTTTCGGATCGCGCTGGTCTGAAAGCTATAATATGAGAATTTCGGCCCGGTTTTAGAAGGTTAAGAGGGTAATGCTTGAGAACCTATTGTAATAATTTTTTGGAAACATTTATTTGGAAGAACGTTTATAAAATTATAAAGAAACATTACAATGAGAGAGAAAATATAAATTATTATCAGGTTTTAGTCAAATTATCTGTATATGAAACGTCGAAATTGTAATATGAGGAGTATTTTATTCATTTGTGTAAGCATTTTATTTACTTGCATACCAACGAGTTCTGACGAAAAGTCTGCATAGATTTATTACCTAATTATTGGCACTTCTTGCAGACGCAAATGAGATCTAATCAGAAAATAATCAAGCATCTGAATCAGTCAATCATCAACACGCACATTCTAAATCAGATTTCTGAATTACTTTCTTGAAGCGTTTACGGTCCAAATAAAACTGAAGAAACATTTTAAACACAAAACAAAGCAGCAGAAGTGTGAGAAGTATATATTACTATAAAGCCAACACTCTGTCAGTTAAAGACAAAGTAGTTTGATTAAATAAACAAGGTGAACAGAGACACAGTTGTAGCCGTTTGTAATTTTAAAGTACATAAAGCGCAGGAGTATATGAGAAAACTAGTGAGTAGCACATTGGTTACAATTTTTATTATAAACATGCTGAAACTGTGAATATAATTTCAAGCATCGGTGGCATCATCGAATGGAGACATGCTTCAGTGTCAGATGTATTTCTTTAAAAGATATGAAATATTTTTAAACGTTTAAGAACACAGTTTCTGAAGTAGTTGACAGCTCACCCTGTATAAGCTTCATTCCTTTGTTTAAAAGTCGGTAAAGAGTTATCACAGATTTTCTTAAAAATTATCGTGATCAATACTGGTATTGATCAATCATAACGACAATAACATACATTGTTATGGAAAGAGAGAAAGTACTTGTGAGGCTTTCTGAAAGACCGAGTCTCAGTTTTAATATTTTAATATTAATCTCTACAAGTCTGACCTAACTCACACTACTGAAATAGTTACGAAAAATTGATTCCCACTGTTAAAAAATTGATCTGCATTTCTTTATGTAAATTTTATTTTTTTAAACAACATGTCTGTAATCAATGTGCGCACCGCTTTGATGCTGGAAAAACACTAAAATTTGAATCATCGTTGTACAAGCTAAAAAAAAAATATTTAATTGTCAGAATAAAATATTCTAACGACTATAATGATAAGTCAAGAATAAAATCAAATCTGTAGCTGCAAGCCTTTTTTAGCGTTATGGTGGTTAGGGAAAACTGAGTGCGATACCGAAGAGCTCGGGTTCGAATCCCGGAGAAGGCATGGATGTAAAATTGTCTGTCCCTTCATAGGAGGCAATGATGGCCCGCCTACTAGGCGCCTCCATGATAAAGAGACTACCGATCTGGCCTTAGGGCAGGACGCTGCCGACATAGGCAAGTGCCAACCATAAGAAAAAAAATTTGATTGTAATCTTATTCAAAAATTCCTAATTATAAGACGCAAATTTTTAGACACCTTTCTCATGTTCGTTTTTAATGGTAATCAAACTAATATAAAAGTGGACTGAAAAGTCATTTTTAAATGAACCCCATAATCTTATACGTCTCTGTACATTTGCATAAATCCATAATGGGCCAGGTATTATTTTGTCGAAGGACAAGAGTCTAAATGGAACGATTACTTCGCTTGCTTGCGAGTGAATTCTAGGAGGTCCGACGAAGACATCGCGGACGAAAACGTAGCGGAGAAAACAACGTAAGACGGAAACTTCGTTGTAGAAAACATGTGGGAGAAAAAATGGCAGGAAAACATATCGTAAATCTAAAACATCATCGAAGAAAACAATCGTGGTACAAAACATCGACGAAGAACAGAAAGCGGTTCCAAAACATCGCAGTTTAAAAATATCGTCGTGGAAAATATATTCCTATAAAAGAGAGTAAATAAAATAATCGCATGACGATTATTCTGCAGATATATCTTTTCTACTTTTAAAAGGTGCTGGTGCGTATTCGAGTAATGAATTCTAGGTGCGAGTAAGAATGAATAATATTTTTACCTCTATATTTCATATATTTCCTTTCATTAATAATTTTTTGCTAAAAATCCAAGAAGGAACTCTTGCATTGAAAAGTTGAAAGGAAGTAGAAAATTAATGATACGTATGGGAGTACTACGCAGTTTTTTATTTTTTATTTTAAGAGAATTTTAAATTTATTTACTTAACTATTAAACGTTATTATTTAATTAAGTCATTTCATAAAGTTGTATTGGCAGTTCTTCATGAACAATATATTTTTAAAAAATTAAAAAAGGGAAAAGGAGCATTTACTTTAGATTAAATGTATTTAAAAGTTTTATGCATGTCTGAAATTTCTAATATTATGTTCTTTGAATAAAATTAAGACTTCTTTTGTTCTTTTTCCTTCAGCTTCTTCAAAGTAATCCTTTTATATAAGTATCCTTTGCATGTTGCGATTCGTTAGTTGTGATGACACAAGTCAGGATGAACTACGTAATATTTCAGTACCGTATTTATATTTATTGGATTATTGGAAGAGCACGTTAGGGCTCTTTTCCTAAGGGGAGGGAAGCGTTTGGGGAGGACTTTCTCAGGAAACGTTTCGTACGCACATAACACATTAGAAAAACCACAAAATTCTCAAGCAGCGTGTTTTTGTGCTGGGTCTAGCTACCAGTGTTCAACGACTTTACCTCTGGACCACTGCAGCCAGATAGAGTTATTAGCGGAAATGCATTCATTTTCACACTATTTTTTTTTTAGAAAGATCAAATTTAAATTTAGATCTAGAAAATGTAAACGCAGAATTTTACAAAATGAAAATATAGGTACAATAAATCCTCTTGTCGATTACCATCCTAAGATGACCGATGTTTCTGAGAAAATAAGTAAATATAGGTTTTTCACAATGTCTCTCTAAGATGACCGCATCAACGGAAGACTAAAGAGATATGGAATCGTCAACGATCGCTTTGAAACGAATATTTTATATTTAACTTTACATTTATATATTTTTATAAATGATTCTAAAATATGGTTAAGCTTCTGTGTCTCAGTGTGCCACTACATGGAACACCCAAATTGAATCGCTTCGAAAGCCTCTAAATTCAACCGTAAATAGATAAAAATGTTTTATAATATACTTTGAACTTTTCTTTTTAAACCGTAGATAGCAGCATATCACAAGGAGACACATAACTTTAATTTATTATGTGTTATTAAAATCCATTTTTTCAAGTAATTTTCTCTATTTTTTAATGATATAAAAATTTTATTTGGAGAAAAAATAGGCATAATTTTGCTGGCTGTACTCCAAATTAATTTTTTAATCTTTCATACAAAAATCATACGCAGAATCATTGAATAAAACCAGGTGTTCCATTAGCGGGAACACTGCGCCTTTAACAATGTCATGCTCTTACTAATCAGAACATCTGTTCTCTTAGGAGAGAGCATCCGTTGTTTTCGTTTTCTGTTTCCGTTGATTTTTTTGGGGGAGGGAATGAATTCAAACAAAGCAGCATTGAGGGGCGAGGTGGCTTTTGTGTTATGAAAGCATTAATATTGGCATCTCGAAATTTTTGGGGGTAGTTTTTAGGCGGGAATTTCATTAGTAGCTTGACTCATCTTTACTTAGACCTACGCGAATTTTTTGCTGTCTTTTTAGTCTCATTCCCGTTTATTTTCAATAATTGTGTAGATATTTTTCGTGTATCTATATATTATAAGCTTAGTTTTCTTTTTTGTTAATATTAATCGTAGTTAATTATTTTAATCTTAGTTGGTTTGTGCTTCCATCAAAAAGGTGTGACTTGCTTTGAACAATTTCACGAAGCTAAGAAATAGGAAAATTTATAAACATTTTTGTATATAGGACTTGTGTATATAGATATGTATCTCATTTATCCGTATATATTCAAGCATATTGTGTATATCCAGGAAACCATGTATACAGCCATAATACAGAGTTTTTTCATTCTTATGCAAACGCTTCTGCTCATTTTCGTGCTTCACTGCAATGCTCGCTTAGTCGCACTTTTAAAAGCTCTGGCGGCGCAGTGTTCCACCTCATGGAACACCCACAGAATTAAAACGGTAAGTGCAATTTTTACAACATTTTACCTGTATACTTATTTAGGACTAAATAGACTGAATACAACGTTTCTTGCTGAAATTCCGACTTTAACGTACAGTGCGCCGCAAAGGATTAAATATTTTAGTTCTATGTTACGCAAATTGTATTTCTCTCTTTGTACCGAGGAGAGGCGCAGACACAAATTTGTTAGGATCGTAAAGCTCGGGTTTAGAGCTTTTAAGTTGCGGTGAGTTTCAACTAAGCAGAGGTTCTCCTGAGTTTACTTGGTGAGCCGCTACTGAAGTCGGAGATTTCAAAGTGTTCTTCGCCGTTCCTCAGCCAACTTAATGTTTGAAAGCCAATAAAGTAGTTTCGGTCAACATTATGACTCTGAGGTTTCTCGGGTTCTACACTGAGGGAACATCAAGTGAATTTACAGTCCACTACTTTTGAACGACGGGACATACAGTTTTCACACACAATTTATTCGAAAATTTTTTAGTTATTGCTTGAACGTTTAGAACGAAGTTCTCAGCGAACCACCTTTTTTTACGACCACTTCTTAAAAGTATAGCTGTGGAATTCTGGTACTAATTCTCATCTTTTTAAGATTTCCCATTTAGGTAATATTTTATTACTGCATTTTACAATATAAAGGAAGTATTATAATTACGAAAATTTTCAAGTATCACATTTCAGTGGAAATATCCATTTTGTCTATATCTGAATCCATTTGGATGATTTTTGGGCGACATCTCATACGGACAGAATAAAGACTTCTTCCTTTTCATAGTATATTTTAAAATGCATTCAAAAGGGATTTTTTCGTGTTCTCTGTATGTATGTAGATATAATATATGTGTGTATGTATCTCGCATAACTCAAAAACGATTAGCCGAAGAATATTGAAATTTTCTAAAGAGTAGGCTTGCTTCTCTCTTTATATTGCAGGTTAGCTGTACCAACCGTATATGTATATGCTCACGTATATGTACACCAACATCCTTTATCCGGCTTAAAAGTCCCTACACGACCTTTATTTTTGCAATCGTTGCTTGTAGTAATATACTTCCAGTTATCGAAATGTTTTTAAATCACGAAAATATTCATGTTTTGGTGATGTCAAATTTTTAAAAAAATTCTTTTTTGACAATTAAGTAAATCCAAATTTTAATACAGTCTCGCGGTTCGTATACTTACATTTGGGAAAGTTTCATACTTGTTATCTATATAGTATATAAAGAAGAAAGTTTGTGTGTTTGTCCTCTCATAACTCGGTCACTACTATAGCTATCACCACCAAACTTTCTACAATTAGGTCGACGTCACTTTTCTCCAAAAAAAAAAAAAAGAAAAGAAAAGAAAAAAAAAAGCAGCTAAAATCAGAGTTATAAATTAAAAACTCGGAAAAACGATAATTTTCTTTCTCATTTTCCGAGTGGCAACAGTCTCGCAAGCTGGAGACGAAAATCTGCTTTATTTCGAAAGTTGTTACCATTGCTCTCTTTCAAAGCCTAGTGTTTGTTAAAATACGAAAATAGATAAAAGATGAAATAAAAATAGCTTTCCCAAACATTAAATACGTTATTCCCGATTCCGATAACTCGAGGGAAGCCATTTCGACTATTCTCATCTTAACCACTTTCATGAGCCAAAATACTAATTAAAAATTCTGAAAGTTCTAATTTTCGCACTCATTTTTCCTAGTGGTAACAGTCTCGGGCGTTGGAGATAGAATTGTTTTATTTCGAAAAGTGTTGCTACTGCTCGCTTGCAAATCGTACATTTTGTTCATAAAAAAATTTGTAAATTTTACATAACCTATATATATAAAGAAGAATGTCTGTTTGTGTGTTTGTTTGTTTGTTTGCGTTATTTATTTCTGATCAATTATGATAAATATTTTGCGACATTGAATCGACTAAAGTTGAATATAGGTGAAATATTGGATGGAACTTGAGCTGTTATGGCCATTTGATTAGAAAGACGAAAATCACTAAAAGCTGAGTGACATTGCTTCTGATACAATGAGAGAGAATTATATTTTTCTATCGAAATTTTTTATGTGGGGTTGCATATCGCACCAGACTGAAAAATGTATAACTATGAATCGTATTTTTTACATCGTTAGAGAAGGATTACAACGGTATCGTTCTCTCTGTTGTTAGATACATTGCTTTCAATCTAACTTAATTGACATCGGGTACTTCCGCTAATAAAGAAATAAAATTAGACAAAATTCATAAACGCACGACCAAAATTGTGCAGTATACGTAATTTCAAAATCAGCAACTTTCTTTTAGGAATCGGGTATTCAAGTTTGAAAGAGCAATTCGAAGAAATAAATTTAAATGATAAGCTGCAAAAAGTGTGTATAATTTAATAGGCCTTATAAGGAAATTCACATAACTTATAAGGAAAAACACATAAGGCCTTACAAGGCCTTATTTGTTGTTCGCCTGAGATTTTGATTTTAGTAAGCACATAATTTTTCGATTTTTTTCATTCGAAAAAATGTGTCTGTTTCTCGTACTTTTTGTGGTGTTACGGGCGTGATCGCCAAAAGTGTCGATACTAAGAATATCAAGTACAAATTTATTTTGCGTAAATACTTAAACTAAAATTTGGTGTTTAGTACATTGCATAATCATTACTAAATAGATTAACAAGACTTACCCACTGATGCATGCATGAGCCGAATATTTTCTTTTTCCAATCTCATATTTATTTTAATACACATACTTTCTGGATTAAATAAGACACATTTGTCACACATATATAAATACTAAAATATCATAATTTAGATACACGCAATGCGATAACTCAAATGGAATGTCCGTGGAGTGCCGAAGCGTGACTATTCGCGCAATCCTGTCCCATCGAATAATTTTGCAGTTGAAACGTGGTCAATTTTATCTTCGTATTATCGCGCTGTCTGGTTACACACTTATAAGCTCTTCTTTTTTTCTTTTTACATTCATATGATTTTTACACTAGTCACACGTGCTGACACATTGCTGGTCAAGCCCATCTTGAAGTCGAACAGTTACTTATATTCTGCTTGCGCGTTTATTTTATGTTATTCACAAATCAAACATCTACTTTAAGTACTGGATTTCTTCATTCTGCTTCTTTCTCGGCAAAATTAGACAGGAACAAATGGCGACTGCTGAGTGTGTGTGGCCCGAAGGCCCACACATTCGCTAACACGACGTCAGGCAGCAAGAGGGGAAAGAGGAAAAAGAGAGAGACAAAGCAGTCCTTCCAGTTTTTATACCTTTCGACGCACGTGCTCGCGCGTGGTAACGATACAAGAATCGATGTAGTCACACTGTTCTCACATTCCCTGCGGCCGAAGAAAAAAAAAATTGTCCCATCACTGGAGAAATGAAATCCCTCTCTGCTGGACACACTTGAACTTTCGTCTGCATTAGATACACATTTCACACCAACCTTTACATCATTTGCAAAGGCACTGCACTTTATCATTTCGTTGGCACTCCATACATTCCTCAGTCTATGAACACAGTTGAGCTTTCGTGTGCACTATCATACATATTTCACGTTAATATTTCACATTGCTTGAAAAAAAACGCAGCATTTTAAACATTTTGTGATATATATTTTTTACATTAGTATTATTCTTTTACGTACTCATGCATGTCTACTCTTTCCTAAAATATCACCACAGATAAGATTCCAGGCAATGAAAATTTGGCACTTAAGACACATAATTTACAATTCACATATGATTAAATATCCAATCAATCACTTAAACTAAGAACATTTGCATTATCAATTTTGATGGAACTCCTCTTAACCATTGTTTACCTTATTTCATTCTTTACATTTTAGAATCACATTCACTATTTCATTACATAGCTACTTTTATCATTTGATCATATTCATTTTACATATACATTTCATATACCAATATGTCATGACATTGTTACAAGCTACATTTGTATTAGATCCACTACTAAATTACATACCTTCAATTTGATTCAGGAGTAAGACAAGGAGAATTGAACCACACTCTTTTTTTTTTTTTTTTTTTTGAATCTACTACCTAGTAATCAATGAGACCCTGCATAGTACAATTCAATTCTTCTGGTATATGGACCAGCCAACTCTACGAAAATCGTGCAATTAGCGCTTTATTACACTAAATTGACCCATACCACACATGATCATCATCCATTATCTAGCTTGTACACATACTACATTCGTATCATAATCACAATGTCTTTACATTTTTTTTTTTTTTTTTTTTGATTTGCTGATCTACAATTAACAATTGTGTTACACTCCTAATCCTCATTTTGTGTTGAATCTACTCTTGAAGGCTTTTGTAAAAACAATTTACTTACGTGAACTTTAGTGGTTTTATTATCTAATTGTATTATATAATTATCATTTCGTAGCTTTTTAATGATCTCATATGGCCCCTTGTATTTTGGATGTAGCACCCTTCGATCAGTAAATTCGTGCATAAAAACTTTATCCCCCGATTTCAATTCTGGAATTTTTCTCCCTTTCAAATATTTTTTTTGCACAATTAAAGTATTCATCCTTATTTAATTTTACTTGTTGCTTATCTCTACTCAATTGTTCCTTTATTCTTTTGGAATATTCCTGGAAATCTTCTGCTAATTTAAGAGGATCATTGCTATCTATGGGAGTATTTAATGTTCTACCGAAAAATAGTTCTGCTGGTGAAAATTGAGTTCCAGAATGTTTAGCATTATTATAATACAGTTTAAACATCAGTACTTTTTGTGGCCATTCAAATATTTTGTTTGATATTGCTGCAATTGATTCTTTCATTACCCTGTGAACTCTTTCAATCAACCCATCGACTGTGGATAATAAATTGAACTTTTTCTGTGTTCTATTTTAAGGATTTTAAAAATTGAGTAAATTCTGTGGAACAAAAATAGGAACCGTTGTCTGATAACAAAATTTTTGGAATGCCAAATCTGGCAAAATAGTCATTTAAAGATTTTATGATGGATTGAGAAGTGCAGTTGTTTAACGGAACTGTTTCCAAATATCTGGAATAATGATCAATGATAGTGAGTACATAAAACTTATTATCTATGGATCTTGGCAGTTTACCAACTATGTCTATAGCTATCATCTCTCCAGGAGCAAGATCTTAGGAATTAGACGTGGCAGAGTGTTGTGAGGTCTAGACTTATTTTGTAAGCAATCTGAACAATTTTCTACAAAACCTTTCGTATCGCTGTACATACCTTTCCAATAATACTTTGCCTTTACAAACTCATATGTCTTTTGAATACCAAAGTGAGGCGCATGAACTGTCTGTAATACATCTTTAATTAATGCCTTAGGAATTAGAATTTTATTCTGGATACTTCTGTCTTTCTTTCTCATATTTACAGGTTTTAATTTTATCATTACTACATCTGTATGACTATCAATAAAATATTGTTCTACACTTTCTTTGTGGTTATCCTGTAATTTTTTTATAATTGATTTTATGTCTGGATCACTTTGCTGTTTACTAATTATGTTTTGAATAGACAAATTATCATTGGTCTTAAATATATTTACATTGTTTACCACTACTTCCTCTGAAACTCTTGACAAGTAGTCTGCTGGGTTTTTTAAACCAGGAATATGCTCCATCGTGTATTGAAATTCCTGTAAATATAACAACCAACGTGCTACAATATCTGGCTGTTTGTCAAGACTAATATGGAAAGTCAGAGGTTTAGCATCCGTTAATATTATAAATTTTTTCCCATACAGATGTTCGTGAAATTGCTTTACTGATCTGAAGATTGCATAAAGTTCTCTCCTAACTGAAGGATATCTAGCCTCAGCAGGTGTTAAAATTTTTGAGTAAAATTGTACTGGGAAAAACTTTTCATCAGTTTTTTGCATTAATATGCCACAAATGGCTGATCTAGAAGCATCGGTTACTAAATATAAAGGTTTATCATTTTCTATGTTTTTTATTGTGGGTTTTTCTAAAATTAATTCTTGTATTTTATCTAATGCATTTTGGCATCTCTCGTTCCACACGAATGGTATATTCTTTCTTGTTAAATTTACTATTGGCTTGACAATTTCTGCATAATTAAAATTCAGTGTCGAAAATAATTTACCATGCCTATGAATGTTTGAACCTCTTTCACATTTCTTGGCCTAGGAAATTTGGCTACTTTCTGAATATTCTCCTCTGAAGGAGCAAAACCATTCTTATTAACCGAAAAACCTAAATACGTAATCTCTTGTTTACATAACTGCAATTTGGCTGGGTCTAATGTTAAATTAAATTTTTTAACTTGTCAAACACCTTTTGTAAAATAATTACTAGTTCATTTATACTGTTAGCTGCAACAATTATGTCATCTAGAAAATATTGTAAATTTGGACCCTGCAATTCCCCTAAACATTTTGATATTAGAGTATGGAAATAAGCAGATGAATTTTTTGCACCAAAAGGTAACCGAGTTGGTTGAAAATTGCCAAGTTCCGTGCAAAAGGCTAATTTTTCTTTATCTTTCTGATCTAACTTTATTTGAAAAAATGCTGACTTAAGATCTAGCACACAATAATAACTTTTACCTGCTATATTATGCAAAATATCTGAAATCTTAGGTAGACATATTTGATATGATTCAGTTATGCAATTTAACAATCTATAATCTACTGCCATTCTAAATTTTAATTTGCTAGGATCAGTATTAGGTGATGCTTTCTTTTTGACAAAAATTACTGGAAAACTGTAACTCGATGTCAATGGCTCTATAATACCTGCTTCTAACAATTTGGCTATCTCCTCTTGGGCATATTTTTTAGCAATGCGAGGAATAGTGTATGGTCTAGTTTGAATTGGAAAGTTATGTAATAAATTAAATTGTGGCACGACAGCATCAGTCTCACCCAGAGTGGTGTAAGATTTTGAAAACACAGCTGAATTTTTCATGAGCATTTCAATCATCTTATTTTTTTGTTCTGCTTCTAAATGACTTAAATCAAAATCATCTGGGCTTAATTCCTCCTTTCTTAATTTTTTAATTTCTTTTAAAGTTATATGGTTAATCTGCAAATTTTGTTGCTCTCTAGGTTTTTCAAATTGTTTTTCTTCGACTTTATATACCTTACCAATCTTTTCACCCTTTAGAATAATTGCGGCATTGGAATTGTTTTCAATTATGGTGAATATATATTGCCTGTCACTTATCTCATGAATTGAATCAGTCACACCTATCTTGCCCACTTTTCGCCTGTCTGGTGAGAACATTATTTGCTTTTCTTTCTGCATATTAATTGGAATGCTTAACTTTACTATCTCTGCTGTATTTGGCGCAATTCTGGTATTCAATACTACTCTTACAATATCCGACTCCTCTGGTCTACTATTCTTGTCTACCTTTTTTGCATTAATATTAGTACAGTTTTTTCTTTTGTCCAAAAGATCAAAATATGTGTTATCAATGACTAACTGACTTTTATCTGCATCTATAAGTATCTTATTTTTTTGAATGAAATCATACCCTAAAATCATTTGATAATTTGTGTTCCAATTATGTTGTTCAACAAAAAATTGGTTGGCAAGCCATTTATTTCCTAAACGAAATTTTAAGTTTACAGCAGATACATATGGGATAGTAGCATTATTTAGCGTATGTATTTTTACAGATCTGCTTAAGTAATGAATCTTTGTGTAATTTTTTATTACTTGCAAGGTGTCTGGCTGTATTAAGCTTAAATTTGCACCTGTATCAAGTAATGCTTCTACCACAAAGTCGCCAAATTTGATTTCTATTACTGGTAATTCTGTGATACTATTAGTCTGGCAAGAAGCTACCAATTTTTGTTCATTACTTTCTTTAATTTTGTGTCGGAATCTTTCATGTGTATTTGGCCTATTTGAGTTCCTTATTTTTTTTATTTTGTCTTGTTTCCCCCAAATTTTTTTATGGGCACTTGAGTAATACTTTGTGTATCTGGGAGATCTGCAAGTACCCTTCATTAATTTAAATTATTTCTACGAGTATTGTATCTTCTGTATTGAGGCCTATTTCTTTTACTGTTCTGTGGTCTACTACCTCGCATGAAAGCATACTGACTATTATATCTATTCCTTCTATTGATAAAATTACTCCTATAAAGATTTCTTCTGTGGTTGTTTCTAGCCTGTCTATAATATTGAAAATTAGTGTTTGAAGGAAAATAAGGACACTCTGTAGTCCAATGATTCTGTTGGCAAATATGACAAGACCCTCTATTACTACTACTTTGTGTAGCATTATTTTCTAGGCTAGTTACATTGTTTACACAACCATTAGGTAAAATTTCATTGAATTTTTTTGACAAATCCTCAATGGCTCTATTATTTTGCATTTGTTGCATAATTAATGTATTTAATTCAGGTGAAAAATCATGTGTCTGTGAGCTATTACCAGAATCCTCCAATGCTTTTTCTATGTTCTTTGCCTGTTTAACAGCAGTAGCAAAATCAATAGGTCCTAGTTTTTTAACCTCCAGTCTTAAATCTGGTCTGAGAGCTTCTAAGAATTTTGAAAGCATTGCTTTTTGAGTGAGGTTATGCACCTCTTCACTCGAACTAGGATAGCACCCAAAATATTTTGTGGCATAAGTATTCACTTTTTCCGCTAAGTCCTCGACTGACTGATCTGGGGTCTGTCTAATTGAGTTAAAGTTATTTTGAATTGTGTCAAATGACTGAGATTTTGCAAATTTTTTACTTAGTAATGCTTTTAAATCATCAAATGACATATCTTTACACGATTCATTATCAATTACAAATTTTAATGCTTTACCCCTCAATTGAATTTTTAACACCGAACATTTTCTGTTCTCATTCCAGTTCTCTAAATTTGCCATTTAGCATAACTGATCTAAAAAAAAACGTAATATTTTCGTCATGCTCCCCTGAAAAAGTAGGCAGAGCAGTAGTCAGACTCATATTCATTACATTATTTTTCTTAGCCATTCTGAATCAATTTACTGTACTTTAGTACCACTCTAAATTAGTATTATTATTACTTCTAATGTATAGTACATTCATAAATACACTATTGTAACTTATCGAAATTTTTCACATGGATACAAGTTATTACATACTCATTACCACACAATATGATATACATTCAGGAATAATTTCCTAAATACTGACCAATTTTGAATTGATATTACCATTTTCACATATCTATTTTTTATCATTAAATTATTTCACATTAGCAGGAAACAGTCATATGGAATTCTATATATATATTTTTTTTACATATGCAATTTTCAACTTTTTCTTAATGATTCATATCAGATAAACACAAAATTCAAAATTTTATCCAATCATTACTAATATTCACCTATTTGGTATCAGACATCATCACAAAATTCAAAATATTTAAGCAATTATCAAACTGGAATCACATGTGTAGTTATATTTTTAGGCATAAGTATAGAATGGTTCTCTACCTGAAATGAAACAGTTAAAACTTAATTTCCCATTCTTTTTTCTTTTTTTTGTCACGGCACCATAAATGTGCCTTTATTATTATAATAATCCTGGTCACGGCACCATAAATGTGGTGTTACGGGCGTGATCGCTAAAAGTGTCGATACTAAGAATATCAAGTACAAATTTATTTTGCGTAAATACTTAAACTAAAATTTGGTGTTTAGTACATTGCATAATCATTACTAAATAGATTAACAAGACTTACCCACTGATGCATGCATGAGCCGAATATTTTCATTTTCCAATCTCATATTTATTTTAATACACATACTTTCTGGATTAAATATGACACATTTGTCACACATATATAAATACTAAAATATCATAATTTAGATACACGCAATGCGATAACTCAAATGGAATGTCCGTGGAGTGCCGAAGCGTGACTATTCGCGCAATCCTGTCCCATCGAATAATTTTGCGGTTGAAACGTGGTCAATTTTATCTTCGTATTATCGCGCTGTCTGGTTACACACTTATAAGCTCTTCTTTTTTTCTTTTTACATTCATATGATTTTTACACACGTCACACGTGGTGACACATTGCTGGTCAAGCCCATCTTGAAGTCAAACAGTTACTTACAGGAACAAATGGCGACTGCTGAGTGTGTGTGGCCCGAAGGCCCACACATTCGCTAACACGACGTCAGGCAGCAAGAGGGGAAAGAGGAAAAAGAGAGAGACAAACCAGTCCTTCCAGTTATTAGAGCTTTCGAAGCACGTGCTCGCGCGTGATAACGATACAAGAATCGATGTAGTCACACTGTTTTCACACTTTTCTAATATACACTGAATTATTTCATAAGGGCATTACGCGGAAGTTTCTAATTATTAGATTATATATAGTATATAGACAGTGTCAAACATTCGTTTCCTCCAGATGTAAACCACCTGTTTCTCGACCTGGCCCAAACAGCTTTTTACATATTGTTAACTGCAAACAATCATTCGATTTACTGCATAGTTAAATGGAATGTATTCTGAGAGCTGAAAAATGTCATCTAAGCAATTTGCAATTTGATTCATTACTAGTAAATCTGAAATCAGTTTCGTTATTTTAACAAGAAAGGGCATTTTTATGCATAGTGCTGGAAATAGATTAAAGATTTAATAAAAATTAAATTTTAGGTTCGAGTTCCATTTGACGAATATCAAAATGTTTACCTTGAAATATTAATAAAAGTATTTTGAAAATAGGAATGTAATTTTTAATTATTTTAAATCTATTTACTCTAAAGCAAAATGCCGTTACATTAAATATCAGAGGCACAAGTAGAAGATATAGAACTGGATATAGATGGCTAGAAGTAAGAAACAAACAGAAAAGAAAGAGAGAGATCAGAGTAAAATTATTTATGTTAAATTCAAATGGAAAGAATTTGAAAATGCTATATTTCAATAGCTAAGATTAAGTTAACTCTAACAGGGAGAAGTACCTCATATGGGCATAGTATACATCATAAGTGAAGTGGTGAAAGCATACGGTATCGTGTTTTTACTATTTGAACACTTTCGAAGATCTGAATGATGAGTTTATATATGTCAAATACTCTATTAATTACTTATCTCTATCTATCTGTAATTATACACGTACTGTCCAGCAATGAATGCTCAATGTATAGGTCACAGCCACTATCCCACCAAAAGAGAAAACTTTCATTTATGAAACTTCCTAGTACGTCTGCCAGTGAAACGAAAACAGGCTTTACATCTAACATTATCCTGCACATTTTTATGAAACATTAACATTTTGATTCGACTCTTTTCTTTTATTTTGTTTTGAGTTTTGTTCAAGCAAACGTTTCGAAAATCATTCCTACTTGTAAATACCTGTTTGTTTCTTGTATGTTTGGGGCACCATTGGTCATGTGGTTAGGATTGCAGAATACTGAGAGTTTTATGGAACTGATCATCCCAATTGTAATTTCCATTATTTATATACAAAAACAATATAGGAGCATGAAAAACACCAATATGGATAGTTTAATAAGACGAAACTTCAGCTCGTAAGTGTTGATAAAGAACAATGTACAATAACTAAATGTTACTGTAGGATGTTTATTATAGCTTAAATAAAAAATATTTTGTTTTTGCTCAAACACAGCGTTAAAAATACCAAGTGGTTGACACGAAGCCACATAAATTTCATTTGACTAAATATTAATATATTATTATATCATAATATTAGTTAGCAGTGGTAAATCTAGGTATTAAAAAATCGTAAACACGAATTTTTGAAAATTTTAATATTTTTCCTTTGGCCACGTTTGAATTATCCATTTGAAATTAGGCATCAAGAAGGTGGCAAGGGGCCTTCATTTTCAAGGAATGATTTCTACCGTCAGTAATTTTACAATAATATTACAAGATTAGACATAATAAATCTGACAGCATGAATGCATTATATGAAAAAAACCAGGAATTTGCATTATTTTGCTGTAGAATGTTATACTAATTCTCGATTATCCGTGTGTGGAATACCCGTTTTGCAATTTGGAACTAGGTACCGTTGAATCAATTTTAAGCGACCAGCGAATATATTTTTCATTTAGTCAATTTGTCGAAATTTTAATCTTTTTAATTGCAGTTTTACATTATTTTGATTACCGTTAAAAACGAACGTGAGTAACTCATCTGAAAATCTATAAGCTGTGAGAGAAATCATATTGAATCATCTGAGCATACAGAGGAGACTAATTATATGCCTTTGGCTTTACAATCCTTGTTAGAATATTTCATTTTCAGATTTGTGTTTTTGTGTTTATTGCAGCTTGTAGGATGATGAGTGAAATTGCTTGGAACTCCGTGCATTAAATAAGTGCAAACATTGGTTACAGACCTTGTTAATTAAAAAAAATTAAACTTTACAAAAAATAATGTTACAAAATACATATATTTCTTTTACATTCCGAATCAATTTTTCGTACCTAGTTGAGTCACATAAATTATGACAAACTTTGAGAAAATAATTTAAAAGAATTAAATATGAAAAAAAAAAGAATTTAACAAAACAATTATAACTTGGCTGTGCGAGAAATCTCACAAATACTACGTTTATGTTTCTGAACAAATGCATAATATTCCCTCCATTCCTATCTATCAATTTTATCATTTATCTCTCACACCCTTTTTTATGAAAATCTGTGATAACACTTTACAAACATTTAAACAAATAAATGAAACTTATACAGATTGGACTGTCAAATACCTCGAAAAATTAGTTGTTAAATTTCAAAAAATTTCAGATTTCATTACGAGATATATCTGACATCGAAACAGGTCTCAATTCGATAATGTCATGGATTTTTAGAATTATGTTTACAGTTTGAAAATATCCTTAATATATGAAAAATATTAAATAAATTTGTTATATATCAGTTTCCTTGCACACTCTTGTGCTATATGTACTTTAACGTACAAAGAACGTTATAGAATAATACGTTATAGAACGTTATAGAATAGTGTTATCAATGGTTATTTAAACCAAACTGCTGTGCGTTTTTAAGGCCGAGCGGTAGATTTCTAATTAACACGTTGAGTTCGGCGCCGAATTTGCTGTCCTTTCCGTTCAGCCGGCAGCGAGCTAAGCCTTAAAGCTAAGCCCTATTTTTGTTTAGAATATTTCAATACATTTCATTAATGCTAAATTTGATCACATTTCATTGAGACTATATTTATTTTTTAACTTATACTGTCGGTTCCGTGGAACGACGCCAGGCAAACGAAAATTCCAGTGCCGGTACCCAGGGACCGACGCCGGCCACACGGAAAGTTCACTGTCGGTCCCCAGAGACCGGCGCCGCGCTCAACGTGTTAAGAAAGTTTCGGGCCGGTAAGTAAATATGTATTTAATTCAAATATATGAATTGATATGTAATCTATATATATGATTGATTGTATTTGAGTTCCATTTCGAATACTCAAAACTTAAACACAAAGAACTAGAGGCAGCAGATACATAAATCAGTTTATTGAACGCAATTTAACAGAATCGTTACAGGTGATGAGATGTGGGTAGCTCACTTCACCACAGAAAACAGCAACTCACGATTGATTGGCGTCACAGGGATCCACGCGCCGGACGATCCTCAGTCTATGCACGGAAATTGAAGTCCACGGTATTCTGGGATAGTAAAGGCATTCTGCTCATTGACGTATTGGCGAGTGGTGCTCCGGTGAAAGCTGATCTTTATTGCGCTTTACTAGAGAACATCTGAAGAGCCATTCAGAACAAATGGTTTGGGATGCTCAGTGCTGGTGTTGTGGTGTCCTACGACAACATCGGACGCATACGGGGAATTCCACAAAATATATGTTGCAGACGTTTCGCTGGGAGAGGTCTGACCATCCATTCTATGGCTCCGATCTTGCTGTTAAGTACTTCCACGTGTTATTGCACCTGAAGACGTTCTTGTCTGGGCACACTTTCCTACAGGTGAAATGTTGCAGACAAATGTGACGGGCTGCCTTTCTTCCCAGGCGACAGACTTCTATGACACTCTAATGGAAATAGGTAACCGACGCTATGACAATTGGTATAGTTCCGATGTTTCTTATGCTGAGAAGTAGCAGAAATATAGCTGTATCTTTTGCAATAGGTTTTTCCAGGTAATAAGACTTTGTTTTTTATGGTTTACGGCAAAGTAATTTTTGGGACGACCCTCTAATAAGTAATCATTATCAAATGAATATACCTTCATCTAAATCAATATCTAACTCATTGAAATCATCATCTTTATAAATTTCCTTCTAAATCCAATCAACTTCATCTGCTAATCTAAGACATCTAACTAAGCATAACTACCCAAAACACATCTTCATGTTAAACCATCATATATATATTCTCATCATCATCGTCATTGAAAATATCGCCAAATTAAGATAAATTATCATAGCTCAAATCAACTAAATAAAAAGCAGTATCATCTAAATCACCACCATCAACAATATGATTCACATTTGATCATCGTCTTCATCACCTCAACCTTCTAAATCACCATCAAAATTGTTATCTGAATAACCAAGAAAGAAATTATAAAATTATCACCAGATAATTCAAAACCATCATTTAAATAATCATCATCATCGAAATCATACCTTCAGTTTAAACCGTCGTATATGTCATCATCACCATTATAATCGTCGAGATAGATAAATCATAATCTTCCAGATCATCTAAATAGAAAGCAATATCAACCAAATCATCATCTTCTTCATCCTCATTTAATCATCGTCTTCACTGTCTAACTCCTCTAAATTATTATATAAATCACTCTCACATCATGTATAAAATCGTCATCAGTCAAAACTATGTTACCATCAAATTCATCTAAATATTTATTATCACTTAATACACATCGTCATTTTAACCATCATGTATATCGCGTCACCATGATCATCGTCAGAATAAGATAAACCATCATCACCCAAATCACATCAGTCATTCTAAACCATCCTATGTATCATCTTCATCATCATCATTGAAGTCGTCGTCAGAATAAAAGAACTTCACCTAGATACAAAGCCCGATCACCTAAAGTTTTATTATCATCCTACTCAATTATTCATACTCTTCATCACTAAACCATATACTCACGATCACCTAAATGAAAAATCATCAGCAGTTAATCTAAATTGTCGTCCTCAAAATTCCAGTTAAATTATTCAAATCATCGTCGTTTAAATCATGACTTTTTAGTGTTTCTCTAGTGTGCCGTCAAATAGAGCCAGTTTCATTCAGGTACAGACAGAAGGATATCACCGGAAGTTCACTATCGTTGGTACAGGTGTAGTAACCAACCGCCCTCAGGAGATGCCAGAGGCTTGGGGACGTAGCCGAAACCTATGCCATCTTAGATAACGTGACACTCGGAAGTGACGTAAGAGTTTGAATAACGTAATGTTTCAAAAAGTTTGGTTTTTGTGACAACGAAAATATTTTTTAAAGTTTCATTTCTTCCCGAAACGACGAATTGTTTTCTTTTTTTTTTTTAGGCAACGGCCTCTTGAACCCCTTGAAATCTTGTTTGTAATGACATTAAAAATTTCCCTTTTATCATTAAATCTGTATTTGTTTTTAATTGAGCATCTCATTATTTACTGTTTGTTCATTTCGCATAATTTTAATATAATAATAATAAGCCAAATGCAAAATGTTAATCGTTAAAGAGAAATGCGACCAGAGATATAAAATTAAAAATTAAAAGACAAAGAATTAAATTTATATATCAAGTTTTACCAGAATAGAAAAAAAGAGAAAGGACTTTAAAGAATAGAATAGTTGAAGGGGTGTTGAAAGCCAAAACATTTCATAAAATGAGGATTTCTGATATTTGCATTTTCAAATTCTCTACAATTTTGGCTTTCTTAAAACACCGTTCTTTAATCTCTATGAAAATTAGGACTGTACAAAATCTAGCTTTAATTTGTCATTGAATACTTTGATAATTGAGAATTTTTACATAAAATCGCGTTTTTCCCCCGAACGTGATTTTTTATACTCGATGTAGTACCTGTTCTCAAGAACTACTGCTCACAGGTATCTGAAATTTTTATACCTTATTTACTACGCTTCCAAATATTTGCGAAATGAGCTTTTGATTATAATCAGTGCTAAATTTTACTATGCGTAACAAAATATACTGTAAAATACTCTAAAATTTAAAATGATAAAAAAGCTCTTTTCAGGATATTCAGCTAGGTATTGTGATGTTCCTTCCCTTAGTGAAAGACGTTTCCAGAACATTTTATCCGCGAGGGGCGGAAGACGGTTAAAGGAAGGGACGTAGTTACGCCGGAAAACAGAGTGGAGGCAAGCTCGTGGGAAGAATACGAGACTTGTGACATTTGCGATTGGACCGGCTGTCATGCCGTGTGCAAAGAGATAACTTGAGCTAAATGTATAGTAGTGGTATTTGTTTTATTGTGTATTGTTTAATAAATTAGTGGATAAAATTTCAAAGCTGATGGAGATTATTTTCCTATTATGGCGAGTGCATGAGAAATGACCGAACCCGCCTCGGAGTTGAAACGGCGGGAGGTGCAAATCGGTGCAGTCGATAGGATAAGATTGTGAAAAAGGAAATCACTAAATAGTGAAAATAATAAATAAATATGGTTGTAAAAAGTTACTGAAAGTTATAAAATGAAATTCGGTGATAGTTCACGAATGGATCTACGATGAGAGAAGATTTTTATGACGAAAGAAAATGGCGCGTTTAGGGCCATGTGTGCGAATAAATTCATCCGATTTGTGAAAGCGTGACGTGCTAAAAAGTTAACAGCAAGTGAGTGGTAAAATGGGATCATCAGTGTTCATCATCCTAGTGTTGTAATCATGTCAAGTTACGTGCCACTGCAGTGTGCTCATGATTAAAGTTAACAGCGTCAAGTTGTGCTCTTCGTTCGATATTTTCACTATCGGGATCAAAGGTAAGTCCTTCTTAATTTATATATTAACCATATTAACTTAGAAAATTATAATTGTTTTTATGTCTGTTAATAACATGATTCGAATGTCAGGCGTTAAAGCCAGTAGACACCGAGAAAGTATATTTTATATACAAATGAGAAATTAAGGTTCTTATTTTTATCAAGATATAGGAGATTCTTAGAGATTCTTAGAGCAAGGGAAACGATTATTGAAACATTTGAAAATAATGAAAGGAGTTATGTTTGACCCACCATAGAAAGCTGAGAAATGGCTGTTCTTTTTATATCATGCTGAAGTGATTCTTAATCTCTATAAAATATCTGAGGAAGGGAAAATTATTTTGCAGAGTTTAAAAACAAAAGTTAAAAGTTTGATCGCGACTCTCGATGAAATGGATTGAAATAACAATATTATGATTAAAGACACCGTATTAAAAGAATTCGAGATTCCTCGGAAAAACCGATCGAGGCAGGCTGGTGGCGTGAATACGAGACTTGGTAATTTAGCGATTGGACCGGCAGCCATGCCGTGTGGATAGAGATTACATAAAACATGTTTTGCGCGCTTTATATTATGTATATAGTTGAGATTACTTAAAACAGTTACTGTTTTGCACGCCTTATATTATGTATATAATTAAATGTATACTATACTAGTGATATTTGTTTTATTGTATATTGTGTACCGTTATGTGTAATAAATTAGAGGATAAAATTTAAAAGATAGAGATTGTTTTCCTACTATGGCGAGTGCATAGACGAACCTGCCTCGTGGTTGAAAGAGCGCGAGGTGATAGATGTACTTTAATTACGTAAAAACCTTCAAACCTGTAAGAACAGCAGATTTTCAGAAAAGGTAATCCAAAAATGGCCAATTCAACATTGTTGCTATAGGGTTTCCAACACCCCTTAATAAAAAGGAGTAAAATATTTTTAAAAAATGGCATTTATGGAAATACGAAAAAGAAATATGTTTAGTTTATAAGAGTATATAATATTTCTGTAAAAAAAATAAAGTGAGCATTTAAAAGCAATTCTTTAAAATAAAAAACGAAAAGGAAATATTTATAGTTTTTAAAATCAGTATTACTTTTGTAAAATGAAAGAACTTAAAATCTTTTTAAAGTAAAAATAGCGAAAAAAAAATTTAAATTAAAGTTTCACGTTATTAAACTAAATATTGAAGAGAAAAACATTTTTGACACGAGAAAGCGAAAATAAAAGAATTTAAAAGTCAAAATTGCATTTACACAAGTTGCAACTTTGATAGAGATTCGCGTTCCTTTAAGCCTCGGGCGTCTCCCTGTGACGGTCGGTTACTATTAAGCTTGTTATTGTAAACTGGCTATTCAAATTACAGTCGGTATGCGCAAAGGGGGCCTGAATCTTCATCCTGAAAAATAAACAAAATTATTGTTACACATCACATAAAAATATCAGTTAAAATGATAATTCAATTCTGAGTCACAAGCATGAGAATATTTGAGGAGGTTATATGGCATACGTAAATAACCAAAATGAAAGGTACTCGAAACGCATGTCTGTGCACTGTCTGCAAAAGTTCAGACGGGATCTTGGTCGTTTGTGGTAGGCATTCACTTGCAAGTACAAATGTGTTTTGAAAAACGTAAATGTTTGCGCTTTGGTACTTTTAAATTTAAAGTCATTTGTTTTGTAAAAATTACGAAGCCTAGCTCTTCATATGTTTCTCCGACACTCATAATTTTATGAGGAAAAAGTTTGCACTCGTTATGAAATAATTTTGAACATAAGTATCTCCGTCTGATTTCGATTGACATCAGTCAATTGTTTTGTGATTTATTTATTATAACCAAAAGGAAAGTTTCCGAAATGAAGTCTAGGTATTGGAGGAAAGAATAATTAGTAAAATGTAGAAAACTGATACTTTTATTTTCAGCTTTTTTGAAATGAACTCATTATGCAGCGTGCCAAAAAAATTAAAAAGACTTCTCTCAAAATTTAATTTTCAACGTTCTATTTTGGAAATGAAAATACCAATTAACAATAGACAGAACTCGTCCTTGACTTTGTAAATTATTCTAGAAATCCTTGACTTCCTATAGCTGGTAAAAACCTGAAATCTCTTACTAAATTTGTCATGGAATATGCCAGTAAATTTCAAACGTAAAAATGTGCGCCATTTGTTTTTACATAAAATTTCTCATATAAATAATTCTTGGATTAGACCTTTTTTGAAAAGTATCTTGACCCAAAACGTTTAAACTGTTTTCTTAAAACATTCATTTGCTATTGAAAATTTTATAAATATAACTAGACTGAGTTTTGAATAAATGAAATTACAACGCATAAGCACATTGTTGGAACGTTTTGTATAAGAAAACGTAATCGCATATAAATCAAGTTCTTATATCGCTTAATTACAATGCATCAGATCTTTAGTAAATAAAGAAAGCAATAAAATACACATGGTGGTTTGGCAATACCAAAAACATCATATCCCGCAACAGCTCTTCTTGATTATTTCATACCTTAGGAAACACGAGCAAATATGTCAATTGCGGAAACATTGCGGTTTGGCAAGCGATAAGGTGGTGCGCAGGAGAATTGATTATCGGGGAAAATATTTCTGCAAGGTAGGAGGTGATTTGTATTCATTCTGGATGTGGAAGAGAATGTTATTCTAGGACTTCGAGAAATAAGGAACATAATTTGGATAAGAGTGCACTTTCGACCAAAGTGAATTTGCGGAATTAGGAGTCATGTTTCTTCTTTCTGTAGTCATTTGAAGCCGTGTTTCTGATGTCAACATCAAAGACTTAACGATATCACATTTTTTTTTAGTGAAGTGTAGTTTATCCAGTGCTTTCTTCAGCAGTAGTTATGGCTTTCGCCGAACGAAACAAACACAATGCAAGTTTCAAATGTTAAGTCATTCAGTTTGCGAAAGAAAATGGAAATCATGCAGTTTGGTTTTCGTGAATGCTTCGTACACGAGTGGAAGAGGCATGAAATTTTACAATGATTATTGCGCCAAAGAATAAATGTGTATTGCATAAAGAAGTAATGAAATAGCTTACCGTCGGCGAAAGTGTTGGAAACTGCATTGTAGAAAATCCCCATCATCACTAGAATGGATTAATTGTAACAAGAAACAGCGTACGTTTCTTTGCCTTAAAAATAGAAAAAAGGAGTGCAAATGGAAGTGAAAACTCTAAAGCAAACTGAGGTTGTGTATTCGATTTACTTCACGGAATAATTCAATTCTCCGAGAAAAAGAGATAAAATTTATTCAAAGGCTTCGAAAATATAGAGATAAAACTTTGATGAGTTTTTAAAAATATGTAAAAATTTATTTACTATCACGTGTTGCAAATATGGATGTCATTCCTGTAGTTTTGATATAGTAGGAGATAAAGAAACAATGATATGAAAGAAAAATAACGGTTAACATAAAATCAATAGGCCAACGAGAAATCTCACCTCACCGTACTGATCTCCTGCTTAGCCGACCGTACGAAATTAAAAGATCATCGATATCTTGAAAAGAAAGACTTTGCTGAAGTGCAGTTTCCCGAAAGTGTTTTAATCCGTATTCACGAGAAATGATCGGCGGAGAAAAATGTAGTGAAACTGTGGATAAGAAATATTTGGCAAAAGCTTCCTTTTGCCTCAGATAATCAAGAAAGTCTAATACTTTGGAACATGTTCAGCCTCCATCTAATGGATAACACAAATATGTTGTTGAAAGAGTGTTATACAGATATGACAGTTTATCCAGGCGGATTATTGCCATTAGTTCAGATATTAGACATATATGTCAATAAATCATAGATAGAATATTTTAAACGTTAGTGGAATACTCGAACAAAAGTGAAGGTGAAAAAAACAATTACAAATGGAGACCAAATGCGTCATGCCAGTCCATAAATAGTGTGTCAGTAGATAATAAAATCACGTAATAAAATTAAACCCGTTTAATTTATGTGGTATATATGACGGTCTAGATGCAACGAAAGATGATTATTTATGTGTGGATCAGAGTAAAAGTAACGGCAAAACTGAAACAGAATTCGATGATGTGCTTGAAGTTATAGCTTGAGACGTATATGAGGAACTTGGATCTGTCAATGCAAGTATGGATCAGAGGTGAAGGTGAAAATGAAACAGAATCCGATTACGAAAATTTTTAAGTACATAAACTATGTTATTTCTCTTAAATAAAAAGCATTTAATTACTCGCAGAAATCTAATTTTCGTATACTCACTTTTTCCATATTTCTAAACATAACATTTTTATAGCTGGCGTACAGCGCGTACCCATAAATTTCCCTCTTGCATTTTCTTTTAAAAGTGCGCCTTATACGCCTGAATATACTATAACAAACATAGCTGAAACTTAAGTGATAGAGATATTTACATGCTTGCTGAAGCATTATATTCTGTTTTTTTTTTTACCTTCTATTAGTGTATAAATGTTTTCAAAATTTCGATGTTACGTTTTTCAATCTTTGTGTTTAGAAAAGGGATAAAGAATTCAAACTTTTATCTCCGAAAACAAAGTTCTAAATCAGATTTCTAATGAAGAAGTGAAATTCTCTATAGCTTTACTTTCCGGACTAATTAAAATTAAGAAAAAGAAGAGAGGAAAAAAATAACTGATTTGGGTAAGCAGAATACTTAGCCATTCAGTATCTATTGATGGGAATGTACGAATATAACTCTAATGAATAGTACAGAAATAAGATAAAGTTACGTTTCAGTTTGTAGGCCTTACATTTCAAAATGGTTTTAATACAGCTTAAAGCGCATAGCCAAAGATTATGCTCTCAACCGCTTTTTCAGTAATAACGTCAGAGAATAATTCTTACAGTTACAATGTTTTCAAATAATCCATTCCTTCAAAAGTAATCTATTGTACTAAGATAATGTGTTTTCGAGGGCAGAAAATGAAACAGAACGGCGAGATTCATCAGAGTATGATCCTGTAATGCTTTAACAAATCTTTCGCAGTCTTAAGTAATAGAGAAATGTGGTAGAGCTTCATCTTACACTATATTCTTGTATTCATATTATTTGTATTATGTGACTATGTGTCTCTATTCGATGTGTGGGAAAAAAACGTCTCCAACAGGTTTATATATACGATACCATTCAGATAAACGCAAAGGAAACCAACATTTCCATCTAATAATATTCATTTTATTTTAATTATACTATTTTCTAGTTAGATAACCAATTTGTGAGCAAGAACTTGCATCGTAACAGTGAATCATATTGCTGCCAAATTCCAAATATAAAAAACTAAAGCTCACGAATCACAAACCGAGAGTTTCTGTGAGATTTGTGAGGTGCGAAGGAATCTCTATTTTGAAAGAAATCGAAATTGATATAAATTCGCTTTATAACATATTATTCAGTTTATTTATCTAATTATATTATGATTCTGACGTAATGTATACACACATTTTAAAAGTTATTTCTTTCGCTCATTTCAATTTGTAATCTTGAATTTTTACACTGAAAAAATCCTGAGTAGAGACGGAAACTGTGGTATGTCAAACTGAATTTAAACAAGGTGAAAGCAAATGAAAAGCTAATGTACATACTACAATAGCTTTTAATTTGTTTAGAATTACAATCTTAGTAATGCAAATCATGCTGATTAACACATAATTAAAAGTGGATAAACATTCCTTTTTGAACGTTTCTTTGAACCTTGATATAAAGTTCTATGAATATCTGCAGTTGGATAAGACAGCTCAGGGTCAAACAAATTTTAAAATGAAATTTGTATAAATTAATTTCATGAGTTCAATTATGAAAGATATGCCGTGCAATATTTATTTGCACAATTTAAAGCCAGTAGCACAACATAAATTTATTGTTGAAAAATATTGTCATGTGTAAAGCTATGTGTTAAAAAAGTCAATAAACTGTGACTTTCCAGGTAAAACCGGAAGACCTCGCAGCCATGAAAGGCACTGAAAACATAGATCTGAACTACGAAAGAGTGTACTTAGTTGCTGCTAAAATAATACTGGTATCTTAAAGTTAGCATGACTAATTACTAGCTAATAATATATCAATAGTTACCCTTACCGAGCAAAATATTATCAAATGCCGTCCATATACTAAGAATACCATAAAGTTCTTGATAATAAAAATGTTGTTGATAATAAATTTTGGTAAAATGAAGCAGGTATATGATTTATTTGTTCTATTTTTCTTTTCCGGGTCTTGCTTCGTTTGGTCATTAAATCAATCGTTCTACAGTCGGTATCCAGTTCTGGCTCTTTTCGCAGTTCAACCGGTTTCCTTTTCGGGTTTGACAGTTCTTTTCCGGTTCCAGCTTGTCTTTCAGATTTGGAATCTTTTCCATTTTTTGCTTCTTTTCCAGGTATTGCGTCTTTTCAGACTCCTCTATATTTTCCATTTCTGGCATCTTTTCCGGCTCTTGCTTCTTTTCCAGTTCCTTCTTCATTTTCAGGTCTCTCTTTTTTGGTTTTTGCAATTTTTCCCTCAACTTTTGCCTTTCCAGTTCATTTTTGTGTGCTTGTTTTAGCATCTCTTCAATATGTTTCTCCATTTTCAGTTCTTCTTTCTTTTCTAGTTTTTGTATTCCTTCCCGTATTTTCTTCTTTTTCAGTTCTTCTTTCTTTTCTAGTTTTTGAATCCATTCCAGTAATTGCTTCTTTTTCAGTTCTTTCTTCTTTTCTAGTTTCTGTTGCTTTTTCAGTTTTTGTTTGTTTTTCAGTTCTTCCTTCTTTTCCACTTTTTGTTTCTTTTTCTGCTCTTGTTTCATTTTCAGTTCTTGCTTCTTTTCCAATTTTTGCTTCGTTTTCAGTGCTTGCTTCTGTTCTAATTCTTGTATCTTTTCCTGTTCTTGCTTCTTTTCTAGTTTTTGTATCTTTTCCAGCTTTTGTTTCTTTTTCAGTTCTTGCTTCTTTTCTAGTTTTTGTGTCAATTCCAGTTTTCTCTTGTTTTTGAGTTCTTGCTTCTTTTCCAGTTTCTCCTTCTTTTCCTGTTCTTCCTTTTTATTCAGTTTTTGATTCTTTTCCAGTTTTTGCATCTTTTTCGGTTCTCGCTTCTTTTCCAGTTCCTTCTCGTTTTCCAGTTCTTTCTCGTTTTCCAGTTTTTGATCCTTTTCATGATCACAAGGAGGATTTTCCAATCTACAAAAAAAATCGGTATATTTTTATTTCAGTAGTAAAATAGTGAAGGTAATGAATGCAATGACGATCACGTTTAACATGTACACCACTTCCATATTTAGATACTATATAACACTTTTGGCCCAGTTTCATAGGGAAAAAACTCCCCGTAGATTATTGCCTGGCAGAATTGTTTTCTACAAAGGGTGAATTTGTTGTTTTCGTTGTTCTGACCTAAAGCCAAGCAGATAAGTTAAAGTATTTTGCGTTATTTGTATGCAATAAGCGGCCTCCATGAATCTCACGTAGAGCGTAATAATTTGCAAAGTTTCAGTGCCTTACTTTTCCTTACTTAATTTTTACATAAGTTGCAATAATAATAACAGAAATAATAAACAGGTGGCTTAAAAACAGAGGGAAACAATGACGAAAATTGCAAAATAGGAGGAAAAAAGGAAACTGAAATGAAAAGGGAAACAACTACAAACAAAGGATGGAAAAAGCATTTTAGAAGATATACAGGTAACGTTCTTTCTGAATCAGCAAAACCTGCATTTTAACGAGTCTCTTTGCATCGCTGGCTGCACAGATTTCAAATTTTCTCTCGTTATTCCAAATTCGGATCATATTGCTGGTCTTTTTCGTCGTCCAGCAGAGCCGCACTAGGATTTTTGCCACCATTTGTTTTCAATTGAAACTTTTATTCTCATTCTTCAGTTGCATTCTTAAAGTGTATTTATTTATACAGGAAGAAAGAAAGAAATCAATCAAATCAAAGTATTAACGGTTTGGCCCGGATTTTCTCGTTCTTTTATGCAGGTCTCTTAACGGTTCGTTACGGATTATTGTTAGTTTAAATGTATCCTTGAAAACGGACAGTCCCGTGTTTTTGTATTATCGAAAAAACACGCTAAAAAGGACTAGCCCGTATTTTTGTATGTCTTCCAACCCCCAATGCCTAAGGTGACAAGGGTCCATGCAATTCTGACGACAATGGGTAATGGCTGTCATTAGCGTGGGGAGAAATCTTCTTGATGTTTTGGGATAAAGACCTTACACTGACTCTAAAGAAACAAATTTATTACCAGTTACAAAGTGGATGCATATATAAAGGGATTTAAGAATTTCCGTTTTAGAGCAGTTATTGAATAAAAAATAGAATTTTTTACAAAATGAACGTTTACCTATAAGAGCATTAATGAATTAAAAGGAGAAAAATAAAAGTAATAAATGCAAACATAAAAATCTGAAAATGCAAATCTTTCAGATTTTACATTAGGCCCAAAGGGCGTTTTTTAACGGTTTGTGGGTTACCTTTATTTTTAAATATCATGTTCTTCGCACTTGAACCATAAAACTTCAGTTAAACAGCAATACCGCAAAATAAATTTTAAATGAGCATATCTTTAGAATTTCCGATACACAGTCTCGCCCGTTGAAGATAATTTTTTATATTATTATTTTCATACAGTGTTGCCTTTGCTCGCTTTAAAATCGTTGAGTTTCTTAATTAAAAATTCATTGAACTTTTACGAAATATGAAACATATAATAAAACAAATTCCAAATCTCGGCTTCGAGATGCCCATATTCGGGTGGAAATGTACGTTATTCAAAATTGGATGGGTCTAGGTACCGTTGTTTTATCACAATGCGAGAAACATACATATATTTATGCAGATTATTCATTATTTAATTTCAAGGCAGATAGCCTCGACTGCTTTGCCGTAATCTAATAAACCAAAACCATTATTTAATTTCTTTAAATATAATACAGGGCTGTAATATGTGGTAGCAACAGTTTGAAAAGTGAACTGACATAGTTTTCAACGGAAAATGAAAAAATGAAGTTACTAGACCTTCTCGGCTAACGCCCTTTGTTTTAAGAATAATGTATCGTGTAATTTGATGGGAATACGAGATTAAATAATTCTCTTTAAGAAATTTATCTACAAATTTAAATCAGTGAATACAAATTTATATCACGAATAACAAAAACGTGAGGCCGTCTTGATAAATTTATAAATATTATGCATCTGACAATGCGATTCAATTATTTGATTTCGTAATTTAAGAACCTATGATTCTTCTTATAAAACTGTACAGGAATTTAGCAAAGAAGCTATTAAATAATCTCTTATTACCATTAATCTATGCTATAAATTATTATTATTATTATTATTACTATTGGTTCAGTCTTTTACTTCCAAGTATCCTTTTACCTCAAATAATCGAAAAGATATATAAATTTAAAACAAAATTCGCCCCAAAATCAGAAATTAGGTTACGAATTTCCTGCAAATTTTATTTCAAAAGCTATTTTACGCTCTGTAAAATGATGCAAACTTAAAAATTTTGAGATTTTTAGTTTATTCTTAAATGGAAATATGCGCAAAAAATTTTTTCGACATTAAATTTTAAAAACACTAAATCGAAATATTATCATCCGTAAACGGTGTATGTACAAAATTTGAATTCAATAGCTTATCGATAAGTAGTTCAAAAATCGACGACGAGCTTTTGATTAAACACCGTGAATGAACTGAATACAATTTTTGGAACAGCTCTATTTTTAAGCACTTTGGAAAGATCGGTAAGTTGTTGATATAGCATAACCGTTATTTTTATAACATTCTTGGCATTATGAAACGTGTAAGTGACATTCATAAGCGATTCCCGACAGTTCTGTTCATTTTGTTCATTTGTCAAAGTGGCTGCTTTTGAAAATATTGTGAAGCTCACTCGATGTGCTCCACTATCTATGATACTCATTAAAGATATTTAATTATGTTTTATTTCTATACAGAAATACTGGTAAAATTAAGAGGTCAAATATTTAATTATTTGAGTTATATAACTACTTATACTGTCTCAAATTTTGAGTAATTTTGTAAAAATAATCTTTTCTTTAAAATTCCTTTCCCCCCTACCCCCTATGCTTCATAACTTTATTACTATTCTGATGAATGGAAGGTTTGTAGAGACATTACATTTTTTTAACAGCAAGAGACATGAAAAATGAGCAATGCCTTACCCGGGACGCGAACCACGCACTTCTTGAATGCGCGCCGAGCGTACTGAGACCACGAAGGCATGCTAAAAGGGCGGGAGAAAATACCATATATACTCCCCCTTTTAAAGGGCGACTGGGGATTAGGGGACCGAATCGCCAAATCCTTGCGGCGGAGAATCATCATCCACCACCTTTTTGGTTTGGGTGCCACTATAGAAACATTAGGTTATTTCGAAGCAGGACATGTGAAATAGGAGCAATGCCTTCGCCGGGACTCGAACCACTAACCTCTTGAATACACGCCGTGCGTGCTGATCATTACACCACGAAGGTATGCTAAGAAAGCGGGAGAAAATACCTTATAGGTTATGAAAACCAAAAGTTGAGTAGGTAGTCACAAATCTAACTAATAAATGCTCTACAAATACAACTTTTAATATTTTAGCAGAATTTTTTGGAAACGTATTTATATAGATTGTTGTAGAAATCGACGCAGTTTGATGCCAATTTAGAGGAGGGGTTGTTTATGAGCGTATTAAAAATGCTTTTCCCACTCAAAATGTTAACTACTTTAAAATAATAATTCATAATCGCACTGAATCTGATGTTTACAATTATTTCCCCTGAGATTTCTTTTAAAAGAAAGAATTACAATTGTGTTTAATGCAGAAAATTTAATGGAATTGGCATCTGCGCAAGAGGACGGAAACTATCAGGGAGGACTTTCTAAGGAAAACTAGATTTCCTTCACATTGAACGTAGAAAACCTTCACTGAACAAGCGTGTTCACCAGGATTTGAACTTATGTAGGATTACCAGTACTCAGCGGTTTTAGCGCTTGGCCACTGGGGCCCGCAGACCAATTAAAAATCTTGTTTAGAAACCTTTTATCTTGATTTAGTGTGACAGGTGCCGTAGTTTGAAGGTTAGGATTACTTGAATACAGCAAAACACACGAGGACTATCTGCTTTTAAGGAAAGAGATGCCTTCGTAGAGGACTTTTTAACGAGAAAAGTCTCATATTCATGTTATACATAGGAAGAAACATGGGAAAATACCATTCAGCCATCGTATTCGTTCGTCAGGGTGTAAATCTAAGTCGAACTACCAGTATTTACCGGCCACTAATATGGCCGTATTTTAATAGGGGAAATAACTGTTGGATTGTAAGGCATCTAAATTAAGAAATAAAAAAAAATTCACTTCTGAGGTAATCTTAAACCCAAATTAAGTTTTTTATTATAATTATGAAAGAGTTCAACTCATTTGTTAATTTTCAGATCGTTAAAATTAGTGTGGCTGTAATGAATGGTTATTTAGACCTGTTACAGGAAACAAATACATCAAAAGTTTCCTTTAAAATATCAGGAATTATTGAAAAATCTTCTGTAATTTATAAACGAGAAAACGTATTTAACCAGATTTTACATGTGTGAAAAAATAATGAATTTTGATCTCCCCTAGTAGAGACATTTGTAATTATATTTCTAGTTCCAAATTCAAAGTGAAAAATCTAGGTGCCTGAAGCCAGAGAACACTATCGATTCTTCTTAGCTTCTATTTTCAGCGACGAAATAGATCAACTGCATGGAATTTTTATGATTTTTCTCAACATGTAAACTAAATGCTTGGAAGTGTTTCTTAGAAAGCTCGTCGGAAGTAGAATATCTCTATCTTGGTAGATAGATATCGTGTGCTTTAGTAAATTTAGCAAATCTAAACACAGAGCCGACAGTACTATGTTTGAGGCCTTTCTCTAACATAGTCGAATAGTGTATGGAATAGTCGAACAGTGAAATCACTCTATATCGCCCTCTTTTACTTACTTTTATACTTTTATCTCAATATTATATATTGCATCCACAAAAATTTCTCTAAATTAATGTTATTTTGATTCGAAAACCATTTTATGCTTATACATCTTTCCAGATGTTTGTCTTTTACTCACTGAGAGTCAATGCTTCTTGAAGATGTCAATTCATGAATAAAAAATTATTTCTTGCTTTTCCGGTTTCCCTTAACCGTTCCCACAAAAGCCGAACATTTGGGCAAAAACAGCCCTCCTATGATGTTAATTCCTTAGTAAAAGAGAAAGCACTGAACGGGCTAAAGTAGTAGAAATCTTGACTTTCCTTTTCACTCAAAATTCAAGCATTCCCAAAATCTACTATAAAAGATATACTCCCTAAGGTATATATATATATATATATATATATATATATATATATATATATATATGCATTCTAATATATACATATGCTAAAATATGAATGCATATATATATCATTGATTATATATATATATCATTGATGACATATATATATCAATTAAACCATTAGACACATTCACACACATACATACATATACAGATATATAATCACATAGTATCAGTAGGTGAAAGAAGAAAATAAATCCTACTGGTGAAAGATTGCTGAAGAAATTCAAAGCATAATGAAAGTTTCTTTTATCTTGGAATCAAAGAACTTTTTTATCGCTTTAGTTTTTGGGAGACTATTAGATTAAAATGTAATAAATAAATAAGTATATGGAAGAAAAATAAATCTTTAAAGGAAGAAAAAGGAAAAATAGAACCAAACAATCAAATCATTTTCAGCATTAAAACCAATTTTAAATGCGACAGTATATTTTTCTGCCGATACGAAAACTTAAGAAAATAGACAGAAATCTGCATTGTTTCTCCTATCAATATACGACAAATGGAAAAACGATACAAGAAAATGTAAATTTAAAAAATTTGCGTAAGCGGAATAATTTCGAATGTTGCACAAACAGAAAGATACCATGCAGAGACATTGGATTTTTTTCGAAGCAAGAAATGCGAAAATTCAGCAGTGCCCTCATTGTGCTTCTAATAAGGAGGTCTTCCAAATTCTAGCTGGAAGGACTTCCATTTATAACAAGATAGTGAGAATGGCGTAATTCCTTATTATTTGTTTTCATTTAGAGGGCGAGAGAGAAGAAGCACGAAGCACTGTCGGAATAATTCATGTGTTAACGAATTATCGTCTGACATGTTTTCGTTGGGGTGCCATTGAAGAGACATAGGCGTTTTTATGAGAGAGAGGAAAAAAAAAAAAAAAAAAAAAAACCGAAAAATCCGTTATCCTATCAGCGGAATACGAACCACAGGCATTCCGACTGATAGTCCGATCTACTATCACTTACACCCCGAGTTCAAATTCTAGCTGGAAGAAGCTCCATTGAGCAATTTCCAGCTCAAAGAAGAATGAGATAATTTCTCATAATCAATACGGATATATAACTGATGATTCTAAAATTTTATTATCATTAAGACTGGAAAAAATACACGATTTAATTCATTTTCATACATTTTAAAAGGAGTTAAATTTTTCAGAGAGTTACTATAAAATATTTATTAGAATGTCAAATTTAAGCATTTATATTATTTATATAATAAAGGATAAATTTTATATTTATATAACAAAGAAAAATCGCTGATAATATCACTCTGATTTTAGTGGAGATATTTTAAGAAATAGATAAGTGAAAGCTAGAGGAGGAAAAAATATTTCAAGTTATATGTTTATCTTAAAAGTAACGAGAGAAAAACAATGTTAAAAGAAAAGGCACGCATATCGAAATTGTTCTCTGTACTGCTGACAAATTGTTATATGGCATGCATACTATAATGTTCATGAATAATTTATTGCTACTAGATTAATACAAGCATAGCATATTTCTAGGGACTGATTTGCTGTAATTTCCAATTTGATTTTTACATACTTTTATATTTAGGACACTAATAACATCACACTGAAGATTACTCAATGCAATAATTCCATTGCAGTTTTATAGAAAATTATAAAATTTTCAGTTTCTGTAAACAAATACATAATATTTCAATGACTCAGCAGGTAACATAATTTATTATCTTTCAAGTTTCTACATAATTTATTATCTTTCAAGTTTTTTTCGAAATCACCTCGGCAGATATAGAATCAGCCGCAGACTGTACTAACTTTAACAAGCGCAGTATCTGAGTGTTCGCATTTCTGTTTATAACTGCAATAAGAACAAGTATAAGTTTGAAAAGTTTACCAATGGCTCTGTGGATAAAAGAGATGATCATAAGTATTTTGACCTGGTTTAGGTTTCTGGTCAATACGTTGGCTGTAAGGAAGATTTCGTGATTTTTTCCATGTGAACTAGTTTTCTTTATAAATTCCTCTAAGTCTTTCGTTAAGTACATACAAAGTTGCTACATTAAACATTAGTAAGTGTTTACATAGGTAAACATTTTAAAAGCAACTAGCGTAAAGAAAGATTATTTAAATTATGTTTTTAAAATGCAAATTCAGAACACTGAAAACCAAACAGTAAACATTATAAGACTAATTTAATAATCTTTGGTTTGGTTTACTTGAAATCTTTACTTAAAAAAACGTTGAAATTTACAATGTTTACAACAAACTATTATTCTGCCATATTCATCGATTGCGTTAATCAAAATCTAAAATTATTTAACATAAAATGTAATTATCCGAAAATTATGTAAAATGAGAATTTTTTCCCACTATATCTGTAGCTTACAATGGCTAGAAAAAAAAGATAGCTCTAGATAATGAGTATTTCTACAATGAAAAAACTCTATTGACTAGAAATAGTCTTTGGAGACCTTAGTGTCAGTTAGCCTGCGGAGGTCAGGTTCCCTTCCAAGTCGTTTTCTTTTCCCAGGAGGCAGGAGTAGAAAGGATTCTTCCCGATTATTATTACTTTTAGCAAAGACGTTTACAATTATCTATTCAATCCTTGCTAATCAGACGAATTTGAGAAGAAAGGGAAAGTTGTAGATAAATTTTGCTTCTTCCAGTGCCAGTTACAAATCGTACAGTTGTTCAATAACACTTGAACTATATCTTTAACGTTGCATATTACTAAAATGTACTTGTTCTTTAAAGTCCTTGATCTGTTCTAAAAAAAAATACCACAGAAGTTTCAGAAGTGAAGTACAGTTTAAAGCTACTTAACATTTGTATGCATATAAAAAAGTAAAACTGTTTAAAATGCATATAGTTTAACGCTTCCTGTTTTATTTGGAATAATATTTCAAAAATAAAACTCGTGTTGGCTACGACCCAAGCAATACTTAACGGGATAAAGAGCCGTACTTTGATAATGCATTCAGTTTTCGTCGTTTTAATAAAATCCATTATGATACTTATGCTGGTAATTATAAACTGCATTTACCGATACAGAAGTATGATTAATACACTAATATCACAGAATATACGCTTTTTATGCTCTGACAAGTTTTGTCAAGATACCAATTTCTAGTTCATATACAAGTCGTAAATTCCCTAGCCAGATTCCTTTTTTTATATAAATAGATGCGTAGAGGACAAAATGGAACAGTTAATTATATTTTTTATTCTTTTACAAAATTTAATTCTTTTAGATATAATTTTTAACGGTAAACGATATTCTGCTAAGTTATAATACAAAAATTATTACTAATAATAATTTATATCCTAATATTTATATCCTCATTTATATCACTCAAAACAGAATTGGAAAACTCATTCAAATCATATTTAATCAAAACATTTTACGAAGTTATGGGAAAAAGGAATTTTGGAGTTTGTTTGATTTTTAACGGTGAATTCAATCATTAAAACATTTTTACCGTGTTTCCTCATTCATAAAACATTAGCAAAATAATTTACTAAATAATTCTTAGATGTAATAGTATTCTTGTTTATCTTTTGTTATATGACTAAAAATAAATAAAAAAGCGGCTGGTATTCAATATTTATTTTTATTTAATTACAAATACTTGGCTATTGGTACTTAAGACATAGTCTTTCCATATTATCACTTTTCTATTCGGCCTTGAAATTATGTTAACGACCTAATAGAATTCGGAAAATCCTATGATTGCATAAAACTGCGGGAGGTGCTAATAATGACAAATTTTAAATGAAAATAGAAATTTATTTAAATAAATTTATTTAAATTCTATTTGTGCGTGTCTGCTTTATGCATTTAATCTATCAAATGCAGAAAAGTGAGAAAAATCTATCCAACACAGAGAAATAATTCTTCTAGTCTGTGCTAAGATTGTATCAAATTCATTTAAACTTCAGTTTAAATTCGAAATGCGATCTCTCAAATCAACGAAGGAATACATTTTTGGCTTTAAATTCCACATTAGTAGCAACGGCATAATAGCTAAACGTACCCAAAATATTTGTAGAAAACCGCCAAAATTCTAGAAGTTGCTATAAAATCCCGAAAAATATTAGGAAGATTATTGCTTGCCATTTCCATGCTGAAAAGATCAAGCGTTTACGAGGATGAGCTCGACTGTTAACGAACAACTTGTGGAAAAAATTCAACGCTAAAATATAAATACGTATGCCAAATTTTCCAAAAATTCCTGATGAATATTGTACTCTCATAGTAAATATATATGGACTTATAATGTGATGAAAACAGTCGGTAAAAGAATGGATTAAAATTTAATTTTCAAAAATAAATTGGCCTACTAAAACTAAATAAAATAGATTAGTAAACAGTAAAAAATTGTGTAACAAAAAAAATAATGACCTTTCTTAAAATACTGCCCAATAAAACAAGTCGAATAATTGAAAATTTACAAGCTTGGAAGCTAAAATTCTAAAAAGATTTCGGAAAATTCGGCCGTCACATGTTAAAAGAAACAAGTTCACAGGCTACTAGTACAAAGAAAGAGGAGGGAGACGAAACGAAACGCAAGCCATTCAATACCGGGGAGGCAATTTTATGGCTTATCCATCACACTAAGGGGAAGCAAACATACTGCCTTAGGCTGGGCCATCTTAGAGAGATTTCAGAAAACGAAAGCGATTTTTTTGGACGGGTTTGTTGTCTGACAACACGGCCGTTTTCAGAGCATTTCGTTCCGAGAGGCGGACTCGTTGATGGGTTAAGTGATAGATATATTTACATGCTTGCTGAAGCATTATATTCTGTTTTTTTCCCTTCTATTAGTGTATAAATGTTTTCAAAATTTCGATGTTACGTTTTTCAATCTTTGTGTTTAGAAAAGGGATAAAGAATTCAAACTTTTATCTCCGAAAACAAAATTCTAAATCAGATTTCTAATGAAGAAGTGAAATTCTCTATAGCTTTATTTTCCGGACTAATTAAAATTAAGAAAAAGAAGAGAGGAAAAAAATAACTGATTTGGGTAAGCAGAATATTTAGCCATTCAGTATCTATTGATGGGAATGTATATAACTCTAATGAATAGTACAGAAATAAGATAAAGTTACGTTTCAGTTTGTAGGCCTTACATTTCAAAATGGTTTTAATACAGCTTAAAGCGCATAGCCAAAGATTATGCTCTCAACCGCTTTTTCAGTAATAACGTCAGAGAATAATTCTTACAGTTACAATGTTTTCAAATAATCCATTCCTTCAAAAGTAATCTATTGTACTAAGATAATGTGTTTTCGAGGGCAGAAAATGAAACAGAACGGCGAGATTCATCAGAGTATGATCCTGTAATGCTTTAACAAATCTTTCGCAGTCTTAAGTAATAGAGAAATGTGGTAGAGCTTCATCTTACACTATATTCTTGTATTCATATTATTTGTATTATGTGACTATGTGTCTCTATTCGATGTGTGGGAAAAAAACGTCTCCAACAGGTTTATATATACGATACCATTCAGATAAACGCAAAGGAAACCAACATTTCCATCTAGTAATATTCATTTTATTTTAATTATACCATTTTCTAGTCAGATAACCAATTTGTGAGCAAGATATTGCATCGTAACAGTGAATCATATTGCTGCCAAATTCCAAATATAAAAAACTAAAGCTCACGAATCACAAACCGAGAGTTTCTGTGAGATTTGTGAGGTGCGAAGGAATCTCTATTTTGAAAGAAATCGAAATTGATATAAATTCGCTTTATAACATATTATTCAGTTTATTTATCTAATTATATTATGATTCTGATGTAATGTATACACACATTTTAAAAGTTATTTCTTTCGCTCATTTCAATTTGTAATCTTGAATTTTTACACTGAAAAAATCCTGAGTAGAGACGGAAACTGTGGTATGTCAAACTGAATTTAAACAAGGTGAAAGCAAATGAAAAGCTAATGTACATACTACAATAGCTTTTAATTTGTTTAGAATTACAATCTTAGTAATGCAAATCATGCTGATTAACACATAATTAAAAGTGGATAAACATTCCTTTTTGAACGTTTCTTTGAACCTTGATATAAAGTTCTATGAATATCTGCAGTTGGATAAGACAGCTCAGGGTCAAACAAATTTTAAAATGAAATTTGTATAAATTAATTCCATGAGTTCAATTATGAAAGATATGCCGTGCAATATTTATTTGCACAATTTAAAGCCAGTAGCACAACATAAATTTATTGTTGAAAAATATTGTCATGTGTAAAGCTATGTGTTAAAAAAGTCAATAAACTGTGACTTTCCAGGTAAAACCGGAAGACCTCGCAGCCATGAAAGGCACTGAAAACATAGATCTGAACTACGAAAGAGTGTACTTAACTGCTGCTAAAATAATACTGGTATCTTAAAGTTAGCATGACTAATTACTAGCTAATAATATATCAGTAGTTACACTTACCGAGCAAAATATTATCAAATGCCGTCCATATACTAAGAATACCTTAAAGTTCTTGATAATAAAAATGTTGTTGATAATAAATTTTGGTAAAATGAAGCAGGTATATGATTTATTTGTTCTATTTTTCTTTTCCGGGTCTTGCTTCGTTTGGTCATTAAATCAATCGTTCTACAGTCGGTATCCAGTTCTGGCTCTTTTCGCAGTTCAACCGGTTTCCTTTTCGGGTTTGACAGTTCTTTTCCGGTTCCAGCTTGTCTTTCAGATTTGGAATCTTTTCCGTTTTTTGGTTCTTTTCCAGGTATTGCGTCTTTTCAGACTCCTCTATATTTTCCATTTCTGGCATCTTTTCCGGCTCTTGCTTCTTTTCCAGTTCCTTCTTCATTTTCAGGTCTCTCTTTTTTGGTTTTTGCAATTTTTCCCTCAACTTTTGCCTTTCCAGTTCATTTTTGTGTGCTTGTTTTAGCATCTCTTCAATATGTTTCTCCATTTTCAGTTCTTCTTTCTTTTCTAGTTTTTGTATTCCTTCCCGTATTTTCTTCTTTTTCAGTTCTTCTTTCTTTTCTAGTTTTTGAATCCATTCCAGTAATTGCTTCTTTTTCAGTTCTTTCTTCTTTTCTAGTTTCTGTTGCTTTTTCAGTTTTTGTTTGTTTTTCAGTTCTTCCTTCTTTTCCAGTTTTTGCTTCTTTTTCTGCTCTTGTTTCATTTTCAGTTCTTGCTTCTTTTCCAATTTTTGCTCCTTTTTCAGTTCTTGCTTCTGTTCTAATTCTAGTATCTTTTCCTGTTTTTGCTTCTTTTCTAGTTTTTGTATCTTTTCCAGCTTTTGTTTCTTTTTCAGTTCTTGCTTCTTTTCTAGTTTTTATGTCAATTCCAGTTTTCTCTTGTTTTTGAGTTCTTGCTTCTTTTCCAGTTTCTCCTTCTTTTTCTGTTCTTCCTTTTTATTCAGGTTTTGATTCTTTTCCAGTTTTTGCATCTTTTTCGGTTCTCGCTTCTTTTCCAGTTCCTTCTCGTTTTCCAGTTCTTTCTCGTTTTCCAGTTTTTGCTCCTTTTCATGATCACAAGGAGGATTTTCCAATCTACAAAGCAATCGGTATATCTTTATTTCAGTAGTGAAATAGTGAAGGTAATGCAATGACGATCACGTTTAACATGTACAACACTTCCATATTTAGATACTATATAACACTTTTGGCTCAGTTTCATAGGGAAAAACTTTCCGTAGATTATTGCCTGGCAGAATTGTTTTCTACAAAGGGTGAATTTGTTGTTTTCGTTGTTCTGACCTAAAGCCAAGCAGATAAGTTAAAGTATTTTGCGTTATTTGTATGCAATAAGCGGCCTCCATGAAACTCACGTAGAGCGTAATAATTTGCAAAGTTTCAGTGCCTTACTTTTCCTTACTTAATTTTTACATAAGTTGCAATAATAATAACAGAAATAATAAACAGGTGGCTTAAAAACAGAGGGAAACAATGACGAAAATTGCAAAATAGGAGGAAAAAAGGAAACTAAAATGAAAAGGGAAACAACTACAAACAAAGGATTTAAAAAGCATTTTAGAAGATATACAGGTAACGTTCTTTCTGAATCAGCAAAACCTGCATTTTAACGAGTCTCTTTGCATCGCTGGCTGCACAGATTTCAAATTTTCTCTCGTTATTCCAAATTCGGATCATATTGCTGGTCTTTTTCGTCGTCCAGCAGAGCCGCACTAGGATTTTTGCCACCATTTGTTTTCAATTGAAACTTTTATTCTTATTCTTCAGTTGCATTCTTAAAGTTTATTTATTTATACAGGAAGAAAGAAAGAAATCTATCAAATCAAAGTAAATTAGGAAAAGATATACCTGTTTTCTGATATATTTATTGTTCCCTGTAATTTCTTTTGCCTGTTCCATTAAATTTATTGAAGGAAAATTTACAAAGTTTTTCAAAATGTATTTCCTAAATCCTTATGCGAATTTAGCCCTTCTGATCATTTCGGCCACACTTTAATGGCTTTTACAATTTGATGTTTGAATATTGACAGCTGCCTATACTGAAATATGTTCTCCATTGTCCTCGAAAAAAGAAAAATTAAAGTTCCAGGAAATTTTGCAATGAAGGACACATATATCTTATTTCAAGGGCAAGAGGAAAAGAAAAAGATATTTTCGGATGGGAATATGTAGCATTTTAAACACCGTGTTTGTAAATGTCACCATATAGTAGCAACACTTGAGTCATAAGCAATTATACACATATATGAGAGAGACGACGATGACGAAAAATTAAATGGCAAAACATGGCCGAAAACAACTGGTCGGTGCAAACAACACAAAACACAAGAAAGATCGGACACCAGTTATGCTTAACACAAGAGAAATTAAAAAGTAGAAACAAAATTAGACACTTATGGACCTCAAAAAAGGTGTTCGAAATTACGACCTGCACCCTGTTGCAGGTATCCCATCTCTCGCATATCCAACATGAGATGTTCTGGAAAATACCGTGCATCCCCAGGACTTTCCCAGCACCTGCCACAATATGTGCCACAAGTTCCTGTTGGACTTCTAACTGGGGTTTCGTGCATTTATGTGTTGAAGTACCCCGAGACGAACTGATAATGCAGGTTAGGTCTCGTGATCTTGCTGAACAATCCACTAGACTATCCCTACCAAACCCATGTTTAGGATACGTTCCGAAGGAACTTTCGAATACTTTCTTTGATGGCGATCCCCTGCTTTTGCTCTTATTTCTTGGTTTCCGCTGCGCTAAGGAAAATAAACAAATATCTTTACAATGTTCGTACCCTCTTTTTCTTGTGTTGTCTCTCGTCACTATGGGCCAGGAAAGCGTTTCCGACAATGCATTGCAATAAAAGATTATATATATATATATATATTGTTTATATATATATATATATAATCGTTTATAAGATTATATATATATATATATATATATATATAATCTTATAAACATATGTTACCGTGAAAGTCCGAAATTGGAGAATATCGACTTTCACCGGAGAATGTCAACATTCACCAAATACGTCGGTGAAAGATCAAATATTGCATTACATTCTTCTACATTCGGACCCTCACCGGTGTATGTCGATAATCACAGATATGCTGTGCTGTAGATTGAAAAGACCGGAGTATACGTACACACTGTTATTGCAAAAGGAAGTGTTCCACAAATAAATGCAGTTGTAAAAGCAAGGGCCTCTTGTGCAATTGAAAGTGTTATATATTATATACATATATATATATATATATATATAATCGTATAAACATATGTTACTGTGAGAGACCGAAATTGGAGAATGTCGACTTTCGGAAGCCCTCTTTCTTTAAGTTAAATACAGTTATTGTGAAAAATTTGACTCTTCCAAAGATTGAAGTTAGAGTTTTATAAAAGATTTTGCAGCTATTGTTGAACCATTGTTAAAATTAAAAAGGAAAAAGGCAAGATTCTCGTGGACGTCCGAAGCCAATAGTGCTTTCGAAAAATTAAAGCAAGCATTAACGCAAGCCCCTGTTTTGAAATTTCCTGAAAACGATGAGAATTTAGAAATTTCAGTGGATGCTTCGGATTATGCGCTAGGAGCGGTACTTTCGCAAAATCAGCAGCCCGTGGCATTTTTTAGTAGAACTTTAAATCAAACACAAAGAAATTATTCCGCGACTGAGAGAGAGGCACTTGCAGTTCTGTTAGCAGTGCAAAAGTTCCGAGTCTATTTTGGAAAGGATCCAATAACAGTGCATTCTGATAATGCGGCGGGAACTAGATTGTACTCAGGGAAAAACTTATCCCCAAGGTTAATAAGATGGGCACTAAAGTTACAAGAGTATAATCTGGTAACTAAGCACACGCTCCGGAAAGGAAAATATCGTAGCACATGCCCTATCCAGAATAAAAATAGATGAAGAAGGTAATACTGTAAAGGTGGCAATGCTCACAGAATGTAAGTTGCATTCCCGAGAACCTGTGATAACCGAACTGGGTAAGGATCCTGAATTTAAAAATATTTATGATTATTTAAAGGATCCTGAAAATTTTAGCCACCAAGATATTGTGGCGATAAGAAATAGGGCGGCCCATTACGAATTAATAGATGGTCTATTATTTTATACAAAAACTACGAATTCCAACAACGAATTTCGACCTGTTATCCCAGCTAGTCTTAGATTAAATATACTGCAGGAGTTACACGACTCCCCTTTAGCTTCTCATGCTGGTATTCGAAAAACCATCCAACGCGTACGCGAAGCAGTTTATTTTCCTGAGCTGCAAAAGTTAACAAGGGCGTATGTCCATTCCTGCCCAACATGTCAAGCAGTTAATTATATTAATTTCCGCCCGGCCGGGTTTCTAAATAGTATTAAATCGGAATTTCCAAATGAAATAATTGGCATCGATTTATTGGGCCCTTTCCCAAAAAGTCAGTTAAATAAAAGTCGCTATCTCCTTGTTATGGTTGATCATTTTAGTAAGTGGATCGAAATTGTTCCCTTAAAACGAGTCTCCACGAAATTGGTTACTGATTCTATTTTAAATAAATATATTTTAAAATACGGGGCGCCCCCAAAGTAATATCGGATAATGGTCCTCAATTTGTAAGTAATATATTTGAAGACATGTGCCAAAAACTGGGCATACGTCATTTAAAAATGGTCCCGTATCGGCCGCAATCAAATATAGCGGAACGGGTCAATAGAAATATATTGAAAATTGTCCATAGTTATGTTAAAAATTTTCATAAAAGCTGGGTTAACTATGTCAATGAATTAGGTTTCGCCCTTAGGACCGCAAAATATGATACGACGGGCAAAACTCCTGCTGAGTTATTTTTAGGCAGAAAGATTATAATGCCGTTAGATTAATTATTTTATGTTCAACAAAGAGCCCCAGAATTTAAAATGGGCAATATAGAAAAATAAATTAAAGAAGCAAAAAAGAACACTGAAGTAGCACACAGAAACCAGAAGCTAATTATGATATGAAACGACAAGGAGTAACTTATAAAGTAGGAGATGAAGTGTTAAAAATTAAGCATTAACTTTCTTAAGCACCAGAAGATAAAACTGCCAAATTTTATCCACGATTTGAAGGACCATATGTCATAGAAAAAGTAACTCAGGCTTAGTGGTGTTAAAAGCCAGGAATGGTGAAACCTGCACCGCAAACGTAGACCAGATAAAACCATTTTATAATCGTAATAAAATGCCAATATTTCAAGATCTTTTGCAGGATCCGGCACGGCAGGCACAAGCTCCAGAGGTGGAACAACGACAATCCCAAGGGCAAGCCATTAGTAGACAGGAGCAATTGAAAAGAAAGTTCCTGCGTTGGAAAATTGAAGGTAACATAAAAAGAAGTCGTTCCACCGACCAGAAAAGAGAGGGCACGACCACCCCCAGAATGAAGAAGGGAGAAGTACGACTAATGCAAAGAAAGCCAGGAGAAATGACAGCAACTATAACACGGCTCCAAAACAGAAGATCTACCCATCGGATAGGAGTCTACGCAGCAAATGTCGACGAATTGATGAAGGAAGACCAGCTGCAGATGCAAAGGCGCAAGAAAAATTTGAACAGCCAGCAACGAGATCCAGGCAAAACGAGAGACAGTTGCCACGGTTCCGCCAAGACCAGCTGCCATCAAACGGCCGAGACCACAGGCAGATGCTAAAGAAAAGGTCTTCAAGGGTGACCGAACTGGAAGAAAAAGAAAGCTTATGGAGGAAGGACCCGAAGGGCGAACCCGCACAAGAAGGAAGATCAAACAGACCGTAGTCTTCGCTACCTTCCAGGACTCGGCAGAAAAAAGGATGTCTGAATATCACAAAGATAAGTAAAACTTTATGTTACTTTGAAACCATAAGTTAATTTTTCAATCTTACTGCAAGTGGCAGAATTCAAGAATTTTTACCTCATGTGAGGCCTACCTTTATCGCCAAAAAGGCGAGAAAGGAGTTGTTACCTATTTTGGTATTGTTTTTCAATTACTCGCGAGTAAAACTAAAAGTAATGTATAATAGGAATGTGTAAATACTTGAATATTGAAAAAGCATTGATAATCTTTGAGAAAGGTACCTTAAGAAAATTGTAAAAATTATTGTATAAAATTTTATTTAGAAGATTCTGGCAAGAAAGAAGTTTTAATCTGAAAGACTTTTGAAATGTAAAATTTCAATGCAGAAGAATTGGCACTTGCTTGGAAAAGAATAGAAGTTAACAATGTACTACTAATGTATGTTTTAAAATGCGTAAAATTAATGGCATGTTAATATGTCCTTATATACAATATGAACTGTTATCTTAAAAGTTAAGAAATATTGTGATATGTTAAAAGTAAAAATATTAGAGTAATGCCAAAAATTTTAACTTATTCGTGTGACTGTAAAAAGAGCAAATTATTGTGAATATGTGATAAAAGTTGAATGAATGTAGTTAGGCTCTCTGACGCTACACTTCAGAGTTAGCCACTTTTCATAATAGTACCTCAGGGTTTAGAGATGAATATAAGGTGTGTTCTGAGGTCTTGTTATGTTGAATTTTAACACGTTAGTGTTTTGATTGCAGGCGGTAGTGTTGAACATTTGTACATAAACACGCTCGTGTTTGGTGTTTTTCTTTACAACACAAGTCAGAGAGCACGGGGAGATAATTAAATAACGTCATGAATGAACTAAGAATTTTAAAGGAGAAATAAAAATATTCATGTTACTTGCCATTTGATTGTGTAACATTTCATTAAACTAGTTTTCCTTCCATAAGGAACCAGATTTCAACTAAGAAACTCCTGTTTATAGATGCAGTACAGATAAAAATACTTGTCCATAGAGATGATAATGTAAAAACGACTTTTTAATATCTAGTTTCTAGAGAGAAATGTTTGTAAAAGATTGGCCTCGCGTTAGATTCTAGAGCTAAAAGTTTTCAACAAGGTCGTTTTAGGCCTCAGTTTCAAACTAATTAACTCTGGCGGGTAGTATGTAAAGTTCCTAAGTTTTACTAACGTTTTTGATGTCATTTAAAACGCTTAATTACAGGGCCGTAGTACAATACACAACCTCCCCCAAGCCCAGAAGTATAGCGATATACAATAGTGACGGGATCGAAGATTCTTTGGAAATAATCGTTGTCATCGAATGACATCCATATTCTATTTAAGTAATCGTAGTCATCGGCTTTTAATATTCTTTGCAAATGATCATTGTCATCAAATAATCGTTGTAAAGAATTATTCTCATCGGATAATCATTGAAAATAATCCTTGTCGTTACATAAAGGGGCATAGTAGCTGATGTATAAAGGATTGTACTCAAATTCTAATAAAAAGAATCGCATATGTATGCAATTTATCATATGATCATTACTTATAGCAATGATTCTTATATGTTTTCGACCTACGGCTCCTAATGACGCCGCGGAAAATTTGCGCTACAGTGACAAAAAGAATATTTAAAAATACAATAAAAGCTTGAAAGCTAGGGAAAATGTGTGAATTTATTTTCCTTTTATTTAAATGAAGCTTAATGTTTTTAAAGGAAATTGAATATTGTAAACAGGAATCAGCAGTTTAAATATATGTGGGATTTTGCCTCTTTGTTTTTTTTTTTCCTTCGTAACATCATATCCTCCGGAACGGGGGGGGGAGATTTGAGTTTAGAAGGAGGTACCCTCGGATTTCAAAAATTCTTGGTAAAACTTTTCGACTATTGTTATCTTCCTACGACTATCACTCGAGATGTTATATAAAATTTCGGAAAGCGCTGGAGATCAAATTGCTTTATTTAGAAAAATGATGGCTCTTCTCACTCTAAAATCGTATTGTTTAAGAGAAATTTTTAAGTTAAAAAAATATGAAATAAATAGTATTGCCAAACTCGAAACTTATTGTTATTATTTACGGTTATATTCTGAGTTGAAGAAAGCACGTGATTCCATATAACGTCACTGTATGTCGAAAAATATTTCGTTAATTTCAGTATTTTAAATGAATAGCTGCTTTTGGCAACTTTTATGTTTCACCTTTAGATACGTGACACGATATGCTATCGCTACGTTAATTCTTTTATTGAGATTTTGCAAATTTGTTATATTAAAATTAATTTAAATCATATCTTCAAATGTATTACCCCAAGTGTCAAAGGTCTTTGTTTCCTGACTTGGCAAGAAAAATTTATTTACGAATAGCTGGTTGCTTGGAAAGAATGAATACATTTTCTTCATAATGAAATGTTTCTATGCATTTTATGCTATTCTAATTTTATTTATAAAAATTTAATTTCTTTTATTGTATAGTTCCTTTCTGAGTAGAAGTTTAAACTTCTGTAGGTATTTAACATATTTTAGATGCAATGTTACTTTACTACAGTTACATAAATTTTTTTTTTCAATTTACTAGAATGTCTGCACGCAAGAAGACAGCGCAAACGTTGCAGCGAGCTACAGAAAAAATGAAGTAAAAAGAAAGCACTAGGAGACTCAGCAGGCAAGTACAAGAAACTTGTCGCAAGTAAACGAAGGATACAAGACTGTCCGCGTCATCGTCAGATTCGACAGGAAATACCAGAACAGCTCAAGAAGCTGCATAAACAACTCAAGACGCTGCAGATTACGGACAATTTCGGTTCGAAGACGCAGAGCTCATACGAGGAAACAAGCTTCGCATGAACGCATCACGACATACACGTAGTACTCTTCACAATGCAGGAAGTTTACTTTGAGCAACACACTGTATACGTAGAGCTCGTAGACATATATAGTAAAGATTTTGCTTTGTCAACAGCCCCCTAGTAAAATGTATGAAGTTTATATTGTCATCTCACAATACCTGAAAGAAATTTTTCTATTTACTTCTTCATTTACTATTTTCTTACATTTCTTATCAGTAATCCTGTCTATATATTATAGATATCAAAATCAGAAAAAATTAATTAATTATCTTTAAATGTATCTAAGTGATGAATACTTCGCCCCTGTTCGTACCGAAACAACACGATGTAATTGTAGATACCTAGAAACTAAATGTATTTAGCAGGCTGTACAGCAAGCGACAACTATAAATGGTGATAACACAAGAATGTTATATAATGTTATATACTGGCAGAATTTAAAAAAAAAGAACATATACATCAGTGTTTTAAAAATACGAATTTTGCATCAAATTGCAAAACAAATATCTTAAAATCTGCCTTTCCATGCATAAGATTTCAGCATTCGGAGAATTATATTTTCGTAAACGGTTTAGTAAAAATAACAAAAATTATTTCCTTGAGAAATGGATAATCTTGGTATGAATACGAATTACGCCAAGACTACTCGTCAATGGTTGTTTTGAACACGTCCTTAATGTATATATATAACCCTTAAAAACGTAAAGTGAGTGAATCTACTATTCGAGTGTGTCTTTATATCTTGAGTATTTAAGAAATAAGAATTGCATTTATGTATCTCGATAAAGCTAACGCTATTGCCCGAATAACAACGTTTATTTAACACTTGATATAACCAACTTCATATATATCTTGAAATAAAACATAAATTTCCTAATCAGATACTACCAATTGCAGAAAAAATACAAAAATAATGGAATTTCTAATAACACTACAAGTAACATACCGAGGAATAAATTGCGCTGCAAAACTGATGCAATCTACAATATGTAAACCACAAAATTTATGTACCGCTATAGAAATGCAATGGAATGAGAAATGAAACTGTGATGAGATTTATAATGAAAAATTTACCATAAACTATTAGTATATCATATAGGTAAATATATACTTTTAATACTATTCATTTAAATATGTTCAAACGTTCATAATATTCTTTACTTACAAACGCTTCTTCATCCATCGAAGCATAGCACAAGCCATTCTCAATTCAGTGCTGGTGCACGTCAATAAAATAAGGATAAATCCAAATTTTTACAAAAAATCAATCGCTTTGACTCGTTTCTCAAAAAACGTATATCTACAAATGCAGTATTAATATATCACATCAATATAATTCGGGATCATAAAATCACCAAACAACGCATTAAACGCAAAAAATCGCATTAAGCCAGAATGAAGAATTTTCACTCTTACAATGACTTTTACAACAATATATAATAGAATCGAATTTCTAAACTAAGTGTTCATTGTTACACCATACTTCATTCTTGGGGAACCTTTCATGGTTGTTCAGTAATTCTAACTGTTAACTGGTGTAAAAAGAATTATGATTTCATATATATGCACAGACTTATATATGTATTATATTAACACGTATCTGTAGTAACATACATCATCTTATATTATACGTATTCGCATAATTCTAAATTAATTACACTAGTCAACATAATTTGTATATTGATAGCAGCACAGTTTTAAAATTATTTATTACTCTCTGCTTGCTAACGATTATATAATTAAGTACAGTGGTACCTCGACATACGAGTTTAATATGTTTCGTAACCTTGCTCGTATCTCAAAGCAATTTTCCGCATTGAAAGTAATCGAAATGCCATTAATCCGTTCCAGCTCCCAAAACACGACCTCAGCTGTTTTTTTAAGTGTTTTTGAATAAGAAAAATGTAGTTTCTTATTCAAAAACAAGAAGAAACATTTATTTATAAATAACAAATACATATTCTATAAAAACATAATTAAAAGAAAAAGTGCCTACGGAAGCGCTTAATTTTTGTTACTGGTCTTCGCTCTTTTTGTCATGATCTGCTCATTTTCACCCGCAGTTCGTTTAAAAAAACTGTCCAAGGAGGTTTGTTTCTTCCTACCTGTCAAGGTATTGCGGAATCGAGTTAGGCAAGTTTCGTTGAACAACTCCGATTTAGGACTAGTTGCAACTTTTTCGCGGTGATTTTTATCCACGAACTCTACAACTTTATCCCACATTCTCAAGATCTGTTTTATATCTCTTGTAGGGATAACCTCCTCCATCTCTGGCTCCTCTTCAAAACTAATTTTTCGTTGAACCACCGTATGCTGCTGCAAATGCAGATCGTGTAACTCTTCGGTTGTCAGCTCCTGAGACTGTTCCTCTACGAGTTCGTTCACATCTCTCTCCTCCACCTCCAGACTCATGGATTTTCCCAGAGAAACAAGCTCCTCTACCACTGACACTTTGGGTTCCAATCCTTCGAATTCTCTTTCAGCTACAGCCTCAGGCCACAGCTTCTTCCATGCAGACGTTGTAACACCCAGCCAGGCCTGTACAATAATTCTTAGGCACATCACGATGTTAAAGTAGTTTTTCCAGAACTCTCGAATGGTAAGGTTTGTGTTCTCTGTCACCTCAAAGCAGCGGCGAAAAGTGTGCTTGGTGTACATATTCTTAAAATTAGAAATCTCCTGCTGATCCATGGGCTGCAGGATAGGAGTGGTGTTGGGTGGTAGGTAGGGAAATTTTATATACTTGAACTCTTCGAGTAAATCATCTTCGAGATTTGATGGGTGAAAAGGGGCATTGTCGAGGCCAACACAAGAACAGAACACCAGAATTATCCACTCCACAAAGAAGTTCATTCTGTCCCACGCCTTCGGATTTGCCCTCCACATATCTTCTTAAAATTATAACTGGCAGGTTTTCTTTTAAAATATTATATGACTTAAAGCCTCTGGGGTTTTCCGAATGGTATACTAGCGGAGGCTTGATTTTACAGTCGCCACTCGCATTGACGCAAATTGCTAGATTTAATCTATCCTTAATGGGTTTGTGACCTGGCATCTTCTTCTCTGCCGTTATGTAAGTTCTATTCGGCATCCTTTTCCAGAAATGCCCTGTCTTGTCACAGTTGAGGACTTGCTGGGGGGATGTATCCTTTGGCTACTATCTGTTCGGAAAACATTTTGATGTAAACATCAGCTGCCTTTACATCCGGATTTGCTGCCTCAGCATGCCTGACGACGGAGTGAAGGTCGGTCCTTTCCCTAAAGTTGTCAAACCAGCCCCGACTGGCTTTAAACGGGTCTTCCAATTCCACGTTTGTAGAAATGTGTGGGATCTTCTTTAGAAAATAACCGTAAATCGCTCATAAATAACTCGTAATAGTGCTTTCTCACATATGATGCTTTGTGTTAAGGGTGCTCCTTGAAGCTGCTTCTCTCTCACTCACACCATCAGTAGTTTCTCCATGTCTTGACGGAGAGAGGTCGGAGCTTAAAAATTATTGTAACGGCCTTAGTTGGCGTTATACTTTATCAACTCCTTTTGTTCAAGCACAGTAAATATCATTGATGTGTTACGCCCGTACATCCTCCCCAAGTCAATTACTCGCACACCTTGCTCATGGTTTTCTATTATTTAACGCTTTAATTCAATAGACATCATCATCTTCTTTGGACCCAGGGTTATAAAAATAAATATGATAATGTTTTCTAAATGTACAAAAAGCAAAAAACGCGAACCCAACTTATCAAAAATGCTTCCAAAACGAGGGAAACAAGCACTCAGACTGAGGACTAGTCTGAGGTGGGAGAAACTATTAGACGCTGCACACGACTTCTACATGCGCGCGCATGTTTCGGTCGTGTACAGCGGTGTAGTGTGCGATTCCTCGTATCTCAAATCTTGCTCTCGTATCAAAGCAAAAACATCGCTCGCTCGGTAGCTCCTGTCTCAAAACACTCGTATGTTGGGGCACTCGTATATCGAGGTACCACTGTAAATACAGTTTATAGTTTTTTTAATGTGACAATCATTATAAGCCATGTACATTTTTCCTTGTGGCTTCATTTGTTTTCTCTTCCAAAATTTCGAACGTCCAACAATTTTGTCAGTTTCGGGCTTTTTGTATGGAGAGTGAAAAAATGAGATAAGACCAGAATGAACTTCAGTTCTGAACTTTGCAGTTCAGCATAGAGTAAGGAGTATTGACAGATTTATGTTCGCTCTTTACGTGCGCTTTTCATCGTATTTTCTTCATCATTCTCAGCACTTTAAAGTGATAACTACTAGCAGTGTTCCTTTATATTTCGTATATTTTTGGAATTATAATTTTTTACTCGTACTTTTCGAAAAACTCCAGAATTGTTTAGTGTTTTTTCGGGACAAATAAATTCTAACAAGCTACCAGCTCTTCCGCATGCTTTACGAACCTTTATGCCAGGAACAATTTTGGGTGTTAGAAGTAGGACAGAATGCTAGTGACAAGAATAACTGAGGAGCATCTGAGGCAGCTTGTGACAGTCTTTGCTGCGTTCCAGGAAGATATAAAAGGAGAGGTTGATTCCTTTACAGAAGAGATAAATGCGTCCAACAAAAGAGGGAAAGGGGAAATAATACCAGTTCAAGGAAAGATGGAATCTATCCAAAATTGATACTTAAGCCAGTCAGGAAGAAATAAAAGACAACAGTAGAAGATTTTCGAGGATTTTGAAAGCAGAAATAATATGGTCGAAAGGAGAGTTAGAGAAACTGGAGAACGTGTTTCTGTTGTCAAACAGCAAATCAAAGAAAGAGTTAATGCTGTCAAACTACAAATGAAAGGAAGAGTTTCTGATGTCGAACAACAAATCGATGACAGAGTTTCTGCTGTTATCGCCAAAGAATCTGACAGCTTGAACACATTCATAATGACAACTGGAGACGATTCTGATACCTTTAAATTGGTACCTATGTTTTCCGACACATTTCTCTTGTTTTCCACGTGTGATGGAAAAAACATTTGGCATATGTACAAGGCTCAGTTCTGTATAGCTCCAAATGGAAATGGGAAGGATTCCGAAGACAATCCTGTAATTTCGCAGCTTCTCTGAGAATAGAAGAAGACGATATCGGTCCCACTCTTCTAGAAAACCAGAGGCTAGGTTTTGATGCTGTACCTGGTACGCGAAAGCTCTACTAAGAAGTGTTTAAAAGGCTATAGAAGGCTGCAGTTAATATCTCGATAGCAGAAGCTCACCAAAATAATCCAGTAGCTCACCACTCATATCGAAATGCTCTCCCATCTCTCCTTTTTTGACTGCTCAACAGAAATACGTGAAGTACAATCCATGAAATACTTCCTCGGTGGCATACGGGAACCTGAGGTATAGAAACAACTGCGAATAGTGGATCTCAAGGATTTAAAAAAATGCCTAGAGTGTACGCCATGAAAAACGTGGCAGTTCTTTCAGAAACTTGCACACACCATTGCCCAATCGCAACTACTCCAACCCAGAAGCTAGTGGACAAGTGACAGCTCGTCCAGGCAGTCTACCCACTTAAGTAAGTGCCTTGAGGCGGAACAGACGTCAGACGAAAGCGACCTTACTATGCTAGAACTGCAGTGGTGATGAACACTTACGAAAGAACTGCAGAACACATTAGGACACAGAAGATAATGCTGCTAATCAGCAAGAAGTCACGAAAACAAATCGTGGATGCTGAGCGGAATTTGCCAGAGATTGCCAGATATTGAGAAGTCCCACATAAAATCCTTTCAGATTTCGGTTATGGTTGGTGGCAATAATGGACTTTTCAATCACGAGCCATACAAATAGAGTTCCCTTAGTATAACAATCGATACATGAGTAATTTACCATCATCCAAAACCTCAAGTCGAGATGATAGAACCAGCATGAACAGAATTTTCCTTCCAGGATTATAGCTGAAAACAGAAATTTCCGGTAAGGCATTATGTAATATGCTAAGAACGTTAAGAGCACGAAATGAGTAATAATAATATGTTCTTTCGTTGAATTATCAAGGCCGTCATTCCGGTGACGGTTGAAACGTAAGTGCCAAAGCTAAAGTCATTGGGGAATGCGAAGTGGTTGCATTACGTTCTCCATTGAACTACGTTAAGGGGTCTCGTACACCTTAAAACCCTCAAATTCTCTGAATATGAACCTGTTGTAAGAATTGGGATAACATATTTATTTTTAAAGCTATTACTTCCAGTTTTTTACAGCTGACTACATAGCACAGCTGAATTAGTAAGCAAATAGTTTGTGTTGCCACAAATGTTTTTATAATTTAATCTTCTTTGTGAGGTAATTTTTTATATGTTCACGTAATACTCCCACTTTGCGTGCACAATTTAAAACATTCTGTTATATATTTTAACTTCATAGTTAATATACAGCTTGTATAGCATCTAAAGACTACTATGAACCAAAAATCTTAAGAATTTCATGTTAAATTCTCATTTTATTTAGAACTAAATTTATACGATGCATTTTAATAAAAAATTTTTAATATCTTCATGCGTAAAATTTTTGACTATTAAAATATTCAATATATTTTTGGTTCAGTTAGATGATAATACTCATATAAAGAAGTCCATTAAATGTCCGTATCAAGGACGGACAATCTGCAAGCACATATTATCTTAGGAATAGATTTTCTTTCAGAGGCACAAGCAACGCTAGATTTTAATGAAGCGTCCCTTAAGCAGACAATGAAACCAGTTCGTGAAGAAAAGGCTGAACCGCCGATGTTAAACCTTGACCATCTGCCTAATGAAGAGCAACAAAGAATCCGACAAGTGGTAAGTCAATTTGCTTCGTTATTTAGTGATATTCCAGAATTTACTCAGGTTACTAACCATAGTATTGACACCGGAGATTCAATGCCAGTTCGCCACAAAGCATACCGGTATGATAAGAATAAGGAAAAAATTATAGAATGGCATATCACGGATATGCTACGTAAAAAGATCATAGCCCATCTCAAGTAGTTATGCTAGCCCGGTGGTTTTATGTAAGAAAAATAATGACTATCCATTGACACATCCAAAAAGGTGGAGATTCGCAATTGACTACCGTAAATTAAACTCCATAACTAAATATCCGGTATATCCGTTACCTATTATTGAAGAAATTCTAAGGAACATAACATCCACCAAATATATGACGACTTTAGACTTAACGACTGGTTATTTTCAAATAGGGGTTAGGACTGAGGACGTGCCTAAGACTGCTTTTATAACCAAGTCTGGCACTTATGCATTTCTGCGTATGCCGTTTGGCCTTTCAGGAGCACCGGCAACATTTCAGCGATGTATGGACATTGTGTTAAGGCCTGTTCATGGAAAGTCCACATTTATCTATTTAGAGGATATCATTATTACTAGTCATAATCTCGACCAACATGTACAGGATTTAAGACAGGTGTTTTCTTTATTAAATGAGGCCGGTCTAAAAGTTAATGTCGAAAAGTGCAAATTTGCAGCACCTGAATTAAAATATTTAGGTTACAAAATATCTCAGAAAGGAATAGAGACAGACGAATCAAAAATAATCGCTGTACAAAAGTATCCGATTCCAAACACGGCGAAGAAGCTTTCTTCTTTTCTAGGACTTTGTTCATATTATAGGTCCTTTATAAAAGATTTTGCAGCTATTGCTGAACCATTGTTAAAATTAAAAAGGGAAAAGGCAAAATTCTAGTGGACGGCCGAAGCCAATATTGCTTTCGAAAAATTAAAACAAGCATTAACGCAAGCCCCTGTGTTGAAATTTCCTGAAAAGCATGCGAATTTAGAAATTTCAGCGGATGCTTCGGATTATGCGGTAGGAACGCTACTTTCGCAAAATCAGCAGCCCGTGGCATTTTTTAGCCGAACTTTAAATCAAACACAAAGAAACTATTCCGCGACCGAGAGAGAGGCACTTTCAGTTCTGTTAGTAGTGCAAAAGTTCCGAGTCTATTTTGGAAAGGCGCCAATAACAGTGTACTCTGATCATGCGGCGGAAACTAGATTGTACTCAGGGAAAAACTTATCCCTAAGGTTAATAAGATGGGCACTCAAGCTACAAGAATATAATCTAATAATCAAGCATACCCCCGGAAAGGAAAATATCGTAGCAGATGCCCTATCCAGAATTAAAATAGATGAAGAAGGTAATACTGTAAAGGTGGCAATGCTCACAGCATGTACAATAAATTCCCGAGAAACTGTAGTAACCTGAAAATTTTAGCCACCAAGATATTGTGGCGATAAGAAATAGGTCGGCCCATTACGAACTAATAGATGGTCTATTATTTTATACAAAAACTACGAATTCCAACAACGAATTTCGACCTGTTATCCCAGTTAGTCTTAGATTAAATATCCTGCAGGAGCTCCATGACAGCCCTTTAGCTTCTCATGCTGGTATTCGAAAACCTATCCAACGCGTACGCGAGGCAGTCTATTTTCCTGAACTGCAAAAATTAACAAGGGCGTATGTCCAGTCCTGCCCAACGTGTCAAGCAGTTAATTATATTAATTTCCGCCCGGCCAGGTTTCTAAATAGTATTAAATCCGAATTTCCAAATGAAATAATTGGCATCGATTTATTGGGCCCTTTCCCAAAAAGTCAGTTAAATAAAAGTCGCTATCTCCTTGTTATGGTTGATCATTTTAGTAAGTGGATCGAAATTGTTCCCTTAAAACGAGCCTCCGCGAAATTAGTTACTGAGTCAAACCCTACTTTGATCGTAATAAAATGCAAATATTTACAGATCTTTTGCAGGATCCGGCACGGCAGACACGGCAGGCACAAGCTCCAGAGGTGGAACGACGACAATTTCAAGGGCAAGCCTTTAACAGGCAGGAGCAAGTGAAAAGAAAGTTTCCCTGCGGGAAAATTAAAGATAACAAGAAAAAGAAGCCGTTCCACCGTCCAGAAAAGAGAGCTCACGAACACCCCCAGAATGAAGAAGGGAGAAGGACGACGTATGCAAAGAGAGCCAGGAGAAATGAAGGCAACTGTAATCCGGCTCTAAAACGGAAGATCTACTCATCCGACAGGACTCTCCGCAGCAAATGTCGCCGAACTGCGGAAGGGCCACCAGCGGCGGAGGAAAAGATACAAGGAAAATTTGAACGGCCAGCAACGAGGTCCAAGCAGGAACGCGAAAGAAGTCTCCCGGTTCCGCCAAGACCAGCTGCCGTCAAACGGCCAAGACCACAGGCAGAGGCGAAAAAGCAGGTATTCAAGGGTGACCGAACTGGAGAAAAAAGAAAGCTTCTAGAGGAAGGCACTGAAGGGCGAGCCCGCACAAGAAGGAGGATAAATAAAACGAGAATCTGCGCTACCTTCCAGGACTGGGCTCAGAAAAGAATGTCCGAATATAACAAAGATAAATAAAATTTTATGTTACTTTGCAAACTTAAGTTAATCTTTCATTCTTACTGCAAGTGGCAGATTTCAAGAAGTTTTACGTCATGCGAGGTCTACCTTTATCGCCAAAAAGGCGAGAAATGAGTTGTTACCGATTTTGGTATTATGTTTTTCAATTACTCGCGCGTAAAACTAAAGTTGATGTATAATAGGAATATGTAAAGACTTAAATATTGTAAAAGTTATTGTATAAATTTTATTTAAAACATTCTGGCAAGAAAGAAGTTTTAGTCTGAAAGACTTTTTGAAATGTAGTATTTCAATGTAGAAGAATTGGCACTTGATTGATTTCAAAAGAATAGAAGTTAACAATGTACTACTAATGTATGTTTTCAAATGCGTAAAATTAACGGCATGTTAATATGTTCTTATATACAACGTGAACTGTTATTTTAAATGTTAAGAAATACCGTGATATGGTAAAAGTGAAAGTAATGTTAAACATTTTTTTTATTCGTGTGATTGTAAAAAGACCAAATCATGGTGAATATGTGTTAAAGGTTGAATGAATGTAGTTAGGCTCTCTGACGCTACACTTCAGAGTTAGCCACTTTCAGAATAGTACCTCAGGGTTTAGAGTTGAAGTTAGGGTGTGTTACGAGGTCTTGGTATGTTGAATGTTTAACACGTTAGTGTTTTGATTGTAGGAGGAAGTGTTGAACACGTATACATAAACACATTCGTGTTTGGTGTTCTTTTACAACACATGTCAGAGAGCACGGGGAGAGATAATTAAAATAGTCATGAATGAAATAAGAATGTTAAGAGAAATATAAATATGCATGTTACTTGCCATTTCATTAAACTAGTTTTACTTCCAGATCTCTGGAAGGACCCAGATTTGAATAAAAGCTCCTGTTTAGATGCAGTACAGATGAAAAATTGCGTGTCCTTGGAGCTGCTATTGTAAAAACAAATTTCTTTTTTCTTTTTTTTAATTTCTAGCTTCTAGTGAAAAATGTTTGTAAAAGATTGGCCTCGCGTTAGATTCTAGAGCTAAAAGTTTTTAACAAGGTCGTTTTAGACCTCAGTTTAAAACTAATTAACTCTGGCGGGAAGTATGTAAGGATCTTAAGTTTTACTAACGTTTATTTTATTTTAAATCTTTACTATCACTTCTTATTTTCTACTTCCGGCCAGAATTAAAAGCCTTAAATTATTTATGCAAAATTTGTCTGGCTAACGCCAAGTGCTTAATTTGTTAAATTGCTTAAGTTCACGCCGGGAAATAATGTTATGAATCTTACTTCACGGCACCAATGTTATATCTTAAATTCATATAAAATGTTAAATATGAAACTACTTGCCGTTAAAGGGAGTGATCGTATAGTGAAACGTGTACAGCATTTTTGCGTTGTGAAAAAAATGCATTCCGGGACCGCGCCGTGAGAGGATCGAAAACATAAAACATATACAAGATATAAAGGAAAAGTTCATATTAAATATATAAAGAAAACATACTGTAAGAGGTTCCAGATTAAATATCAGTTTATTCAATTACAACACAATAAGAAAAATCTTAACCTCATCTGAGAGTCTGTTCATTTAAATTCATAAAAAAAAACTTAAGGTTTGTCTGGTGATTTAAAAGAAAGGAAAGGGAAACAATTTAAGGCCTGAGAGTTAAATTTTAGATTTGACGTTGTTTTTTTCTGCTAAGGACGTTTTTGAAAAGCTTGCCTAAAGTTCAAACACACCAAAAAAAAATAAAACTTATCTTGAATGGACATCTTGAAGCGGAGGACTCTTATCTTATCCCGCGTTGATGTCGGCCGGGCTCATCTTGACACTGGTTCTAAAAATGTAGACCCACTTCACTACTGTAGAACAGAAACAGGAGCACTGCTGCCCAGGACGGCTATCCGCTTGGTCCTGAAAGTCCTATGTCAACACGCACGTAACTCGTTCAAATTTCGCCGGTCAGAAACGTTGTTGCTAGGAAATTACGGCTCGCCTGTTCTTACTCATCCCAAGAGCAAGCTTCACGGGTAACGTCCCAAGTAAGTTCCAGAGTAACATCCACAAGTCCAGCCAACCAGTAAGTGCGCGAGTCCAAAAGTAAGAGTGTCCAGAGTAAGTGTGTCTCGCCTCTTAACCAAACGCGGCCGGGGAGCATATTTGCCGCTCCCCGCCGGAAAACATCCCGCTTCGTAATCACATTTTTGTCCAGCAAGCCCAAAAATCAGCGAGTCAGTCCGAGAGTCAGCCAAAAGTAAGTCTGTATCCAACTCGAATTTCCTTCGTCTCCTTCACAAAAACGGGCTCCCACTATGGCTTCACTTATCGCCCCCTTAATTATGGCAAAATCTTCGTTTTCAACTCCAGAATGCGGAAATAAGGGTGATCGCGCATGCGCGCCCATCTTCACTTAGCCAACAACCGGACCCTCAATCGCCAAAAACCTGAATGACTTACATTGAAAGACAAGTAGCAACCTTTGACCTTTCCGTCACGTACTTTCCTCTCTTAAGGTCAACTAACAATGAAAATTCTTTCTCGAACATTCTAAAGCGCGCGAAATCATGACTTGGCGAAAATTGCCTCCCTTTCCCTGCTTCTTTCACAATGAATAAAAGTTTGTACAAGATTTGCAAATAAAAGAAAATAAATAATATTCATTTATACTAAATAATATTTCCCGAAGCATCTGTTTCTCCCCAAAATTAAAGCCTTAAATTAAATAATTCAGAATCAAAATAAAATTTAAATTTCCATAAATCATAAAATCATTCACCTAATTTTTATAACGCTATCCGGTAATTTCTCTACATAACATTCCTTTCCCCTAAGGAATTAAATTTTGGTTTACCAAAATTTAGCAGACAGACACTTCTTGAAATACCATGACTCATACTGTGCAATAAGGCTAAAGGATAACATGATGTAACAATATTTCATACGACTCCTTGGTATAGTGACGTTACTGACACATTAAATGTAAAGTCCAAAATGTGCAAGTAAAACAACAAGATTAATCAAATCAATTACTAATTAAAATACTCAAGGAAGATCATCAAAAATAATTAATCAAAAACATCAATTAAATCACTTAATTAAACCTAGAAATACTCAGAACACATACAAAAATAAAAATAAAAATAAGGCGCTAATCACAAACAAAATATGTCTAAGATCAATCAATAAGATAATTAACGCGCCGCAGATACATAAAATACATTCCTGAGAAAATAAACACACTAATAATTCAAACAATTCCAAATAAAATATGTCACATGAACGTAGTCAAATAAGGAGTAAAGACCCCTAAGTACTACGAAATTGAATAACTTCTAAGATTGAATCCCAAACAGTCACGTCTAAGAACAGAAGCGGCCTGATCAGGGCCAAGCATTAGAAAAGAAAAGAACGTTACAACGCAAGGAACCTCGGAACCAGCCGAAAATACCCCACACAAAGATCAGAAAGAAGGAAAACGTGATTGTCCAAAAATTCAATCCAACCAAAATCAATTCCGAGAATGAACATAACGAATACGCTGTGCAAATACCAATTAGAATTTTATCCAAAACACACAAAAATAATAGTAATAATACAACCTAATGTATATACAAAATGACGTTTGGCCAATAATTACAAACAGATACTACCAAGATACACATATAGACATAAAATGAAAATACAATTAAACTGTAAAAATTTCGTACATAATTCAAAAGAGCAATGAGATCAGCGATACTTAAAAAAAAATTTAAACTGCAATACCTAAACAAATACACAAATAGTCATTATGTTAAACCATATCAAGTCAAAAAATATTTCACTGTAATTCAAATCAAGCCAAAAAAAAATCAACCAGCAAGAGTGAAGTGTCACTAAAAAAAAAAATTCAAACTTCAAGATAAACACTAGTGAGTAACAACACCATATTTAAGTCCCCTTATTAAGACAACAAAAATTTCAGTAATTCTAAAAAACCCTTAAGTCCACAAAAAAAAATTTCAACTAGTCAAAGAAATCAATCAAAGCTGGACTGAAGCACGTTACTAGAACACTAAATAAAATATCACAAATCAAAAAAAAAGGTGTTCAAAAGAAACCCCCCAATTTAGGCAAAAACTGAGATCTATTCTGCATCAGACTTTTTCAAAACGTTGTATAGTAACCTAAGTAGCAGCTTTCAACAACACCTCCACCCAAACAAAAGAAACAAAGTAACTCTTTACCGCGTCCATGTAAGCTGAGAAAAGCGCTGTATTATGAATGACAGACCCAAACTTTACGTATCAAGCAAACCCCCAGACACGTTGAAAGAGAACATAAGATCTCCTATCTCGGAAAGAAAAGTGCGCTGACTGAAACGTTACAATCCTGAACCAACACAATGAAAAAGATACAACAATAGTTTTCTCAGATAACAAGTTCCTGTTTCTCCCGGTGTAAGAGGTCAAGTGCCACCATGAAGTGCAAGTATTTACAAGAAAACGAGCTTTCAGGACATTACAACTTCACGCAAGACCTAACTGCAAGCAACAAATGCAAAGTTCTCAAAAGTGCTAAACTAAAAAAAATACTCATAACTCATAATTCAAAAAATCCCTAAAAATCACACAAATGAAATCCATAACTCAAATTCTTCTATTTTCCTAAGACCACAGAAATCTCAATTCTTCCACAGAAACTAAACATCAGAGAACTTACATTTTACGGACCTTGGCAGAAACCACCAGAAAACAACACACAAAAACCTGATACAACTATCTTGATACTACCAATTCAAATACAAAACTTAAGCCAAAACAAGAATTAACCCCAAATTCAGCAACAAGTCCAACCAAGAAAGAAAATTCAGTACCTCAAATCACATCTATTACGATTAACTAGCAAATTCAAGACAAACTACTTGTAATCAACAGAAAATTCCCGCTCATGAGTACAGAGCAAAAGTAACTAATCTTCTCAAACTTATCTAAAAATTTCCACAAACCAAATTCCCGTTGTCACAAAATTCTCATTAAAATTCACTTTCTACAATTCACAAGACTAACTCAATTTCTACTGTTTAAACAATTCTCACATGACAACTCTTCACAAACTTAAAACTCAGAAGATAACTAATCCCAATTACTCTGACTCATTAAACTAATTAGAACTTCACTCAAGCTGAAGAATTCAATCCAAAAAAAAAAATTAAATATGCTAACATCACTATTGCTGATCTCAGGCAAAAATCCAAATCTAACCCATGTTAATTTTAAAACAGAATTTTGCAATTGAATTACAATCTTCAATTTTTCTAACTCATTCATTTGTATCATTATGCCTTAAGAACTTATAAAATTCATTGCTCAATACTAAATTAAATTACTAACAATTACACAATATACTGGGATCATATCAAAACATTGTAAATCAAAAAGCAATAATATACTACGCTAGAGAATCATGAAAACATTACATACATTTCACAAAATATTATTCAATCAATTAAAAAAAAAATCAAAATTTCTCTAACGTTACCCCTTACAATTACACATTTCACAAGATTCTAGGTTAAATAAGTAGCAAAAACACAAAAAAAAATTCTAGCTACGCATAGCTATGGCTTGTCTCATTCAGTAAAATAATTAGAGTCTTTAATCTCTTTCTCTTAGAAGTGCTCAAAAAATGAGTCCAGTTTTTAAAGACAAGCACTCGAAACTTGTTACAAGGATATACAAATAGCATAGGATTATCGTGAAATAATTCATTTTCCATCTTGTATCATAAATCAGTACGTCGAAAATCAAAAATACACATCTAGAAAACACTCAAGGATTTTCAACAGTAAGAATGTACAGTACCTATTCTCCTACATTAAAAATATATATTTTTCCTAACTTTAAAGTTCAATTCTGATTGCCTAACGTTAAAGTCCTAAATTCCTGAAATTCACAAAGATTCTCAAAATTTATCCTCTTGTATTAACAACTTCATTAAAACAGTAAATTACTAAAAATAGGTAAATTCAAAATCAATTACTGATTCGATCCTTCACTAAGCAGAGGTCACGGCACCAGTGTTAAATTGCTTAAGTTCACGCCGGGAAATAATGTTATGAATCTTACTTCACGGCACCAATGTTATATCTTAAATTCATATAAAATGTTAAATATGAAACTACTTGCCGTTAAAGGGAGTGATCGTATAGTGAAACGTGTACAGCATTTTTGCGTTGTGAAAAAAATGCATTCCGGGACCGCGCCGTGAGAGGATCGAAAACATAAACCATATACAAGATATAAAGGAAAAGTTCATATTAAATATATAAAGAAAACATACTGTAAGAGGTTCCAGATTAAATATCAGTTTATTCAATTACAACACAATAAGAAAAATCTTAACCTCATCTGAGAGTCTGTTCATTTAAATTCATAAAAAAAATCTTAAGGTTTGTCTGGTGATTTAAAAGAAAGGAAAGGGAAACAATTTAAGGCCTGAGAGTTAAATTTTAGATTTGACGTTGTTTTTTTTCTGCTAAGGACGTTTTTGAAAAGCTTGCCTAAAGTTCAAACACACCAAAAAAAATAAAACTTATCTTGAATGGACATCTTGAAGCGGAGGACTCTTATCTTATCCCGCGTTGATGTCGGCCGGGCTCATCTTGACACTGGTTCTAAAAATGTAGACCCACTTCACTACTGTAGAACAGAAACAGGAGCACTGCTGCCCAGGACGGCTATCCGCTTGGTCCTGAAAGTCCTATGTCAACACGCACGTAACTCGTTCAAATTTCGCCGGTCAGAAACGTTGTTGCTAGGAAATTACGGCTCGCCTGTTCTTACTCATCCCAAGAGCAAGCTTCACGGGTAACGTCCCAAGTAAGTTCCAGAGTAACATCCACAAGTCCAGCCAACCAGTAAGTGCGCGAGTCCAAAAGTAAGAGTGTCCAGAGTAAGTGTGTCTCGCCTCTTAACCAAACGCGGCCGGGGAGCATATTTGCCGCTCCCCGCCGGAAAACATCCCGCTTCGTAATCACATTTTTGTCCAGCAAGCCCAAAAATCAGCGAGTCAGTCCGAGAGTCAGCCAAAAGTAAGTCTGTATCCAACTCGAATTTCCTTCGTCTCCTTCACAAAAACGGGCTCCCACTATGGATTCACTTATCGCCCCCTTAATTATGGCAAAATCTTCGTTTTCAACTCCAGAATGCGGAAATAAGGGTGATCGCGCATGCGCGCCCATCTTCACTTAGCCAACAACCGGACCCTCAATCGCCAAAAACCTGAATGACTTACATTGAAAGACAAGTAGCAACCTTTGACCTTTCCGTCACGTACTTTCCTCTCTTAAGGTCAACTAACAATGAAAATTCTTTCTCGAACATTCTAAAGCGCGCGAAATCATGACTTGGCGAAAATTGCCTCCCTTTCCCTGCTTCTTTCACAATGAATAAAAGTTTGCACAAGATTTGCAAATAAAAGAAAATAAATAATATTCATTTATACTAAATAATATTTCCCGAAGCATCTGTTTCTCCCCAAAATTAAAGCCTTAAATTAAATAATTCAGAATCAAAATGAAATTTAAATTTCCATAAATCATAAAATCTTTCACCTAATTTTTATAACGCTATCCGGTAATTTCTCTACATAACAAATTTGTGGCTTTTTGCCAAGCGAGAGAGAGGATGGAGTTAGTCGAAGCAGGCCGCTTACCTTAGAAGTTTTACTCAGTTGCTGGTTGGCTTCCAGGCCAGAGGTTTAATCCTCGTGATAATTTTTAAACGTATTGTAGTGTTAACAGTTCTCTGTACTACATACGGCTTCCTGTTAATATAAGGCCAATCTTCCACGTTTATTATTCCGAAGTTAAGTTAGAGTTTAGTTAAATATTTTTATATTCTTACGTTTAGACCAAAAGTAGTGGGTCTTTGTATTCCGAAGTACGGAAATTATTGTAAAGAGAGAAAAACAAAGGGTTTTGTATACCCTTCTTGTGTATCCTGTCTACTTCCCACAGTTATTGAACATAGCTTTAGGAAGCTCTCTGTTCCGAGTCAGGTCCTTGCATGTTCCCGAAGAAAGTAAGACAGAACATTGAACCTGATACCGTCACCAATATAAGAAGTATATTTTACACCTCTTTTTTCCATGGATAATGAAAAATTATTTATCTTTCCATTCATTTCCATTTTTCCTGAAGAACCAGCATGATTCTCTAAACAGGCCTTGTGTTCACTCACGCCATTTCCTAGAAATGACTCGCAACCTTTGCAATATAAAGACAGTATTTCTGTATCGATTACTGTGTTGCTTTCTGACCCTATTACGGAACAGACTCCAACCAAAGACGTATGTCCTCGAGTCTTCCACGTACCGTCTCCACTTACAGTCACATTTAACGACGAATTTGAAAGAACGATGTGCAATCACAGGAGGGAGATCCATAACGCAGCAGAATTTCTGCATAGCAGCTTTCCCTTGACCAAGAGTTCGCATTGCATACGTAAATCTTCTGTTTAGCTCTGATATATTTTCTCGGACACCCATCATATTAGAGGTTCTGAAAGTTCTTTTACATGAACACTTTGAGCATAGTAACTCAAATTTTGTGCTTAAATCATGATGAAATAGTTCACTTAAATGAACATTACAAATTTTACAACATAAATTATTTTCAATAAATTGAAATAGGATATCCAAATCAAATAGTCTATAACCACTAAAATTAGGCTCTAAAGTTATCTTTATCTCTTGGTGACAAAACAGTGTCACTATTTAATTTTTTAAACGAAGAACTGACACCACACTTCTCATTCATTGTATCATTATGCTGATTTCCCTGGAACTTTCTTTTCTTTGGTCGATGACCATAAGATCTCTTATTTTTTACATCTTCCTCACAATTTTCCATAATTATCAGGTGATAAAAATACTAAACAAAAACTGCAATGTTATAATAAAAACACCTTCAAAAATGTGAAAAGAAATTTAGAAATCGCAAAAGAGCTTGTAAACAATCACGTTTTACGCTAATCCAAAGCTGGAGTAAGATTTCAACACATGCCTATGTTAGATGCCTATGTTAGAATAGTGCTATGTATAAATCTAATATATTCCTAAGTCGCGCTTTCGAGACATGAAAAACGCAGTTTGAATTTTGTCAATCGGACCAGTAGAACGGGAGATATAGCACAGTCCTCCCTTTTTTTTTTTAGCTTGATAACACAGCACTGTTTTTCCACCATCTCAAAATAAATTATGAAGATTTCTGCTTTTGCAACTAGTTGAATTTCAACAGAAATACACGTTCATATGAAAACGTTGAAGCTCTTTTAAAGGGCCGGTTTTATACCTTTATGCAAATGTAATTCTACCGCATATAGCAGTACTTCCCTGTTAGCTGAATTACTTTCACACTGAGTCTTCCGATGAGAATTTTCCTAATTAAATACCAAAGGATGAATGATTATAAATTTCAAAGCACCTACTATCTTAACGATCGTTTCACTCAAAATCAAATATTCGAAAAGTGAGCAGAAAGGCAAAATAGACAATAGCTAAACATGGGAACATTGAATGTGAATAGCACTTTATTGTTGGTCTGCTGCCTTTTACCAGCTAAGATAGTACTTTCCAGAAACCGAAGATTATCCAACTGTGGGCATTGTGGTAAGAAGTCCTTTACTGAGTTCTCCAGCCGAGTAAACGTAAATGCGATTAACCTCTCGAAGCCGGCTGGTACAGCAGTTGTACAAGGAGAATGACTTTCTCAGACGCCGGCATTGGTACAACTGTGGTACCATCCATGCCCTCCCCATTTTATAGAATCGCCTATCTGTAGATCTTAGGGTGGTCCATTGTCGCTGCTCAGAGTAGCCGGTGGCTACGCATTATTTCCCTCTTCTTATCAGTTTAGCTACATTTTGGCAAAAACCGCAGGTTTCGTCTCGCGCCAATATACTTGAAAATTAAATAGAGGCCATCTCTTTCTCAATCTGTCTCATAATTTTAATGCTATTTTTTTTAGTACTGACTTTTGCTATGATTAAAACGTCAGCGATTTTGCACGCTCTTTAAGCGTGTTTTAATTTTTGTTATAAAATTTTGGCCAGTTTTATTTGCTGAAATTCTTATACTCTTGAAGAGATAGAGAGAATTCAGACAAGTTAATAAAAAAATATCTTAAAAAAGTTGTTATTTTGTCTGTAATAATGTGTATGTCAACTTACTACTAAATGTAGGAAAATTAGGATTGGATTACGGAAAAGCACGGGAACGCTATCTGCTTAAGGGAATGGATGCTTTCGTGTAAACCTTTTTAAGAGAAAATTGCTCGCATTTACATTCCTGGTGGAAAACTCCACATGTAATCAACCCGTTCTTCGGTATTGATTGGATTAATTTGTTCGCTTACTGAATTACATCAAAGCACCCAACGATTACCTGTATAAGGGGAGTTATGTCTTCGCGGAGGACTTTCTAAGAGAAGCTGGCTTGCATTTACGTTACACAAAACCCATGAATCCAACTATTTATCCGGGATTCAAATCCAAGCGAGCTATAAGTGTTCAGCCACCTTTACCGCTTTACTGAAGAGCAGGTAAAAATATTGATAAAGGAAAAGTATTGAATTAACCGGTTTAATTTACTAACCTATATTTCTCAATCGACAGTACATAAATTACGCATATGAGGGGGATTATTTGTGTTAAATAAACTGTATTGCACTTTTATCCACTATGTCATATTACAATGGAATTATTGCATTTCAAAGTTATTTCTCATGAATTAATTTTGCTCTTCATGATTTTTGATATTTTCAAAGAGAAAATTCCACACTTTAAATAAAAATATACACGAGAAGATACTTTATGCAAAATTTGGCGTAAACGGTTTTCTTAATTTTTCTTTGAAAATATTGCAGGGTAATCGTTTTCATTACTGGAAGAAATATAAAAAACAAATTTACTACATGGTATCAACACCCAATATTTCCTTATTCTTTTGAAAACGTGAAAGATTACTCTTTCTAAAATAAATTAGAAAATATATTATGTGCAAATAGAATATTCGTTGAAAATGAAATAGACTTCAACTTTTGGATATAACGATAGTTTTAGACGAAATTTCTACCGATGGAAAGAAATTGACGTATAATTAATTCTTCATGAACATTTAAAACTGTTCTCAAAATTCTTTTGATGATTGCATGTATAAGTCACGAATATTTTTCTCGGCTAACATAAACAAAAGCCAATTTTACAAAGAAAAATTCTTGTTAAAGATATACCTTCTTTGCCTGATAGTCCAATGTAATATTTGTTAAAATTAATTATTAAACGCAACCAATGTATCTCGGATTTTGATTTTTATATTATAATAACAAAATTATCGATAAAAGCAGATTTAAATCTCTGTTATTGTTATGTAAAGCTTTATTATTGCTGTAAGTTCATCTCAAAATCTAATTGTATTGAATCTCATTCTAATCATCTAATGGTAATAAAAATTATTATTATTATTTCATTAAATTAGTCATTACCATTATTTTATTAATGAAAATATGTTATTAAAAATCGCATTCCGACCTGCAGACTTACAGATCTAGTCTGTATTTACTATATTTTGTTAAATTTTGTTCTCGCTTTCTAATTTCTAATACGAAAATACGCGAATATAAATGAAGAGTGAAAACAAAGTTAAAAAATTCACAAATTATTTACAAGATTGATTAGAAATAATGAATGAAATATAAACATTGCATACATTTTGTTCTAAATACAGTGTGCACTGGATATGCATCCAGTACTGCACATTTATTTATGCACTATTTATTTAGAATTTTGCTTTCATTTAAATATGAAAGCAAAATAATCATCGAAAAAATTGCAAATCTAGCAACTCCTCTACTATGGGACGTAGGCGTCCGACAAACATGTAAATTTTACTTCATCCATGGAGGGGAACTAACGACTTTTCTCATTCGGAAAATGTCAAAGAGGGGGCAAAACTGTTTCGGATCGCGCTGGTCTGAAAGCTATAATATGAGAATTTCGGCCCGGTTTTAGAAGGTTAAAAGGGTAATGCTTGAGAACCTATTGTAATAATTGTGTGGAAACATTTATTTGGAAGAACGTTTATAAAAGTATAAAGAAACATTACAATGAGAGAGAAAATATAATTTATTATCAGGTTTTAGTCAAATTATCTGCATATGAAACGTCGAAATGGTAATATGAGGAGTATTTTATTCATTTGTGTAAGCATTTTATTTACTTGCATACCAACGAGTTCTGACGAAAAGTCTGCATAGATTTATTACCTAATTATTGGCACTCCTTGCAGACGCAAATGAGATCTAATCAGAAAATAATCAAGCATCTGAATCAGTCAATCATCAACACGCACATTCTAAATCAGATTTCTGAATTACTTTCTTGAAGCGTTTACGGTCCAAATAAAACTGAAGAAACATTTTAAACACAAAACAAAGCAGCAGAAGTGTGAGAAGTATATATTACTATAAAGCCAACACTCTGTCAGTTAAAGACAAAGTAGTTTGATTAAATAAACAAGGTGAACTGAGACACAGTTTTAGCCGTTTGTAATTTTAAAGTACATAAAGCGCAGGAGTATATGAGAAAACTAGTGAGTAGCACATTGGTTACAATTTTTATTATAAACATGCTAAAACTGTGAATATAATTTCAAGCATCGGTGGCATCATCGAATGGAGACATGCTTCAGTGTCAGATGTATTTCATTAAAAGATATGAAATATTTTTAAACTTTTAAGAACACAGTTTCTGAAGTAGTTGACAGCTCACCCTGTATAAGCTTCATTCCTTTGTTTAAAAGTCGGTAAAGAGTTATCACAGATTTTCTTAAAAATTATCGGTGATCAATACTGGTATTGATCAATCATAACGACAATAACATACATTGTTATGGAAAGATAGAAAGTACTTGTTAGGCTTTCAGAAAGACCGAGTCTCAGTTTTAATATTTTAATATTAATCTCTACATGTCTGACCTAACTGACACTACTGAAATAGTTACGAAAAATTGATTCCCACTGTTAAAAAATTGATCTGCATTTTTTTTCGTAAATTTTATTTTTTTAAACAACATGTCTGTAATCAATGTGCGCACCGCTTTGATGCTGGAAAAACACTAAAATTTGAATCATCGTTGTACAAGCTAAAAAAAAAAACAATATTTAATTGTGAGAGTAAAATATTCTAACAACTATAATGATAAGTCAAGAATAAAATCAAATCTGTAGCTGCAAGCCTTTTTTAGCGTTATGGCGGTTAGGGAAAACTGAGTGCGATACCGAAGGGCTCGGGTTCGAATCCCGGAGAAGGCATGGATGTAAAATTGTCTGTCCCTTCATAGGAGGCAATGATGGCCCGCCTACTAGGCGCCTCCATGATAAAGAGACTACCGATCTGGCCTTAGGGCAGGACGCTGCCGACATAGGCAAGTGCCAACCATAAGAAAAAAAAATTGATTGTAATCTTATTCAAAAATTCCTAATTATAAGACGCAAATTTTTAGACACCTTTCTCATGTTCGTTTTTAATGGTAATCAAACTAATATGAAAGTGGACTGAAAAGTCATTTTTAAATGAACCCCATAATCTTATAAGTCTCTGTACATTTGCATAAATCCATAATGGGCCAGGTATTATTTTGTCGAAGGACAAGAGTCTAAATGGAACGATTACTTCGCTTGCTTGCGAGTGAATTCTAGGAGGTCCGACGAAGACATCGCGGACGAAAACGTAGCGGAGAAAACAACGTAAGACGGAAACTTCGTTGTAGAAAACATGTGGGAGAAAAGATGGCGGGAAAACATATCGTAAATCTAAAACATCATCGAAGAAAACAATCGTGGTACAAAACATCGACGAAGAACAGAAAGCGGTTCCAAAACTTCGCAGTTTAAAAATATCGTCGTGGAAAATATATTCCTATAAAAGAGAGTAAATAAAATAATCGCATGACGATTATTCTGCAGATATATCTTTTCTACTTTTAAAAGGTGCTGGTGCGTATTCGAGTAATGAATTCTGAGTGCGAGTAAGAATGAATAATATTTTTACCTCTATATTTCATATATTTCCTTTCATTAATAATTTTTTGCTAAAAATCCAAGAAGGAACTCTTGCATTGAAAAGTTGAAAGGAAGTAGAAAATTAATGATACGTATGGGAGTACTACGCAGTTTTTTATTTTTTATTTTAAGAGAATTTTAAATTTATTTACTTAACTATTAAACGTTATTATTTAATTAAGTCATTTCATAAAGTTGTATTGGCAGTTCTTCATGAACAATATATTTTTAAAAAATTAAAAAAGGGAAAAGGAGCATTTACTTTAGATTAAATGTATTTAAAAGTTTTATGCATGTCTGAAATTTCTAATATTATGTTCTTTGAATAAAATTAAGACTTCTTTTGTTCTTTTTCCTTCAGCTTCTTCAAAGTAATCCTTTTATATAAGTATCCTTTGCATGTTGCGATACGTTAGTTGTGATGACACAAGTCAGGATGAACTACGTAATATTTCAGTACCGTATTTATATTTATTGGATTATTGGAAGAGCACGTTAGGGCTCTTTTCCTAAGGGGAGGGAAGCGTTTGGGGAGGACTTTCTCAGGAAACGTTTCGTACGCACATAACACATTAGAAAAACCACAAAATTCTCAAGCAGCGTGTTTTTGTGCTGGGTCTAGCTACCAGTGTTCAACGACTTTACCTCTGGACCACTGCAGCCAGATAGAGTTATTAGCGGAAATGCATTCATTTTCACACTATTTTTTTTTTAGAAAGATCAAATTTAAATTTAGATCTAGAAAATGTAAACGCAGAATTTTACAAAATGAAAATATAGGTACAATAAATCCTCTTGTCGATTACCATCCTAAGATGACCGATGTTTCTGAGAAAATAAGTAAATATAGGTTTTTCACAATGTCTCTCTAAGATGACCGCATCAACGGAAGACTAAAGAGATATGGAATCGTCAACGATCGCTTTGAAACGAATATTTTATATTTAACTTTACATTTATATATTTTTATAAATGATTCTAAAATATGGTTAAGCTTTTGTGTCTCAGTGTGCCACTACATGGAACACCCAAATTGAATCGCTTCGAAAGCCTCTAAATTCAACCGTAAATAGATAAAAATGCTTTTATAATATACTTTGAACTTTTCTTTTCAAACCGTAGATAGCAGCATATCACAAGGAGACACATAACTTTAATTTATTATGTGTTATTAAAATCCATTTTTTTTCAAGTAATTTTCTCTATTTTTTAATGATATAAAAATTTTATTTGGAGAAAAATAAGGCATAATTTTGCTGGCTGTACTCCAAATTAATTTTTTAATCTTTCATACAAAAATCATACGTAGAATCATTGAATAAAACCAGGTGTTCCATTAGCGGGAACACTGCGCCTTTAACAATGTCATGCTCTTACTAATCAGAACATCTGTTCTCTTAGGAGAGAACATCCGTTGTTTTCGTTTTCTGTTTCCGTTGATTTTTTTGGGGGAGGGAATGAATTCAAACAAAGCAGCATTGAGGGGCGAGGTGGTTTTTGTGTTATGAAAGCATTAATATTGGCATCTCGAAATTTTTGGGGGTAGCTTTTAGGCGGGAATTTCATTAGTAGCTTGACTCATCTTTACTTAGACCTACGCGAATTTTTTGCTGTCTTTTTGGTCTCATTCCCGTTTATTTTCAATAATTGTGTAGATATTTTTCGTGTATCTATATATTATAAGCTTATTTTTCTTTTTTGTTAATATTAATCGTAGTTAATTATTTTAATCTTAGTTGGTTTGTGCTTCCATCAAAAAGGTGTGACTTGCTTTGAACAATTTCACGAAGCTAAGAAATAGGAAAATTTATAAACATTTTTGTATATAGGACTTGTGTATATAGATATGTATCTCATTTATCCGTATATATTCAAGCATATTGTGTATATCCAGGAAACCATGTATACAGCCATAATACAGAGTTTTTTCATTCTTATGCAAACGCTTCTGTTCATTTTCGTGCTTCACTGCAATGCTCGCTTAGTCGCACTTTTAAAAGCTCTGGCGGCGCAGTGTTCCACCTCATGGAACACCCACAGAATTAAAACGGTAAGTGCAATTTTTACAACATTTTACCTGTATACTTATTTAGGACTAAATAGACTGAATACAACGTTTCTTGCTGAAATTCCGACTTTAACGTACAGTGCGCCGCAGAGGATTAAATATTTTAGTTCTATGTTACGCAAATTGTATTTCTCTCTTTGTACCGAGGAGAGGCGCAGACACAAATTTGTTAGGATCGTAAAGCTCGGGTTTAGAGCTTTTAAGTTGCGGTGAGTTTCAACTAAGCAGAGGTTCTCCTGAGTTTACTTGGTGAGCCGCTACTGAAGTCGGAGATTTCAAAGTGTTCTTCGCCGTTCCTCAGCCAACTTAATGTTTGAAAGCCAATAAAGTAGTTTCGGTCAACATTATGACTCTGAGGTTTCTCGGGTTCTACACTGAGGGAACATCAAGTGAATTTACAGTCCACTACTTTTGAACGACGGGACATACAGTTTTCACACACAATTTATTCGAAAATTTTTTAGTTATTGCTTGAACGTTTAGAACGAAGTTCTCAGCGAACCACCTTTTTTTACGACCACTTCTTAAAAGTATAGCTGTGGAATTCTGGTACTAATTCTCATCTTTTTAAGATTTCCCATTTAGGTAATATTTTATTACTGCATTTTACAATATAAAGGAAGTATTATAATTACGAAAATTTTCAAGTATCACATTTCAGTGGAAATATCCATTTTGTCTATATCTGAATCCATTTGGATGATTTTTGTGCGACATCTCATACGGACAGAATAAAGACTTCTTCCTTTTCATAGTATATTTTAAAATGCATTCAAAAGGGATTTTTTCGTGTTCTCTGTATGTATGTAGATATAATATATGTGTGTATGTATCTCGCATAACTCAAAAACGATTAGCCGAAGAATATTGAAATTTTCTAAAGAGTAGGCTTGCTTCTCTCTTTATATTGCAGGTTAGCTGTACCAACCGTATATGTATATGCTCACGTATATGTACACCAACATCCTTTATCCGGCTTAAAAGTCCCTACAAGACCTTTATTTTTGCAATCGTTGCTTGTAGTAATATACTTCCAGTTATCGAAATGTTTTTAAATCACGAAAATATTCATGTTTTGGTGATGTCAAATTTTTAAAAAAATTCTTTTTTGACAATTAAGTAAATCCAAATTTTAATACAGTCTTGCGGTTCGTATACTTACATTTGGGAAAGTTTCATACTTGTTATCTATATAGTATATAAAGAAGAAAGTTTGTGTGTTTGTCCTCTCATAACTCGGTCACTACTATAGCTATCACCACCAAACTTTCTACAATTAGGTCGACGTCACTTTTCTCCAAAAAAAAAAAAAAAAGAAAAGAAAAGAAAAAAAAAAGCAGCTAAAATCAGAGTTATAAATTAAAAACTCGGAAAAACGATAATTTTCTTTCTCATTTTCCGAGTGGCAACAGTCTCGCAAGCTGGAGACGAAAATCTGCTTTATTTCGAAAGTTGTTACCATTGCTCTCTTTCAAAGCCTAGTGTTTGTTAAAATACGAAAATAGATAAAAGATGAAATAAAAATAGCTTTCCCAAACATTAAATACGTTATTCCCGATTCCGATAACTCGAGGGAAGCCATTTCGACTATTCTCATCTTAACCACTTTCATGAGCCAAAATACTAATTAAAAATTCTGAAAGTTCTAATTTTCGCACTCATTTTTCCTAGTGGTAACAGTCTCGGGCGTTGGAGATAGAATTGTTTTATTTCGAAAAGTGTTGCTACTGCTCGCTTGCAAATCGTACATTTTGTTCATAAAAAAATTTGTAAATTTTACATAACCTATATATATAAAGAAGAATGTCTGTTTGTGTGTTTGTTTGTTTGTTTGCGTTATTTATTTCTGATCAATTATGATAAATATTTTGCGACATTGAATCGACTAAAGTTGAATATAGGTGAAATATTGGATGGAACTTGAGCTGTTATGGCCATTTGATTAGAAAGACGAAAATCACTAAAAGCTGAGTGACATTGCTTCTGATACAATGAGAGAGAATTATATTTTTCTATCGAAATTTTTTATGTGGGGTTGCATATCGCACCAGACTGAAAAATGTATAACTATGAATCGTATTTTTTACATCGTTAGAGAAGGATTACAACGGTATCGTTCTCTCTGTTGTTAGATACATTGCTTTCAATCTAACTTAATTGACATCGGGTACTTCCGCTAATAAAGAAATAAAATTAGACAAAATTCATAAACGCACGACCAAAATTGTGCAGTATACGTAATTTCAAAATCAGCAACTTTCTTTTAGGAATCGGGTATTCAAGTTTGAAAGAGCAATTCGAAGAAATAAATTTAAATGATCAGCTGCAAAAAGTGTGTATAATTTAATAGGCCTTATAAGGAAATTCACATAACTTATAAGGAAAAACACATAAGGCCTTACAAGGCCTTATTTGTTGTTCGCCTGAGATTTTGATTTTAGTAAGCACATAATTTTTCGATTTTTTTCATTCGAAAAAATATGTGTCTGTTTCTCGTACTTTTTGTGGTGTTACGGGCGTGATCGCCAAAAGTGTCGATACTAAGAATATCAAGTACAAATTTATTTTGCGTAAATACTTAAACTAAAATTTGGTGTTTAGTACATTGCATAATCATTACTAAATAGATTAACAAGACTTACCCACTGATGCATGCATGAGCCGAATATTTTCTTTTTCCAATCTCATATTTATTTTAATACACATACTTTCTGGATTAAATAAGACACATTTGTCACACATATATAAATACTAAAATATCATAATTTAGATACACGCAATGCGATAACTCAAATGGAATGTCCGTGGAGTGCCGAAGCGTGACTATTCGCGCAATCCTGTCCCATCGAATAATTTTGCGGTTGAAACGTGGTCAATTTTATCTTCGTATTATCGCGCTGTCTGGTTACACACTTATAAGCTCTTCTTTTTTTCTTTTTACATTCATATGATTTTTACACTAGTCACACGTGCTGACACATTGCTGGTCAAGCCCATCTTGAAGTCGAATAGTTACTTATATTCTGCTTGCGCGTTTATTTTATGTTATTCACAAATCAAACATCTACTTTAAGTACTGGATTTCTTCATTCTGCTTCTTTCTCGGCAAAATTAGACAGGAACAAATGGCGACTGCTGAGTGTGTGTGGCCCGAAGGCCCACACATTCGCTAACACGACGTCAGGCAGCAAGAGGGGAAAGAGGAAAAAGAGAGAGACAAACCAGTCCTTCCAGTTTTTATACCTTTCGACGCACGTGCTCGCGCGTGATAACGATACAAGAATCGATGTAGTCACACTGTTCTCACATTCCCTGCGGCCGAAGAAAAAAAAATTGTCCCATCACTGGACAAATGAAATCCCTCTCTGCTGGACACACTTGAACTTTCGTCTGCATTAGATACACATTTCACACCAACCTTTACATCATTTGCAAAGGCACTGCACTTTATCGTTTCGTTGGCACTCCATACATTCCTCATTCTATGAACACAGTTGAGCTTTCGTGTGCACTATCACACATATTTCACGTTAATATTTCACATTGCTTGAAAAAAAAAGACAGCATTTTAATCATTTTGTGATATATATTTTTTACATTAGTATTATTCTTTTACGTACTCATGCATGTCTACTCTTTCCTAAAATATCACCACAGATAAGATTCCAGGCAATGAAAATTTGGCACTTAAGAGACATAATTTACAATTCACATATGATTAAATATCCAATCAATCACTTAAACTAAGAACATTTGCATTATCAATTTTGATGGAACTCCTCTTAACCATTGTTTACCTTATTTCATTCTTTACATTTTAGAATCACATTCACTATTTCATTACATAGCTACTTTTATCATTTGATCATATTCATTTTACATATACATTTCATATACCAGTATGTCATGACATTGTTACAAGCTACATTTGTATTAGATCCACTACTAAATTACATACCTTCAATTTGATTCAGGAGTAAGACAAGGAGAATTGAACCACACTTTTTTTTTTTTTTGAATCTACTACCTAGTAATCAATGAGACCCTGCATAGTATAATTCAATTCTTCTGGTATATGGACCAGCCAACTCTACCAAAATCGTGTGTGTGTGTGATTACGGCAAAGCCTCGAGGGCTATCTGCCTAAGAGGAGGGATGCCTTCGTGGAGGACTTTCTAAGGGAAACTGGCTCGTATACACGTTACACATGGGAAAAACCACGAAAACACCCATGCAGCCAGCCCGTTCGCGGGATTCGAACCTCGGACCGAACTACCAGTGTTCAGCGACTTTACCGCTCGGCCGCTGGTGGGCCTACCAAAATCGTGCAATTAGCGCTTTATTACACTAAATTGACCCATACCACACATGATCATCATCCATTATCTAGCTTGTACACATACTACATTCGTATCATAATCACAATGTCTTTACATTTTTTTTTTTTTTGATTTGCTGATCTACAATTAACAATTGTGTTACACTCCTAATCCTCATTTTGTGTTGAATCTACTCTTGAAGGCTTTTGTAAAAACAATTTACTTACGTGAACTTTAGTGGTTTTATTATCTAATTGTATTATATAATTATCATTTCGTAGCTTTTTAATGATCTCATATGGCCCCTTGTATTTTGGATGTAGCACCCTTCGATCAGTAAATTCCTGCATAAAAACTTTATCCCCCGATTTCAATTCTGGAATTTTTCTCCCTTTCAAATATTTTTTTTGCACAATTAAAGTATTCATCCTCATTTAATTTTACTTGTTGCTTATCTCTACTCAATTGTTCCTTTATTCTTTTGGAATATTCCTGGAAATCTTCTGCTAATTTAAGAGGATCATTGCTATCTATGGGAGTATTTAATGTTCTACCGAAAAATAGTTCTGCTGGTGAAAATTGAGTTCCAGAATGTTTAGCATTATTATAATACAGTTTAAACATCAGTACTTTTTGTGGCCATTCAAATATTTTGTTTGATATTGCTGCAATTGATTCTTTCATTACCCTGTGAACTCTTTCAATCAACCCATCGACTGTGGATAATAAATTGAACTTTTTCTGTGTTCTATTTTAAGGATTTTAAAAATTGAGTAAATTCTGTGGAACAAAAATAGGAACCGTTGTCTGATAACAAAATTTTTGGAATGCCAAATCTGGCAAAATAATCATTTAAAGATTTTATGATGGATTGAGAAGTGCAGTTGTTTAACGGAACTGTTTCCAAATATCTGGAATAATGATCAATGATAGTGAGTACATAAAACTTATTATCTATGGATCTTGGCAGTTTACCAACTATGTCTATAGCTATCATCTCTCCAGGAGCAAGATCTTAGGAATTAGACGTGGCAGAGTGTTGTGAGGTCTAGACTTATTTTGTAAGCAATCTGAACAATTTTCTACAAAACCTTTCGTATCGCTGTACATACCTTTCCAATAATACTTTGCCTTTACAAACTCATATGTCTTTTGAATACCAAAGTGAGGCGCATGAACTGTCTGTAATACATCTTTAATTAATGCCTTAGGAATTAGAATTTTATTCTGGATACTTCTGTCTTTCTTTCTCATATTTACAGGTTTTAATTTTATCATTACTACATCTGTATGACTATCAATAAAATATTGTTCTACACTTTCTTTGTGGTTATCCTGTAATTTTTTTATAATTGATTTTATGTCTGGATCACTTTGCTGTTTACTAATTATGTTTTGAATAGACAAATTATCATTGGTCTTAAATATATTTACATTGTTTACCACTACTTCCTCTGAAACTCTTGACAAGTAGTCTGCTGGGTTTTTTAAACCAGGAATATGCTCCATCGTGTATTGAAATTCCTGTAAATATAACAACCAACGTGCTACAATATCTGGCTGTTTGTCAAGACTAATATGGAAAGTCAGAGGTTTAGCATCCGTTAATATTATAAATTTTTTCCCATACAGATGTTCGTGAAATTGCTTTACTGATTTGAAGATTGCATAAAGTTCTCTCCTAACTGAAGGATATCTAGCCTCAGCAGGTGTTAAAATTTTTGAGTAAAATTGTACTGGGAAAAACTTTTCATCAGTTTTTTGCATTAATATGCCACAAATGGCTGATCTAGAAGCATCGGTTACTAAATATAAAGGTTTATCATTTTCTATGTTTTTTATTGTGGGTTTTTCTAAAATTAATTCTTGTATTTTATCTAATGTATTTTGGCATCTCTCGTTCCACACGAATGGTATATTCTTTCTTGTTAAATTTACTATTGGCTTGACAATTTCTGCATAATTAAAATTCAGTGTCGAAAATAATTTACCATGCCTATGAATGTTTGAACCTCTCACATTTCTTGGCCTAGGAAATTTGGCTACTTTCTGAATATTCTCCTCTGAAGGAGCAAAACCATTCTTATTAACCGAAAAACCTAAATACGTAATCTCTTGTTTACATAACTGCAATTTGGCTGGGTCTAATGTTAAATTAAATTTTTTTAACTTGTCAAACACCTTTTGTAAAATAATTACTAGTTCATTTATACTGTTAGCTGCAACAATTATGTCATCTAGAAAATATTGTAAATTTGGACCCAGCAATTCTCCTAAACATTTTGATATTAGAGTATGGAAATAAGCAGATGAATTTTTTGCACCAAAAGGTAACCGAGTTGGTTGAAAATTGCCAAGTTCCGTGCAAAAGGCTAATTTTTCTTTATCTTTCTGATCTAACTTTATTTGAAAAAATGCTGACTTAAGATCTAGCACACAATAATAACTTTTACCTGCTATATTATGCAAAATATCTGAAATCTTAGGTAGACATATTTGATATGATTCAGTTATGCAATTTAACAATCTATAATCTACTGCCATTCTAAATTTTAATTTGCTAGGATCAGTATTAGGTGATGCTTTCTTTTTGACAAAAATTACTGGAAAACTGTAACTCGATGTCAATGGCTCTATAATACCTGCTTCTAACAATTTGGCTATCTCCTCTTGGGCATATTTTTTAGCAATGCGAGGAATAGTGTATGGTCTAGTTTGAATTGGAAAGTTATGTAATAAATTAAATTGTGGCACGACAGCATCAGTCTCACCCAGAGTGGTGTAAGATTTTGAAAACACAGCTGAATTTTTCATGAGCATTTCAATCATCTTATTTTTTTGTTCTGCTTCTAAATGATTTAAATCAAAATCATCTGGGCTTAATTCCTCCTTTCTTAATTTTTTAATTTCTTTTAAAGTTATATGGTTAATCTGCAAATTTTGTTGCTCTCTAGGTTTTTCAAATTGTTTTTCTTCGACTTGATATACCTTACCAATCTTTTCACCCTTTAGAATAATTGCGGCATTGGAATTGTTTTCAATTATGGGGAATATATATTGCCTGTCACTTATCTCATGAATTGAATCAGTCACACCTATCTTGCCCACTTTTCGCCTGTCTGGTGAGAACATTATTTGCTTTTCTTTCTGCATATTAATTGGAATGCTTAACTTTACTATCTCTGCTGTATTTGGCGCAATTCTGGTATTCAATACTACTCTTACAATATCCGACTCCTCTGGTCTACTATTCTTGTCTACCTTTTTTGCATTAATATTAGTACAGTTTTTTCTTTTGTCCAAAAGATCAAAATATGTGTTATCAATGATTAACTGACTTTTATCTGCATCTATAAGTATCTTATTTTTTTGAATGAAATCATACCCTAAAATCATTTGATAATTTGTGTTCCAATTATGTTGTTCAACAAAAAATTGGTTGGCAAGCCATTTATTTCCTAAACGAAATTTTAAGTTTACAGCAGATACATATGGGATAGTACCATTATTTAGCGTATGTATTCTTACAGATCTGCTTAAGTAATGAATCTTTGTGTAATTTTTTATTACTTGCAAGGTGTCTGGCTGTATTAAGCTTAAATTTGCACCTGTATCAAGTAATGCTTCTACCACAAAGTCGCCAAATTTGATTTCTATTACTGGTAATTCTGTGATACTATTAGTCTGGCAAGAAGCTACCAATTTTTGTTCATTACTTTCTTTAATTTTGTGTCGGAATCTTTCATGTGTATTTGGCCTATTTGAGTTCCTTATTTTTTTTATTTTGCCTTGTTTCCCCCAAATTTTTTTATGGGCACTTGAGTAATACTTTGTGTATCTGGGAGATCTGCAAGTACCCTTCATTAGTTTAAATTATTTCTACGAGTATTGTATCTTCTGTATTGAGGCCTATTTCTTTTACTGTTCTGTGGTCTACTACCTCGCGTGAAAGCATACTGACTATTATATCTATTCCTTCTATTGATAAAATTACTCCTATAAAGATTTCTTCTGTGGTTGTTTCTAGCCTGTCTATAATATTGAAAATTAGTGTTTGAAGGAAAATAAGGACACTCTGTAGTCCAATGATTCTGTTGGCAAATATGACAAGACTCTCTATTACTACTACTTTGTGTAGCATTATTTTCTAGGCTAGTTACATTGTTTACACAACCATTAGGTAAAATTTCATTGAATTTTTTTGACAAATCCTCAATGGCTCTATTATTTTGCATTTGTTGCATAATTAATGTATTTAATTCAGGTGAAAAATCATGTGTCTGTGAGCTATTACCAGAATCCTCCAATGCTTTTTCTATGTTCTTTGCCTGTTTAACAGCAGTAGCAAAATCAATAGGTCCTAGTTTTTTAACCTCCAGTCTTAAATCTGGTCTGAGAGCTTCTAAGAATTTTGAAAGCATTGCTTTTTGAGTGAGGTTATGCACCTCTTCACTCGAACTAGGATAGCACCCAAAATATTTTGTGGCATAAGTATTCACTTTTTCCGCTAAGTCCTCGACTGACTGATCTGGGGTCTGTCTAATTGAGTTAAAGTTATTTTGAATTGTGTCAAATGACTGAGATTTTGCAAATTTTTTACTTAGTAATGCTTTTAAATCATCAAATGACATATCTTTACACGATTCATTATCAATTACAAATTTTAATGCTTTACCCCTCAATTGAATTTTTAACACCGAACTTTTTCTGTTCTCATTCCAGTTCTCTAAATTTGCCATTTGGCATAACTGATCTAAAAAAAAACGTAATATTTTCGTCATGCTCCCCTGAAAAAGTAGGCAGAGCAGTAGTCAGACTCATATTCATTACATTATTTTTCTTAGCCATTCTGAATCAATTTACTGTACTTTAGTACCACTCTAAATTAGTATAATTATTACTTCTAATGTATAGTACATTCATAAATACACTATTGTAACTTATCGAAATTTTTCACATGGATACAAGTTATTACATACTCATTACCACACAATATGATATACATTCAGGAATAATTTCCTAAATACTGACCAATTTTGAATTGATATTACCATTTTCACATATCTATTTTTTATCATTAAATTATTTCACATTAGCAGGAAACAGTCATATGGAATTCTATATACATATTTTTTTTACATATGCAATTTTCAACTTTTTCTTAATGATTCATATCAGATAAACACAAAATTTTATCCAATCATTACTAATATTCACCTATTTGATATCAGACATCATCACAAAATTCAAAATATTTAAGCAATTATCAAACTGGAATCACATGTGTAGTTATATTTTTAGGCATAAGCATAGAATGGTTCTCTACCTGAAATGAAACAGTTAAAACTTAATTTCCCATTTTTTTTTTCTTTTTTTTTTTTTTTTGTCACGGCACCATAAATGTGCCTTTATTATTATAATAATCCTGGTCACGGCACCATAAATGTGGTGTTACGGGCGTGATCGCCAAAAGTGTCGATACTAAGAATATCAAGTACAAATTTATTTTGCGTAAATACTTAAACTAAAATTTGGTGTTTAGTACATTGCATAATCATTACTAAATAGTTTAACAAGACTTACCCACTGATGCATGCATGAGCCGAATATTTTCTTTTTCCAATCTCATATTTATTTTAATACACATACTTTCTGGATTAAATATGACACATTTGTTACACATATATAAATACTAAAATATCATAATTTAGATACACGCAATGCGATAACTCAAATGGAATGTCCGTGGAGTTATAATAATCCTGGTCACGGCACCATAAATGTGGTGTTACGGGCGTGATCGCCAAAAGTGTCGATACTAAGAATATGAAGTACAAATTTATTTTGCGTAAATACTTAAACTAAAATTTGGTGTTTAGTACATTGCATAATCATTACTAAATAGATTAACAAGACTTACCCACTGATGCATGCATGAGCCGAATATTTTCTTTTTCCAATCTCATATTTATTTTAATACACATACTTTCTGGATTAAATAAGACACATTTGTCACACATATATAAATACTAAAATATCATAATTTAGATACACGCAATGCGATAACTCAAATGGAATGTCCGTGGAGTGCCGAAGCGTGACTATTCGCGCAATCCTGTCCCATCGAATAATTTTGCGGTTGAAACGTGGTCAATTTTATCTTCGTATTATCGCGCTGTCTGGTTACACACTTATAAGCTCTTCTTTTTTTCTTTTTACATTCATATGATTTTTACACACGTCACACGTGGTGACACATTGCTGGTCAAGCCCATCTTGAAGTCGAACAGTTACTTACAGGAACAAATGGCGACTGCTGAGTGTGTGTGGCCCGAAGGCCCACACATTCGCTAACACGACGTCAGGCAGCAAGAGGGGAAAGAGGAAAAAGAGAGAGACAAACCAGTCCTTCCAGTTTTTATAGCTTTCGACGCACGTGCTCGCGCGTGATAACGATACAAGAATCGATGTAGTCACACTGTTCTCACACTTTTCTAATATACACTGAATTATTTCATAAGGGCATTACGCGGAAGTTTCTAATTATTAGATTATATATAGTATATAGACATTGTCAAACATTCGTTTCCTCCAGATGTAAACCACCTGTTTCTCGACCTGGCCCAAACAGCTTTTTACATATTGTTAACTGCAAACAATCATTCGATTTACTGCATAGTTAAATGGAATGTATTCTGAGAGCTGAAAAATGTCATCTAAGCAATTTGCAATTTGATTCATTACTAGTAAATCTGAAATCAGTTTCGTTATTTTAACAAGAAAGGGCATTTTTATGCATAGTGCTGGAAATAGATTAAAGATTTAATGAAAATTAAATTTTAGGTTCGAGTTCCATTTGACGAATATCAAAATGTTTACCTCGAAATATTAATAAAAGTATTTTGAAAATAGGAATGTAATTTTTAATTATTTTAAATCTATTTACTCTAAAGCAAAATGCCGTTACATTAAATATCAGAGGCACAAGTAGAAGATATAGAACTGGATATAGATGGCTAGAAGTAAGAAACAAACAGAAAAGAAAGAGAGAGATGAGAGTAAAATTATTTATGTTAAATTCAAATGGAAAGAATTTGAAAATGCTATATTTCAATAGCTAAGATTTAGTTAACTCTAACAGGGAGAAGTACCTCATATGGGCATAGTATACATCATAAGTGAAGTGGTGAAAGCATACGGTATCGTGTTTTTACTATTTGAACACTTTCGAAGATATGAATGATGAGTTTATATATGTCAAATACTCTATTAATTACTGATCTCTATCTATCTGTAATTATACACGTACTGTCCAGCAATGAATGTTCGATGTATAGGTCACAGCCAGAATCACACCAAAAGAGAAAACTTTCATTTATGAAACTTCCTAGTACGTCTGCCAGGGAAACGAAAACAGGCTTTACATCTAACATTATCCTGCACATTTTTATGAAACATTAACATTTTGATTCGACCCTTTTCTTTTATTTTGTTTTGAGTTTTGTTCAAGCAAACGTTTCGAAAATCATTCCTACTTGTAAATACCTGTTTGTTTCTTGTATGTTTGGGGCACCATTGGTCATGTGGTTAGGATTGCAGAATACTGAGAGTTTTATGGAACTGATCATTCCAATTGTAATTTCCATTATTTATATACAAAAACAATATAGGAGCATGAAAAACACCAATATGGATAGTTTAATAAGACGAAACTTCAGCTCGTAAGTGCTGATAAAAAACAATGTACAATAACTAAATGTTACTGTAGGATGTTTATTATAGCTTAAATAAAATATATTCTGATTTTGCTCAAACACAGCGTTAAAAATACCAAGTGGTTGACACGAAGCCACATAAATTTCATTTGACTAATTATTAATATATTATTATATCATAATATTAGTTAGCAGTGTTAAATCTAGGTATTAAAAAACCGTAAACACGAATTTTTGAAAATTTTAATATTTCTCCTTTGGCCACGTTTGAATTATCCATTTGAAATTAGGCATCAAGAAGGTGGCAAGGGGCCTTCATTTTCAAGGAATGATTTCTACCGGCAGTAATTTTACAATAATATTACAAGATTAGACATAATAAATCTGACAGCATGAATGCAATATATGAAAAAAACCAGGAATTTGCATTATTTTGCTGTAGAATGTTATACTAATTCTCGATTATCCGTGTGTGGAATACCCGTTTTGCAATTTGGAACTAGGTACCGTTGAATCAATTTTAAGCGACCAGCGAATATATTTTTCATTTAGTCAATTTGTCGAAATTTTAATCTTTTTAATTGCAGTTTTACATTATTTTGATTACCGTTAAAAACGAACGTGAGTAACTCATCTGAAAATCTATAAGCTGTGAGAGAAATCATATTGAATCATCTGAGCATACAGAGGAGACTAATTATATGCCTTTGGCTTTACAATCCTTGTTAGAATATTTCATTTTCAGATTTGTGTTTTTGTGTTTATTGCAGCTTGTAGGATGATGAGTGAAATTGCTTGGAACTCCGTGCATAAATAAGTGCAAACATTGGTTACAGACCTTGTTAATTAAAAAAAATTAAACTTTACAAAAAATAATGTTACAGAATACATATATTTCTTTTACATTCCGAATCAATTTTTCGTACCTAGTTGAGTCACATAAATTATGACAAACTTTGAGAAAATAATTTAAAAGAATTAAATATGAAAAAAAAAGAATTTAACAAAACAATTATAACTTGGCTGTGCGAGAAATCTCACAAATACTACGTTTATGTTTCTGAACAAATGCATAATATTCCCTCCATTCCTATCTATCAATTTTATCATTTATCTCTCACACCCTTTTTTATGAAAATCTGTGATAACACTTTACAAACATTTAAACAAATAAATGAAACTTATACAGATTGGACTGTCAAATACCTCGAAAAATTAGTTGTTAAATTTCAGAAAATTTCAGATTTCATTACGAGATATATCTGACATCGAAACAGGTCTCAATTCGATAACGTCATGGATTTTTAGAATTATGTTTACAGTTTGAAATTATCCTTATTATATGAAAAATATTAAATAAATTTGTTATATATCAGTTTCCTTGCACACTCTTGTGCTATATGTACTTTAACGTACAAAGAACGTTATAGAATAATACGTTATAGAACGTTATAGAAAGAACGTTATAGAATAGTGTTATCAGTGGTTATTTAAACCAAACTGCTGTGCGTTTTTAAGGCCGAGCGGTAGCTTTCTAATTAACACGCTGAGTTCGGCGCCGAATTTGCTGTCCTTTCCGTTCAGCCGGCAGCGAGCTAAGACTTAAAGCTAAGCCGTATTTTTGTTTAGAATGTTTCAATACATTTCATTAATGCTAAATTTGATCACATTTCATTGAGACTATATTTATTTTTTAACTTATACTGTCGGTTCCGTGGAACGACGCCAGGCAAACGAAAATTCCAGTGCCGGTACCCAGGGACCGACGCCGGCCACACGGAAAGTTCACTGTCGGTCCCCAGAGACCGGCGCCGCGCTCAACGTGTTAAGAAAGTTTCGGGCCGGTAAGTAAATATGTATTTAATTCAAATATATGAATTGATATGTAATCTATATATATGATTGATTGTATTTGAGTTCCAATTCGAATACTGAAAACTTAAACACAAACAACTAGAGGCAGCAGATACATAAATCAGTTTATTGAACGCAATTTAACAGAATCGTTACAGGTGATGAGATGTGGGTAGCTCACTTCACCATAGAAAACAGCAACTCACGATTGATTGGCGTCACAGAGATCCACGCGCCGGACGATCCTCAGTCTATGCACGGAAATTGAAGTCCACGGTATTCTGGGATAGTACAGGCATTCTGCTCATTGACGTATTGGCGAGTGGTGCTCCGGTGAAAGCTGATCTTTATTGCGCTTTACTAGAGAACATCTGAAGATCCATTCAGAACAAATGGTTTGGGATGCTCAGTGCTGGTGTTGTGGTGTCCTACGACAACATCGGACGCATACGGGGAATTCCACAAAATATATGTTGCAGACGTTTCGCTGGGAGATGTCTGACCATCCATTCTATGGCTCCGATCTTGCTGTTAAGTACTTCCACGTGTTATTGCACCTGAAGACGTTCTTGTCTGGGCACACTTTCCTACAGGTGAAATGTTGCAGGCAAATGTGACGGGCTGCCTTTCTTCCCAGGCGACAGACTTCTATGACACTCTAATGGAAATAGGTAACCGACGCTATGACAATTGGTATAGTTCCGATGTTTCTTATGCTGAGAAGTAGCAGAAATATAGCTGTATCTTTTGCAATAGGTTTTTCCAGGTAATAAGACTTTATCTTTTATGGTTTACGGCAAAGTAATATTTCGGACGACTCTCTTATTGTTTAAATAATCATTATCAAATGGATATACCTTCATCTAAATCAATATCTAACTCATTGAAATCATCATCTATATAAATTTCCTTCTAAATCCAATCAACTTCATCTGCTAATCTAAGACATCTAACTAAGCATAACTACCCAAAACACATCTTCATGTTAAACCATCATATATATATTATCATCATCATCGTCATTGAAAATATCGCCAAATTAAGATAAATCATCATAGCTCAAATCAACTAAATAAAAAGCAGTATGATCTAAATCACCACCATCAACAATATGATTCTCATTTGATCATCGTTTTCATCACCTCAACCTTCTAATTCACCATCAAAATTGTTATCTGAATAACCAAGAAAGAAATTATAAAATTATCACCAGATAATTCAAAACCATCATTTAAATAATCATCATCATCGAAATCATACCTTCAGTTTAAACCGTCGTATATGTCATCATCACCATTATCATCGTCGAGATAGATAAATCATAATCTTCCAGATCATCTAAATAGAAAGCAATATCAACCAAATCATCATCTTCTTCATCCTCATTTAATCATCGTCTTCATTGTCTAACTCCTCTAAATTATTATATAAATCACTCTCACATCATGTATAAAATCGTCATCAGTCAAAACTATGTTACCATCAAATTCATCTAAATATTTATTATCACTTAATACACATCGTCATTTATCCATCATGTATATCGCGTCACCATGATCATCGTCAGAATAAGATAAACCATCATCACCCAAATCACATCAGTCATTCTAAACCATCCTATGTATCATCTTCATCATCATCATTGAAGTCGTCGTCAGAATAAAAGAACTTCACCTAGATACAAAGCCCGATCACCTAAAGTTTTATTTTCATCCTACTCAATTATTCATACTCTTCATCACTAAACCATATACTCACGATCACCTAAATAAAAAATCATCAGCAGTTAATCTAAATTGTCGTCCTCAAAATTCCAGTTAAATTATTCAAATCATCGTCGTTTAAATCATGACTTTTTAGTGTTTCGCTAGTGTGCCGTCAAATAGAGCCAGTTTCATTCAGGTACAGACAGAAGGATATCACCGGAAGTTCACTATCGTTGGTACAGGTGTAGTAACCAACCGCCCTCAGGAGATGCCAGAGGCTTGGGGACGTAGCCGAAACCTATGCCATCTTAGATAACGTGACACTCGGAAGTGACGTAAGAGTTTGAATAACGTAATGTTTCGAAAAGTTTGGTTTTTGTGACAACGAAAATATTTTTTAAAGTTTCATTTCTTCCGGAAACGACGAATTGTTTTCTTTTTTTTTTAGGCAACGGCCTCTTGAACCCCTTGAAATCTTGTTTGTAATGACATTAAAAATTTCCCTTTTATCATTAAATCTGTATTTGTTTTTAATTGAGCATCTCATTATTTACTGTTTGTTCATTTCGCATAATTTTAATATAATAATAATAAGCCAAACGCAAAATATTAATCGTTAAAGAGAAATGCGACCAGAGATATAAAATTAAAAATTAAAAGACAAAGAATTAAATTTATATATCAAGTTTTACCAGAATAGAAAAAAAGAGAAAGGACTTTAAAGAATAGAATAGTTGAAGGGGTGTTGAAAGCCAAAACATTTCATAAAATGAGGATTTCTGATATTTGCATTTTCAAATTCTCTACAATTTTAGCTTTCTTAAAACACCGTTCTTTAATCTCTATGAAAATTAGGACTGTACAAAATCTAGCTTTAATTTGTCATTGAATACTTTGATAATTGAGAATTTTTACATAAAATCGCGTTTTTCCCCCGAACGTGATTTTTTATACTCGATGTAGTACCTGTTCTCAAGAACTACTGCTCACAGGTATCTGAAATTTTTATACCTTATTTACTACGCTTCCAAATATTTGCCGAAATGAGCTTTTGATTATAATCAGTGCTAAATTTTACTATGCGTAACAAAATATACTGTAAAATACTCTAAAATTTAAAATGATAAAAAAGCTCTTTTCAGGACATTCAGCTAGGTATTGTGATGTTCCTTCCCTTAGCAAAAGACGTTTCCACAACATTTTATCCGCGAGGGCGAAAGACGGTTAAAGGAAGGGACGTAGTTACGCCGGAAAACAGAGTGGAGGAAAGCTGGTGGGAAGAATACGAGTCTTGTGACTTTTGCGGTTGGACCGGCAGTCATGCCGTGTGCAAAGAGATAACTTAAGCTAAATGTATAGTAGTGGTATTTGTTTTATTGTGTATTGTTTAATAAATTAGCGGATAAAATTTCAAAGCTGATGGAGATTATTTTCCTATTATGGCGAGTGCATGAGAAATGACCGAACCCGCCTCGGAGTTAAAACGGCGCGAGGTGCAAATCGGCGCAGTCGATAGGATAAGATTGTGAAAAAGGAAATCACTAAATAGTGAAAATAATAAATAAATATGGTTGTAAAAAGTTACTGAAAGTTATAAAATGAAACTCGGTGATAGTTCACGAATGGATCTACGATGAGAGAAGATTTTTATGACGAAAGAAAATGGCGCGTTTAGGGCCATGTGTGCGAATAAATTCATCCGATTTGTGAAAGCGTGATGTGCTAAAAAGTTAACAGCCAGTGAGTGATAAAATGGGATCATCAGTGTTCATCATCCTAGTGAAATCGTGAAAAGTTAAATCAGGGGTAATGTGAATTACCGTGTTGTAATCATGTCAAGTTACGTGCCACTGCAGTGTGCTCATGATTAAAGTTTACAGCGTCAAGTTGTGCTCTTCGTTCGATATTTTCACTATCGGGATCAAAGGTAAGTCCTTCTTAATTTATATATTAACCATATTAACATAGAAAATTATAATTGTTTTTATGTCTGTTAATAACATAATTCGAATGTCAGGCGTTAAAGCCAGTAGACACCGAGAAAGTATATTTTATATGGAAATGAGAAATTAAGGTTCTTATTTTTATCAAGATATAGGAGATTCTTAGAGATTCTTAGAGCAAGAAAAACGATTATTGAAACATTTGAAAATAATGAAAGGAGTTATGTTTGACCCACCATCGAAAGCTGAGAAATGGCTGTTCTTTTTACATCATGCTGAAGTGATTCTTAATCTCTATAAAATATCTGAAGAAGGGAAAATTATTTTTCAGAGTTTAAAAACAAAAGTTAAAAGTTTGATCGCGACTCTCGATGAAATGGATTGAAATAACAATATTATGATTAAAGACACCGTATTAAAAGGATTCGAGATTTCTCGGAAAAACCGATCGAGGCAGGCTGGTGGCGTGAATACGAGACTTGGTACTTTAGCGATTGGACCGGCAGCCATGCCGTGTGGATAGAGATTACTTAAAACATGTGTTGCGCGCTTTATATTATGTATATAGTTGAGATTACTTAAAACATGTTTTGCACGCCTTATATTATGTATATAATTAAATGTATACTATACTAGTGATATTTGTTTTATTGTATATTGTGTACTGTTATGTGTAATAAATTAGAGGATAAAATTTCAAAGATAGAGATTATTTTCCTACTATGGCGAGTGCATAGACGAACCTGCCTCGGGGTTGAAAGAGCGCTAGGTGATAGATGTACTTTAATTACGTAAAAACCTTCAAGCCTGTAAGAACAGCAGATTTTCAGAAAAGGTAATCCAAAAATGGCCAATTCAACATTGTTGCTATAGGGTTTCCAACACCCCTTAATAAAAAGGAGTAAAATATTTTTAAAAAATCGCACTTATGGAAATACGAAAAAGAAATATGTTTAGCTTATAAGAGTATATAATATTTCTGTAAAATAAATAAAGTGAGCATTTAAAAGCAATTCTCTAAAATAAAAAACCAAAAGGAAATATTTATAGTTTTTAAAATCAGTATTACTTTTGTAAAATGAAAGAACTTAAAATCTTTTTAAAGTAAAAATAGCGAAAAAAAAATTTAAATTAAGGTTTCACGTTATTAAACTAAATATTGAAGAGAAAAACATTTTTGACACGAGAAAGGGAAAATAAAAGAATTTAAAAGTCAAAATTGCATTTACACAAGTTGCAACTTTGATAGAGATTCGCGTTCCTTTAAGCCTCGGGCGTCTCCCTGTGACGGTCGGTTACTATTAAGCTTGTTATTGTAAACTGGCAATTCAAATTACAGTCGGTATGCGCAAAGGGGGCCTGAATCTTCATCCTGAAAAATAAACAAAATTATTGTTACACATCACATAAAAATATCAGTTAAAATGATAATTCAATTCTGAGTCACAAGCATGAGAATATTTGAGAAGGTTATATGGCATACGCAAATAACCAAAATGAAAGGTACTCGAAACGCATGTCTGTGCACTGTCTGCAAAAGTTCAGACCGGATCTTGGTCGTTTGTGGTAGGCATTGACTTGCAAGTACAAATGTGTTTTGAAAAACGTAAATGTTTGCGCTTTGGTACTTTTAAATTTAAAGTCATTTGTTTTGTAAAAATTACGAAGCCTAGCTCTTCATATGTTTCTCCGACACTCATAATTTTATGAGGAATAAGTTTGCACTCGTTATGAAATAATTTTGAACATAAGTATCTCCGTCTGATTTCGATTGACATCAGTCAATTATAACCAAACGGAAGTTTCCGAAATGAAGTCTAGGTATTGGAGGAAAGAATAATTAGTAAAATGTAGAAAACTGATACTTTTATTTTCAGCTCTTTTGAAATGAACTCATTATGCAGCGACCCAAAAAAATTAAAAAGACTTCTCTCAAAATTTAATTTTCAACGTTCTATTTTGGAAATGAAAATACAAATTAACAATAGACAGAACTCGTACTTGACTTTGTAAATTATTCTAGAAATCCTTGACTTTCTATAGCTGGTAAAAACCTGAAATCTCTTACTAAATTTGTCATGGAATATGCCAGTAAATTTCAAACGTAAAAATGTGCGCCATTTGTTTTTACATAAAATTTCTCATATAAATAATTCTTGGATTAGACTCTTTTTGAAAAGTATCTTGACCCAAAACGTTTAGACTCTTTTCTTAAAACATTCGTTTGCTATTGAAAATTTTATAAATATAACTAGACTGAGTTTTGAATAAATGAAATTACAACGCATAAGCACATCGTTGGAACGTTTTGTATAAGAAAACGTAATCGCATATAAATCAAGTTCTTATATCGCTTAATTACAATGCATCAGATCTTTAGTAAATAAAGAAAGCAATAAAATACTCATGGTGGTTTGGCAATACCAAAAACATCATATCCCGCAACAGCTCTTCTTGATTATTTCATACCTTAGGAAACACGAGCAAATATGTCAATTGCGGAAACATTGCAGTTTGGCAAGCGATAAGGTGGTGCGCAGGAGAATTGATTATCGGGGAAAATATTTCTGCAAGGTAGGAGGTGATTTGTATTCATTCTGGATGTGGAAGAGAATGTTATTCTAGGACTTCGAGAAATAAGGAACATAATTTGGATAAGAGTGCACTTTCGACCAAAGTGAATTTGCGGAATTAGGAGTCATGTTTCTTCTTTCTGTAGTCATTTGAAGCCGTGTTTCTGATGTCAACATCAAAGACTTAACGATATCACATTTGATTTTAGTGAAGTGTAGTTCATCCAGTGCTTTCTTCAGCAGTAGTTATGGCTTTCGCCGAACGAAACAAACACACTGCAAGTTTCAAATGTTAAGTCATTCAGTTTGCGAAAGAAAATGGAAATCATGCAGTTTGGTTTTCGTGAATGCTTCGTACACGAGTGGAAGAGGCATGAAATTTTACAATGATTATTGCGCCAAAGAATAAATGTGTATTGCATAAAGAAGTAATTAAATAGCTTACCGTCGGCGAAAGTGTTGGAAACTGCATTGTAGAAAATCCCCATCATCACTAGAATGAATTAATTGTAACAAGAAACAGCGTACGTAAATTTGCCTTAAAAATAGAAAAAAGGAGTGCAAATGGAAGTGAAAACTCTAAAGCAAACTGAGGTTGTGTATTCGATTTAATTCACGGAATAATTCAGTTCTCCGAGAAAAAGAGATAAAATTTTTTCAAAGGCTTCGAAAATATAGAGATAAAACTTTGATGAGTTTTTAAAAATATGTAAAAATTTATTTACTATCACGTGTTGCAAATATGGATGTCATTCCTGTAGTTTTGATATAGTAGGAGATAAAGAAACAATGATATGAAAGAAAAATAACGGTTAACATAAAATCAATAGGCCAACGAGAAATCTCACCTCACCGTACTGATCTCCTGCTTAGCCGACCGTACGAAATTAAAAGCTCATCGATATCTTGAAAAGAAAGACTTTGCTGAAGTGCAGTTTCCCGAAAGTGTTTTCATCCGTATTCACGAGAAATGATCGGCGGAGAAAAATGTAGTGAAACTGTGGATAAGAAATATTTGGCAAAAGCTTCCTTTTGCCTCAGATAATCAAGAAAGTCTAATACTTTGGGACATGTTCAGCCTCCATCTAACGGATAACACAAATATGTTGTTGAAAGAGTGTTATACAGATATGACAGTTTATCCAGGCGGATTATTGCCATTAGTTCAGATATTAGACATATATGTCAATAAATCATAGATAGAATATTTTAAACGTTAGTGGAATACTCGAACAAAAGTGAAGGTGAAAAAAACAATTACAAATGGAGACCAAATACGTCATGCCAGTCCATAAATAGTGTGTCAGTAGATAATAAAATCACGTAATAAAATTAAACCCGTTTAATTTATGTGGTATATATGACGGTCTAGATGCAACGAAAGATGATTATTTATGTGTGGATCAGAGTAAAAGTAACGGCAAAACTGAAACAGAATTCGATGATGTGCTTGAAGTTATAGCTTGAGACGTATATGAGGAACTTGGATCTGTCTATGCAAGTATGGATCAGAGGTGAAGGTGAAAATGAAACAGAATCCGATTACGAAAATTTTTAAGTACATAAACTATGTTATTTCTCTTAAATAAAAAGCATTTAATTACTCGCAGAAATCTAATTTTCGTATGCTCACTTTTTCAATATTTCTAAACATAACATTTTTATAGCTGGCGTACAGCGCGTACCCATAAATTTCCCTCTTGCATTTTCTTTTAAAAGTGCGCCTTATACGCCTGAATATACTATAACAAACATAGCTGAAACTTAAGTGATAGAGATATATACATGCTTGCTGAAGCATTATATTCTGTTTTTTTTCCCTTCTATTAGTGTATAAATGTTTTCAAAATTTCGATGTTACGTTTTTCAATCTTTGTGTTTAGAAAAGGGATAAAGAATTCAAACTTTTATCTCCGAAAACAAAATTCTAAATCAGATTTCTAATGAAGAAGTGAAATTCTCTATAGCTTTACTTTCCGGACTAATTAAAATTAAGAAAAAGAAGAGAGGAAAAAAATAACTGATTTGGGTAAGCAGAATATTTAGCCATTCAGTATCTATTGATGGGAATGTATATAACTCTAATGAATAGTACAGAAATAAGATAAAGTTACGTTTCAGTTTGTAGGCCTTACATTTCAAAATGGTTTTAATACAGCTTAAAGCGCATAGCCAAAGATTATGCTCTCAACCGCTTTTTCAGTAATAACGTCAGAGAATAATTCTTACAGTTACAATGTTTTCAAATAATCCATTCCTTCAAAAGTAATCTATTGTACTAAGATAATGTGTTTTCGAGGGCAGAAAATGAAACAGAACGGCGAGATCCATCAGAGTATGATCCTGTAATGCTTTAACAAATCTTTCGCAGTCTTAAGTAATAGAGAAATGTGGTAGAGCTTCATCTTACACTATATTCTTGTATTCATATTATTTGTATTATGTGACTATGTGTCTCTATTCGATGTGTGGGAAAAAAACGTCTCCAACAGGTTTATATATACGATACCATTCAGATAAACGCAAAGGAAACCAACATTTCCATCTAATAATATTCATTTTATTTTAATTATACCATTTTCTAGTTAGATAACCAATTTGTGAGCAAGATATTGCATCGTAACAGTGAATCATATTGCTGCCAAATTCCAAATATAAAAAACTAAAGCTCACGAATCACAAACCGAGAGTTTCTGTGAGATTTGTGAGGTGCGAAGGAATCTCTATTTTGAAAGAAATCGAAATTGATATAAATTCGCTTTATAACATATTATTCAGTTTATTTATCTAATTATATTATGATTCTGATGTAATGTATACACACATTTTAAAAGTTATTTCTTTCGCTCATTTCAATTTGTAATCTTGAATTTTTACACTGAAAAAATCCTGAGTAGAGACGGAAACTGTGGTATGTCAAACTGAATTTAAACAAGGTGAAAGCAAATGATAAGCTAATATACATACTACAATAGCTTTTAATTTGTTTAGAATTACAATCTTAGTAATGCAAATCATGCTGATTAACACATAATTAAAAGTGGATAAACATTCCTTTTTGAACGTTTCTTTGAACCTTGATATAAAGTTCTATGAATATCTGCAGTTGGATAAGACAGCTCAGGGTCAAACAAATTTTAAAATGAAATTTCTATAAATTAATTTAATGAGTTCAATTATGAAAGATATGCCGTGCAATATTTATTTGCACAATTTAAAGCCAGTAGCACAACATAAATTTATTGTTGAAAAATATTGTCATGTGTAAAGCTATGTGTTAAAAAAGTCAATAAACTGTGACTTTCCAGGTAAAACCGGAAGACATCGCAGCCATGAAAGGCACTGAAAACATAGATCTGAACTACGAAAGAGTGTACTTAGTTGCTGCTAAAATAATACTGGTATCTTAAAGTTAGCATGACTAATTACTAGCTAATAATATATCAGTAGTTACACTTACCGAGCAAAATATTATCAAATGCCGTCCATATACTAAGAATACCATAAAGTTCTTGATAATAAAAATGTTGTTGATAATAAATTTTGGTAAAATGAAGCAGGTATATGATTTATTTGTTCTATTTTTCTTTTCCGGGTCTTGCTTCGTTTGGTCATTAAATCACTCGTTCTACAGTCGGTATCCAGTTCTAGCTCTTTTCGCAGTTCAACCGATTTCCTTTTCGGGTTTGACAGTTCTTTTCCGGTTCCAGCTTGTCTTTCAGATTTGGAATCTTTTCCGTTTTTTGCTTCTTTTCCAGGTATTGCGTCTTTTCAGACTCCTCTATATTTTCCATTTCTGGCATCTTTTCCGGCTCTTGCTTCTTTTCCAGTTTTTGCATTTTTTCCAGTTCCTTCTTCATTTTCAGGTCTCTCTTTTTTGGTTTTTGCAATTTTTCCCTCCACGTTTGCCTTTCCAGTTCTTTTTCAGTTCTTCTTTCTTTTCTAGTTTTTGAATCCATTCCAGTAATTGCTTCTTTTTCAGTTCTTTCTTCTTTTCTAGTTTCTGTTGCTTTTTCAGTTTTTGTTTGTTTTTCAGTTCTTCCTTCTTTTCCAGTTTTTGCTTCTTTTTCTGCTCTTGTTTCATTTTCAGTTCTTGCTTCTTTTCCAATTTTTGCTTCTTTTTCAGTTCTTGCTTCTGTTCTAATTCTTGTATCTTTTCCTGTTCTTGCTTCTTTTCTAGTTTTTGTATCTTTTCCAGCTTTTGTTTCTTTTTCAGTTCTTGCTTCTTTTCTAGTTTTTGTGTCAATTCCAGTTTTCTCTTGTTTTTGAGTTCTTGCTTCTTTTCCAGTTTCTCCTTCTTTTCCTGTTCTTCCTTTTTATTCAGTTTTTGAATCTTTTCCGGTTCTCGCTTCTTTTCCAGTTCCTTCTCGTTTTCCAGTTCTTTCTCGTTTTCCAGTTTTTGCTCCTTTTCATGATCACAAGGAGGATTTTCCAATCTACAAAGCAATCGGTATATCTTTATTTCAGTAGTAAAATAGTGAAGGTAATGCAATGACGATCACGTTTAACATGTACAACACTTCCATATTTAGATACTATATAACACTTTTGGCTCAGTTTCATAGGGAAAAAACTCCCCGTAGATCATTGCCTGGCAGAATTGTTTTCTATAAAAGGTGAATTTGTTGTTTTCGTTGTTCTGACCTAAAGCCAAGCAGATAAGTTAAAGTATTTTGCGTTATTTGTATGCAATAAGCGGCCTCCATGAATCTCACGTAGAGCGTAATAATTTGCAAAGTTTCAGTGCCTTACTTTTCCTTACTTAATTTTTACATACGTTGCAATAATAATAACAGAAATAATAAACAGGTGGCTTAAAAACAGAGGGAAACAATGACGAAAACTGCAAAATAGGAGGAAAAAAGGGAACTGAAATGAAAAGGGAAACAACTACAAACAAAGGATGGAAAAAGCCTTTTAGAAGATATACACGTAACGTTCTTTCTGAATCAGCAAAACCTGTATTTTAACGAGTCTTAAAATACAGGTGCATTCTTAAAGTTTATTTATTTATACAGGAAGAAAGAAAGAAATCAATCAAATCAAAGTAAATTAGGAAAAGATATACCTGTTTTCTCCTATATTTATTGTTCCCTGTAATTTCTTTTGCCTGTTGCATTAAATTTATTGAAGGAAAATTTACAAAATCTTTCAAAATGTATTTCCTAAATCCTTATGAGAATTTAGCCCTTCTGATCATTTCGGCCACACTTTAATGGCTTTTACAATTTGATGTTTGAATATTGACAGCTGCCTATACTGAAATATGTTCTCCATTGTCCTCGAAAAAAGAAAAATTAAAGTTCCAGGAAATTTTGCAATGAAGGACACATATATCTCATTTGAAGGGCAAGAGGAAAAGAAAAAGATATTTTCGGATGGGAATATGTAGCATTTTAAACACCGTGTTTGTAAATGTCATCATATAGTAGCAACACTTGGGTCATAAGTAATTATACACATATATGAGAGAGACGACGGTGACGAAAAATTAAATGGCAAAACATGGCCGAAAACACTTTCCTGCCCGGTGCAAACAACACAAAACACAACAAAGATCGGACACCAGTTATGCTTAGCACAAGAGAAATTAAAAAGTAGGAAGAAAATTAGACACTTAAGGACCTCAAAAAAGGTGTTCGAAATTACGATCTGCACCCTGTTACAGGTATCCCATCTCTCGCACATCCTACATGATATGTTCTGGAAAATACCGTGCATCCCCAGGACTTTCCCAGCACCTGCCACAATATGTGCCACAAGTTCCTGTTGGACTTCTAACTGGGGTTTCGTGCACTTATGTGTTGAAGTACCCCGAGACGAACTGATAATGCAAGTTAGGTCTCGTGATCTTGCTGAACAATGCACTGGACTATCCCTACCAAACCCATGTTTAGGATACGTTCCGAAGGAACTTTCGAATACTTTCTTTGATGGCGATCCCCTGCTTTTGTTCTTATTTCTTGGTTTCCGCTGCGCTAAGGAAAATAAACAAATATCTTTACAATGTTCGTACCCTATTTTTCTTGTGTTGTCTCTCGTCACTATGGCCAGGAAAGCGTTTCCGACAATGCATTGCAATAAACGATTATATATATATATATATAAACAATATATATAAACGATATATATATATATATATAAACAATATATATATATAAACAATATATATATATATATATATATATATAATCTTATAAACATATGTTACCGTGAAAGACCGAAATTGGAGAATATCGACTTTCACCGGAGATGGTCAACATCCACCAAATACGTCGGTGAAAGATCAAATATTGCATTACATTCTTCTACATTCGGACCCTCACCGGTGTATGTCGATAATCACAGATATGCTCTGGTGTAGATTGAAAAGAGCGGAGTATATGTACACACTGTTTTTGCAAAAGGAAGTGTTCCACAAATAAATGCAGTTGTAAAAGCAAGGGCCTCTTGTGCAATTGAAAGTGTTATATATTATATACATATATATATATATATATATAATAGTATAAACATATGTTACTGTGAAAGACCGAAATTGGAGAATGTCGACTTTCGGTAGATTGAAAACAGAAGAGTATATGTACACACTGTTATTGCAAAAGGAAGTGTTCCACAAATAAATGCAATTGTAAATGCAAGGGCCTATTGCGCAATTGAAAGTGTTATATATATATTATATATATATATATATATTTGTATATGTATATAATCGTATAAAAATATGTTACCTTGAAAGACCGAAATTAAAGAATGTCGACTTTCACCGGAGAATGTTAACATTCACCAAATACGTCGGTGAAAGATCGAATATTGCATTAAATTCTTCTACATTCGGACCCTCACCGGTGTATGTCGACAATCACAGATATGCTCTGGTGTAGATTGGAAAGAGAGGAGTATATGTACACACTGTTATTGCAAAAGGAAGTGTTTCACAAATAAATGCAGTTGTAAAAGCAAGGGCCTCTTGTGCAATTGAAAGTGTCATAACAGTTTAAGTTGTTGCAATAAATAAGATTTGAATCACGTAATTTAGTAAACATAGCTTGAGTAAGCTCCCTGTTCCGAGTCAGGATAGTTCATGTTTCCAAAGCAAGTAAAGAGAAATACAAGTCCTGATAGTGGCGCCCGACGAAGAAGAATAACCATGGCCGAGTTTCAAGAAGAACCTGTGGTGCCTGCAGAAGCAGCTCAGAGTCCAGAAATGGCAGCTGCCGCCCTGGAAGGATTTGGGTACATCGTACAGATTATGCGCGCATCGATGAAACCAGAAGCAACATTTAATGGAAACTCACCGGTAACCAGTTTTTTGGAAAAATTGGATGACCACTTCATGCTGTATCCACTCCATGAGTTCCATAAAGTCACCTTAGCTACCAGCGCTTTGAGGGGCCAAGCGCTTAATTGGTTCAAATGTTAAGGCCTCTTGGTTCAAGCGGGAAGTCCCACCTATACTTACGAAAATTTTAAGACTGCCTTAGTAAAAGCCTTCCCTGTCGTAAGAGATCGTGCAAGTTTAGAAACGGAACTCTTCAGCATATACCAGCAACGAATCGAAAATCTTTCCACCTATATTTTAAGAAAAATTCACGTCTTTAAACTCTTGTATGGAAACAGTCCGGATCCTGAGATAATCCAAGTGATTTTGCCGAGTTTAGTTCCCCAAGTACAAGACTTTATTTAATTAAGGAATCCGACTACACTGGAAAAGTTATTTGAGCTAACAATCCAGTTTGAAAGTAGAAGAACGGCGGACATCGAATGAAGACGCCAGTATGAGCAACGAAGCCAATTTGGTGCGCCAAGACGACAGCAAAGGCAAGAACACGGCTACGGAAGCAAATCGAATCAGAGGGCAAGGAAACCTGAGTATCCAAAAACAACCAGCGAACGTCGACAGTGCAATAGTAAGCCAGAAAAAAGTCTGAAGGCCAGCGGATAAACAAGGAAGGCATGGAAAGGAAGAAATCGACTAAATCGGATTTCTGCTGACGGGAGGGTGCGGAAATCCGAAGGCAAAGAAAAGCCCTCTTTCTTCAAGTTAAATACAGTTACTGTGAAAAATTTGACTCTTCCAAAGATTGAAGTTAGAGTTTTATAAAAGATTTTGCAGTTATTGTTGAACCATTGTTAAAATTAAAAAGGAAAAAGGCAAGATTCTCGTGGACGGCCGAAGACAATAGTGCTTTCGAAAAATTAAAGCAAGCATTAACGCAAGCCCCTGTTTTGAAATTTCCTGAAAACGATGAGAATTTAGAAATTTCAGTGGATGCTTCGGATTATGCGCTAGGAGCGGTACTTTCGCAAAATCAGCAGCCCGTGGCATTTTTTAGTAGAACTTTAAATCAAACACAAAGAAATTATTCCGCGACTGAGAGAGAGGCACTTGCAGTTCTGTTAGCAGTGCAAAAGTTCCGAGTCTATTTTGGAAAGGATCCAATAACAGTGTATTCTGATCATGCGGCGGGAACTAGCTTGTACTCAGGGAAAAACTTATCCCCAAGGTTAATAAGATGGGCACTAAAGTTACAAGAGTATAATCTGGTAATTAAGCACACGCCCCGGAAAGGAAAATATCGTAGCAGATGCCCTATCCAGAATAAAAATAGATGAAGAAGGTAGTACTGTAAAGGTGGCAATGATCACAGCATGTAAGTTACATTCCCGAGAAACTGTGATAACCGAACTGAGTAAGGATCCTGAATTTAAAAATATTTATGATTATTTAAAGGATCCTGAAAATTTTAGCCACCAAGATATTGTGGCGATAAGAAATAGGGCGGCCCATTACGAACTAATAGATGGTCTATTATTTTATACAAAAACTACGAATTCCAACAACGAATTTCGACCTGTTATCCCAGCTAGTCTTAGATTAAATATATTGCAGGAGTTACACGACTCCCCTTTAGCTTTTCACGCTGGTATTCGAAAAACCATCCAACGCGTACGCGAAGCAGTTTATTTTCCTGAGCTGCAAAAGTTAACAAGGGCGTATGTCCAGTCCTGCCCAACATGTCAAGCAGTTAATTATATTAATTTCCGCAAGGCCGGGTTTCTAAATAGTATTAAATCGGAATTTCCAAATGAAATAATTGGCATCGATTTATTGGGCCCTTTCCCAAAAAGTCAGTTAAATAAAAGTCGCTATCTCCTTGTTATGGTTGATCATTTTAGTAAGTGGATCGAAATTGTTCCCTTAAAACGAGTCTCCACGAAATTGGTTACTGATTCTATTTTAAATAAATATATTTTAAAATACGGGGCGCCCCTAAAAGTAATATCGGATAATGGTCCTCAATTTGTAAGTAATATATTTGAAGACATATGCCAAAAACTGGGCATACGTCATTTAAAAATGGTCCCGTATCGGCCGCAATCAAATATAGCGGAACGGGTCAATAGAAATATAATGAAAATTGTCCGTAGTTATGTTAAAAATTTTCATAAAAGCTGGGTTAACTATGTCAATGAATTAGGTTTCGCCCTTAGGACCGCAAAACATGATACGACGGGCAAAACTCCTGCTGAGTTATTTTTAGGCAGAAAGATTATAACGCCGTTAGATAAATTATTTTATGTGCAACAAAGAGCCCCAGAATTTAAAATGGGCAATATAGAAAAATAAATTAAAGAAGCAAAAAAAGAACACTGAAGTAGCACAGAGAAAACAGAAGCTTTATTATGATAGGAAACGACGGGGAGTAACTTATAAAGTAGGAGATGAAGTGTTAAAAATTAAGCATTAACTTTCTTCAGCACCAGAAGATAAAACTGCCAAATTTTATCCACGATTTGAAGGACCATATGTCATAGAAAAAGTAACTCAGGCTTAGTGGTGTTAAAAGCCAGGAATGGTGAAACCTGCACCGCAAACGTAGACCAGATAAAACCATTTTATAATCGTAATAAAATGCCAATATTTCAAGATCTTTTGCAGGATTCGGCACGGCAGGCACAAGCTCCAGAGGTGGAACAACGACAATCCCAAGGGCAAGTCATTAGTAGACAGGAGCAATTGAAAAGGAAGTTCCCCCGTTGGAAAACTGAAGGTAACAAGAAAAAGAAGTCGTTCCACCGACCAGAAAAGAGAGGGCACGACCACCCCCAGAATGAAGAAGGGAGAAGTACGACTAATGCAAAGAAAGCCAGGAGAAATGACAGCAACTATAACACGGCTCCAAAACAGAAGATCTACCCATCGGATAGGAGTCTACGCAGCAAATGTCAACGAATTGATGAAGGAAGACCAACTGCAGATGCAAAGACGCAAGAAAAATTTGAACAGCCAGCAACGAGATCCAGGCAACAACGAGAGACAGTTGTCCCGGTTCCGCCAAGACCAGCTGCCATCAAACGGCCGAGACCACAGGCAGATGCTAAAAAAAGGTCTTCAAGGGTGACCGAACTGGAAGAAAAAGAAAGCTCATGGGGGAAGGAACCGAAGGGAGAACCCGCACAAGAAGGAAGATCAACCAGACCGTAGTCTTCGCTACCTTCCAGGACTGGGCAGAAAAAAGGATGTCTGAATATCACAAAGATAAGTAAAACTTTATGTTACTTTGATATCATAAGTTAATTTTTCAATCTTACTGCAAGTGGCAGAATTCAAGAATTTTTACCTCATGTGAGGCCTACCTTTATCGCCAAAAAGGCGAGAAAGGAGTTGTTACCTATTTTGGTATTGTTTTTCAATTACTCGCGAGTAAAACTAAAATTAATGTATAATAGGAATGTGTAAATACTTGAATATTGAAAAAGCATTGATAATCTTTGAGAAAGGTACCTTAAGAAAATTGTAAAAATTATTGTATAAAATTTTATTTAAAATATTCTGGCAAGAAAGAAGTTTTAATCTGAAAGACTTTTGAAATGTAGAATTTCAATGCAGAAGAATTGGCACTTGCTTGGAAAAGAATAGAAGTTAACAATGTACTACTAATGTATGTTTTAAAATGCGTAAAATTAACGGCATGTTAATATGTCCTTATATACAATATGAACTGTTATCTTAAAAGTTAAGAAATATTGTGATATGTTAAAAGTAAAAATATTAGAGTAATGCCAAAAATTTTAACTTATTCGTGTGACTGTAAAAAGAGCAAATTATTGTGAATATGTGATAAAAGTTAAATGAATGTAGTTAGGCTCTCTGACGCTACACTTCAGAGTTAGCCACTTTTCATAATAGTACCTCAGGGTTTAGAGATGAATATAAGGTGTGTTCTGAGGTCTTGTTATGTTGAATTTTAACACGTTAGTGTTTTGATTGCAGGCGGTAGTGTTGAACACTTGTACATAGACACGCTCGTGTTTGGTGTTTTTCTTTACAACACAAGTCAGAGAGCACGGGGAGATAATTAAATAACGTCATGAATGAAATAAGAATTTTAAAGGAGAAATATAAATATTCATGTTTCTTGCCATTTGATTGTGTAACATTTCATTAAACTAGTTTTCCTTCCATAAGGAACCAGATTTCAACTAAGAAACTCCTGTTTATAGATGCAGTACAGATGAAAATACTTGTCCATAGAGATGATAATATAAAAACGACTTTTTAATATCTAGTTTCAGAGAAAAATGTTTGTAAAAGATTGGCCTCGCGTTAGATTCTAGAGCTAAAAGTTTTCAACAAGCTCGTTTTAGACCTCAGTTTCAAACTAATTAACTCTGGCGGGTAGTATGTAAGGATCCTAAGTTTTACTAACGTTTTTGATGTCATTTAAAACGCTTAATTACAGGGCCGTAGTACAATACACAACCCCCCAGCCCCAGAAGTATAGCGATATACAATAGTGACGTGATCGAAGATTCTTTGGAAATAATCGTTGTCATCGAATGACATGCATATTCTATTTAAATAATCGTAGTCATCGGCTTTTAATATTCTTTGCAAATGATCATTGTCGTCAAATAATCATTGTAAAGAATCATTCTCATCGGATAATCATTGAAAGTAATCCTTGTCGTTACATAAAGGGGCATAGTAGCTGATGTATAAAGAATTGTACTCAGATTCTAATCAAAAGAATTGCATATGTATGCAATTTATCATATCATCATTATTTACAGCAATGATTCTTATATGTTTTCGACCTACGGCTCCTAATGACGCCGCGGACAACTTGCGCAACAGTGACAAAAAGAATATTTAAAAATACAATAAAAGCTTGAAAGCTAGGGAAAATGTGTGAATTTATTTTCCTTTTATTTAAATGAAGCTTAATGTTTTTAAAGGAAATTGAATATTGTAAACAGGAATCAGCAGTTTAAATATATGTGGGATTTTGCCTCTTTGTTTTTTTTTTTTTTTTTTTCTTCGTAACATCATATCCTCCGGAACGGGGGGGGAGATTTGAGTTTAGAAGGAGGTACCCTCGGATTTCAAAAATTCTTGGTAAAACTTTTCGACTATTGTTATCTTCCTACGACTATCACTCGAGATGTTATATAAAATTTCGGAAAGCGCTGGAGATCAAATTGCTTTATTTAGAAAAATGATGGCTCTTCTCACTCTCAAATCGTATTGTTTAAGAGAAATTTTTAAGTTAAAAAAATATGAAATAAATAGTATTGCCAAACTCGAAACTTATTGTTATTATTTACGGTTATATTCTGAGTTGAAGAAAGCACGTGATTCCATATAATGTCACTGTATGTCGAAAAATATTTCGTTAATTTCAGTATTTTAAATGAATAGCTGCTTTTGGCAACTTTTATGTTTCACCTTTAGATACGTGACACGATATGCTATCGCTACGTTAATTCTTTTATTGAGATTTGCAAATTTGTTATATTAAAATTAATTTAAATCATAACTTCAAATGTATTACCCCAAGTGTCAAAGATCTTTGTTTCCTGACTTGGCAAGAAAAATTTATTTACGAATAGCTGGTTGCTTGGAAAGAATGAATACATTTTCTTCATAATGGATTGTTTCTATGCATTTTATGCTATTCTAATTTTATTTATAAAAATTTAATTTCTTTTATTGTATAGTTCCTTTCTGAGTAGAAGTTTACCCAGGCAGCATGCATTCGTAAATTGCACGAGAAAAATACGTGCAATTTACGAATGGCCTTTCGTATAAAAAACGTTCAAGTTGAACGTAAAAATATCATAAAAAGTGTCCAGTGGCAATTACTAAATATTTACGTATATTTTTACGTTATACTATACGTAACTTTTACATAAAATTTAGGTATATTTACGCTAGAGACTACTGTTCATTCCCAACTTTTACGTATAATATACGTAAATTTCAGGGATTTACGTATATTTTTAGTAAAAATTTACGTATATTTATCGCATATACGTAAATCTCAATTTTTTGCTTCACGTATGCGTATATATTTAGTAAAAATTTACGTAAATTTCCCCGCTTTTTTACTGTATATAAACGTATATATTAGGTAAAAATTACGGTAGGTATTCCCCGTATTTTACGGTACAAATACGTATATATTTGATAGAAATTAACGTACATATTTCCCGTAATTTACGGTACAAAAACGTATATATTTGATAGTAATTGACCTAAATCTTCCCTATGTTTTCTTTGCATATGCGAATGACTGGTAAAAATTTAATCCGATGTATTCCCCACTTTACTGTGTATAAATGCACATTTTTTGGTAAAAAATTTGCATAAATCTCCAATTACCTTTTCACTGCATTTTTCATAAAATGTACTTATTTTAATCTCATATTTTTTATATAAATCTATGCAAAAACTTTCTGTATGCTATGATTAAAAGGTAAAATAATTTTTATATCAAATTCTTACATATCTGCCTTTTAGTTATGTACAGCAATATGGAATATATATAACTGGAAAATTTAAATATACTAGTAAATGCAAAAAAATAAATAATAAATAAATAAATAAATAAATTTCTATTAAAAAATTACGTAACACTTAAAGGCTGAAAATGACTTTTAATATTTCATTTCAAAGTGACTACAAAATATGCAATAAATTTAGTAAACATCAATTCTGTGTTTTAAATCAATTAATGCCATCGTTCATTTGCATTTTTGTTTACTAAATTCATTTCATAAATTTAAATTTAGTAAACAACTGTAGCAAACAGTTGTTTACTAAATAACACTTTAAATAAATTATTTGCTTTTCTGAAGGACATTTTCTTATGCCATGTAAATGAACGATAGCATTAATTGATTTAAAACATAGAACTCAGGTTTACAAAATTTATTGCATATTTTGTAGTCACTTTGAAATGAAATATTAAAAGTGATTTTCAGCCTTTTAGTGTTATGTAATTTTTGAATAGAAATTAGTTTTTTTGCATTTAAATTTTCCAGTTATATATATTCCATATTGCTGTACATACCTAAAAGGTGGATATGTAAAAATTAGATATTAATTTTATCTTTTAATCATAATATGCAGAACATTTTTGCATAGATTTATATAAAAAATAAGAGATTAAAATAAGCACATTTTACAAACAATGCAGTAAATAGGTAATTGGAGATTTATGCAAATTTTTTACCAAAAATGTGCACTTATACACAGTAAAGATGTGAAGACATCGGACTAAATTTTTTACAAAGTCATTCGTATATGCAAAGAAAACATAGGGAAGATTTAGGTCAATTATTATCAAATATATAAGTTTTTGTAAAGTAAAATACAGGGAATATCTACGTTAATTTCTATCTAAAGTACAATATAGTTAATTAACAAATTCAGTAAACAAATGTAGCACAAAAGAAAACATCATACGTTTAGATTATTTGAATGAGTGTGCTAAATTTTAAAATTGTTAAATATAGACCAGGAAATTGTAGAAAACTTACCTTTTCCAATAGTTTACCAAGTTGACTTTGTTATTTTCCTTAAAGATGAATGTTTAATGTCACAAATATTTCATTCATATCTTCAGATAATACACAAATCTATACATATTTATTTATTAAAATTCAGTTTATCCCAAACATGTTAAAGAAAATATTAATTTGCATGCAAGTTAATCGAGTAACTTCTGTTTTAATTACACACATAATTATGATATGTAAAAATTTTACATTTATCAGTCAATCTTGCAATGTATTGTAATCTATTATTGTTGTCTTTTTCAGTTTAAAATCTTATATTAGATCAGTACTAAAAGTTCACCTCTACAAAAGAAATGCTTTATTGAGGTATTTTTAAAAAGTTCCCTTTTACAATGTAACTGTTAGTTTCATAAATAAGTTCATAAAATTATGCAAATTCAAAATTACCTAAATATGTTCTTCATTTTATCTTATATACCAGATAAAATTTTAAAAAGTTAATTTGTTTAGGAATATTTAAGTTTTTAAATATTTATCTCATGTGACTTTTTCTATAACATCATTATAAATGTACATGTTGATGTGCACATACCAATTATTTTTTTTCATCAAATAGCTTTATGGTATTAAATGATTTAAAAAGAGGCAACTGGACAAAAGAAAGCAATTAAAAGTTGGCTAATTTTTGATTAATTTGGTGTCAAATGCTGTGCATTTTAGATTATGCTCATATGATGACAATGAGTTATTTAAATTATAAAATTATTATGAACATATCCCACATAAATTAACAAGTATCAAATTTCAAATTGTTTGAAGTATTATGAACTGTAATACTTGCAAAAGAAATACACATGAAATTAATTTAAGAATTAGGTTTATTTTACAGGTATTCGAAAACCAACTACAGTTAAACAATAAAAACTAACATTAAATCTGAAGAGCATAATTTTTTTCAATAATAAAATTCAACATAGATTTCATTCATCTTTGCCATATTTGTTCTATAGTTCGCTGTCTTTAATATCCTGTTCGATTTTTGTAAAAGTGAATTCTTTGTCACGCAATGTTTTGAGAACAGCTCCTAAACAAGAAAAGAAAAATTTATAATAATTTCACACTTAAGATGTTTTCAGTTTTTAAATATCATTGAAGTATTAAAAGATGCATATAAAATGCACTGAGTATTTCATATTTAAAAACTTACATTTCAGTAATTAAAAATTTAAGTTCATACTATCACACAGTAAACTTCAATTATATACCTTACACAATGTCTATAATTTCAAGTAAAAAATACCTAAAGATTTGTTTAGAACTGCAAGGTTAAGAAAGTCTTTAATGGCTATGTTTGTATTTAAGTACACGAGAAAAAACTTAATTTTTTATTAATTATATTGCATTAGCCTTTCCAATTTTACTCCTACATATAGTAAAGAATATTCGCTTTCTTACAGATATCTTTTTCTTAAATAAAGAGTAAGCAGAAAACTAATCACAACACTATATACATATAACAGAATACTTCATAAACATATACATGTTATTAACATATGTATATGCATTGACAGGCTATTTTACACATTTCAATAAACCAATACACAATTAAAAGTATTATCAGTAAATTCCTCCAAAATCAGAACACAAATCTTTAATTATGATAACAATGGCATCTCAGTTTGCAATATAAAATATTTTAAGTCTACATTCATGTGCATTCTAAGCAAACAGAAAGCTGAATAACAATAAAATTATAAATACCATAAAAAAGTTAAAAGCCACGTAGAATGATAGCAAGACTAAATGAAGTCTTCCTTCAAAAATCAATTTAAATTCAAAATTTTGCCTTCCTATTTAACATCTCAAAATAGGGTTACTGCTTTCACTAACTAAATTTCCTGTCTTGGCAAAATAAAAATTGTCACTTCTGTTGCAGGAAATATTTGCTGCAAACTTTGTATGCAAATAATCCAGTGAAAAAATTTAATTGTGGCTTGAATATTTTCTTTATTAAATAAATGAAAAATTCCCACGTAATATTAGTTTATGATCCACATGAAGCTTTTTACCTCTACCATATCATGCAGCTATTTTAAAATATATACTCTCATATAAAAGCCACAGAATGTTTTTACCAATATTAATATGGTATAAATCATTAATAAATCTTCTAAAAACAGCCCCAAAATTTCTGAATTTGATACCCAAAACCTAATTCTACGTAACTGTTAAAGTATGCATTCGCTTGCACATACTTAAAATGAATTATACACACTAAAACTTAACATAACATATTAACTTATAACATATTAAATTCTTAATTAGCAGGATGACTGAATTAAGGCAAAATATGAAAGAAATCTACCTGATAGAATAGTTGTAAAAGATATATTAAAAAAAAAGCTAATACTGTTTACCTTACACATGGCAGACATTGAGTAAACTGTATGCAGCTGGATTATTTATTAGGAATAGAAGTTAGATCAAAGTACCAGTTCTGGAAGGCTTTACCATTTGGTGCAAAGAAGCATCTCAATTTAAAAAAGAATAAAAGCTAATAGAATTTTATAACTTTTACGATCTAGTACAAATATTAGACACATAAACAACACTAAATGCCATTATTTACTTGCATATTTTCCTTCTTTGTGTACTTTACTCCTTAATTTTTCAGGATATGATTTAGAAACAGAGTTATGGTAAAAATGTGTACTGATAAAAAAATATTGCTGAAACTGATAAGTCCTTTGAATTATATACTATAGTGCAAAGAGGGATGGAATATGCGACTAAATATGATAAATCAGATTACAATAACATTAAACAAATAACATGAAAAACTGAAAAAGGAAATTTTATTTGAAATTATTTTTTAACTCTTGGAAAGCTAGACAGTATTTCAACTTATTAAATTCAATTACATCTTACCTTTGTCAAACCAATATTGGTACTTTTCCATTTTGCCGGCGCAAGCGATAAAGTCGCCCAAAATGGTACAACCGATGCCAAACAGAATATCCTCGCTGGTAACCTTTTACGTTTCATTTTCAAAACACATCGCAGCTATTTCTATCAGATTGAATGTTTCTTTCAATACTGGGATACAATGACATAGAATTTTTACCAGATAGTTCAATTTTATGTCCTAAGGCCATTCGCGGTAATTAAATCAATTAGGATGCAATCACACGCTCACCCAAAAATATAGAAAAGGCAAATTCAAGGGTTAAATTCATCAATTCTAATGAGAATGCACTAGCAAAGTAAACACTGCGGTTTTACATAATTTCTGAGTAAGCTATTCGTATGAATTGAAATAATTCCTGCATTTAAACTTGTATTCCAAATTAAGATTTAACTTGAAATTAATGTAGATAATTACTGAGAGAATTAGGGTAGTTTAACACTTGGGGTCACGTGATATGAAAAGGCGAATCAGAATGTTGTACCATGAAAGCATAGTAAATTCTTAAATTAATCTCTTTTTACAAATACAAATTGTCTTTCTACAAATTTATTGTCTTTATTTATTATCAATTTACAATATTTTAAACGATATTAAAATGTTTATGCCTTTAAAATTAAAATTTCTTAGAACTAACATTTGTTAACATTTTTTATGTGTATACTGTGTGTTGTCGCCAATAAAGTCTGGTTGGCAAGATTTGCGCCGGCGAAACGGAAAAGTACCCTGATATTTTGAAATTGTTTTATAATTTTCATAAATTTACTATTTTAGGGAGGCTCGGTAGCACAGTGGCTAGTGCTTCACGCAGAAGCACCAGAGGTCTGGCGTTTGATTCCCAGGCTAGGCAAGGTTGGAACAGCCTTTCATCCCTTAAGTGGGTCGATAAAATTAGTACCAAGTTCCATTGGGGACTTAATACCGGGGGCCTGCAACAAGCTGACTTATGCACAAACACCCCAGAGCTCACCATCTAGAAAGTAGATATCAAGGCCATGGCTCTCTAAGGGCTGTTTGTGCCATCCAGTTTAGTTTTAAGTTTTACTATTTTAGTAACATAAAAACACATCTGTAACAGGTTTGGTTTAGGTTTATTTGATTACTGCAAAGCACAATAGGGTTATCTGCCTAAGGTAAGGAATGCCTTCGTGAAGGACTTTCTAAGGGAAACTGGCTCGTATACATGTTACACATGGGGAAAACCACGGAAACGACCATGCAGCCAGACCGTTCGCGGGATTCGAACATCGAACCAAGCTACCAGTTTTCAGCGACTTTACCACTGGGCCGTTGGCGGGCCTTTTATTACACAGGACCTGTGTGTGCAGGATCACCTTCGAAATTAAGAGAGTTGTATTTAAAATCGGTGCTAAACTAAAGCTGCTTTCTTGCCTAATTTTATACTATTGAAAATACGGGTAATTGTCAAAATTATTCGTATTCAATATGTGTAAGATTATTAATGAGCTGCCAAACCACAGTTAACCATCTAATATACTACATTCAACGTTATTATTTTTCTTTTTGAATGTCAGGTTTTCATTATTTCTGCCAATATATCTGTAACAGGACATAAAGATTGAGTTAATGTAGAATAGAAAATTACCTTGCAACATATCCAATACGACTTAGTGGCAGTACTTCATTCTCTAGAAAAAACATTTTAAATTATTATACTTAAACAAAAAATTCATATTTGTTACAGCAAAACATCATTAACACAATAAACCAGAGTTGAATGCCAATATAGTTTAACTAGATTCTTGAAAACTAGTTTATTACTTTCAATTTAATTTTAAAATAATAAAAAATAAGGTACGTATTATGACTACCTAGATATCTCGCCTAAACTGGCAATCCTTGTAGGTTATACAGGTTAAACCTAACATAGTTATAGAGGGCACTGAGATAGAGAGTATTAATCCCACACTAGGGACTCTTAACATTTGGTGGGAACAGTTTGAAAAGTGAAACGGATATTTATAGTGAACCAACGCAAAACAAAAACAATAGTCCTTTAGGGACGAAGCCCCTTTGAACTAATAAATAAATTAACAGCTTTTAGCTATTTTTTCTTCTTGTAAAAAATCGACATACAGAATATTTTTATAAAATAACAGTACTTTAAGCATGCATTTTCCACATATTTAACACAATAATTCATTCTAGCTCTGTTGCAATACTGGCAAAGGTACTCCTCTGTTATTAGGACGGGATTCAGAAATGTACAATGAAACCTCGAGATACGAGGAAAGTACGAGCAAAATAGAAGCATTCACTCGAGTAACGAGCAATGAGCCAGGCTGTCGGTATGGGTGGAGCCATTTTCCTATCCGGCTCAACTCGGGGAATCCCTTCGTCCAATGCCAATGGATCAAGGATCAAGGAAGTGCAATTTACGGAGTTCATAGGCAATTACGCCTTTACCTCCACATATTCAAAGGAATTTAAATCATCCGAAAGAGGGTATTGTCAAATAGGGTAAAAATTTTGATAAGCCGAATGACTTGGAGTAAGTGCCTTCACACTGAGTCAAAAAAAAGGCAAAAAACTCAGAAGGTCTTAATTTTGCGCCGAAAAAGGGCCAGAATAATTTAGATAGGGGCAGCCAGATAAATTTTGACTAGAAAAATAAAAGGTGAAGTTTGATAATCATTTTCTTTGCATACGTCAGATGAAGAATACGCAGGGGAATTCCGATGCGCGAGGTGGGAAGGAGGGGGGAACCTGTTAACAGGTCGAAAAAGTAGTTCTGTCAGTGATCAGCTGGGAGGGAGAAGTTTCATTTTTGACCGCTATTCAATGCGGTTTTTAAAAGCCAAAAGGACGCTGTTAAGCGCCTAAGAAAGTTCCTTTTTAAAGGAAGAGAGAAGTTAAAGTTTAAAGAATCTTTTTCAGTTTAAAATATCTTTTTCAGTTTTATTGCAGTTGATAGATTAAAGTATGTTAAATCAATCCTATTTGACTGTGATGTTTCTTATTAAAGAAACGTTAAGGAGGTTCCTCGAGTTAATGCCGTGTGCATTAAAGAACTTTAGAGGCGGGGGGGTTAAGGAACGAGAGGTAGTTATTCACGTGGCTATCAGTGTGCTCATATCTAGCCCGTTTAAATGGCAGAGCTGAATATTCCCTGTTAAAAACCGCTCTGGGTCTTTTTCGGGAGGAAGCAACAGCAGGATCGTATACGGGTAGCATATGAAGCACAGGATTTGCAACACGTTGAATATTTTTGAAAAATTTTTCCGAAAGTCGCTGTATATAGCGATTAATGGGCATAATTTTGAGGTCGTTATGAATCTCTTCGTTCCGTACAAACCACGGAGCTTTTAGAATTTGCCGAAGCATTTTAGATTGAAAAATTTGGACATGTTTTCTGTTAGTCAGTGCACATGGGCCCCATACGGGACACGCATATGTAAGAACCGGCCTAATCATTGACTTGTAGAGCAAGATTTTGTTATCAGTTGACAGGTCGCTATGACTAGCTAAGAGGGGGCGTAGGGCGGTTTTGACAGCTGTCGCACCCGCTATGATCCAATGCCAATGATTTGAAAATTTCGGAGTGCCTATGGTTCAAAACCATTTACCTCCACATCAGAATTACTAAAAGTGAGCAGAAATAGGAAAAATTTGGCATAAGTGATTTACTTGATGCTCAATAGAGGGAGCCACAGGCTCGAGAAAGCTTAGGGATAGAGATAAGATAGTAAAAACTTAAGTATCATAATCTTTTTATAAGTTTTTAGGTTTTTATAATTTTTTTGTATTTTATATTTTAAAATTTTTTTGGTTTTTATAATTTTTTATACACAATACAAACACTAAAGCAAAAAGCGGATAGGAAAGAGTTTACGATTAATAGGCTCATTGGCATGTGGCTTGTGTAGGATAGTGCAAATAATAAAAGGGAACGCGATGAAAATATTCATAGGCAGATTTTAAAATCTGCGGGAGATGTGATTCTATGCGAACAGATTGATAACTTTGCTAGAAGATCTTGATTGCAGGTATTGATGATGATAAAGCAATTATATGGCAGCTCGCTGAAGAGACGTCCTTCCTTCATGGCGCGGGGGCTGGAACTGAGGTTGAGACCTTCCAGTGGAGTGGTGTTTGAGACACCAGGGTGCCTGTGCCAGAGGCACTACCCCTTGTAGATCATATTAGACGTTTCGATTCACAATACAGTTAGCCAAAAATAAAGAGTATCGAACTTTTTTTTATAAATACTTTATGATTTTAGATTGTTTCGTTATTTTTTTATTATTATTATTATATAATATTTTATTATTTTTTTTCTTTTTAACATTTCCCCCCCCCTTTTTCTTTAAGTGAGCCTGAACTCTTTTTTTTTTTTTTTAGAATAAACAAGGCCAGAAAGCAGTCGAGCTGGTGAATAATCCTGGAAAGGAATGTGTTAATACATGGACAGAGAAGTGTGAAGATTTTGGTGCCGAAGAAAAGATAAGCAGTAAAACAACATTGAAGCTACTGGTAAATATAAAAACAGTACAAGTACACCATATAAAGAAAACAGTATAATATAAATAAGAGAGATAAAAAATTAGTACACCGTTACATAATCCAAATATTTAGTAAGGCCAGCGGCCTGTCTTTGTTATTCAGATCATTAAAGTCATATGTTGCAATCTTAATGGCAGGGTTGGTAAGGGTACTTTGTTTCATGTGGAATGTTTTTGCTATTTTATAATAAAAGGACCTTAGCATACATACACCAAGTTCCTCATGAATACGGTTGTTCCTGATGTACCAGGGAGCATTAACAATCTGCCGAAGCATGATATTTTGAGCAATTTGTAGTTTTCCACGATATCGATTGCAAGCATAAGCCCAGACAGGGCATGCATAACAGAGTAATGGACGCATAATGGTTTTATAAATGAGCAGTTTGTTATCGACAGATAAAACACTGTTTCGAGCAATTAAGGGGTAGAGTCTAGCTTTACGAGCTCGAAACTTTTGCATACTAGCTGTAATGTGTGGGTTCCATGAGAGTGTCTTACTGAGGATCACCCCTAGATAAGGGACTTGCTTGGCCCAGGGGATGGAGTTTCCATAGAATTTCAGGTTAGACTTGAATTTTTGCTTTCTGGTGAACATTATTGCTTGAGTTTTGTTGATATTGATTTGAATTTTCCATTTGATCAGCCAAGCCTCTAGTGAATGTATGTATCTTTGTAATCGTTGTATAACTGAACCAGCAAATGCACTTTGTGATAGGATAGCAGTATCATCAGCATACATAGCTAATGTTATGTCGTGTGATGTTGGGATGTCGTTCACATAGATATTGAAGTATGTGGGTCCTAAAAGGGATCCTTGTGGGACCCCAGCCCTGATGGGGTGAGGTGCAGAGTTTGTACCAGATACGTGAACGACAAAGTTTCTACCTGCTAGGTAGGACTTAGTGATGTTTATGATGTAGCCAGGGAAACCCAGGCTGTGTAATTCGTAGGTGAGTGCCTCAAGCCAAACTCTGTCGAAGGCTTTTGCTATGTCAATAAAGACTCCTCCAGTGACTCTTCGGTTCTGAAATCCCTCAGAGATGAGTTCCACGACTCAATATAGCTGGTTGGTGGTGCCAAGGTCTTTTCGGAATCCAAACTGGTAGGGAATGAGGATGTTGTTGCTTTCCAAGTAGTTGTTAATTCTATTGAGGAGTACAGCTTCAAAGACCTTGCTTAGTGAAGAGAGTAAACTGATAGGTCTATAGGATTCAGGACTGGATGAAGGTTTACCAGGTTTAAGAATGGGAATAATCTTGGCAGTTTTCCAGAAGGCAGGATAGTGTTGTAGCAGAAGCATTTTATTGAAAATTTTGCAGAGGAGAAAGATGATCTTGGTAGGTAGTTTCTTAATCATTTCATTCGTGATTCCATCTAGGCCAGGACTTTTCTTCTTCTTGATTTTATTGACATAGCTAGTCACCTCCGAAGGCATGACAGGAGGGATGTTGTTAGCGTATGGGTTTGTTGGGAGGAGTGAAAGTAGTTGACAAGTATATCTGTTTGGGGGTCTTGAATGTTGTTAGTGCAAAACTGAGATTCCAGGAGCTGTGCAAGTAATTCTGCTTTCTCAGTTTCTGTGTAGAAGATCCTTTGTGGGCCTTTAAGGGGCGGAATGTTATTGTGGCATTTGGTGTACCTTCTAATAGCTTTCCACCGAGAATTGTCATCTGCAGAGAACGAATTGAGGTAGCTGGTCCAGTTGTTTTGTGATTGTTGTTGTGTGAGAGACATGACTTTGTTGCAAAGTCTATTGAAGATCTGCTTATCCTCTCGACATCTAGTTCTTTGAAACTGTCGTCTAGCAGCGTTGCGTTTCTTGGTAAGCTTGGCAAGCTCTCTAGATCTGTGAATCTTTTTCTTGATGATTTCCTGCTGTGCATTTTTATAGGCCTCATTTATTTTGGTGGTAAATTCCTGAATTAAACTATCAATGTGGTCCCCAGTGTGTATTGTTGGTAGTGTGTATGGGATGTTGTTTAGAGCTTTGGCGTAGTCACGCCAGAGAGTTCTGAAGGCTCTGGTGTCTGTTGTGGTATAACTACTAATGTCCAGAATCATACGAACCGGATTGTGGTCAGATGATAATTCATCCAGCACGGAAATATCCAGTGGGATACTGGTATTTCCGAGCAGGAAGAAGTCTAAGATTCCAGTAGACTTAGTAGTGTACCGTGTTGGGGTTTTAGGAGCTGCTATGTGTAACTGGGCAGAGGTAGCCAAATTAAAGATTACACGTCCATTGTCATTTGAGTTATAGCAGTTCCATGCTCTGTGTCGTGAATTTAGATCTCCACCTATGATGATATGTTTGCCCAGAGTGAGTAGAATTTGTAAGTCAGCCAGGACTGCTTGAGCATTACGTCCTGGTGGTATGTAGGTGGAGACAAAAGTGTATGTTGTTGAGGTATTTGTAGTGAGAGAGATAGCTGAGGCCTCAACGACCGAAAGCTGTGGTATTGGAATTGGTGAGTGGGGAATACAGCGTTTAATCAGCAGTGCAGTTCCACCCCCCCTGGGGTGGAGAATGGTTGGTGGCCTGTTAGATCTATGCACAGCATAGTTTTGAACGAAGATTGGGGTGGCAGGGCCAAGCTTGTGTTCTTGGAGGAACATAATATCTGGGTCATGCTCATTTATAAAGTCCCTTAATTCTAAGATTTTTTGGGACAGTCCATTACAGTTCCATGTAATGATGTGCAGATGAGTAAAAACATTATACATTATTATTACAATTAGAACCAAATACATCTTCAAAAAGTTCAAATAGAATAAACAATTTATCAATAGCATTTTCAGTTTTATGGATTTCAGGTAATTTAGCAGATATTTTCTTTAAGATATTTACAATAGAACAACCTTTAAAAATATTGACAACTTCTTTAATTAATTTTGCAACATCGAGCAGGCCTGCAAGGCCGTGATCATTATTGCTGTCGTTAGAGCCATTGGGCTGAACAACGTTACGTGTATTAACATTTTGGTTGCTGACATTCATATCTGAAATGACAGGCTGTGTGTTAAGACCTTTGTTGACAACACTGGCATATGAAATGCCTGCTTTGATACTAGAGTCCTTAATTTTTTTATCCCCAGCTGGGGCTGGTTTTGAAGTAGGGCCGTGCTTATTTACATTGCCAGCTCCTTTAATGGGCTGGGTGGCAGGAAATTTGGGACAACCACGGTAGTTAGCCGGGTGCCCTTCTTGAAGACAATTGCAACAGCGTGGTTTGGCTAAAAATTTTTCTGTACAATCCTCAGTTTTGTGCGCCCCTGCACACTTCACACACCTAGGTTTAAGTTTACATGTGTCAGAGGAGTGATGGAAGTGTTGACAGTTATGACACTGTGCAACACTTCCGTTCACTTGATACACTTTAACAGAAACATAAAAACCAAGAAATTTAGTCAAGTCATATATTTTTTCAGCCCCTGGGGCTTTTTCAATTTGAACCTGGTATAAGGGCATGGGGACCCTAGTTTTTATTTTGTGTATTTGCGCCACACGACGCACTTTGTAGCCCTGGTGAGTAAGTTCTTCATGTATATCTTCGACAGGGCAGTCTATTGGTAATCCGCGAATAACAACCTTTAAAGGTTTATCCATTTCGGCCAGAATTACATAGTGGTTAATTTTTTTTTTGAGCCTAAGTAATTTGTGATGGCCCGGTGGACATCCTCATTTTCTGGAAATATTTTTAAGAAGTCCCCATTGACCTTACCAGCAAATTCATACCGTACATCATCTTTTAATTTCTTCATGAAATCGTTAAACTTAATATCAGGTTTGACCATAATTGGTCTTGGTTTGTGAATTTTCACATCAATAACATTATTTGTATTATCATTAATTATCTGCACATCATTATCATTACAATCATCATTTTCTTTAGTACTTAATTTTTCAAACTTGTTAGTTAACGGCAGGTCAACATTGCATTTGATTAATTTTTTTGGTCTGACGGTATTCTTAGGCAGAATGAAACCGTCTTCATCTCTGTCATCATTAATAGATCGTTTGCTTTTCTTTTTTGATGGCCTCTTAGGCTGAGTTTGAATTTCAGAATTTTTAACATTAATTATTTCAGCATTATTTACATTATTACATGTACTATTTCGTGTGACAATTTCATCTTGCAGTCGATTAACATAAAAATCATGTACATTTAAATGTTCAGGATTATTTTCACCAAAAAATTCACACTTACCTTGGAATTCTTTGATTAGACCTTCACCAAATGCACGATGTATTTGAAAGTCCTTTTCCATAGCAGCGCGGATTGTAACGTCCTGGAAAGTTCGAAACTGTCCTTGAAGCACAATTCCTCGCGTTTTGATATCAGCATTTATGATTTCGATGAAATGCGAAGCACGTATGAAATCAGAGACATCCCAAGTATTTTTCACTAGAAGCTCTTGCCAGCGATCATCGAGTATATTATTTCCATATTCAATAACATCCATAGCCAGATTCAGTATCGGTTGAGTATCATTCGGGGTGGTATCCATATCAGAGTTTAGCGGGGGAAACTCATTTCCCTCCATGAGTGCGTTGGTTAAAACACAGAGATGAATTCCAATAGAGCGAGAAAAAATTAGCAGAAAAATTCACACAGCACAAAACCGTAGTGAACACACACAAATCATATGGGAAAAATCACAGGATAATCCGTCAAGAAGGCACTCTGAGGTTGAGAGGGCGTGTCTAGCCCTTTTGGATGGTGGGTAGATGTCGAACTCTCGGTCAATCACGGCTCTCGGTCTCTTCTGTGAGCTGCGAATAGCAGGATCGTATGCTGGCATCTGTTGAAGTGATTGATTATCAATCTGTTCAATTTTAAGGAATAAATTTTGACTATGTTTTTTGATAAGATAATCAACAGGTTTAATGTTAAGGTCCGAATGAATCACATCTGTACGGACGTACCAGGCTGCGTTTAGAGCCATACGTAAAGCTTTACTTTGAAAAGATTGAAGTTTTTCCACATGAGTTTTTGCAGCAGTACCCCAGATTGTACATGCATACATAAAGACAGGTCTTATAATTGATGTATAGAGAAGAATTTTGTTTTTAATTGACAGATGGCTCTTTCGAGCTAAAAAGGGGTAAAGTTGGGCTCTAGCACCTTTCGCTTTGTTGAGAATATTTTCAATGTGAAGGCGCCAGAGTAATTTTGAATCAAGTACAACTCCTAGGTACTTGTAAGAGTTTGACCAGGGAACATAGTCATCAAAGAATTTAATATTAATGGAAGGGTACGGGAGGGGGCTACGTTTGAAGATCATAGCAGCACATTTAGCAACATTAATTTTTATTTTCCAAGTGATGAGCCAGTGCTCAAGGCTAGAGAGATATCTCTGAATGATTTGGACCAAGTTTTCAAGGCGTTTGTGTTGGGCTAGGATGGCCGTATCATCTGCATAAAGTGCAAGAGTGATACTAGGTGATTTTGGTATGTCATTTATGAAAATGTTGAACAAAATTGGGCCTAAAAGTGACCCTTGGGGGACGCCGCTTAGTATAGGACGGGGTGCCGAAATGAAAGAATTAACTCGTACAGAAAAAGATCTATTAGTGAGGTACGAATTAATTATATGAATTAAATGGACCGAAACGTCAAGTCGTATGAGCTTGGTAATGATTCCTATATGCCAAGTCCTATCAAATGCTTTGGCTATGTCAAGAAATAAAGCGCCAGTAAGCATTTTGTTACGAAACCCTTCGTGAATGAACTCCACTGTCCTCAGCAGCTGGTGCGTAGTGCAGTGTTTTGCTCGAAATCCAAATTGTTCATCAATCAGAACGTTGTGATTTCGGAGAAAATCATTCAGGCGTTTAAGTAACACAAATTCGTATATCTTTGATAACGATGATAGGAGGCTGATAGGTCTATAATTTTGAGGGTTAGAAAGGCTTTGGCCTGGTTTCGGAATAGGCACAATAAGTGCTTGTTTCCAGCTTTGAGCAAAATAGCAATTCTTTATCATAAAATTTATAAGCATTACTAAGAAAAATAGATAACTGGTGGGTAAGCGTTTTTGGGTTTGAGCTTGGTAATGTATTCGCTTACCTCGCTCATGGATGTATATTGTATTTCTCTCGCGAAAGGCGAGGAGAGGAAACGTTCAACATCTTGTGGGAAAGAACTTGCGTTGTTCGCAAAAATTCCTTCATTATGTGGTGTAAATTGAGTTTGAAGAGAATCCGCAATTAATTCGGATTTCTCAGCGTCTGTGTGAGCCACCGCTGCGTCCGTAGCTAAGGACGGAATGTTAGATTTGTGTTTGCGTAGGCGGGCTGATGCGCGCCAAAGACTGTTATCATTGGTCGTTAGGAACTGAATGTAATTCGTGTATTGTGATTGGAAGAACTGGTCGCATGATGCCTTGATCTCATTTTGGAGAGCACGGAGTTGAATTTTTAATCCAGGATTTCTATTTCTTTGCCAAAGTCTCCGTACTTTATTCTTTTCTTTAATTTTGAGTTTAATTTCTTGTGGTAATTTACGAAAATTGTGTCTAAGGGTGGGTTTTGATACTTCCTTATAAGTATCTGTTAAAATGGTCGTTAATTGATCAACTGCCGAGTCTATATCATGGCTGAATTTAATTTCAAGGGAGTTCAAATTTTTACTTTTAAGTTTGAAACAAAAATTGTCCCAGTTTGTAGAGACGAGTGCCGGAGAATTTTGATTAAAAATAGTACAGTTAAGGTCTATGATCACGGGGTTGTGATCTGAAGATAAACAGTTCACGTGATATCCAAAAGGGATGTTTCGAAAGAGTGCTAAATCAATGAATGAAGGGGCACCCCGTGAACCATATCTAGTGGGGGAATCCGGCGCAATAATTTTAATTTGGGCGCACTGAGCCCATTTTAGAAGGCCACGACCAGCAGGGTTTGATCTGTGACAACGCCAATGCTGATGGTGACAATTTAAATCACCAGCTATGATTAGATTGTTGGATAAGGTGAGCAATTTGTTAAAATCAACCACAGGTAAATTTCCACCTGGTGGAAGATAGGCAGAGATCATTACAAGGGAGGGCGAATTTTGAATGAAAATTTCAATGATTGTTGCCTCGAGTTTACTCATACTCGGAGTGTCAATTCTTTTGTGTGGTATTGAATTTTTAATATAGACACAAGTGCCACCATGATAAACATCACGAGTATTAGAAGCTTGTCTGTCATTTTTATATAATGCACAATTTGCAAGCTTGGGAGCTCTCCCTGGTTGGAGTTTGGTCTCTTGGACAAAAATAATATCAAAATCTTTCTCTTCCACATAGTCTCTAAACTCATGGAATTTGGATAGGATGCCATTGGCATTCCAGGTGCATAGTTTTAAGTTTTTCAATCCTTTCAAAGTATTGAATTTTACTGTCTGGGGATATCAGAGAATTGGAGAGTAATATAACTCTCAAAGATGTAGTATGCCGCGTCAGCACCAGATGGAGCCACTCTGAGCTGCGGTAAGGCGTTTTTGAATGCCATAAGAAGTCTGCTCTGGTCAATACCAGGCTGGTTTGAAATTTGAATAATTGCCAAAAGGATTTCGGTGCAATTTAGCGTCGAATTAGCTCCTAAGGGGACCGATAAATTTGGAATAATTTGGGGTGCAGCCTGTTGCATACCCGTAAGGGCTGCGAAGAATGAAACTCCAGGGCGAATATTATTTGCACTGGGTGTGGGTGCAGCCGAAAGTGTTGGAAATTGTATGTTGTTTTTGAGATTAATATTGTTTGCGTTGGTTTTTTCAGCGGTCAGGCTGGGTTTGGTGCTCGGTTTCGGGTTTTGTCTATTTCTTGAACCAGGAAATCTTGGGCAGGAGCGCCAGTTAGCGGCATGGTTCCCGGAGCAGTTGGCGCACTTGTTTGGCTCTTCAAACGGTTTCGGGCAGTCTTTGGCTTGATGTGGACCAGCACATTTTACACAGCGTCTTGGGAGCGTGCACACCTCGGACGAGTGAAAGAACCCTTGACAGCGCCAGCACTGTGAAGGGCCTTTCTGGCCTTTGAAGTGCTCCATAGCAACTTCGGTTCCCAGAAGTTCGGTGATATTGTAGATTTCAGCTGCTTTTAGACTATTGTATATCTGTAGATAGAACAGGGGCATCGGCATCTTAGTTTTCCATCTTTTTAGCTGTGAGATTTTATGGATTTTGAAACCGAGAACTTCCACCGCAGTCTGCACAACACTGAGTGGTGTGTTTGAGGGTAATCCCCTAATAACTATTTTAAGTGGTCTGTCAGATTTAAGAGTGTGGGATTTAAATTCTATATTATTGTCTGTTAAAAATCTAACGACAGTCCGGTAATCTGTTTCATTTAAAGTGTTGAGTTTGAGAAAGTCTATGCCCTGTTTTGATTGGACTGTCGGTGCGTGACGTTTAAGTTGGTTTAAAAGAAAGTACCAATCAGCACGAGGCTTGATAAAAATTGGTAGAGGTGCCTGTACTTTTGGTTTTTGGGTGTCTGCCGGCTGCTGAGTAGTATGTTCTGTATTATCAGTATTTGTCTGGATAGCATTGAAAGAGTTTGTAGTATTTATATTAGCATTATTTTCAGTAGAGATATTTTTATTATGGGATTTTTTAGCAATTAGATGTTTGGGTGGAATAACAAACCCTTCAGCATCAGTAGGGCGAGTACGTTTTTTATTGTCAGACTTTGGAGTTTCAGGTGTGATTTTAGGGTTTTCAGTAGGGGTGTTTTTAGTAGAATTTGGATTGATGGGTTCCGAAATATTAGGTTTTGAGGATTTAGATTGACATTCTTTAAAGAATTCGTCTTCGGTGGCAGGGAGGGTAAATAAGTTAACTCCTAGGTTAGTACAAAGAGTGTGGAGTGAAAATAAAATTCTCTCACCCTCATCCGTCATCTGTTTGATCATCAGTTCTTTTGCTGGATTATCAGAGCGTTGGAGTCTTTGAATATCGAAAAGCAAGTCCGTGTGCCGATTTTTCAGAGCATATATTTGGATGGCACTTTTTGATAATTCCATCGCTGAAGGTGAAGCAGGTGGAGGAGCGGTAGTATCCATGTCCGTATTTATCCGTAGTTGAGGAGAGGCAGCAGTAGCTGGCGGCGCCGTATTAGTGTTATCATTGTCGTGCAGGAGCTCTGAGCTCTTGCGTCCATCACTTTCTTCGTCCATGACGAGAATCATGTCGGGAATCCCTTCGTCAGATCACTCAGTGTTCTTATATATACGTGTTTGTGTACTTACAAGTTAATTGTTTTGACATTTAACATGAAAATAATTATTTCAAGATGCCTCGCAAGAAGATTGTTGCCTCAGATAGTGCTGCAAAGAAAAATAAGGAGCCATGGCCGTCGATATCAAGAAAGAAATCATAGATAAACATAAGCATGGTGAGGGAATTGGCGAAGACTTGCGGCCTTTCAACATCGAAAATCTACACTATTCTGAAGAAGCAGGAAGAAATTAAGAAACTTGATTTAGCCAAAGGAATGCTGGAACGAATTAAACTCGTTATCTCGAGGTTCCACTGTAGATATGTAAGCATGTATATATGCATGTATGCATATGAGTATACACATACATACATAAAGAATATACACATGCACACACGAGCACCTACATTTAAAAATGCATGCATATAGACACACATTTCTGAATCTGGTCCTGATAACAGAAGAATACCTACATGAATCATAGGATTTACATTAATCAGTTATTAGAATTCTTAAATGCAGAGGATTTACATTAATCAGTTTTATTAGAATTCTTAAATGCAGAGAATTTCATTTTCACTATCCGAAAATTCAGTTTCATTTCCAGCTGAAACTATATCAGGACAATCTCATTTATATTATTTCCCTCTAACAACTGAACATTTTAAAAACCTTTTCTATTCCATGGAAAACGAATGCTACATTAAACATATATTTTCTAAATCTGAAAATTTTAAGTTAGCTTAGAAACTGTAATCATTCTTAAAAAAGTTTGATTTATGCAGATGTTAGATCAATAAAATTACTTTCCTGTGAAAAAGTAATATGGCGTTGAACAACATGATTTTACACATCAAGATATACTGAGTGAAAATTCCTGAAATGTTTTATTTCTTGGTATCTTACTATGCAAGAATTGTATAAATAAGACTACCTCCCTTTTTAAAAAAAAATGTTTAGTAAATACTATGAAGAAAACTGGCTACATTATTTACAGTTCATAATTAATAGAAAATAAATCATTTCTTAGCTTATCAGAATTTATTTTTATCACATTCATAAACAGTACTAATTTAAACAAACATACCATTATGATTTCAATAACTATGAAATAGAAAATCCAAATCTGCGTCTTTGATGGTCTAGTAGATTGGACGTCTCGTTTACTACAATTCAGCAGGGTGCCGACTTCCCAGACTGTAATATATATATGTAATGATATTTTTAAATCAATTGATTAAATTAAATTCTATTATTATTGCTTAATAATGTGTTGGCGATTCTCTACCTAAATTGCATCCCTGTTCCTAAATTTTGGCGAAATCCTTTCTTTAGTATAAAATATATTAACCTGTTGGCGCCCGCCAAATCGCCAAACTCATAAATCTGTCATATTACATAAAGTACTTAAGAACACTCCTGATGAGAAGATAGCGTCACCTCGTGATTTCAATTAATATCGCTGATTGGAGGAGCCTCGTGACGTACACATATGTATAAGTAGGGCTTCTGCTCAAGGTACGAGGAGAACGCTTGTGAGATGGATGCTAAAATAAACCTACCACTTTATATTCGAAAATTTGTCTCATTCCTGTTGCCCCGGCTGCACAAAACAAATAATGTATGAGAAATTACATTTCATATATATATATATATATATATATTTAATTTACAAGGGAAAAAGCAACAAAAATATAAATAATTTCTTGATTTTATATAAGCATTTCTGCACATTTACAATTTTAATTTTTTTAACTATCTAGTTATATCAAAATGCATGATTTAGTAAAATATAATTCAAATAATTTAAGGTATTTTAGATCAAATACTAACTTTTCAATAAATTTTTTCATGCAAGTCTAATAATCAACATAACTATCAAGTTTTGACTTCGAAAATTATGTTAAGAGAAACCCGAAGCTGCAGTAAATAGTAATAAATTTATTCAAAACTGAAAGTAATGCATTCTTACTTTATTTTCTTTCTTTAACTATGGCAGATCTTTTAAAACAACAAAATCAAACAAACAAAGAAGAAATGCATTCATGAAAAGACTTAGGACTTACTTATTATTCATGAAAGGATATATTTCAGTAATTACAAGTACATGAAAATTCAGTATATATAAAATAAAATGAACAAAGTACCTGTGTTTCTATCGCATAAAATTTCCTGTTTTAATAGCACAATATCTTTGAGTTAAAGATTATATATTAAAGCAAATTTATAAAACTAAATTCAAAAATAAGAAATTAAATTTAGGGAAAACACCAAGCAAAAAAAAAAATTTGAATTTCATAAATAAATGAAAGTTACATGCTTTATTTTTTGGCATAAAATAGATAATATTTCCAGAACAGATTTCTGAACAATTAGTCATGTTAATATTGCCTTTCTTTTTCCATTAAAAGCTATTTCCTGCTTAATTACAGTATGCTTTAAGATAAATATTAAAACGTTTGAGTAAAAATAATATAACTATAAAAAGGTGTGACACATACAAACAGGAGTAACACAAACAGTAAGAAACAGACTAGTGCAAAATTTTTTCAATTTATTGATTTGGTATTCTATGTCATTAACAGTACCAAATCCTGAAAATGAATCATTAGGCTCGTACACAAAAGAACAACCCATGGAAAATCCCACTTCCTACACAGACGCTATTTATAAAATTTTATATAGGTGAAGAAAGTACGAGTATTAAACACTGAAAATATAAAATATTCACTTACTTTCTTCAAATAATTAGTAACATCGATGGATTCAGTCACAAACGCCAATCCAAGAACAAACTGTATTCTTTGCGAATTTACCATTCTTTTCGACCGCCATTGCTGACTTCACAAATATCCCACCACAACCGGAAGTAGAAAGTGTATGCTTTGCTATTGGTCAGTGAACAAGAATTGCAACGCTTTTTTTTCTTTATAATTAAACATATTAAGAAAGCCTCTAAATTAGCATATGAAATAAACTTACTTTTGCATTATATAAATTTATATTCACAGCATCTCTGTATTAAGGTAATAATTCAATTTTTCTACGAAAAATAGAAATGTCTGTGTATGCGCATGCTCAGTGTATAATCGCAAATCCGGTTAATTTTTATAATAAGTTAGCGTACAATTAACTATGTAAATTTTGAGTTCATTTAACTGGACCCTTGTACTTATTCTGTAGATCTCCATATTAAGAATGTCTTTAAATGTTTCAGGAAAAATATAAAATATAATATAATTATTTATTTACATTATTTATTTATATTTTCCTCATATAAAAATTATTAAAATCGCTATATCATTTTCCCCGTACATTAAACAAAATTAAAAAATGTTAGCCTCATGTGATTTTTATAACAAAGATTAAAGGAACTGAAATATATGTAAAATATCAGGATTCAACTTCAAATTTCGTAGAGTTATTATTATTATTATTAAATAAAAATATTAGTATATCTTTGATTATAATTAATGATCCTTTGGTCTACATTAAACTATTGTTCAAGAAGTTAAACGTTTTCGAGCATCTTTTGCTGTATTTATTATTCTATTCCTCGACATGAAAGATTTGCTAGTCTTATTCCAATTTAATTGCCCACATTTGCTAAATAAAATAAGGAGAGTATTGTACCAAACTCAGTAAGTACACAAATTTAATATACAGCTTATTCCAGTTAAATGGGTAATAGGATTTTGATAAAAGAAATTAAATTGTGTAAATTAATGTAAGTGTTGATATGAATAAAAATAACAAATTTGATATAAGAAAATAAATAAGTTATTTTGAAGATGTTTGAATTATGAAAATATAATTTTTTGCAAAAATGCACGTAAAGATTTAGCTCACATGTTAAAATTTATAGAAAAATTTTAGCCTCATATATGAATACCCCTTTTTTCATGTTCGTGGACAAGGAAAACAAAGTGAAATGCCAGAAATACACTAAATATTTTGAATTAATAAACTTCATTTTCAATCTTTTTAGACTTCGTATGAAGCAAGTTATTCGCTTCTTCTTAGAAGAGGTGGAACGACCAGAATCCAGACTGCAAATTTCTGAAAATGGAATAATCACTTTCCCTCCTAAGCTTACACTCTCAAATGGTACTCAATATGGAAGCGAGTTATTGCTGCCACTCTGTCGTACTTTCAATATCCGAGATACAATGGACTACGAAGCTGCCATTCAAGCTATTCCGCTTATTGAAGAAGCAAGTGACCACCTGAACGCTGCAATTCCCCTGATCAAGTCACTCAGTCCACACCACTTGAAATTCGTGGAACTCGGCCTTGCGGAAACTATTAACATTCGCAACAAATTCAAGGACGATATTACCTCAGTAAGTATAGACCACCCAGAAGCGTGTCTTTTTCGAAAACGTAAAACACCGTTTCCTGTTCTCCCCCTCCCTAGCATTGAAGAACCCTGCGAGTCTACGGACGCTGTTAAGGAAAACAAGTTCACTACGCCGAAGAAGATCGCACGTCTTAACAGCCCTGAACCAGTCCCGCAGCCGGAGTTAAGCAACCAATTTAATGCTCTAGCGAGTGAAGAAAACATGGATACGAACGCTGCTGATAATACTGAAAACCCTATTCTCACTAATAGCCTGTGCAACGTCCCTCACGTTATGATAAATACTACGGATGAGCACCATCAAATTCTCACGGACATCAGTGAAAATACTGAAGCCAAGTTCATAGGCAAATTCCATCACGACTGTCTCCGTGTTATTCCTGAAACTTTGCAAGATTACATTGCAAAATTTTTAAATCAACGTTCCATTGGATTCTTCCTGGTGAAACACAAAAATGACAGACCCAGAAAAATCGTGATAAAAGGACTGCCCGTTAATACTGATGCTGATAAAATTAAGCAAGCTCTGACGGACTTAAACTTTCAAGTGCATAAAATTGCACGGCTCAGAAATTTTCGTACGAAAGCTCCCCCTGCCTATTTTCCAAGTCCAACTGCGTCATACTCTGAATATTGATGAAGTTTATGATATCCAGCGACTCCTTCGATTTGCCGTGCAGGTCGAGAAGTATAAACCAAGATTCTCTGTGTATCAATGTTACAACTGCCAAAAAATTGGACATTCATCTGATAGCTGCAAACTCCCCCCCAAGTGTGTGAAATGTGCTAAAAACCACATCTCTGCGGAGTATGATCGTAAAAAGACTGACGAACCTACCTGCAGCAACTGCTCAAAAAACCACGTTAGTTCTTATCGTGGTTGTGAGTATTTTCGGAAATTTACGAAAAGTCCTCATCCTTCACATACAAGACCAGGCGTGAGTTATGCTGACGCAGCTAAATCACAAATTCCCCCTGTGCCTCGAACTCCTAAAGAAACTGATGATACCCAGCCTCAACAGATTCAAGACATCGGTTACCCCGCGAAAGAAAGTGATTTTAAATCTATACTGGACCTTATGAACATTTTCAAACAGATACAAGAAATTTTCAGTAACGACTGCATTAGAAAGTTTGTTGCAGCTTTCAAAGAAAATCATCAACACCTTCAAGCAGCCCCTAGCAACCCCGAAAAACTACTAATTCTGATGAACATCTTTCAATTAGCGAGTGACTAAATTTTTCACCGTACAACTCTTTTTTCTCCAGGATCATGAAGCCTTATTGCAGCGTTAGCGCCGATAAGTTAAGCAGCAGGGACAGGACTTGGATGGGTGACCACCTGAGAACTCTCCCGTGCTCCGCCCACCTCGTTCTCTATTCGTCCTTACTGGAGTACCACGGCTACTGGCTGGCGGATAAATATCTTCGGCGACTTATTTCCAGAAAACTTTTTCAGCTATGCATTACTGTCTGGGCATGTTATTTATCCCTACCCATGCTACTTTTGTTTCTTTTACCATACACTGTTCTCTCTTTTAGGAACTACCAATGCTATGGTAAATCAGAAGCTCGAAAATCGCCATTACATGTTATTCAGGGATAGCGCATCCGCGCCGGGGCCCGTTTATTGCGAACTGCGTTCGCCTGAGTCGTCGGATGCCTCAACCGTAAATAAAGCCATACATAATATTAGCAGATAAGTCACTAATACAAGAAAATCATCAACACCTTCAAGCAGACCCTAGCAACCCCGAAAAACTACTAATTCTGATGAACATCTTTCAATTAGCAAGTGACTAAATTTTTCACCGTACAACTCTTTTTTCTCCAAGATCATGAAGCCTTATTGCAGCGTTAGCGCCGATAAGTTAAGCAGCAGGCAGCAGGGACAGGACTTGGGTGGGTAACCACCTGAGAACTTACCCGTGCTCCGCCCACCTCGTTCTCTATTCGTCCTTACCGGAGTACCACGGCTACTGGCTGGCGGATAACTTTTCTTCGGCGACTTATTTCCAGAAAACTTTAACAGCTATGCATTACTGTCTGGGCATTGTAACAGCTTTACATAATATTAAAATCTTATAGTTTAAATAATTTAAATAGATGAACATTAAGGTATTTGTGAATGGCAATATTTGAAACCAGACTCGAGTGCCACGTGCAACTCTCGTAATTTATTTTAATATGTTAGAATATGTTTTCTCTTCTTATTTGTATGTCGCCATTTTTGAGTGTTAAATAAAAGTTATTGCTGTGTTCCATCATTGGAGTTGCTTCATTACGCCAAAGAAGTATTACAGTCTTGATTATTTTGGAGGCACCGACCAAGATCGAATAATTGTGTGTATTTTTATTTTATTAGTTCATCACTGAACATAATATTAGTGATACCAGATTATTACTTCCTGTTCATAAAGAATTGCTTTATTTTATTAGTTCATCACTGAACATAATATTAGTGATACCAGATTATTACTTCCTGTTCATATAGAATTGTTTTATTTTATTAGTTCATCACTGAACGCAATATTAGTGATACCAGATTATTACTTCCTGTTAATAAGAAATTGTCTTATTTTATTACCGTATTTGATATTATATTTAATATTCATTTTAGTTGTCCATACGGTAGATATATATATTGCTCTATGTTATTATTCTTATTTTAATCACAACTAATGTGGTAGAGAGAATGAACTTCATATAATTTAAATATTTCATTTTTGAGCTATTTTGAGGAAAAATAAGGAACACAGTGTTCGTTAATTTTAAACATAGAAACAATGTCTTACTTAGGAAGAGCTCGTAAGGAAGATTTGCAAAATCTCGCAGCTGAACTGGGAGTTCATGTGACTGCAGATTTGAAAATAGTTGATTTAAAAAAGAAAATTTTTGAAAGTAGAGATTATGATGAAGTCTTCGTCAAAGGAGTTTTAGACACAATAATAGAAGAACGGAAAGAGAGGGAGGAAAGGGAAAGAGAAGAAAGGAAAGAGAGGGAGGAAAGAGAAGAACGGAAAGAGGGGGAGGAAAGAGAAGAACGTAGGAGACAGGAAGAAGCAGAAGAGCGGAGAAGAAACGAACAGTATGAATTAGAGAGATTAAGACTTGAAGCAGAGACAAAGTCTCAAAATACCGGACAGATCCGGTAGAAAACGGAGCTGCGTCACCTTATGCAGAAATTTGGTGATAAGAAAGGAGATATCAGTCTATATTTGCTATTGTTTGAAAGGCAAGCAGAATGGGCTAAAATTGATAAAGAAGAATTTGTATCTCATTTACTAGGACTACTTCCTTACGAAGTAACCCAGTTAATAGCTAGAGAACCCTCCGATAAAGCTAAAGACTATGAGCACGTGAAGAATTTATTGTTAAGACAATTTAAACTAAGCCCGGAAAAGTTTAGGCAGAAATTTATGAAACATCAAAACAGTACCAAATCCACATGGGTGGATTTCAATTATGAAATAGAAAATTATTGCAAAGAATGGGTGACTGGTCTATGAGTTAAGACTTTTGATCAGTTGCTAGATTTGATGGTGCTTGACCAACTTAAACGTCGAGTTCCTCCTGAAATTCGAGATCATTTTCTTGATGAATGGGTAGAGATGATTTCATCTAAAAAATTAGCTGAAAAACTTGATGCCTATGAAAACGTTTGCGAAAACTTTCAAAAAAGGCCTGTAGTAGATCGGCAGAAAGAAAGATACAATGCACTAACTCATGGTAAATTGAGTTCAGATAATAAAAATAAAACTGAAAAAAAAATTGTCATCAGGATTTAATTCACAAAGCTGGTTTCATAGACCTAGAAGTCCACGTCCAGATGATAAATATGAAAAACGAAAAACGCCACAATGCTATCAGTGTGGGTCCTATCAACATTTAAGACCCCAATGTCCAAAACTTAAGAATAGTACTGAATCTCCTGCTAATCTTAACAGAATTAGTGCAAAACCAGAGGATAAATTTCTATTACCTTATACTAATATGGGTTACGTAAATGGTCATAAAATTCCTATATTAAGGGATTCAGGTGCTGGTATTGATATAGTTTGTCGCAAATACATCACGCCGGAAATGCTGACAGGTGAAAATGTGTGGGTGCAACAGCCATTAGATTTGAATCCAACCTGTTTACCATTGGCTGAGATCGAACTAAATTGCGATCTTGGGCGAGTAATAACTAAGGCTGCCATTATTAGAAATGAACTCGACAAAGGAAAGTATTTATTAGGCAATCGAACTTTTGCACTGTTGAATAAACAAAGAAAGGAACCTGATAATCATCCTCCCCAGGTTAATGCCGTCTCTACTAGAGTTCAAAGGAAAAGAAAAATAGCTGAAGAGAAGATCTTGGAACCGATGAAAGAAGAAAATAAAGCATCCAGAGATAACTTTGAAGAAGTTAAATCACCAGAATTAAACGTGGAAGATGTTCACGAAAATTTGAAAAACGATAAAGAAATTAATATTGAGAATCATTTTGCAATGCAGCGTTATCATCATCTTTCGGCTTTTGATTTAATATCAAAGCCGCTACTAATAGACGAAGAAAACAATTGTCGAAAGCAAATGACAAATGAATATTATCCGAAAGGCACAGATGAACTGAAGAAAAGGCATTGTTGTGAATTATAGCTGAAGAACTGATCTAACATGGAAGAGATCTAGGCACCATCCAAAAAAAAAAAAAAAAAAAAAAAGGGAAGTCTAATTTGAACACTTTCCATTTTCTTCCTATTTAAATGTGGTGTAAAAATATCTGTTTAAAACTTAAAATTTTGACCTGAAAATTTGGAAACCTTTGAGAGAAAATATCTTTTCTCTTTAAGCAATTGAGCAAGCCGAGCTTATAAACTTTCGAATTTTACAGAACTTTTCCCTTCGGTAAAAGTCTCTCCGTTGGGGGAGAGGTTGTAACAGCTTTAAATAATATTAAAATCTTATAGTTTAAATAATTTAAATAGATGAACATTAAGGTATTTGTGAATGGCAATATTTGAAACCAGACTCGAGTGCCACGTGCGACTCTCGCACGAAGAATGTAATTTATTTTTAAATGTTAGAATATGTTTTCTCTTCTTGTTTGTATGTCGCCATTTTTGAGTGTTAAATAAAAGTTATTGCTGAGTTCCATCATTGGAGTTGCTTCATTACGCCAAAGAAGTATTACAGCATGTTATTTATCCCTACCCATGCTATTTTTGTTTCTTTTACCATACACTGTTCTCTCTTTTAGGAACTACCAATGCTATGGTAAATCAGAAGCTCGAAAATCGCCATCACATGTTATTCAGGGATAGCGCATCCGCGCCGGGGCCCGTTTATTGCGAACTGCGTTCGCCTGAGTCGTCGGATGCCTCACCTGTAAATAAAGCCATACATAATATTAGCAGATAAGTCACTAATACAAGAAAATAATCAACAAGAAAGTATTGAAAAAACTTACAATAATACTTACAAACAGCAAAAACGCGGGAGCGTTGCCAAAAAGCAGCCTACACGCAAGAAGCTCCGGAAAGAAATGAAAATTGCACTGACTGACTGACTGATAACTTATAGCCAGAATACCACTGAGATCAGTAGTTTATCTGGCTCAATCGAATTTATGCCGGATGGGCACAATAACATAGAACTATCTTCACATAATGTCCGCAGTAAGGAGGAGTGGGTTATTCAATTATGGCAAAGCACACGAGGGCTATCTGCCTAAAGGGAGGGATGCCTTCGTGGAGGACTTTCTAAGGGAAACTGGCTCGTATACACGTTACATATGGGGAAAACCACGAAAACGCCCATGCAGCCAGCCCGTTCGCGGGATTCGAACCTCGGACCGAACTACCAGTGTTCAGCGTCTTTACCGCTCGGCCGCTGGTGGGCCGCAGTAAGGAGAAGAAAGACGGATAAAGATTAGAAAGACCAGCAACGCAAGAGCTCACAAGCAAGTAACCGGCCCGGTAAAGGCGTGACTAAGTGGGAGTCATAAAATGAGTGTAGAATGTGAATAAAACTAGAGAATTTAAGAAATACACAGTACAATAAATGAGTAAAATACAAAATTAAGAATGCTAATAAACACATTGGGTACATCATTTACAGGTGGGCACTAGGTGGGAAAGTTCGGGTCCCTGATAAGGTGGGCCGCAAGTGGGCGCAGTTTGGCGTCCTCATTCAGTATTTCGTAGGTAAAGATATCAAAATTTCTCATATGGTCACAGTTCAGAGCTTTCGTGAAGAATTTTCTGTTGATCTTATTCAGGTGCTCTTCTAGAGTGTCCAGTTTTAAGTCACAGTGCAGTGTAGCATTGCTCACAAAAAAGTGAGCATGGGTGATAAGCCTTAAGACTTTGTTTTGCATGATTTGAAGTCTTTTTATATCCTCCTTGGTAGCCGTGCACCAGGCCGGCGACGCATAAGTCATCAATGGCCTAATTGCCGTGATATAAACTAGCCTCTTTTTCCTGAGGTCTAAGCTAGAATAATTACCCAATATAGGGATGAGACTATTTACAACAGTGAAAATTTTTCTTCTGACCTCTGTTATATGATCTCCCCATTTTAATCTTTCATTTAGCATTACTCCTAAATATCCTTACTAACTCTAGGAATCTCTTCAGAGAATAAGAAGAGCTTACTGTTAATAGTCAACTGTGTATTTTTCCTCCTTATCAATAAATAATAATTGCGACTTGCTGGCATTAATAGCAATTCTCCAAGTCTTACACCACTTTTCTACCACTGGTAGAAGCTCCTGTAATTTCTCGATTGCATGGTGTGCGTTTGCGGACTTTACGGCTAATGCCGTATCGTCCGCATAGCACCCAAGAAAGTAATTTCTGCCAATGTGAGCCCTAGGGAAGTCATGAACATAAAATAAATACAGGACGGGCCCTAAAATGGACCCCTGTGGGACGCCTGCATTCATGGTGCGTAAACTGGAGATGTCCTTTCCAATAGCCACAGTGAATTTCCTATTAGTGATGAAAGACATAATTAGCTGAATCCGCTCTCTATACATAGGGAGATTTATAAGTTTATAAATAAGCCCCTCATGCCAGACGCGGTCGAATGCCTTCGCCACGTCTAGCATGAGTAAGGCGACATTTTGTTTCTTGTGAAGCGCATCCCCACAAAACTCGACGAGCCGAACCAGCTGCTTCGTTGTTGAAAGCTTTCTCCGGAAACCAAATTGTTCCGGAGGCAGTAATTCAATATAGTTTTTCAATCTGCTGTAGATTAATCTGTCAAAGACCTTTCCTAGTCCCGAAAGCAAGCTAATGGGCCTGTACCCATCTGGCTTAGTGTTATCCTTGCCGGGCTTAGGCAATAAAATAACTTTCGCGATTTTCCATTTTGTGGGAAAATAGCATGGACTAAGACACGCATTGATAATACTCGTGAATTTTGTCACAGCATTGCAGGGCAGATTTCTAAGTGCGTGATTATTAATACCGTCTATGCCAGGGGCCTTTTTGACTTTAAGCTTCTTTGTGATTTCTTTGATCTCACTGGGGGTAGCAGTGGCCATGCACCTCTTAGCAGTGTGGGCATTAAGCCAATCCCTAACAAAGTAGCATGCCTCATTGACAAAATTAATGTCCATGGGCGTCATGTTAGGTCTGAACTGCTCTTCTAAATGGTCCGCAAGGACCGCCGATTTGTCTTTATTGTTGAGAGCAACAGAGTTTTCAGTATAAATCGGCTTATTGCATGTACGCTGCCTTTTCAAGTTACGCATGAACGTCCAGAGACTGCCATCATTCGGACTAAGATTCTGAATTTTTTCTTCCCATACATCTCTCTTATGCTCATCTATTTTCTTTTTAAATAATTTATTTAATTTTTTCATATCTCTTTTAACGTGAGGGCTCCGTGTAAGGTTCCACGCTTTCCTCATCCTATTCCGGTCCTTAATCATCTCTCTAATTTCCTGTGGCAGAATGCCAGCGTTATTATTTCTTCTCACGTGTCTAGAGGCATTTTCAATAGCATTATTGATTGAATCAGTGAGGGTATCAACTGCATCATCTATATCTTTCCGCGAGTTCAGAGTATCAAAGATGGGCGGATTCTGACTGAGAAACTTCTGGAACTTATTCCAGTCAGTCGTGCGGATCATTTCATTTTCTGCCTCTTTAGTAGTGCCTAGGTAAGCAATTACCGGTATATGGTCAGAGCTCAATTCGTGCTTTACTTCAGTATAAATAAGGATTGAAGTATTTGTCAGAAGAATATCAAGAAGGTCTGCATTTCTTGGGTTCTGAGGTCTATACGTATACTCCTCAGTAACATGCAAGGCAACTGGGTGATTATTTATAAATTCATAGAGGACCTTACCATTTTGGTTAGTTTTACGGCACCCCCACTCGGAGTGCTTTGCGTTGAGATCACCCGTTAGGATATACTTATTAGTGTCAGAGAGAAGTTTGGAAAGAACACTTTCCGTCAGTAGTTTCCTGGGCGGATTATAAAATGAAATGAAATTCAAATTACCATATTGCGGTAAGTACACTGAGACTGCGACCATCTCATGTCCGTCGTTTCTATCTTGGCTAATCAAACAGGACTGTAGCGAGTTTCGCACATAAATTGCGGCCCCCCCCACCACGGTGACTCAAACGATCGCACCTATATGCGCGGTAATTAGGCAAATTTATACGCACGCGTGGCGTGGCAAAAGTCTCTGTTACAAGGGCAATATCAATATTGTGATTGTTAAGGAAGTTTAAAAATTCTGTCAACTTGTTCTGAATGGCATGAGCATTCCAGAATGCTAATTTTATGGGATCTCCTTGTGTGGTGTACCTATCCATTAAGATCTTTATTTATGGTAGTTTTGTCCTTATGAGTAGGTGCATTTTGTCCTATTTGCTGTGTTAAAAGAAAGCCGGAGCGCTTAATGACCGATAGAAGCTCGGCCAGATGTGCAAAAACAGTTTTTGCTTCCTTGATCATGTCTGCATACAAACCAGTAGACAGGGCTTGTGCAAATGATTTATTTTCTATAACCCTACTAGTATAGACTATAGACTTTTGGCTTATCTTGTTTCTTTTTAGGAAACATCTCACAACCCATAAAGTTCGAGGTGTGAGATTGTTTACAGTTCGCACAACATGGTGGCAAGTCAGAGTTTTTATTAGGGCATTCAAAGGACAAATGTCCCTCTCCGCATCTCACGCACTTGGGTGCATAGTTACAACAGCCAGTTTGCGTATGATGAAATCCTTGGCACCTATAGCATTGTAGCGTGCCCGATCTACCTTTATAATTTTCGACTTTAATTCCTAGGTCACATAAGTGAGTTTCGTTGTGTATATCTTTGGATTTGGGTTTCTTAGGCAGAGTAATTAAAAATAGCGGAAGTTTAATAACCTCCCCTTTTCTTCTGCGCGTAAGTTGTTTAACTGATTCAACTTTGTATCCTAAATCCTCTAACTCCTCTTCTATTTCTACCGTATCTGTATCTCTTAAAAGACCTCTTATCACAACTTTTATGTCTTTATCCTCAGGAAGCGTGAAAGAGTGATGTTCCACTTTCGTGTCTTTTAAATAAGTAACAGTCTGCCTGTAATGTTCAGGGTTTCTGATGAAAATTTTAATCCCTTTATTATTCTTCTTAGAGTTAAACTCAATGTTTCTCTGTTTAAGTGCCCTAGCTATGTTTTTCCAAGTAGGGTAATCTACTTTAATAGTTATGGGTGGTATCCGTGACTTTTTCACAAATTCCGTTTCTATGTTTTCATCTGAGCTTGTATTTTGTTTAGACGTACTAGCGTCCGTGTCCATACTATTGTTATCCTCACCATTGGTGGCATTTTCACTAAGTCTCTCCTCCATGGTGTTCATTTGAGTTGCGCCAGCCTGGGGAATATGAGCGTCAGTTCGCCCAGACGGGCACGTGACCTCATCTGGATAACTGAGTGGTCGCGCTGCGTTTTCGGTTCCAGACCTACTCGCTGCAGCCTGTTTCTCAGTTCCTTCACGAGATAGCGCCACATTATTGTGGCTGCTGACCGCAAACTCAGAACTCAGTGTTTGTGTAATTTTACTACCTATGTCCTGACTAGGCGAGATTTTTAAACTTTTGGGAGCCTCCGGTTTGGGATTTCGTTTCAAGCTAACATCACCTTCATGTGTGGTACTGTGCGTGTACTGTTCGACAGCAAGTGCGGAGTCATCATCAGCTATATTCGCAAGAACATCAAATTTGTTTTGCACCTCAGGAGGGTCCGATTCAGTATCGCTCAGAGTACGTTTCGTACTTTTGGTAACAGCAGTCCAATGCATATCGTGTTGGGAGACATCAGCATGATGGGAATCAATTTCATTAGACGCTAACCGGTTAGAACCGACTTGCGCTAAGCCTAGTTCAGAGCCACGTGCAGAGTTCAGACTTGCACGTACTTTATCCGATAGGTTAGGGAGAAGCTTTAATAGAAAATCCAGATCAATTCTTTCATCCTCAGTCAAAGGTAAATCCTTCTCTTTGGAAGTTAATTCCGCATATCGAGCGAAAATTAGTTTGACCAGTGACATGTTGATCAAGTCCTTAAACCAGTTCAGTCATCAGGGAAAAATAGATGCAAAGAATCAGTAAAATCGCACTAAGGCCTTTTTACTACTCTTTGGTCACTTAAGACCGGTGAGCAACCTTTTATGTGCTAACAACTGATCGCAGAAGAAAAATCAAATCGACTTGGTAAAACCGAGAGCCGTGCTAAGACAACCTTCATGTGCGACTGATGTACGCGAACTGAAAGCGAAAATTGCACTTGGGAATTACCGCTATTTATAGACTTTGTCTGGACTTTACTTGGCAGGAGGTGGCGCCACCTAGTGTCAAAAACCAGAACTATACTATTTTCATTCTGTTTTCTCAAAAACAGAAAAGGGACACTGCTATTATCCTTTACGTCTGTGTGACGAACATAAAAGGTAAATTGAAATGCACTTCGTTACTGGCGTTTCGTACCTAATTCACGTCTTTTTTAAAAATTTTGAACCACTTATGAATTAATTTTCAAGACATTGTGAGTTCTACTGATTTCCGCATGCTCTGTCAACCTTGCGTACTTGTTTCCTGGTGTGTTTGGAATGAATTGTCATTCCGTTCTGTGTGTCAAACTCATTTCCTACATTTACATTCCATATTCTGTGAACAAGAACGAACGTGAATGTAAGAGAGTTTTTCATTAATGATTACGAACTTTTGATTAAAAGGTACTTCAACAGTTGCGATCGTTTATTTCCTAATTCTTTCAGAGAATGCATTTTCTATGCCTAATTTCTGTATTTCCATTTATCTTATCTTTTTTTAGTTCTTTTATTTTTTAATCCCGTTTCTTTATTTATTAAAATTTTCTTAAATAAGTAATTCATTTTCTTTAGTTCAGGTAATAACGTCCAAGTAAACTACGACTACCTGCATGAGGTATGGACGTCTGTTATGCATGCTACACAATTTGAAACTAGTATTTAGCCATCTGAGTGCTGCGCCGCAAGTGGCAAATTCGTAAAAATATGTATCTATGCTTAGCACGTATGAATGTATATAGCGTGTATTTATATAGATGTGTATGTGTTCGATCAAATTTCTATTCAAATATTTATTGACTTAGTGCATGTTCACTTGTGAAATCCCGAGAATCTCGCTCGATAGTAGCCTTACATTTGAGATAAGTGTTTCGGTCCTTCTAACATGTTATTCATATTAAGTTTCTATTTAAGATTTATTGAATTAGTGCATGTTAACTTGTGAAATCCCTAAAATCTCCTTTGATAGTAGTCTTACATTTGAGATATGTGTTTCCCTAGTTCTAAGATGTTGTTCATGTGTTTATATAGATGTGTCTCTGTTCACTTAAATTTCTATTTAAATATATATTGAATTAGGACATGTGAACTTATAAAATCTCGAGATTCTGCTGTGAAAGTAGCCATAAACTTTATATATGTGTTTCCCTCCCTGTAACATATTCTTTATCTTACTAGTTTACTTTATTTATTTCTTTTAATTTCAAATTTATTATTTATGTATATAGCATGACTTTATGTAGATGTGTGTGTGTATTCAATTAAATTTCTATTTAAATGTTTATTGAATTACTGCATAGTGAAATCCCGAGAATCTGCTGTGAAACGTAGCCTTACAATTAATATGTCTGTCTCTGTAACATGTTGATTTTTACTTTGCTTCCTGCGTGTAGGCGGCTTTTTGACAACGCTGGTGCGTTTTTGCTGTTTGTAAGTATTGTAAGTGTTCTTCTATGTATTTTTCAATGCTTTCTTGCTTTATTATTTCCTTGCATTAGTTATTTATCTGCTAATACTATGGCTTTAGTTACAAGTGAGTCACCCGAGAACGTGGTAGACGTCGTTACGAAGAGAACTCCTAGATGCGTCTGGAAAGTCCTTCTCAATCGCAGCCTTTACTGGCTGCAGTTATGAAGGATTGGCATGTAGATGAAGTTAGGCCCGAAACCACTACGGTCAAAAGGTAGACTATGAACAAAACGTGCCCGTTGTCCGTTAGGGGGCACTTTTGGATCCAACGTTCTCTTCGTAGCACGTAGCGGAACGTCTACCACGTGGTCGGATGCCTCACCTGTAAATAAAGCCATACATAATATTAGCAGATAAGTCACTAATACAAGAAAATAATCAACAAGAAAGTATTGAAAAAACTTACAAGAATACTTAAAAACAGAAAAACGCGGGAGCGTTGCCAAAAAGCTGCCTACACACAAGAAGCTCCGTAAAGGAATGAAAATTGCACTTGCGAATTACCGCTATTTAAAGACTTTGTCTGGACTTTCCTTGGTAGGAGGTGGCGCCACCTAGTGTCAAAAACCAGAACTATACTATTTTCATTCTGTTTTCTCAAAAACAGAAAAGGGACACTGCTATTATCCTTTACGTCTGTGTGACGAACATAAAAGGTAAATTGAAATGCACTTCGTTACTGGCGTTTCGTACCTAATTCACGTTTTTTTAAAAATTTTGAACCACTTATGAATTAATTTTCAAGACATTGTGAGTTCTACTGATTTCCGCATGCTCTGTCAACCTTGCGTACTTGTTTCCTGGTGTGTTTGGAATGAATTGTCATTCCGTTCTGTGTGTCAAACTCATTTCCTACCTTTACATTCCATATTCTGTGAACAAGAACGAACGTGAATGTATCACGTTTTTCATATATCATCTCAAAGGAACAAATTTAATTAAAGAGATGCATTATTGGAATAAATTTGAGTCAGTGTTTTACGTGCAAGTTATTTAGATTTCTATTGTAGAAAGAATACTTGAAATAATGTATAGAAATATTATTTTGAACCATAAAAATTCTCAATAGTAAAATTTAAAGTACTGAAAAGGTAGCTATTGTTTTTGACAGTAGATTATATAATATAAAAATACCTCATGCCGAGCATTTTCTGAAATTACAATGCTAAATGAAATTGATATAATGCAGTATTTAGCAATAATAACTTTTTGTAAACAAATGTGGCTATATTCGCTTAATTGTAATGACAGTAATTTTAACTGCATTTGTATAAGGCTGTACAGAAGATTTATTTATATGGGTTTTCATCCGCAGAGAACAACCGGATTCCCTGTGGAAGTGCTTCCGAAAATAATGTTTAAATATTACTCTAACTATATTTGAAAGCAATGCTATAACAGTGCCCTTATAAGACTCATGATCCAAAGAGCTTTGGTTCTAAATGTCTCGTAAAAACTTTCAATTACTTCTGCAAAATTCATACCCACGTAAAAATTACTACACCAAAGTCAATTGATTATACAGCAAAACGTTCCTAAAACAATCAACTCCACAATTCGAGATAATGCCAGTTTCCTGTAGCCTGACAAAACTATGAATGATTTTTAAGTCCTGAGAACGTGAGTATCTATTGGTTTTGAGCATCACCTCTCTAAGGCGACCGCTTACAAAGATGAATTTTTATTTGCGGCTGGTCGCCTTGGAGAGACCTCGTTGTGTGTGGTGTATATGATTACTGTTATTGTTTCCGAAAAAAAATTTAAATCAAATAAATAAGCATATTTAGTAAAAACCCTCTCTAAAACGATCACCTGCGTTTCCAGGTTACTCTGGTGGTCTTAAAGAGATCATATTTTCATTCTGTTAATTTTATTGTTTACAAGAAGTATATTAACGTCAGATAAAAAAATAGCACAAACCCATATAAACCAACAGAAGATTTATTATTATATTGATACCAGTAAGAAAACCAGTAAAAGTCAATATAAACCTATACAAACCAGTACAAAGTTCTGCCACTGAATGTTGGTTGTATGGGTGTCAATTGATACCAGTAAGAAAAACCCACAGAGATCAATAGAAACCAGTAAAAGCCAATAGAGACCATCACAAATTCTATAGGTACCAGTAGAAAGTTTTACTGGTTTCTATGGATCATTTTGAAACCAGTAAAAAAAACCCACAGAGACCAACAGAAACCAGTAAAAGTCAATAAAAACCCATAAAATCTTATGGGTACCCATAAAATGTTTTACTGGTTTCTATGGGGCATTTTTAGTAGGGTATGTTATTGACAACGATATAACTTAGACTTTCAACCAGCGATGCTTCATTGCCTCCAAACGTTTGCAAAAACTGGAGTTCATGCATAAGATCTATACTATTTATATCGCTTTGATTTTTATCAGTTAATGCTTTTTGTAGTTTTCGACATAAGTTTAGCTGAACTTGTAAAAATATATGTGAATAAAAATACGTGATGCCGATGTGTATGTAAGGTTATAGGGGGCGCCGTATACGCTTTCGACAATTGCTTACTTTTTATTTTGTGTTTACTGTTCAATCGTGGAGTAATTTGTGCAACATTTATCTTTTTCGTGATTTGGGGCGGAGGGAATGATCGCTTGTTATTATTGTTATTCTACATAAAGAAATGTAAGTGCAGTTACATGATGATAAACTTAGGTTAGCATTTTAATTCAGAAAAGCGTCGATTTGAGTATAATTACTGGAAGAATCTTTTTAACACGAACCATTTGTTTATTAATCTAAAAATTATTATCTTTCGAGAAGACAGGATTGACATATTTACGGAGAACCATTGAATTTAATATATACCTATTTGGGATTTGAAGTGAAATAAAAATGTACAAGTTATTCTGAAATCAAAATTTGGCCATTTTACGATTTTTAGCTATACGGAAAACCGATGTAAAATGTTCCGTTATTTCATCACGTCTTACTTCATCATCATCATCATCATCATCAATATTGCCGGCATATTGCTGCTTTTACGCAATGTTTCCGGCTCATGACACATAGGCCCGAAGGGCGCATGACGGTAGTAAGCAATGACGATTGAAAGGAGGCATCAGTACTGCGAAGAGGGGGTGACAGCATGACGTCACAAGTCTAGAGAAACACGCAGACGAAGCCCAGGACCAGGAGAGGCGAAGACAGGGTGAAAATCAGACTTGTTCTGTTGTTCATGATAGGTACATGTCATAATAAAGTTACACAAATAAGATGACACAATATAATTTATTAGAATAATAAAATACATGCAAATAAAATGAAAACGAGTATATAAATAAAATACGGCAAAATAAGTCTATATACATATTTACAGCGACGTTGCACTCTTGATAAAGTTACGTAGGGAAGTTCGAGTCTCGAGTGGTGAAGGCTGCGAGTGGTCGAATACGTGCGTCCTCTGCAAAGATCTGGTAATCGAATACTTTGAAGTGTTTCATATGTGAACATTTTTTTGCTTTTTCAAAGAATTTTCTATTGGCTTTATGAAGGAACTCTTCAACTCTGTCTATACGTAGGTCTCTATGTAAGGTCTCATTCGAAACATAAAAGTGCGCATTAGTAATAATTCTGAGAAGTTTGTTTTGCGTTACTTGAAGTTTTTTCATGTCACTTTGAGTGTAGGTCGCCCAGGCAGGGGATGAGTAACAAAAAATTGGTCTGAAAATTGCTGTATAGATGTGTCTTTTCCTTTTAAAATCAAGTCTGGAGTTTTTACCTATTAGTGGGAGGAGATTTTTGATAGTATAGGAGGTCTTCCATTTAATATTGTGAACATGGTCTTTCCAGGTAAATCTGTGATTTAAAACTACCCCAAGATAAATAGCCTTTTTAACAAGTGGTACTTCTTCATTAAAGATATTAATTTTTCTGTCTAAAGGGATTCTAGAATGTTTTTTGCCGATGATTATCAACTGGGATTTTTGTCCGTTAATCGCAATTCTCCATTTAGCGCACCATTCCTCTATGGCTGGAATTTTTTCTTGAAGTTTTATCAGTGTATGCTCTTGACTATGTGACTTCACGGCAAGGGCGGTGTCATCAGCATAACATCCGAGGTAAGTATTGAGGTCGGCACTTTTGGGTAAATCATAAACATAAAAAAGATACAAAATAGGGTTAGGAATAGAACCTTGAGCTACCCCGGCTTTCAGATATTTCGTCTCAGAGTGTTCATATCCAAAATTTACAAAGAATTTGCGGTTCCGTATGAAAGAGTTGATAAGTAAGATGAGGCCTCTACTGAAATCTAGTGTGATGAGCTTGAAAATGAGCCCCTCATGCCAGACGCGGTCGAAAGCTTTCGCCACGTCTAGCATGAGTAAGGCGACACTTTGATGCCTGAATAAAGCAGATCCAATGAATTCACACAGACGAACAAGTTGTTTTGTCGTTGAGAGATTTTTACGGAAACCAAATTGTTCCATTGGGAGCTTATCCATATGCGGCTCAATTCTTTTATAGATGACCCGTTCGAAAATCTTACCTAGTCCTGGGAGTAGACTAATCGGACGGTATCCCTCCGGTTTGGTGGCATCTTTTCCCGGCTTTGTTAGAAGAATGAATTTGGACTTTTTCCATTTTTCGGGAAAGTAGTTATTTTCCAGGCAAGCATTGAAAATGCTAACATATCTTGTGACAGTATTAAGTGGCATATTTTTAATAGCAACATTTGTAATTTCATCATAACCAGGTGCTTTCCGGTTTTTCAGATTTCTGATAATGTTTCTAACCTCGGTCGGGGATGTATATTCAGTGCGATTTTTGGCCCCTGGTCCTTCAAGCCAGTCTTTGATAAATTGCCTAGTATTAGATGAGAAAAGAGGGTCACAAGGGTCTTGATTCGGTACGAATTGTTGTTCTAAGTGCTCTGCCATAAGGGCGGCACGTCTTACTTAGATTTACCTTTGTTCTTACCACTATTTTTTTAAAATTTCCACTGGTTTCCCAATTATTTCATTTACACCTTTTAAATGTACCTATCATGAACAACAGAACAAGTCTGATTTTCACCCTGTCTTTGCCTCTCCTGGTTCTGAGCTTCGTCTGTGTGTTTAAATGGACTTGTGATGTCATGCTGTCACCCCCTCTTTGCACTACTGACGCCTCCTTTCAATTGTCATTGCTTTCTACCGTCATGCGCCCTTTGGGCCTAAGTATCATGAGCCGGAAACATTGCGTAAAAGCAGCAATATGCCGGCAATATCGATAATGATGATGATGATGACACCTTTTAACATGTCATGCTGTCACCCCCTCTTTGCACTACTGACGCCTCCTTTCAATTGTCATTGCTTTCTACCGGCATGCGCCCTTTGGGCCTAAGTATCATGAAACGGAAACATTGCGTAAAAGCAGCAATATGCCGGCAATATCGATGATGATGATGATGACACCTTTTAACGAAATTGATGGTAAAGAAATAAAGTTACCAGTTTTCTTTGCATCATTCAAAAGGAACGAAGTGAGTAGAAACATCTACAGAAAGAAAACACTGCTGGACCTTAGAGTCAATTTTAGAAGATACAGATGCAATCTAAGCAACATGATTTGCTTCAGATGTCAACGATATGGACACGGTCAGATGTTTTGTAACAATTCGCCAAGATGTCTCAAGTGTGGTCAGGGACACCTGACCTACACATGCAAATTAGCCAAAGAACTGAAACCTACTTGCGCGAACTGTAAAAAGGATCATATTGCTACTTCGAAGTTATGCGAATTTAAACCAAAAATTCGTGTTGTCTCTGACAGGATGAAAAGGATTTCAGCGCGGAAGTCGCAGTCCATGAATATGTCTCCGTTGACTAAATTCCATTACAGAAAGATAATAGTATGCCATCAGACTCCCACTCAGATGCTAGTACTCTAGCTAAAGTGGATTTCGCGATGGATAAAAACCTTCAGAAGATTGCAATCAAATTCCTAGAATTTGTTGAAAAATGTAAGAAAATTGATTCGCCGCAGGACAAAGTATTACTTGCCCTGGGAATGGTTGAACAGATGATAAAAATGGACTTGTAAATTTTCTATTATTCTTTTGCATGATGAATTTGATATTAACTTTGCTTAATTTCGAGTTTGCTCGGGCTTCAGGGGATAGCACCGCTCTCCGGACTCTGCGTTCCTGCTCTGGTTAGTAGACACGCCTACTTCTCATGACTGACACCTCCCTCTACGCCTGCCATGCTTTAGGCCTTCCTTTTCATCACTTCAATAGTTCAGCTACAACTTCAGAATTTTTTAAAGTCATGTGCTTATACGCAACTCTTCATGAGCTGGAAACAGCGCGCGCTATCCCAGCAATAATTTGTCTGATTGATTGATTGAACCTTTTAACGCCTTTCCATTGCCAAAGCTATTTCTAACGTGTCATCTAAACTGATATTATCCTGCTGAAAATTTCCATCCAGAATAGCTCTATCTTTAAGCCCACTAACAAATACATCACGCAATATCATATGTAACATATTCTGATCGTAAGCACACGGTATGACAAGTGACCTTAACTCTGCCATATACACACTGATTGTTTCCCCGTTGTGCTGCTTTCGATTTAAAAATACATGTCTGCTAGGAATTATAAGTGGCTTAGGATTTAAATGATTTCTTAATGTTTCTAACACATGGTAATCTTTATATGAAGGATTATCAGGAGCCAGCAAGTTTTTTAAGAGACCATACATTTTTCCGGAAAAACTAGAAATCAATACTTTCCCACGTTTATCCTGTGAAACATTTTGTATATCTAAATAACTTTCGAATCTTTCCAAAAAGAAATCAATCTGTTCTTCGTTTTCATTATATTTTTCAAACTGAACCGAACGTTTCGAATTGGCCACATACGGAGCAATAACTGAAGTAAGTCTCTCCATTAGAGCTCTATTCTGCCCTATTAACTGAGTTACAAGTTGCTCTATGATCTTCCGAAAGAAAAAATAGTTATAAAATCTTTAACTTCAGCCGTCTTTGATGAATCCACCTATCCTTATTGAGATTGCATTAGGCACATTTTTTAAATCACACATCCTCGTCGCCAGTTACCGTGTGTCCTTTAGTGGGTAATTATTTCACAAGACACACTCTTTTAAACTACATGCTACTTTTATTATATATGTTACGGTGAAACACCGAAATCTGGAGAATGTCGACTTTCACCGGTGAATGTCAACATTCACTTAGTCTCTTGGTGTATGTCCGAAATATTTTCCAAATACTCTTATTTCTGACTTACACCGGTCAATGTCAACATTCACCATGTACTAATGGTGAATGTTGAACATATAACTCTATTATATTTTCTTCTCCATAATTCAGTCTCGAATAAACGCACTTGAGACTTGAAATAAGAACTTAAGAACATGAGAACCTAAAACACACAACACATTCAAAAGGAGAAAGGAAAATAACAGCAATAAAAAACTTACTAAATTATGTGATTCAAATCTTATTTATTGCAACAACTTAAACTATTATGGCACTTTATGACCTCTCTTTTCGACTTACACCAGGGCATATCTGTGATTGTCGACATACACCGGTGAGGGTCCGAATATACAAGAATGTAGTGCAATATTCGATCTTTCACCAACGTATTTGGTGAATGTTAACATTCTCCGGTGAAAGTCGACATTCTCCAAATTTCGGTCTTTCACGATAACATATATACAAGATATATCATCACTCGCATGCACACTTATATCTACAACTCTCCATAACTACTTCTACTCGCATTATAATCCTTTTCGTATTACTGCGCGCGCTTCGATGCTTGGCGTTGTGCCAGCTTTAAGTCCGATTCTGATATACCACATCGATAGTTTACGATATACTAGAAAAGGCATCTGTCATGGAAACAGATTTCGATTCAATAACACCATGGATTTTCGAAATCATATTTGTTTATACTCATCATTAAAATTTGTAATTTCGTATATACTAGTTTTTCATATACTCCAGCGCTATATATAACTTAAAATCACGGAGAGTTGTACATATCATAAAAAGGCATGCTGTTTGAAACAAGCTGCTTTGCTTGTAACAAGCAAAGCGGTGGATGTGTAATAGATTGTTATTTCCCTTTTTTCTTTCTTACATTTCAGCTCAGTGCTGTAATGTGGAGGTGATTGGTGAGAGTTGTAGCGAATATATTTAGGTCGTGCAGAACCATGCAGAACTGAATGACGTAAATGCTGTCGCGGCGCGGAATACAATTAATTAACAACAAACTGTTAGTACATAGAAATAATCCCCGCCCATGTCAACACACTTCTGCCATGTGGCCGGGAGGTACCGAAGGGGCTTTGGTAAACTAATTTGTGAGATGTTGGTGCACCACATATGGGCAGTTTGTATACAATTCGGCAGAAGACTAAACCATGTTGGCCATTTACCGCGTTCTTCATGTTGTCAAGCAAGGCGTAGTCCGATATCTACCCACTTTGCATGCACATTTGTCATCCCCAAATCACCATGCACAATTGCCTGCAATGTTCCTTGCGCAACCCTTGACTCTTCCTGTATATTGAACGTTTTGTGCCTTTTCGCCATGATCAAATCCGACCCATCTGACACATTTGCTACTGTATGCGATGTTGTTCGTCGTCCCGCGCTGACACCTATGCCTATAGTCTCCACGCCACTGTTGAACTTGGCCGACCAACGGGATACGGTAAGCCTTGAGGGTGATTTTTTCCTGCACACAGACACCATGAGACGAAGGATCTTCCTACCCTATATCCCTTCCTTCCTTCCATAGGAACCACGCTGTTCAATGCTGACCGTCATAATCATTTTCCATCATTACTGTCCGAGCTCTCAAAGACGACGGTGAGTGCGACGGGAGCGGACTTATACCGTTCGCTTCCAGCCAGCTCCATCTATGCATTCTGAGTAGCTCACACCCCCCTTGTGTCTATTTCTCTTTTTTTTCTTCGCAGATTGTAATAGTGTCGTTGTGAGGGCCGTTGTGTAAATCATTTCTGTACGATCCAATTATAATTCTAGTGAAACAGATTTTTAAAGGCACTAACTCTTCAATTCATAAATCGTCAACAAAAGACGAGTTCCGCAAACAAAAATACCTTTGTTTTAAATTCGCATAAACCAATCTCTAACTTCAACAGGCGGAGGCTACCTCAGCATTGCATTACATACCTCATTACACCGTTTCTCTTTCCAGCCGCCTGCCATGTAGAATTCCACCACCTCAGCTCTTTACTTCAGTTACAATTCATCGCCTACTTCTCAAACGATATTTCTATCGGCAAGCTTCTAGGCGGATGCGACTCAGGTAGAGTTCGGTTGATGTCGCTTATGTTATTCCACTGACTTGCTTGCATTGTTACTACCATCTCCTAATTACTGACGTCTTCACGAAATGCTACCTTAATGGTGCTTATGATATGAACTCTGTTCAAAATAGTAAGAACTTCCCCTTCTACTTATTCAATCTTTTCATGTCATCATCTGATCGAAAATCGTACAACTAACTGTATAAGATTAGGTCTACTGCCCCGGTATCCGCACGTCAACAAGTATCCAGTCAAAACATATTGTACTGAATACCAAATTCTGTTACTGAATATTAAAATAACGCATTTAAGAATTAAAGAACAAACAGATATAAGAAACTGATATGTAGCTAACGTAAAGGAGAAGGAAAATATTATTATATAAAATAATTTAGCTTTTTTAAAATGGCAGAATTATGCTGAGTGTTTAGCTATGTTTATTTTTAAGTATGCATTAATTGCTTGCCTTTAAGCTTTTGCAGGTTTGCTTTACCTGCATGTTAAATCTTATCATTCTCAATTGTATAATCAGATATATATATATATATATATACTGCACCAGTATTTCTTGCTATGATAAACTAATATTTAGTATGCAGCTCCTTCTCAGTAACATAATGGGAAATTACTGTAAGTTTTAAATATATTTATTAATATAAATTTTCAGGATTTCATTTTATTTATTTGAATTGCGTTTCTTTCTGAACTACACTTTGTGTCCCAGACTACGATGCATCTGAAAACTGAATATATTAAAAGAGAAAATACAGTAAATCACAGTTAACACGCCTTTCAATGTTCCGTTCAGAAAAGATATATAAATTATATAAATGAGAAAGATGTATAACCGACATTTTAACTTAGGATGACTTGCATATATTACTTTAAAAGCTGTAGAGACATTAGGTATTTTTTGGAAGCAGAGGAGATGAAAAATTAACAAACGATTTCGCGAGGTATCGAACCGCGGACATCTCAATTACGCGCTGAGTATGCTGATCACTACATCACGAAGGGTCGCTAAGAAGGAGGGATAAATACCTTATTTAGCTTTAATATTGTACTCATTGCTTTACACAATTTTATCATTCTACATTTAATTTCTTAGCATGTTATTCATATTTTAGCTAAATATTTTATTTTTCAAATCGCAAGAATCAAATAACATAAGATTAAAAAGGTTTAAATTAAAAAAAATACTAAATTTTAAGAAAATTATTTTTTTTTCTTCTTAATGGCTTGGTCGTTTTCTTCAGACATTCTGAAAGTATATTAAAAAGCATCCAACTTTTCGAAACATCTTGGTGTTTCTGACATTCATTTAAAATAAAGTTACCGCCTTCCATTCCATAAAGGCCCACAAACGGCAAGCGGTAAAAGTCGCTGAACACTGGTAGTTCTTTCCAGGGTTTGAATCCCAGCGAACGAGCTGGTTGTATTTGCGTTTTCGGGGTTTTTCTCCCTGTAATGTGTATACCAGCTGGTTTTCCTTAGAAAGTTCTTCACGACGGCACCCCTCTTTTTAGGCAGATAGTCCTGCTACGCCTTAACATAATAATCAAATTCAATATTTCAGTACTTAGTCTGAGCCTTTTCAGTCTTTAGAGGCTATGCAATTTAATATCGGCGGCAATGGCCTCCTTGTTTTTCTTTGCAGCACTATCTGAGGCAACAATCTTCTTGCGAGGGATCTTTAAATAATTATTTTCACTTTAAATGTCAAAACAATTAACTTACATTTGAAAGCTACTAGAAAAATCATGAGACAAGCTATTTCTAAAATAATAAATGTACTAGAACCTGAAATTAAAAAAGACATTTGGGATAAGAATATGGTAGAAGGAAATGTGCTTTTACTTACTTCTAAACAGTCTGCGTTGAGAGAAATTAATGAAAGAATACCGGATTGTTTTAAAGGGGATGAGTCTGAAATTGAGAAAGAACGTAATACTGTGCTAGAGTACGATGAAGAAATAAGTTTATGTATTTTTCGGGCTAAAAAGAAATTTAATTTAAATTCTCAGATAGTGAGCATTGAAAGTGAATCGCCTGGTAACCATACTGCTGCCGTAAAGGTAACCATACTGCTGCCGTAAAGGTCGAAAACAAAACTAACATTCGGTTACCTAAAATTTCAATTCCTAAATATTATGGTGATCCTAGTTTATTTTTGAAATTTTATAATTCTTTTGAAAATGCAATTGGTAATAATAATGAGTTAACAAAGGTCGAGAAGTTTACCTATCTTAAATCCTTACTCGCAGGACCTGCTTTAAGTGCAGTATCTGGGTTTGCATTATCTAATGAAAATTATGACACTTCTATAAGTTTAATTAAAGAAAGATTTGGACGAATAGATTTAGTTATATCTTCGCACATGAATAAACTCTTGAATCTTGAACCGGTTAGAAGTTCGTCCAATGTGAAAGCTCTAAGAACACTATACGATTCCTGTGAAATCAATATAAGAAGTTTAAATTCATTAGGTATTGTGTCGGAAGCTTACGGAACCCTTTTAGGACCTGTTATTTTAAAGCTTTTGCCAGACGATATCAATCTGGAGTTTAACAGAAAAAGAAACTCTAAACAGCAATATAGCCTAACAGAACTTCTCGAATTCATTAGATTGGAGGTTGAGAGTCGGAAAGCTTCTAATCTAATAATAAACTCAAAGAAACGGTTCACAATTTTGGCGCTAAGCATAATAAAAATAATTACTTAAAAGGGACAAGCGTTCCTACTGCTTCGGCGTTAGCCACAGTGACTAAGCCGTATTGTTTCTATTGTAATCAAAATATACATGATGTAGGAAAATGTGAGAAAACTAATGAGCAAAAAAGAGCGATATTAAATTACCATGGACGTTGTTACGGATGTTTTAGTAGAGGCCATGTATCTTCCAGATGTAAAATGAAACTTCAGCCTTGTGAGTTGTGTAATGGTTTAAATCATAATAAGTTATTTTGTAAAAATATTGTTCCTGAAGTAGAAGCAGTTTCAGATGTTAAACAGAAAGTAGTTACACTATCAAATTCTAAGCAGAATGTAGTTGCATCCCTGTCGTTTAACCCTAGGACTGTTTCTGAAACTGCTGATAAAGGTCTATACTTACAAACTTGCACTGTTTACGCTTAAGATACAGATAATACTAGAAGCCAAATAGTAATTATCTTAATTGATGGTGGATCACATAGGTCATTTATTAGATCTGATTTAGCTAAAGAACTAAAATTAAGGACTTTAAGGAAAGAAAAGTTATATATTTATTCATTTGGGTATATCCAGGGTAGACTATATAATATAGTCTATATGGAAAATAATGTTGTTCAAATTAACCTGAGAAGTATGCATTGCCCTAATGACTCAATCACTGTTGCAGCTCTTGTTACAGATACAATTTCTGGAGCGATCATAAAAATTCCCTCCAAAAACATTTTAGAAATATTAAAATCAGAAAATTTAAAATTAGCCGATAATGGTGAAGCAGCTGAAATAAAAATATTGTTAGGATCTGATTCATGTTGGGAAGTGCAAACAGGCGAAAAGAAAAGAGTAACTAATAAATTACTTGCGGTGTCTTCTATATTTGGTTGGTCCATAGTTGGATCTTTAGAAGGTGATCAGTCTAGTGCCTTTATTTTTACAACTGGTGCTTCTCATTGCTTGAAGGAAACTAATAATTCAGTTAATGACTGTTTGCGAAGGTTTTGGACTCTGGACTATTTGGGTTTAGAGGAGAACGAGAATCCTGACGATAAATCAGTCATTGAGAAATTTGAAAAAGAACTGCATATTACTAATGGTAGATATGTAGCTCGTTTGTTATGGAAATCACATCATGAAAACTTGGGTAATAATTTAGAAAATGCCAAGCGACGTCAAGTATCTTTGGTTAATAAACTAAAAAGTGATAAATGGATTAGGGCAAATTATGATAGCATAATAAACGAACAGTTAAAAAATGAAATAATTGAAGAGTGCGAAATTGAAATTTGTGATAGAAGTAAAATGTGTTACATGCCACATTCTCCAGTTGTAAGAGTATCAAAAACTAAAGTCCGTATCGTGTTTGACGCATCTTCGAAGTGTAACGGGGTATCTCTGAACAATTGTTTGATGCCTGGCCCAAATTTGAATCCTTCTGTTTTGGACTTGATATTGTGTTTCAGACAATACAAACATGCGTTCTCAGCTGACATTGAAAAGACCTTTCTCCAAATTGGAATCTCTGAAATAGATTGAAATGTATTACGGTTTTTATACTTTGATAATAATTACAATTTGAAACATTATAGAATGACTCACGTTCCTTTCCGTGTGTCGTGTAGCCCTTTCATTCTGGCGTGCACTATAAAATAGCATATAAAGAAAAGAGAGTTAAAAAATCCAGATATTTTTGAGATGTTGAACTGTTCGATCTATGTAGATGATGTTTTCTATGGTGCAGATTCTGTGGAACAGGCTTTTAAGTTATGTACTGGAGCCTATTGCGTGCTTAAAGATGCCGAAATGAATTTGTGTCAGTTTAATACAAATTCAGAGAAACTCAAAAAACTTTGATCGTGGAATAATTAAATCAGAGAATGAACTAAATAGTTCTTTAAAAGTATTAGGGCTTAACTGGTGTACGAGTAAAGATGTAATTTCCTTGAACATAGATAACTTGTGCGAAAAATTAAGTATTTGTAGAAAAACCACAAAAAGAAATATATTAAAGGTGACTGCTACTATTTTCGATCCAGCAGGTTTCTTGGCGCCATTTGTATTACGCGCAAAATTGATAATGCAAAACCTTTGGCAGTTGGGTTTAGAATTTGACGATTAAGTTCCAACTGAATGTAAGCAGTTGTGGTCCGAGTGGAGCGGTGAAATTGAAAAGTTAAAGAAATTTGAAATTTCTCAAGAATATTTCCCCGGGAAATTGAATCAAAATAAAAACATCGAACTGCATTTATTTTGTGATTCATCTATTAAAGCGTACGATTCAGTTGCAAATTTTAGATCGGTTGAAGAAGGGCAGGTAGCATACATTATGGGAAAATCTAGAATTGTACCAATAAAACAAAAACTCACACTTCCAAGGTTAGCCCTCTCAGCGTTAAGGGCGGAAAATTCCGTACAGAAGGTTGCCTTCCACATTCATTATGCATGAAAAATTTCTGCTAGCTTTTAATGTATCTGATTTCAGTTTGGATGTATATTGGAAGAAAAGGAATCAAGGTACAAAATGAAAGGGTCATTTTTAAATTAAAATCAAGAAGATATCACTTATTCATGACATTTTGAGGAACTTTGAAATTTCAAGGCTAAACCCGTAATGCTCAGAGGGTTTTAAAGTTGCTAGGAGCATTAACATCGGCAAGACTTGCTAACTTAAAAGAGCTGTTTTCAATTTATGAAGAAAATATTTATCTGTGGACTGACAGTATGATAGTGGTTCACTGGATTCATAGTGCTTCTGAACGATGAAAAATGTTTGTAAAAAAATCGAGTATCTGAATTACAGTCATTAACTTGCCCAAATAACTGGAGACATTGTAATGGGAAGTCCAATCCAGCGGATATTTTATCTCGAGGATGTTCAGCCGAATATTTGTTGTCTTCAATATTATGGCAGTCTGGACCAGACTGGTTAGTTGAATCAGTGAGTGCTTGGCCTAGTAAATTTATTGCGACAACGGAGTTTTCTGATGCTGAATTAGAGCGGAAAAAGTGTATAAAGGATACGACAATAACGACAATATTACCGTCTAATTGCAGAAAACTTTAATTCTCTGTTGAACCTTGAAAATTATAGTAAATTAATTAGAGCTATTAGAGTGACTGCATGGATATTTAGATTTATTCACAATCTGAAAAATAAAACTGACAAGAAAACAGGACCCTTGATAGCAGAAGAACTCTTTGCCGCAGAATTATATTTGATAAAAGAAATTAAATATGAACACTTTTCTGATGAAATGAATAGTTTAAAGTGTGGACAGTTGATTTAATAAACACTCAAATATTTATGAACTAAAGAAAAGATAACTCAGAAACTTAGAAAGGGTTCTAAGTGAGGAAAGAGTTTTGTTAGTAAGGGGAAGACTACAAAAATCAATTTTAAGTTTTCATGAAAAGCATCCTATATTTATTCCTTCAAAAACTCAATTTACAGATCTTCTGGTACGTGATGCACATAAACGAGTTCTTCATGCAGGTGCAGCTAGTACTCTCATGTTCCTCCGTGGATAATTAGATACAGACAAAATGTGAAACGTGTTATAAGAAACTGTGTACTATGTCAGCGTTATAACTCCCGACCAATGCGACAAGTCATAGCACCATTACCTCCATCTAGAATTGAAAAAGCAAATCCTTTTGATGTTATGGAACTGGATTATGCAGGTCCACTTTTCGTGAAAAATGAAGATACGAAGTATTATATCCTATTATTTACCTGCGAAGTAACTAGAGGCATTCATCTTGAACTAACAAAAGATCTCACAACTAAATCTTTCCTACTTGCTTTTCGTCAATTCATATCAAGAAGAGGGCTGTGCTCTTTAATTTACTCAGATAACGCGCGTACATTCAAGGCAGCTGATGCAGAGCTCAGAAAGATGTGGCAGGTATTAAGCCATCCCGATGTAAAGAATTATTATGCAGCAAAGGGCATTCAATGGAGTTATATCATTGAAAGAGAAGCCTGGTGGAGCGGATTTTACGAGAGACTTGTGCGATTCGTCAAAACAATATTAAGAAAAATTCTTGGTAGAACATCACTGATACCTGAAGAATTGGAAACTGTACTGACTGAAATTGAGGCGGTGATAAATCGGCGACCCTTGACTTACGTCCAAGATAATGAGCCCCAAGTTCTGTCACCTGCTCATTTTCTGCTAGGGCAGAAACTTGCTAATTTGCCTCCTGTCAAATACACTCAGGAAGTGTGCAGTATTAAAAAAATTCTTTTAAAAGAGTATCTATATCGTGAAAAATTATTAAGTAACTTTTGGAAAATCTTTTATAAAGATTATTTGTTGAATCTGAAATCTGCAAATTGTGTGAACAATCACCGTGCAAAGCCCGACTTAAGAGTGAACGATATCGTGATCATACAGGATGAATATTTAACATGTGGAGATGTGGAGATTAGGAAAGGTTCTCAAAATATTTACTGGTAGAGATGGAATAATTCGAAGTTGTGAAATAAAGACTGAAAAAGGGGTTATAAAGAGACCTTTACAATTATTAGTTAAGTTAGAATGCTAAGAGTATTAATATTGTATGATAGTATATGTTTTTAGACTTGAATAATCTTGGCCGTTTAGAAACCTGATTCGTAATGTTAATTTACATTTGTGATGATATGTGGGATTTGAATTAGTGTTTCTTGAACCAGGATAACTTGAATTCTTGACGGTTATTATAATATTTTATAATGAGTTTATCTATTTTTTGAACTCATATCTTTAAGACAAATATATACCCATTGGCATGGATTATATACTATGGCTATGTTTTCAAGGGAAACTAGTTAGTCTATTTCTTAAACAGAGGACATATCAGGAAAAGACTATGCAGTCAGCCTGTCTGTCTAGAATCTAGCTCAGGTCGAAGTACCAATATTCAGCAACATTATTGCTTGGCCACTCATAGGTCCATGTAGCTTGATAACACGTCAACACTGTTTTTGTACCATCTCAAAATAATTTTGGAAGTTTCATTCTTTTGCAACTAGTTGAATTTCAACTGCAGTCCACGTTCACATGAAAACTTTGACAGGGCGATTAAACAGCCAGTTTCATACCTTGATGCTTGGTGTTTGAATGAGTTTATCTATTTTTTGAACTCATATCTTTAAGACAAATATATACCCATTGGCATGGATTATATACTATGGCTATGTTTTCAAGGGAAACTAGTTAGTCTATTTCTTAAACAGAGGACATATCACGAAAAGACTATGCAGTCAATTCTACCGCATATAGCAGTACTTCCTTGTGACCTGAAACACTTCCATACTGGGTCTTTGGGAATTTTCCTAATTAAATAACAAAGGGCCAACGACTGTAAATTTCGAAGCACTTACTATCGTTTCGTTTCATTCCACATCCGATATTCAAAAAGTGAGCAGAAAAGAGATAGACAATAGCTAAAAATGGGGAAAATTCAATGTGAATACAGTAAACTCTAGCTACAACGATACCCGATACAACAATAACTCCCTCTACTACAATAATGTTTTGTGGTCCCGGTGATTTTGCATATAAACTAATGTTAATCTCCCCTCAATATTGCTATATTCTCTAGAACAATAAACCTCTGTAAAACGATTTTTTCAATCTAAATTTCAGTATTATTTTCTCCCTTTATAATAATATTTTGATTTTCAAATGCTTTTTTTTTTTTTTTTCGTTTTCTTTTGTTATTTTTTCCATCTATTAAGACTCATTGTGGATATTCAACTTATCCCTGAATAAATAGCTATTGTTCAGATTTCAAAACAGATGAAGACCACCCTTTTGGGAATTGGAGTTGGTGAGGGGGGGTGAAGTGTAAATGTATGTCTAGTCTCATTTCCCAGTAAGCTTTGGAATTCTGATAAGGTTTAAGGACATCTAGACCTGTCTGGTCACCTTGTCACAGAACAAGTGCCCTTTGTTAGAGTAACAGAGGGAGATGGAGGCGGGGTGTTGTTAAGTGACGTACTGAAAAGTGAGTTCAAAGGTTGTTTTATAGTCTTTAACGATTTTGAGTTATACGCGAAACATTTGGTTTAAACTTTTCTTTCTTTCACGCGATATTGTTCCCTAAGATGGCAGGGCGAAAGCAACTATCTTTTCGAGATAAACTGAACGTTATCAATGATATTGATGAGGGAATGAAGCAGATTGATGCGGCTAAGAAACATGGATTATCGCAATCTACAGTTGCAACGTTCCTAAAGAAGAGAAAGCAAATCGAAGATCTGTAACTTCAAATGAAATTAACCCAGAGCGAAAACGACTGAAAGTTGCGACAAATGAAAACATTGATGCTGCTGTTTTAAATTGGTTTTAAGAGATGAGAGCAACAAATGTCCCAATAAATGGACCTTTATTATGTGCAAAAGCACGAAAATTTGCAGCAATGCTAGGGAACGAAACTTTCAAAGCTAGCAATGGTTGGTTAATGCGTTTTCGAGATCGTCATGGAATAACTTTCCAAGAAGTCCACGGAGAGAAAAAGTCAGCCCCGATAAACGACGCAAATGAATGGCGGCAAAACAAGATGAAAGAAATCTTAGAAAAGTATGCTCCAGAAGACATTTATAATGCAGATGAAACTGGGCTGTTTTTCCAACTCCTACCCGATCGAACATTGGCATTCAAGGGTGAAAAGTGTTATGGAGGGAAGAAATCAAAGCAGAGACTGACTGTTCTTCTGTGTACAAATAGCACAGGAACGCATAGAATACAACCTCTCGTCATTGGTAAATCATTGAAGCCAAGGTGCTTTAAGAACGTGAAAAGTCTTCCCGGAGTATAAAGCAAATAAGAAGGCTTGGATGACGTCTAAATTTTTTTCCGAATGGTTACAGAAGTTATACAATGAAATGAAGAAGAGAAAGAAAAAAATCGTTTTGTTGATAGATAACTGCGGTGCTCACACGTCATTTCCAAAGCTACAAAATATCGAAATTGCTTTTTTCCCTGCCAATTGCACTTCAATTTTACAGCCTCTTGATATGGGCATAATTAAGTGCTTCAAAGGATATTACAGGAAACGGTTGGTGGACTTCATACTTGTAAACTTTGAAAATAAAGTAGAAGACCCTTTCAAAGCTGTAAATGTCAAGGAAGCGTGTGACAATATTGCTGGAAGTTGGTGGGAAGTAACAGAAAAAATCATTCGGAATTGCTGGAAAAAGGCCGGTCTTTGTGTTATGGAAGCTAAGAAATCTGATAATGATGAAAATTCCATAGACAATGATCTCTCAGATGATCAAGAATGTGTTTTGCACATCAAAAAATCCGTATCCTAACTTGAGCAAACAAGCGGTAAAAAGTTTGGAATTAGTTTAGAAGACTATTTAACAGCAGATGATGATCTTATGGTTTTCGCAGGAGTTACTGATGAAGATATTCTCTCTGAAATTACTGATGAGATAGGAAACAATGATGAAGATGATGATGATATTGATGATGATGATAATACAGGTCCATCGCAGTCCTTATTGTCATCCCAGGAAGATCTTCAATCTGTGAATTCTCTACGGACATTTTTTTCAAGCCTTCCGTCGACAAATGAAGAACATTTTCGTGCACTAGACTCAATGCATACAGTATTGGTGAACTTAACAGTTAAAAAAATCAATAAACAAGCAAAAATATTGGATAATTTTCAATAAAAAATCTTTTCAGGTATGTGAATATTTCTGTGATTATTTTCTGAATTTATCTTATTTATTTTTTTTTTTAGTATTTAAACCACTATTATTGGTATTTTACAAATTAATTTCTTCTAAATATAGACTTAAAAGTAGTATGTTATGCACCTTAAACTAATAATAATAAAAAAAAACTCTTATTAAATGCTCAAAATATGTGGGCCTTCAATATAACAATATGCCTCTCTACAACAATATATTTATTTGGTCCCTAAAATACTGTTGTAAAGAGGTTTCACTGTATAGCATTTTATTTTTGGTCTCTTGCACTTTAACAGCTCAGTTGAAGTGAGAGATAACTGATACTTTTACACATATGTGATTATACTGAATTTCTGCTTTTAGGTATTACTTGCCAGTAACCTCAGATTATCCAACTGTGGGCGTTGTAGTGCGAAGTCCCTTAGTCAGTTCTCGAGCCGAGTGAAAGTGAATATGAGTAAGCCGGGGAAATTCTTAAATGTAACAATTTGTGGAAACATTTGTACGGAGCAAAGTTTACAAGAGTATCAACAAACATTACACTGGGAGAGCAACTCTAAATTATTATTAAGTCACTGCCAAAATTTCTGTGTACGAAACATCGAAAGGGTAACTATGAGGATTATATTATTCATTTGTGCGAGCATTTTATTTACGTGTATACCAACAAATTCTACCTAAAAATATCCATTGCTTTAATATTTAATTATTGGCACTTGTTGCAGAACATTTTACTTTCTAGTAAAAAAAAACTAATAAAAAAATAATCAATCATCTCTGAATCATCGTCAGACACGTTCAGAATCTGATTTCTGAATAACCTTTCTGAATGCTTTTGCGGTGAAAAGTAAACTAAAGAAACAATTTAAGCAAAAAACAAAGCACTAAACAGAAGAAACACATACTTTATTCCAAAGCCACCGCTCTGCCTGAAAAAAGCAAAGCTGTTTGATTTTAAAAAAAAACGGGTAATTTACGAAAATTCGTTATCGTCACTTGTAATTTTAAAATTCATAAAGCGTATGAGTATATTAGAAAATTAGTGAGTAACAAATACGTTATATAATTAATATCATAGAAATTAAATCTCAAACTGCTAACGTAATTTTAAATATCGGGGGCATTCATTATCGGCTGGAAACCTATTTCTATGTCAGATGAATTTTATTAAGGAATTTGAATTTTTTTTTTTTTTTTTAATTTTAAGAACACGATTTAAAAAGTATTTGACAGACCAACATGCATAAGCTACATTCATGCAAGACAAACTCATTTTCGTGAAAATATACCTTTTGTGACATCTTTTAGTTGTACTTTTATATTCTGGCAGCGCGATCAAGAACAAGAAAACTATTAAAGTTGCCATGGAAAGTTAAAGTTGCAGACGACTTTTTATTTTTAGTTCAAGAGGGACAATTTACCCTGAAGGACTATTTCGTTTTAGCATTTTGCGTTGGTTCAATATAAATATTGGTTTACTTTTCACATTATTGCCACCAAATATTAACGCCCTGTATTATAGTTAAAGAAATTAAATAATGAAGAATTTCCATAAAAGTACGGACCATAAATGAATTCTTGCATTGGGATTAAACAACACTACCTAGAACCATCCAGTTTTGAACATCGTAATATTCTGCCGAATATGGTCATCTGAAGTTTGTTTTATTACTGATTTCATACTTTGTAACACTAACGAATTGTTGACTAACAAACTGAGCGATTTCAAAGCCAGCAATGGCAACACTGTACGAAAAAAATCTTATCTGTATCGGAAATTCTAAAGCTTTGGTCATTTTAAAATTATTTTACGATATTGCTGTTTAATTGAATTTTTTGATTTAAGTGCAAAGCGATTAAAAGCGTTCTTTTATAGTTTTGTGTGTTACCCGTATTTAATAAATAAGGGTAACACACAAAACGTTAAAGGAACGGCCCTTTGGGTGTAATGCAAAACCTGAAAGCTTTCAGATTGAAAGTAAAATGAATTCTTATTAAAATACTGTCCATACAAATTCCTGTAACAAGTGCCTATAATCAGCAGCCGCAAGTTTTATTAGTCCAAAGGGGCAATTTGCGCAGAAGGACTATTAATTTCGTTATGGCATTTTGCGTTGATTCACTATAAATGTCGGTTCACTTTTCAAATCGTTGCCACCAAATAATAGAGCCCTACATTATATTTAAAGAAATTAAATAATGAAATATCTGCATGAATGTATGTATATTTCTCGAGTGTGAAAAATCAACGGTACCCAGAGCCATCCAATTTTGAATAACGTACGTTTCCACCCGAATTTGGATATATGTAAGCCCAAATTTGGAATTTAGAATTTGTTTTATTATGTATTTCATATTTTGTAAAATTTTAAGGAATTTTTGATTAACAAACTCAACGATTTCAAAACGAGTAATGGCAACACTGTACGAAAAATAAAATTTTTATCTCCAGCGTGGGAGACTGTGTATCGGATAAATTAACCCCGGAGATATCAGAAAGTACACTGACCTGATATTGCACGGCATTTTTCTGTCTTTGTTTTCCAGGTATTGTCTTCATTATAAATTATAAAAGCGCATTGCTCACCAACGTAAAAATATCTGTCCTATAAATATTTTTCCAAAGTGTTTAAGAACACTTCGGAAGAAACGCGTCATTCTATTAAATGTGTAATATACAGGGCATTTTATACAGTTGTACTTTTTATAAGCGATCTAAATATTGTAGCTTAAATAGTATGTGATTTTTATTTTCTGTAGGAATTAGCAAGGTTTTTACACTTATGAAAATATGCATTTACGAAATTCTGTATGTTAATTGCATGTGTCGTAAGAAGATCGCGTTTACGTTTGCAGGATAACATAATAAAGATTGCTGAAATATCTTAAAAATATATTGACTATTGAAAGACGAAAAGGTGCCAATTCAAATAATCCTTCCAAACGAAAATTCGCCTTTTCAAAAGATGAAAAAAATTACACAAAGATGCATTCTTCTGAAACACGCTTCCAACACATAATATCCCCTAGAGAATTAGAGACATTGTAAGGTTATTACTGATGATATTTCAATTATCGAATATCGCTCAATGGATTTCCAGATTCTTCAGCAAACAAAAAAAAAAAAAAAAAACTACTTTGCGGTTATAAACTTGTCTCCAAATTCAAGGACAAATTAAAAATTTATTAAAAAAATATCTGGAGGTTTTAAAATTTAATGATCGTCCAAAAGAGTTTGTTATGGTTTCTTACGCTCAGTTTGATTTCGCAGTTTACTAGTCTGCTGCTACACTCACTCCTACTAAACCATTTTTTTTTTGTCATTTTAACTTTATTATTAGACAATTTTCTTCGCATTTCCGCCACGCGATACCACTCCAGATGACTGCGCAGATAATGTGGGGTCAAAGGCAAATGTATTAAAGGCCTCTGTGAGCGTAACCCCGCCTCAGACAAGCGCCGTGCGATGGTGGACGGTACCACGGGAGGTATAGGCGTGGCTGTAGTGAGTTGAATAGTCGACAACGATACCGTTGGGGAGGTTTGGGCCTGGCGAACAATCATCTTATCTTACCTCACATTTGTGCTCCTTGGCCTTCCAGAGCTTCCATTTTGTCAACGGCAATTTCCTTGTAGCAAACATTGCTGCCAACACTTTTGCACAGCATTGTCTGTACGCTGCAGATGGTGGCCTGTTGCTCGGTATAACGACCCACCTTCTCGCAAACCTACAACGCGACCACGTTCGATGTCGTTTAGTTGTCTGTAAGGTATTCGATATCGTCGTAATGATACCTTTAGTTGCTTCTTTACGGAATTACAATGGCAGCAACAAAAAAAGATAATTTTTCCGCCTCTGTTATTGGTTTTGTACTTTGCGAATTGCGCACTAGAAATGCGCGCTATGATCGCAATTCCTGTTCATTGTCCTTGAAACCTTGTATGTGCGTGTGTGTGATTATAGCAAAACCTCGAGGACTATCTGCCTAAGGGGAGGGATGCCTTCGTGGAGGACTTTCTAATGGAAACTGTCTCGTATACACGTTACACATGGGGAAAACCACGAAAACGCCCATGCAGCCAGCCCGTTCGCGGTATTCGAACCTCGGACCGAACTACGAGTGTGCAGCGACTTTATCGCTCGGCCGCTAAACCTTGAAACCTTGATCATTTGCATGTTCGATCAAGATGTTTTTGCATACCGAATTTCGTCACGATCGCAAAAGTCCTTCTTGGTGCTTCGATTTTTTTGCAAAAGAGTGTATATAAGGAACGACTGATATAATCTGGTATGAGATACTTATAAAGATTCGTGTCTTTTAGAATTTGTGTAATCAAATGGCTACTTAGGATACTTTGGTTAGTTATTCTGGCAAGCAGCAGTAGATGTATTACCCCCGCTCCGTCCAGATTCCTGAATGAATCCCCTTAGAGTCCTGACATATGTAAAAGTCCAAAAATGAAGCTTCTCCAGTTGAGATAGCCTTGTAAAAGTCTTAGAAAAGGGTTTAAGTTAACAGTTATAAACGTAATAGCGGGCAAGCTCATCAGATGAGCGGGCTGCAGCTAAATTTGCAAGTTTTACGCACATCGAAAAAACAGCTGTATGAAACAATTCAGTGTGAAAGCAGTTACTTCCTTCTTTCCAAGCATCAAGCAATTCGAATACGCAGGGCGTCGTGATTCAAATTTAATGTAATATAACCATATTTTCTCAATATTGATAAAAGAATTAACGTGGCAATAATATATCGTGTCAGTTATACTAACTTTAAAAAAAAGTTGCCGGCGGTATTTATTTATTTAATACTGACATTAACGAGCAATTTTCGACACAGAGTGAAGTCACATGCAATCGCGTGCTTTCGATCTTGCATAACAGTAGTATGTTTAATGTTTGAAAATATTATTTTTATTTCATGTTTTGTAAATCTCACAAACTTTTTATTAACAAATGCTACAATTTGAATACGAGCAGTAGAAACACATTTCGAAATAAAGCATTTTTATCTCCAAAGCGCAAATTGTTGCCACTCGGAAAAATGAACGTGAAAATTAGTATTTTCAGAGATTTTAGTTTATATCTCGGCAGACTGAAGTCGTACGAAGATGGAAACAATCGAAATAGCTTCCCACGAGTTTGAATCGGGAATAATATAGCTAAGGTTTGGCAATGCTATTTTTGTCAAGGAAAAACGTCGAACCGAGTCCAGCGCAAAAAGGTAATGTTGCGTCAATATAATGCAAGATCATATGTGTTTGCATTCACTGGCTGGACTACGTACGTTCTCGAGTGGGATCTTTTGCTGCACCCACCACACAGTCGCGACATCGCTCCTTCGGACTTTTAACTTTCTCACACCTGCAGCTACATCTTGCTGATGCTGTCTTCCATTCTGCAGAAGGCCTTCGAAATGCGGTGGATCTGTTTTTGAACTCGCTGCCACCAGTTTCTGAGTAGAAATTTTTGAAAAAGTACTTAAATATTGGCAGAAAATCTTGGATTTCGATGGTGATTTCTACCCGCATTAAAGATAGTCTTTACTCGTTTTCCTTTCTAACTTTATTAAGACCTTTATTCAGCGGGAAACCCGTTACAACCACATACACCACAAATACATTAGACAACGAACAGCATTTATCGGCTACCTAGCTTCAAAGCATACAAGTGATCAAAAATGAGTACCAAAACCACTGCTTCGCCTCAAACAGACTACGCAGTATTATTAAAATCAACAGGCTGAAACCAAGTATATGCTACATATTGCAAGATTATTTACCACAACAAGGTTCGGAAAAACCGGTGGTTAGGCATGTAATAATAATTCATCGTATTTGATTGTATTTCATTTGAAATCCCATTCCAATTTAACATCCATCCTAATACGCGGAGTTTAGAAATAATAGAGGTATTAGCTAGAGCTTGATGCCCTAGCCTCTTTTCAAGAGCAAACTTAGTTTTTCGAAAAATTCAAGAAATATGTTTTGCAAAATAGTTGAAGTCAGTTTTTTTCCTAAATTAATATTACGTGAGATTTTCTTTCTCTCGGTATTAACCCTCCCCTAAAAGCAGGAGTGGACAAACTAATGCTCGCCTGCCCGCAGCAAATTAAAGCAGTACAACACAGTATTTATGTAATGTATTTACAATATTAACTATACAGGTTACAGGAAAGAGCGAGTCCGGACACACGAGTGACTTAGGAGTACTATTCGTGTACCTTCCGAAATTGGCAACTGTACAACGCAAGATTTCCCTGGAGCCTAGGAGCTCGACGTCGGAAGTGTAATAGGATTTTTTTTTTTTTCCTGTAAACGGCTATTCCAGGGCAAGGCATAAGACAATAGTTTCATGTAAGATACAAGATGCTGTTACAGTTTTCCGATGTTACAAGAAGCTGATATTGTACATTAATAATGCTATTATATTGACGTACCCCGATAGTTGCTAATTTTGCACTGATATATTTACACAGATATTTAAACATTTTACATTGTTGTTTAGACATTTCTTTGGGATTTTACCCTGAAACATATAAATTCCCCTCTGATGCGCATTTAAAAGCATAAGTACTTGCTTTCGATCGCATATCGGACAAGTTTGATTTAATGCTTCGTTATTAATTCAGGTATTCAGTGGAGATCTATACACTTCTTGCCACGTCATGACGTTAATCTTTCATATTGGTACTTTACTAAGGAGACTGCCCGATCATGTCCTAAACTGTGTCACAGCTTTATTTTTGCAAATCTGAAAACCAAGTCCATTTGCTTTTTCAGACTGTCTTCAACAGAGGAATACCATAGATACTTCAAAAACGCTTAAAAAATTCGCTGTGATATATATAGTACGGATCCTTTCTGATTATTGGAAACAAATTGAAAATTTTATAATTAGCGCATTGCAATTTAGTATATATAAAATGCTTTGTGTGAGGCATGTTTAACCTTTATGGCAATGGGACCCCATAGAATTAATTGCAAACACACCAGACACCAATTTCACGATCATAAACAGAGACTCTTAATTAAATAACATCAATTCAGATTTTTAGGGCTTTTATTCACCTTGCGATCCTACTGTAAAATTTCCATATTCCAAATGAGGTTTCAATTGCTCCAAACGGGGAACTGTTTCGAGCAATTTGCATTTGCGACATTGACGGAAATGAATCCTCAATACTTCAAAATGTTGCCTGCTTGTGTATAGAAGATACAAATGATGTATGAGTGTACAAATGGAAATTAAAATAGATAATGCAACAATAAATACGGTGGATTCCTATAAGTATTTAAGCATAATAGTGGATAAAATGCCTTCTTTCAAAGGACATATCTTTTGTATCACTGGCAAGGCAAATAAGGCTTTACATTGGAATAAGAATTTCTCCAGCAACATTTCACCGATCCTGTTTCTTTAGTTAAACATAAAGCTTGATCTCATTCTAAAAAAAATTTAAAATATTTTGTAATGTATAATAATTATAAGAGATAGGACAGCAGTTTTATTAAGAAACAATCTCGACAATTCTCTCCGAAGCAATTTTATAAAAAAAAAATTCTTTGAGTATTTCTCAAATTTCAAGAGAATTCCTGAGTTTTCGCGAATTTAATTTTTTTCGCTGCTACGAAACATATTCGAAAATTTTACGTATATTCATGATTAGCTTTTAATTTTCACCAAGCATATTTCAAAGAGGAATATCTTGTATGCTTTAAGTACTCATAATGGATTCGCAGTGATCTATCTATATAATACATATGCATTCTGAAACCGCAGGCAAACCAATCAACCAACAGCAAAATAATCTAGTTACCTATAGTACTGCCTAAACTATAAAAACTGCGTATAACCACATATGTGTCAAAGTACTAGTTTCCCCTCACTTCCATAGGAGCTGGTAAAGCGCAGCAGACCAGCAACAAAGTTCCACATTCTCGTATTCGTATTCAGATTTCTCAGTTATACCTATTATTTATTATGCCTTTCCCGTCCGCCTTTTCAATTTCTGATATGGAGGTAAACGATCTTTAATATAACAACTGCTCAGAAATTTTTGATAGTTGGCCCTTTGGGATTTAATTAAGAAACATCTCAATGCAAGGCCCAGTGTGAATGTATTTCTGGTTACATTGAAGTACTGTTATGTGCAGTAGAAACACATCTACATGAAGGTATGAGATCGGCCCTTTAATCGCTCTTTCACGTGAACTGAAATTGCAGGTGAAAATCGAGTAGTTACAAAAGCATAAAGCTTCCAAGTTTATTTTGAGATGGTGTGAAAACAGTGTTGATGTGTTATTAAATGTACGTGGAGCCCTGAGCATCCGAGCGGTAATGTTGTTGAACACTGAGAGGTCGACCTGGGTTCGATTCCAGATTGATGGTCTTGGCTGCATGGGCGTTTACATGCAAGTCCTCTGTGTAAGGCGTATAGGAGCTACATTACCTTAGAAAGCCGTCTACGAAGGCATCCCCCTTAGGCAGATAGCTCGCGCATGGTTTCTGAGACTCAAATAACACCCCAATTATATTACATCATTGATCTTGCGAGTTTGTATATATTTGCTCTATACATTTAAGCTCGAATAATATGTTAAGTCATTATTTGCAGCCCTAAAGTTTATAAACCACACATTGTTAATATTGTCGCCAAAAGTCTTTCTTCAGTTACATATAATAAAATATATATTTGTTTACTGGTATAGTACGCTGCTGACCAAAAGTGTGCACGGAATTCAGAGAATGAACTTAAAACTTGCGCTTGAATTTCATTCGTCAAAGTTCAACTCTCGTTGCAACTTTTGTGTGGGGTCATGGGAACCGCTGCTTTAAATACAATCTCTTTCTACCTGATTTAAATATGCGCGATCATAAATTTACATTGTGGAATGAAAACGGAAATGGTTAACACACAGTAACCATGCGTAACATAAAATGACTGGTTAATTAAAATAAATGACACCTTTGCAATTTGCATTTAGCCTATCGAGTAATATCTCGTCAAAGTTACTATATTTAATCAGATTCATGTCCATCATATTTAAGCACATATGTATATATGTAGGGTCAAAAGTATCCTTTGCTTCCATAGATAATATTGACTCTTGTTTTCACAATTGATTTATGTTCAATGTTTTCTTCCTTCCGAGAATCTGAAAATTTCCATTTAGAAACAGGCGTTTGGACTCTGAATTAAATTGGATTACCTATGCCACCACTGCTTCACAACAAATTCCCCGAAAAGTATGCTTCTTTCAACCGCGATTATATCTTGTCAACTGATATATATCCAGCTTGATTTATTTCACGCTCTAGTATAAAAATCGAGAAATACGATCAAATTTGACTGTGAATGTTTATCAGGAAATACAGTTATGGCATAAGTTCGTCTTGCTTTATTTCACGCTCTAAAACAAGTACCGCAAACTATGATGATGCTAGAAGATTGTTCATCAACCAATGCAATTAAACCAGTTATTACATATTAACTGAACTTCATCTAAAAATTGTCTTACGTCTCTACTCCTTAATAAATTCATTGCTTTTTACAGTTTTTCATCTCATGCAGTTATTAATTTAAAATGGCCACCGAAGCAATTAAATTTCCTCAATTGGCTAGGCCGCATACATACGTCCAGGAATATTTTTAACACTAATTTTAAGTATTAACAGGTACCTTCATATTAAACTGTGGCCAGACACTGAAGGATGTTTATTAGAAGAGAAACCATCCAGGTGAATAATAGTAGCCGCATTTTCGAATCATGGAATACTATCTTTTCCGTACAAATTTTGAGATCTTTGGACTTTTGAGGACCAAACACTAAAAAGGCTGGAGGGTTTTAGTGAATGTTTAGTGCTTTACTTTTCATGCAGTTACAAAACCATTATCTCTCTTCGTCATCCATTTAAGCTTTGATTCTTTCCAGCCAAACTAAAATGTGCCAAAAGTTCTGCATGCAGTTTTATTCCGTTATTAAGTTGCTTGCCATCGATATTAGTGGAACGATTGCTCAGGATACTTTCTGGATGTCACGCTCTTGCTGTTGCAAATCCAGCTTTTAAAAATATGCCATGGAAACATTTCAATCCACCTAAGGGTAATACCCCAACCATCATAGCATTTGCGAATAGTGTTTTACAATTTGTGTCTGTGCAAATTATGTGCTTTTTTGAGAGCTCTCACTAACGTCTTTTGCTAATGTCTATATAGAATTTACTATATTTTGTAATATTTGTAGATATTAGAACAGAAGACTTTCTTCCCTACAACAGTTTGCAGTTTAGTGACCAACCCTCTATATTTGGGCAGCAATTATTGTAGTAAAATGAAAGGTTTATTTTTTAGCCAAATTTATTTACTTGTTTTTTATTAGATTTTATCTATTTGTCATTTCATACACGTGTAAATATGCCATTACAATGTAAATATTTCAATCAGTTTTTAATAAAAATTTCTGCTTGTAAACTCTCTGTAGTTGATTTTTATATTGCGCTGTTTCAAGAAATTTTTTATTGCTCGCTTTATCTAATTCTGATGAGGAGGTAAATGGTTTTAAACCATAGTAATTTTAAATCATTGGCATTGGTAGGAAATTTCTGTCTGGATATTTCGTCGCGAAAATTTAGTCTTTACTACACTATGATTTGTGCCATATACCAATGAACCTATTAATCTGTAAAAGCTATCCGTTCCGCTTTTTGCTTTAGTATCGTATTTATGTGTTATAAAATTTAAAAAAAATAATACCAAATAAAATATAAAATTAAAAAATACTCAAAAAGTTTTAAATCATAAAATTTCCAGAAAAAAATCAAAGATTGATTTTTCCTATCCTTAAACTTTCTCGAGCTAATGTAGCTCTGTCTAGTGTGCATCATCATAACCAATTATGCGATTTTCCTATTTCTGCTCACTACTTAGATATTTTCTGATGTGGAGGTACATGGTTTTGAACCATAGGCACTCTGTAACTAATAATCATTGGCTTGGAAAGCACACGTGACCTGTCTGCCTAAGAGGTATGCCTTCTTGGAGGGAGTTTTAAGGGAAACTAGTTAGTATATTCCTCAAACAGACGACCTATCATGAAAACGCCCATGCAATCAGCACCTCTGCCTAGAATCAAGCTTAGGTCGAAGTACCAGTGCTCAGTAGCATAACTGCTCATAGGTCCATGTGGCTTGAAAACACATCAATACTGTTGTCAAACCATCGCAAAATAAATCTGGGAGTTTTATTCTTTTGTAACTAGTTGGATTTCAACTAGAATCCATGGTCACATGAAAACTTTGACAGAGAGATTAAAAGAGCCGGTTTTTTACCTTGATGCCGATGTAATTGTATTGCACATAGCAGTACTTCACTGTGACCTGAAATATTGCCACCCTGGGTTTTGCTTTGAGAATTTTCTTAGTTAAATACCAAAGGACCGACGATTATAAATTTCGAATTACCTACTATCTTAATCATCGTGTTATTCCACGTCAGATATTCCAAAAGTGAACAAAAAGGGGGAAATAGACACTGCCTAAATATGGGAAAATTCAATGGGAATATAGTACTTTATTGTTGGTCTGTTGAGCTTTACCAGCTCAGATGAAGTAAGAGATAACTGGTACTTTGACAGATATGTGATTATACTGAGTTTCTGCTGTTTAGGTATTACTTGCCAGTAACCTCAGATTGTCCAACTGTGGCCATGGTGGTGAGAAGTCCCTTATTGAGTTCTCGAGCCGAGTGAATGTGAATTTGGGCAAGGGGGGAAAATGCTTAATGTTGTAACAATTTCTTAGAAACATTTATATGGAACAAAATTTATAAGAGTACAATAAGCAAACGTTACACTGAGAGAGCAGCTTTAAATTATTATTAGGTCGAACCAAAATTTCTGTACATGAAACGTCGAAATGAGGATTATTTTATTTGCTTTGTATACCAAAAATTTTGCCATTGCTTTAACATTTAATTACTGGTACTTCTTGCAGAATATTTTACTTTGCAGTAAAAAATATCTCTTCATAAAATAGTCAATCATCCGAATCATCGTCACACACATCGTCAGATTTCTGAATTACCTTCCTGAACGCTGTTGCGGTGAAATGTAAACTGAAGAAAAAATTTAAGCACACAAGCAAAGCAGTAGATACATATAAAAATTTAAAAAAAAAAAAAAATAGTTTATTCGAAGGCCACCGCTCTGCCTAAAATGGCAAAGCAGTTTGATTTAAAAAAAAAAAAAAAAGTGATTAGCCTAAGTTGATTATAGTCCGTTTTAATTTAAAAAATACATAGAGCGCACGAGTGTATGAAGAAACTAGTGAGTATGAAATGGTTATATAGTTTTTATCATAATGATAATAATCTCAAACCGTGAATATAATGTTAAATATCGGTGGCATCTTTGGATGGAAACTTATTTCTGTGTTAGACGAATTTCATTATGGAATATGAATTTTTTTTAATTTTAAGAACGCAATTTCCGAAATATTTGACACCCAACCTGCATAAGCTTCATTCATAGAAGGCAAACTCATTTTCGTAAAAATATACCAATTGTGGCATCTTTTAGTTGCACTTTTCTACTGTGACGGTCGTTTAGACGTTTGGTTTGGTTTATATGATTATGGCTCGCGGGATTCAAACCTCGCACCGAACCACCAGTGTTCAGAGATTTTACCGGTCGGCCGCTAATGTACCTTTGAAACGGGGAGGAGATTGGAAGCCTCTCACTGTATGCTTTTCTCTGCTGGAGGCCGACACTTACAGAATCTCAGAACTAAATGCATTAAAAATGAATGAGGAATTATACAGTAAAGTGGAAAAATAACTTTAGAAAATTATCAGATTTAAAAAAAATGTCATTTGTCATTGGGAAAAAATGTAATATTTCGATCTAAAACAAGAAACTCGGCTCTATGAAAACAATGTGCTGCAGTGGCCGGAAATAAAATGCTTTTATCTCCCACGTGGCAGCGTTTTGCCATTCTGTAAAGCCAAAGATACTTTCAAATTTAATCAGGAAGGTTATCAAGCAATAAATTGAGCAATTTAAAGGCAATAAACAGAGCTCTTAAGAATATGTTTCTGTACGTTTTAGTGTGCTTGAATTAATTAAACATGTGTTAAAATTTTGAATTATCTACTTAGAAATATTCAATAATTTTATGAAATTCCACTAGACGTACTCATTAAAATTATCACGTACCTTCCTATTTTTTATGATAACAGTTTTAGTCTGCTGGTTACGTGAATGATTAGTGATTAAAGAAATAACATAGCGAATATAAAACTGTGTACCGTCAGTGTCTCAGAATCTTAAAGATATGCTGTTTTTAAGTATTCTCTTCGTAGAAAAATTTGAGAATCTTGAAAATAGATCATTTTTCCTTTGTATAATGATCCCAGGCCAACATTGTCGCTGTATGTATGTTTTTCGTAATTTTTCACATGTGTAACATGAATACGAACTAGTTTTATCCGTTGTGTACTTTGCCATATTTCAATAATCTACGTGTAACGTGCATGCACTCGGCTTCCCTTAAAAAATCTTCCATGAAGAGAGTTCTGAGTGCTTTGCCATGATCAAATAAAAAAAAAGTTTGTGGCGTCTGGTTTATTATGTAACGGAAAAGGGCACAAGAGGCTGTCTCGCTAAGGATCTCTGAGAAGGATGCCTTTGTGGAGCACTTTCTAAGAGAAACTGTTTATATTCATATTACACGTAGGATTAAGCACGAAAACGCCGATGGAGCCAGCCCGTTGGATGCGATTTTAACTGCGACTGAACTACCAGAGTTCACTAATTAACGGCTCGGCCATTGGTGAGCCAAAAGCACGAATTGATTCATTAAGTTTACATTAACATTTGTTCTGGTCAGCGGCAAATGGAAAATACAAAAATCAAATACAAAAAAGAAAAGGGAACTGACCAAAACTTCTACAGTAACTTCACAGAATAAAGACAATAATACAATTCTAAAAAATATTTTGGATCACAAAACATTTACCCATAATTCCGCTGAAGAATCTTAACACATCTAGTGAAAAATATATATTTTAACAATACTCATTTGTGCCTATTCATAAATCTTTTTGTCCACTTTTTATCATATGAAACATCTTCCTTCAACTGTCTGTAAGTGTATAAAATCGGCTTTCTGCACGCCGAGCTCCCTGACATAAACACGCTACGCGTGAAAATGCGCAAATGATCAGGAAGGAATCAGGAGAAAACTATAACATCTGAGACGATAGGCGCTTGTGTGACCGGTACAGGTCAGTTCGACGCCAACGGTTCGACCCCAGCGTTTCGACGTGTGGTCAATTCGACACGAGGTCGTTTCGACGCGGGGTCAGTTCGACGCCATACTTTTTTGCTTTTGTTTGACGCCATACTTTTCGTATTTTTATTTATTTTTAGAATAAGTTTGCATCATCATTCAAATAAATTTGGTGTCATCATCATTTGGTGTTTCACACCCCCCATAATGGGAATTCATAGATGGTCTCAGGCGAGTTCAAAAATCAATTGATCAATGTTATGAACAATTTGTGCGTGGAGATAAACCACCGCACAAGCGGAATAGGTATCTGCGAGCTGATATGAGAATTAAAGTAATAGTCGAAGATTTTGAAAATCGAGAAATAATGGAATACCTGAAAGGTGTGGCGCATAATTTTGCAATGGATTAGTATAATAACAGTTCTGTGATGTAATCTTATTCATCTGTAATCTTATTTATCTGTACTCTTATTTATCTGTAATCTTATTTATATGTAATTATATTTGTCTGCAATATAATATAACTACTTTGTAACCATATGTTTATTTACCATTTGTGTATTTTGCCTTTTTGATGCTGTTTTGTGAAATAAATAAATAAATAAAAACCTCCCTCATGTCCCGGGGCCTTGATGTTGGCGAGGGGGCTTCTCACTAATCTGGGGCACAAACAAAAATCTAGAACACTTTCATACATATACACACATATATTTATTTCAAATATGCATGCAAACAATCGCTAATTCAATAAATGAAAATCAGTCATATTACTTATTTATATTACTTCATATTTATTCTAAAAATAAATAAAAATACGAAAAAATATGGCGTCGAACTGCCCCGGCGTCGAACTGCCCCGGCGTCGAAACGTTGGCGTCGAACCGTTGGCGTCGAACCTTCGGCGTCGAAACGACCTGCTTCTTTCGTAATTTTATGGGATGCCTCATGAATATGCTGTAGCCACATATCGTTGGAATTATAAAAAGTTCCCACAGGTGGTGTGTTTTACTTTTCATCCGAGCCTGAACTAAACCTTAAATGGATAAGAAGTCTACGAAGGAAAGATCGCTTTCAGCTTACTAAAAATACCAAAGTAAGTTCATTTTTATTGCATTTTTTACGTTTTGTGTCTTTATCAATGTTTATTTTTATTGATACATTTTGATGTTTATGGTTTTGTTATTAGATTTTGATCTGTTGATAAGAAGTTTTTGGATAAAAGATTTTAATCTCGCCTGTTTTAATCATTTCAATGAGATATTTTCCTTTAAAGTTAAAAATTTTAATCATGAAAATTGTAATATTAACTTCTCTTATTCTTCATTTGGATAAAAATAAATATGGATGAAATAAAGTTTCACAAGACAGGAAGCAATTTATTAGGTAACGTTTGTAGCTTTGGAGAGAAATTGCTAGAAATTATCTTCGTTAAGGAATTTAGGAAGCAAAGCGATTGTTATTAGTACAAAAATACCTTAACTCTTTCATTCTCGGAATAAGATTTATTATACATTGTAAATTAATTAGGTCTTTATAGATTTTCTGGAGTGCAAAAAGATGCACTTTGCACTCAAAAGATGCACTTTGCATTTCTTTAACTTTCCGTAAAAGTAGTAGCACAGCTCTTCTCAACATCACAGAGCACAATCAGTAGTTACATATCAAATTACTAAGAACGTTAAACACACCGCAATGCGAAGCGCTCATTGACATCTCAATATTCAGAAATAAGCTGTGCATAGTGAGAAACTGATACATTTCCCGGTTTAAGCCACTGAAACTTGAAATTGCTTTTACATTTGTAGCATAAGCGCTTGAAAATTACATATTGCAATCGGTATTGCTAGATTATAAATTACGAAAATTGTAAACTATTAAATTTATAAACTGTACAAGAAATTAAAATAAATTTTGATTTGAAAATAAAAAAAAAAAAAATAAAAAAAAGCCTATCAACCTGTTTGCCAATTAATAAGCTCAGGTCTAGGTGGAATAACCCAGGAATATAAGCCGTGATCTGAACTGAAAACATTAATGTTTCTCATAAGTAAATAAACAAAGTGCAAAATGATTTATCGCATTAGATTAAATATCCGTACCACGCGGAGTCGGTTACAGCCGAAAACATCGCGGCAAAAATATCGCGGACGAAAACGTCACGGAGAAAACAACGCAAGGCGAAAACGTCGTGCTACAAAACATCGTAGGAGAAAACATCGCAAAGAGAAAACATCGCAGTTCTAAAACATCGTGGTACAAAACATCGTCGTCGAAAATAAAGCGGTTCAAAAACTTCGCAGTTTAAAAACATCGCCGTCGAAAATATCGTGGTAAAAAATAAAGTATCTACAAATCATCGCATGACGATAACATCGCAGACATGCTTTTTTTCAGGCTTTAATAACTGTAAATGGATATTCTCATAATGACTTGTGAGCGCAAGTGATGTAAGGAAGGATAATTTTTACTTTCACATTTTTTTATTAACTAATAAATTTTTGCTGAAAAAAAATAAGAAGGAAACTTAAGCATAGAAAATTAAATTCAACTTAATAGGTTATACTTTTTATGAAAAATTACCAGTAAAAACTTTATAAAAAATGATTTATTAATGGTCTTTGTTAGTTAACTATGTCGGTTTAAAATTCTATTAAGTGCTATAAGTTGCATTAATTTTCTATGCTTAAGTTTCCTTCTTATTTTCTCAGCAAAAATTTAATATTTAATAAAAAATATGAAAGTAAAAATTATCCTTCTTTACATCTTGCGCTCACAAATCATTATGGGAATATCCATTTACAGTTATTAAAGCCTGAAAAAAGCATGTCTGCGATGTTATCGTCATGCGATGATTTGTAGATACTTTATTTTTTACCACGATATTTTCGACGGCGATGTTTTTAAACTGCGAAGTTTTTGAACCGCTTTATTTTCGACGACGATGTTTTGTACCACGATGTTTTAGAACTGCGATGTTTTCTCTTTGCGATGTTTTCTCCCACGATGTTTTGTAGCACGACATTTTCGCCTTGCGTTGTTTTCTCCGCGACGTTTTCGTCCGCGATGTTTTTGCCGCGATGTTATCGGCGGACACCGCGGAGTCATATAAATTAAATCAGATGTTTAAAGATTAATAAAAAATATTAAAACTGAATATATCTGCCTTCTCAATTGGAAATCTTAGAAATGTCTCGCTTCGCTGTTTATAGTAATGCATAATATTGAGATGATTACCATTTATGAAATTAAGCATTTATATCTGAAAATTTAAAAATATGTCTGAGATAAATTTTAACAAATTTTAACGTATGCAAATGAGCTTACAGGTGTTGCACATTACAACCACTGGCAAATTCATACTTTCAGCTTCACATCAAGTTTTGCACTTCCGGTTGGTTGACTATTTTAACATAAGAATTTCGATAATAGACATTAATTCAAAGACGATTGTTTTTTAAAACAAAATTATCCAATTTTATGATCATTATGAAAAACATTTTATCGATTATTAACTTAGAAGCCAAAAAACAAAAAATCAGAGTTATATTTCAAATTTTCACAGGAATAGTTACGATAGTTTTACCGAACCATCATCCTCAGCTGCAAAAGCGTAAATGAGGTTATATTTTCAAATTTTCATAGGACTAGTTTTAGTTTCGATGGTGAACGCTGACTTTTAGTTGTTTGGCTTCTAAGTTAATATTTGTTAGGCGTGTTATTTTATCTTAATTTTATCGATTGTTTGTCTACCAGCTTCTTCTTGCAAAAGCGTGGTATAAAAATTTTAAACAGGCTTTCCATTTATAATTTTCCAATGCATTTGTACCACTGTTTTGAAAAACAAATGTTTACAAAACAAAACAAAAATAATTCGTTATGTTTGTACTAATTTCCCGTTCCGTTTGAGTTGTCGCCGCGTCTAGTTTCCAAAGCTGCAAACTGTATACCGGCTATTTTCATTTGTTTGCTTCATGTAGCGATGCAAGGACAGAAATGCCTAAATGAGTCCTGGAGACAAAATAAAATACATAAAATACAAATTCTTCTCATAAACTGAAGGACTATATACCCAATATTTACAACCATTTGCTTTTCATTAACTGAGTGATGAGGATGAAGTCAAAATCATGTTATAAACAGATATTCAGCGCAGATTTTGCACTGGGTACTAATTTTTTTTAAGGTTGAAAACTTTCATAAAAAAATATTACGAAGTAAATGATCGTAAAAGCAATGTTCTTTAAAACCTATAGAATATAACGCATCTTTTAGAGCAGCGGCCGCTAACCCTCAGACAACTTCCCGGGCCACCACATATATAATTTTATATTTGGCGGATCACTAATATGAATTAAAAAAAAACACTTAAATCAGACCTTAAAAACAACATATTAATATGCAAAAACAATTTGGCGGATCACTAATATGAATTAAAAAAAACACTTAAATCAGACCTTAAAAACAACATATTAATATGCAAAAACAATAACATTATTATCGTCTCACTGATACACATATTTCGTTCATACTGAAAAATTATATGAAAAGTTACCTTCTTGTAAAGAAAGCTTCACATTTCCACATCACTGAAAAGGAACTTCACGAATAGCAAGAACAAAACGGCAAACGCAAAGCATTATCAATAAACTGAAATAGTTATTCCACCAATTTTAATTATTGTAAACTTAATAATCATCGCTTAATCAGCAATGGCGTCATCGATCAACAGTTATAAAAAACAAAAGCGGAAACTTCCAGTGATGCAATTACAATCAAGAATGCAGATGGTTCTCAGAAAAATCCATCAAGTTGCCTATTGACAAGGAGAAAAACTGTGTCATTAACGACTAAAATAGCATATGTTTGTAATTCAAAAGGAAAGAGAACTCCAGTTCGCGCTATTATTGACAACAGCAGCATATCCATGGATTCCAACTCTTACTTTCAAATGTCGTTAGATACACCTTCAAAATTAGCTAAAATCGCTAAATTCAGAAGGAGTTTCGCTAAAAGTAGCAACTAAAATCAAAAACGTATAATCCATATTTCATAATAGGTTTTGTTACTCGTCATTTTTTAAAATGAATCTTCATAAAAATATAAATAATGTCTCAATTTTTCTGCGGACCATCAAAAAGTTTTCACGGACCACCAGTTGGCGACCGCTAGTTTAAAGTTTGCGACCATTTTCTTACCCTTAATTTCATGTTATTTTATTTGTGATATTTTCAGAAAGATTACCTGAAAGAAAGAATCCTTTCCCGATAGATGATACTGGACTATTGTTAATAATCAGACATAAAGCTTATACTAATATGCAAGTTTTATTTTACCTTCTTTCCTTAAGTCCAGTTTGGTTGTTATTTTCTCTTGCACAAAATTCTACGAACAACAAAGAATTGAAGATAAAATGGCGACAAGTTTTTCTAAAGTTTGAAAACGTTTCGAAAAAATATTATGTAGTCAATGGTGGTAAGAATAGTATTATTTAAAACCAATAGCATAATATAATGCTTGGAACGTTGTAGATAATGTCTCTCAAGAACTTGAAAATGTAAATTGTATAAAATTACCTTAGCTGTGACAAGTTGTTTTTGCATCTGGGTTAATGAGTGATTGTCTTAATGATTGGTAATGAGGGAAAAAACATGAAGTTTATATATTTTTAATAATTATTTATAAGTAAAATCATCCAGGAATGTGCACAGATCGTAGAAGCTACGCCATTGTTGATTAGTATCAGCATCTGTTATCTTTGGGGGTTAATTTATAGGATAGCATCATTTTTACACTAAAAATTTATATTTTAAACACGTAAATAAATACATACATATATATATATATAAAGAAGGTGACACATGAATGTAAAGAGTTACACAAGAATTTTTATAGTTTCAAATTTTCTGGAATGCAAATCTACGCAGACGCCTCAGAACTAATGTTTGCTGCCGAATTGCCAGTTTTTATTTAACATTAACTGTTCGACCCAGTCGTAGAAGAAAGATTAATCGTCTGACAAAGTCCTTGGTATCTTCAGCTGAAGTTACATTCGTTCATAGGAGTACTATCTCTGTAATTTCCTGAATAATCTTATTCCAAAATATTTTATTTCTAAATCTTTGCTTCTGTCAAATTTTTCCTATTCACCATTGCATCTATAGTGAAGGTAGCTTTTCTTATTTGCTTTAACTGGAATCACAATGGATACTAACTAAATTTCACTGAGAGTTTTAATGGAAAAGAGAAAGAATAAAAATAATGCTTTAAAATCGCAGGATTTGATACAATGACAGGAGAAAACTTAAAAATTTAATAGCACTATTTTGTTCACTTTGTGAGAAATTTCCTTCCCGGAATAAAATTACATCGATTTTCTGCACAATTACTGCTAGCTCTGCACTTGAAATTTTGTATACAAATTTAAGCTCTCACCATTGTCAAAGTCTTCAAAGAATAACTGCACTGGCATCCTGAATTGGGAAACAGTAAAACATTCTTCAAGAAATTTAATAATAGTTTAGTCCGTAAACTCACTGTTAACGAGAATGTCAAATATACGGACGGGCATGTGCAACGCTTGTCCTAAAGAGCCTTTCATAATTAATTCGGTTTCCTTCTCTTAGGAGAGGTTCGAATCCCGCGAATGGGCTGGCTGCATGGACGTTTTCGTGTTTTTCCCCTTGTGTAACGTGTATCAGTCAGTTTCCCTTATAAAGTACTCCACGAAGGCATACCTCCCCTTAGGCAGATAGCCCTAGTGTGCTTTGCCATTATTAAATCAACCAAAACCAAACCAAACCCTCCTTAGGTAATTTTATTCATCTTTATGTTCATCCCATCGTCTCAAATCTACACAGTTTAATTTTCTTGCATCAATAAACTAGGAAGAACAAGCACGGAGTCGAAATGGCGGAGTGAGGCTTCAAAATTCAGCAGCAGTTAGTATTTTTCTTGCTTTCTTTTGGCCGGCCATTGATAGAGCAGCTGATTCACTGGGTTCGGTGCTCATTAGCTTTTCAGATCCTCGTGAATGGAATAAATAAAAACAGGAGCTTAGTGCAACGTCTCCCGGGAAAATACTTTTCGCAATAAAATGCCAAATTGCTAATTTTAGTTTCAGTTGAAGAAACTAGTCTGGTTTACAGGTAGCTTTGTTAAAAATTTCCGTAGATAAGAATTTTCTTACAAATTCGCACACTTTAACTAAAGACAGAATTGCGTGGACGGAAATTTCCAATATAGGTTCGGTGGTGTGGTGTATTTAATTATGGCAAAGCACACTAGGGGTATCTGCCTCAGAGGAGGGATGCCTTCGTGGAGGACTTTCTAAGGGTAGCTGGCTCGTATACACGTTACACATGGGGAAAACCACGAAAACGCCCATGCAGCCAGCCCGTTCGCGGGATTCGAACCTCGGACGAACTACCAGTGTTCAGCGACTTTCCAATATAGGTTCGGAAATACCAAATACCGCATAACCACCGCTTTGCCTTTAAGAGAGTTTCGTTAAAAAATAAGAGGAACATCAAGTACCAATCCCTGAAAAAAAAAAGGTGGCCAAATTTTTATACCGTTTAAGAGCCCAAGTATTCAATAAAACAGAATAAGTTTTTTTATGTACACAGTTGAATGTTACTTAGCATCAAAATCCAATACGCTTTCGTATGAATGCTTGTTTCCAGAAACTCCCTGTATTGACTCCTTCAGCTTTGCGTATTTCGGTGTCAACCAACAGATGTTGATAAACACTTTACTTAAATTGCAGTACTGGGTTTGGTGTCAGCTCCAGCATAATAGTTATAAAAATATGCAAACACAGAAAAAAAAAGCAATACAACTGTAAAGATGTATACTAAGGTAAAATGTTATTTATTAATAGCAAGAGAAAATTAAATATTTATAATAAATTTTCCGACGTGTGCATGTTGATGTAAGTAGCGGCATAAAAACTGGTTCATTAATATCAACATGTTGATAATTTCGTATAAAGGTGTGGTGTTGGTGTATTTAATTACGGTAAAGCACACTAGGGCTATCTGCCTAAGGGGAAGGATGCCTTCGTGGAGGACTTTGTGAAATCAAAAATAACAATGACTGATTTCCCGTTTGTGATTTTCGATATGAAAAATATAACTAAATGTTAATCTTATTGGAATCAGAGACGTGTTTAGCATTTTTCTACATTCTAGACACTTCAACAGATCTAATCAAATCTAATTTCAAAATGTTTTAATGAAATAATATAAGTTCCAATAAAAACTTTAAAAAAAAAGAAAGGAGAAATTAAATACTTGCAATGTCAACTGGTAAATAAACTCATTCATGCATGATACGGCTTAGTATAAAAATGAAAACAAATTTAAACTGATATGAAAACAATTGAACAATATCTTAATAAATGAAAAAAAATAAAATACCGACTTAGCAGCCTAAACGTTAAAATAAATTTAACAAAATAGTATTTCCTCCTTGCTAACAAACTCTGGTAAAAAAATCATCTCTGAAGGTTACTAGTTTTTCCAAGAGCACTCGATACGTATAAGACTAATGTTGATCTTTGTGTGGCCCCTCCCTAACTGCGCTGTAGCTCTAAAAATATTTATTTCCGATTACGAACTACTATATTAATTCGGATATCAGCCTTACAGCTCAAGAAATACTCGTGTATAACTTAATAATGTTCCTTTCTCCTGAAGTACTTTCATTTCAAAGAGCTTTTCATAGATTTCCGAAATTATTTAGCTTATTAGAAAAACGTTTGCGAGTCATTTAACACTAGGGACAGTTAACTGATTAAATTTATTCTTTCACTGTTTACAAATTCTCCTTTTACACGTTAGATAGTTAATAAAGGAAATTCACCGTTTCAAACATCAAAGTCAGAAGATTCTCAGCCCCGCCCATAGCCTATTCATCCGCTTCGTGATTACACTTATTTATTTTGGTGTCATCTCTTGATCTTTTTATGACTGAATTATCTGCATATGTTTTTTGGGGGGCATTATTTCGCCTTTAGTACTTATTACCCAAAAGCAATGTTTCTCCCGAACGGGATATTTATCTCGAAACGATTCTTTGCGTCGAAACACTTAAATGCGCTTAATCACTTTTCAGATTGTTCCCACCAAATATTATCGTACGGTATTATATTTAAAGAAAGTAAATAATGAAGAATCTGCATGGTATGTACGGTATGTTTCTTGCATTCTGAAGAAACAACGGCATCTAAGATATATCAAATTTTGAATATCGTAGTCGAGCACCCGAGCGTGGCCATCTGGAAGGCCGATTTTGGATTCCCTATTTGATATTTTGTAAACTTTTAACGAATTTTTGATTAAACTCAACGATTTCAAAGTAAGCAGTGTCAACACTGTACGTAATAAAACATTTTTATCTCCAGCGTGCGAGACTGTCTATCGGAAATTTAAAAGATATACTGTTTTTAAATATTTTGTGATTTTGTTATTGAATCGAATTTTAGGTGGCTTAATCGCCAATATGATGAAACATACAGAATGTTAATATAAAAAGACAAAGTAGGTTTTGTAAGTTTATATTAGTAAAAAAAACTGAACATTTAGGTGATCAACTGAGAAAAGACAGGAAAAAAAAAAAAGAGAAAAATAAAAAAATGTGTGCCAGCACTTGACGCTGCATCGGAAGTTGTAAGAGTGTATTGCTATGCTATACTGCTTTTCTAATTTTTGTAATATTGCTACTGAACTATACTTGGCGCAAGTGAAAGGAAAATTATGCTTTAGAACATGGAATGTGAAAGGAAAATTATGCTTTTAGTTAAAAGAAACAGAAAATGGGTTAGAAGAAGTGACCCTAACAACGGACTGGTGGATCATGAGCTGCGCGTGTGAGTCAGAAACCTTAATAATCTCTTTTGGTGGCCATCAAATTCTGAAAACTTTTAGACTTCTTTTCCACAAAGGCAAACTAACTAAACTTAAAAGGACCTGTAAGGTCAAGAATTTTGCGCATTAAGCTTCAAAATTTGAAATAAAATTAAAAAGTAAGTTCTTCAAGCTATAGCCCATGAGCTAAAGTCAAACATCGGTTCCTTTGCAAAGTAGTATAAACACAAAGTAAAGATCCAATTGTAATTCAAAATGTGAAACCACAATATGTATGAAATACTAATTCAAAAAATTTGAAAACGATGAAAGCATAACTTGATTCAAACTTAAAAGTTAATATGTATGTAGAATAAAGTGTAAGGTATCTCAAAACATATAAGAAAAAACTGCAAAAACATCAAATTAAAAAACAAAAGTACCGATTTTTGTAAATCAGTAGTGTCTTTGCACCATGGACCACTCTATATATGTGGCCTGCCAAATATTTTCTCGAGAGGTTGGAGGCAGGGAAAGAGGAATGGGATTGGTCGCCTCGAGCTGTTCTCCTTCAAAATAAGCGGCGGAACTAAACAAAGTGGAAATGTTATCTGTATGCTAACGCCCAAACCAGCGTGTCTATGCACAAGGTAACCGTATTCAGTACCTGGTAATGTACATGTATGCTAACAACAGTCCCACCCTTTGATGCTTGTATACTGATATTTGAAAAATCAGGGAACTTCAGGATTTAAGACAATGACTACAGACATGCTGGTTAAAAAATATTAAATTTAAGGTAAACGTATCTACTAACAAAATGCAGATCAATATTTTTACACTCAAGTTTCCGTACCTAATTGTAATACGTAAATTATATCAGACTTGTAGAGGATAACAATATAAAACTATTAAAATTAAGTTTTATAAATCTCACAAATACTTTTCTTCCAATTCTAAAAAATGCATGATATTCTCGTTTAATGCTGTCGATCAAATTTAAGATTAATATCTGATAGCTTTTTAAAAAAGTCTGTGAAAATACACTTTACTAAAACAAATGCGTGCTGCTTATGCAGATTGGACTATTAAGCACTTAGGAAAATTAGTTCTTCATGAAGTATATGTGACATGGAAACGGGTTTCTTTTCGATGATGCAATGAATGACTTTAAAAGTACATTTGCAGTTTGAGATTATAATTATTTTGAAAAAAAAATTATAACCAATTTGTTACTTACTACTTTTTTTCTTATAATCTTGCGGTACATAAATATTTTAAAAATATACTGCACGATATGAAACTATCAGCCATCAAACATCTTTCATGAAACTGCGTTTCCTATTATAGGCAAAGCGGTGGCTTTATAAGAAATTAATTTTTTTTTTTTTGTACTTTGGTTTTGTGCTTAAATTCTTTTTTGCGCTTGCTGTTCCCCTCAAAACGTTTTAAAAGCGTAATTCATAAGTTTCATATACAGCGTGGAGAAGATTTTAATGTTTTTGAAAAAGAACTGATTTGTGCTTTTAATAGCTGAATAATGTTTAATTGAAGAGCGATTTCCAAGAACTCCCCCGGAAAGTCTTATCAGTTAAAGTATTTTAGCGGGCAAAAAGCGGCCCATGAGATTTTTTTGTGCCCCGCCTAAGACTGTAAGAAAATCTGCTCTGATTCGAGATTTCCTTCAAGTGCGCTGTCGAAGATACACATTGCATTTCGCTATATATTTCCTCAAAGTTAGTTACTCCGCATAACCCTGTAGAAGAAAGTGATCTCCGGATGTTTCGCGTGTGAATATCTGTGCACGTTTTGCATTTATGTGTGCCCTTTTTGCATTTTTGTGAGTGCTCGTTTGCTGTGTTTAAGTGCTGTGAAGATTTTGAATATTACCATGAATATTATTTCGGCCATAGATAGTCAATTTCCGCAGTTGGAAATACTTCGAATAGCGTATATGAAAATGGCGCTAAGCATACTTTTTAGACCGATCCCTCGTGCTCTTCGCCTGAACATGATATGTTATTGATGTGGAATCTTCAACGAATTTTATATGTGTTTTACTCCAGATATTTGGATATATCTGAATAATAAGATATACGATGACATTTATTTGGATAAATTACTCTCTTTGGATTTTTTTAAAGTTCAATACTTTTGTGCACGTATTGACTCACTCATGAAAAATTTGAGAAAATTCACTGCCCTAACGAAAAATACGCTTGAACTGTCAATGATATTTTCGATTAATAGTTGCGTTACTATAATTTATTAATGACGTTCAGATCTGTGAAGAACAATTTCGCCGGGATAATGTCAAGAAATTAAAGAAGCTGGAAAACTGTGCTACTTCGATAATGGGTAAGTGGGAGTTTCTTTTGGCAAGCAGAGAACTCTCGTTTATTCTAAATGAGAGGAACAAACGAAAAATGTTCTTAATGGTAATGAGAGTGTTTCTAATGCTCATAAATGAATGAGATATTAAAAAGCCGTCTAAAACAGCCAGAGGTACGAAATTAGTTAAAACTAAGTCGCAATTAACGTTAAAAATAGATTTGCTAATATTGATGTACATGATTCTGCTATTACAAATGATCACATTTGTCGTGTTGTTACTGATAATAATGCTGCATTCAATAATATTAAGAAGCCTAGTCCTAGTAAAAATGTCCTTCATAATTATAAATGTAAATATTGCCAGTAGTAATAACCCAGCAAGCACAGGCGTGCGGCAGCAGCCGGATCAGCCTAAAACCCCCTATCATGGCTAAGCTCTCAGAGAGTAATAATTATTATCCCATTTGCAAAGACTTATCTAGACAGCTTCCTGACTGTAAATTTTTGGGACGCCTTAGTTGTGAGTTCCTTGCAGTTGAGTCGGTCTCGTCGGATGATCATCTTACACTTAAATATATTTTTTTTCTTGTATAAAAAAATTGAAAATTGTGTTTTCAACCCAAGACATAAAAGACCTGTAAAAATTCTTTTAATTCTCTCCTCTCAAACTCAGATGTTCATAAAATACGCGAATCTCTATATGATACGATGTGCGTAAAAAAGTACAGTTCACCAAATAAAAGACAAGGGCTCCGATGCTAGTATTTCAGGCGCAGACATATTCCTTGCGAGAGTTTTCATAGTAAATAAAATATTACTTCCCCTATTAAAGCTGAAATGTATTTATCGAAAATTCAAGTGCTCCCATTGTCACATTTGTCAGAAGTGCCACAACACTCCCGAGAATGACCATGTGGCACCTACATGTCTCAAATGTACAGGTGACACATCTAGGTGCCATAACTGGCAATTGTGACCACCAGGGGCGTCTCGAGATGCCTAAGCAAGCCAATAGTTCTGGCTCCCAAGTAGCATCGTATAGAAGACGTCGGAATTTGCTTCATGAAAAAAGAAGCATGTTAGTAACACTCCAAGAAAGTTTACAATAGAATAAGGAATTAGCAATGCTCAGGCTCTTAATCCGGACACTGCTGAAAATCCTATTACCCAAAATGTGAGTTTACTGTCCCCAATACTACAGCTTCAGTTTACAACCACATTAATATTCCAAATTTCCAACTTTACAACCACATTAATATCCCAAATACTTCATACAGAAATGAACTTTCAGGTATTCTGGAATTGTTTAACTTTACGAATCAATTTCAAAAAGATTCTGTCCTAAGTTTTGCCAGCATTTTTAGTCATTAAAAGTTAAATGCATGCTTTGAAACAGTGCGAAAATGAATTAGGTAAAATGTTTGTATTGTATCAGATACTCGAAGAAAACTACAGGCTATCTTATCAAAACCAATTATGAATTCTGAACTTAAAATTGTGACAGAGGACGCAAATTGTTTATTCCATAGAAATAATGAAGTTCGTATTTTTGTAAATGAGTACAATCCCGATGTAATCCTCCCTGCATGAACACAAGCTCAGGCCAGTGGCAACTATTGGGATCAGGAGTTATTACCTGTATAGTCTGGATAGAAGTCGTAACGGCCAATGTACGTAGTACCTAATTCTTGTAGGGCCCACCAGCGGCCGAGCGGTAAAGTCGTTGAACACTGGTAGTTCGGTCCGAGGTTCGAATCCCGCGAACGGGCTGGCTGCATGGGTGTTTTCGTGGTTTTCTCCATGTGTAACGTGTATACGAGCTAGTTTCCCTTAAAAAGTCCTCCACGAAAGGCATCCCTCCCCTTTGGCAGATAGCCTTAGTGTGCTTTGCCGTAATTAAATACACCACCACACCACCTAATTCTTGTAATTAAGCGCTCCATCCATTAACACACTGCACTGCCACAGTTTCTAAGTCTCTGAAGAGACATTTTGGAAGATTAAATTTTGGAAGCAGGCAAGATGAAAAATAGGGAACGCCTTCGCCGGGAATCGAACTACGGACCTCTCAATTACGCGCTGAGCGTACTGACCACCACACCACGAGGGTATGCCATGAAGGCGGGAAAAACACCTTCTATACTTCCCTTTTAACCCTTTCTGACGTACTATACTTTAAAGTCAGAATTTCAACAAAGACATTTGTATGCAGTCTATTTAGGCCTAAAGGAGTATACATGTAAGGTTTTGTAAAGATTGCATTTACTGTTTTAATTTTGTGAGCGTTCCATGGGGTGGAACACTGCGCCGCCATAGCTCTTAAAAGTGCACTGTATTATGGCTGTATATATGGTTTTCTGGATATACATAATAGTTAATGGATATACATAATAGTTTACATGTATATACACAGATCTTATATAAAATATTAAAAAATTTTTCGATTTCTTAGCTTCGTGAAACTGTTCAAAGCATGTCACATCTTTTTGATAGAAGCCTAAACCAACTTCAAACAAAATGTGTCTCGCGATGATTCGAGCTACTTATTTCTCACCTGAAAACTACTGACAAAAATGTCAAGACGCCCATATTAGGGTTTTCATAGCACAATCCACACATCCCACTCAATATTCCTTTGTTTGATTTCCTTCCGCCCCAAAACAACGGAAACAGAAAACGTATGCAACAGATGTTTTCTCCTAAGAATGGATGTTCTGATGCATAATAGTATGAGATCGCTAAAGGCGCAGTGTTCCCGCTGATGGAACAGCCTGTTTTATTCAATGGTTCTGCGCATGCTTTTTGTATGAAAAATTAAAACAAGTATAGAACAAATAAAATAAAGTACACCCATTAAAAGTATACGGAATGTTTTTTTCCAAACATTTTTTTTTTGTATCACAAAAACAAATGGAGAAAATTACTTGAAAATAAGTGGATTTTTAATAATACATCATAGTTAAATATTCTCGGTCTCCTTGTGATATGGACTCCATCTACTATTTAAAAGGAAAATTTAAAAGTATATTCTAAAGGCATTTTTATCCATTTGGGGTTGAATTTAACGGTTTCAAAAGCGATCCAAGTTGGGTGTTCCATGAAGTGAAACACTGAGCAACAAAAGGTTTTAAAAGGCGACTGGAGTTTTCAGGGAACCCAATCGCCAAATCCTGGGTGAGGAGAATCATCATCCAACACCCTCTTAGTTCGGGTGCCACTGTAGAGACATTAGGTATTTTTGAAATATTTGAAAGCAGGCAAGATGAGATTGACAGATTAGCAAAGCTTTCGTCGGGAATAGAACCACGAACCTCTGGAATACGCGCCCAGCGTGCAGACCACTACAACACGAAAACACGCTGAGAAGGCGAGAATACCTTATACCTTAACTATCACCATGACACCACTCACCTCACGACCACTAACAATTATCTCCGCCTATTCACCATTTAATAAGAGCTACAAGGGAACATTTAGCGTGATTTTTCAGGAGTTTTCCCCACCACAATATTGTCTTAGATGGAGACTTTAATGCACACCACCACGAGTGGGACAGCACCAATAACACTTTCCTCCGTAACGTAGTTCTTCAATTTGCCAAAAGCGGCCTTTCTTACAAAAGTCGAATTACAATTGAAGTAATTACAGTTACAAAACTCGTTGATGTTGCACTCGTTTACAGGCGTATCAACCCTGAATTTTCCTGAAATGTCCCATTTCTAAATCTTTGCTTCTGTCAAATTTTCTGTGTTCACCACTGCATCCAGAGTGAAGATAGTATTTCGTATTTACTTTAGCCACGATCACACTTGATATTATCTGAATTTCGCTGATAGTTTTAATTGAAATGAGAAAAAATAAAAATAATGTTTCAAAACTGCAGCATTTCGAACAACAACAAGAGAAAACTAAAGAATGTAGTATTACTGCTTTTTTCACTTTGTAAGAATTTTCTTCTCGGAATAAAATGACATCAATTCTCTGAGCAAATACTGCTCGCTGTGTCACTAGGAGATTTTGTATAAAAAATTAAGCACTTCGTTAAATTCTGCAGTGAATAACTGCATCGGGATCCTGAACTGGGAAACAGTAAAACAATCTTCAGGAAATTTAATGATAGTCTCATCTGTAAACTCATTGCTAATGAGGATGTCAAATATACAAGACATCTCCCAAGTAATCTTTCATAATTATCCATTCTTCCTCTTTCAGGTAATTTCATTCAGCTCTATGTTCATCCCATCATCTGAAATCTGTCTAAGGGAAGGTATGCTTTCGTGACAGATTATCTAAGGGAAACAATCTCGCACTACAAAAAGATAAAACCATAAAAACGCCCATGCAATCAGCTTGTTCACGGGGGAATGCAAGTCAAACTACCAGTATGTTAAGAGAAGCGATTTCAAGAATGTTTAATTATTTTATTTAGTTTGTCAAAAGCTAAATAAAATAATTAAACATTCTTGAAATCTCTTCACATTACTGAAATGGCAATAACTTCGAATTATACTATGCTACCACTTTTCCTCTAATTTGAAATTTTGAACTTTTCCGTTATCGGACAGCCCACCAGCGACTGAGCGGAGTCTAACGAAACAACTGGTGGTTCTGTCCGGGGTTCGAATCCCGGCAAACGGGCTGGTTGTCAGGATGATATTCTTAGTTTTCCATTTGTGTAACATGTATGCAAGCCAATTTCCGTTGGGCAGTCCTCGAACGGAGGCTTCCTTCACCTTAGGAAAATAACCATCGAGTACTTTGCCATAATCAAATAAACCTTTATCCATAACATGCTTTAAATGTTTTTATGTTGAAAAGTTTATGTGCTAATGTTGGCCCCCATTGAATGAAGTATGTTGTTTATTTTTTCATTGTTTTTTATAACAACAATGTTCTTGTTTTCAGAATCTGAATTATCAATAAAATTCTTTTAATAATATGCGATTATATTTTGTTTTTTTGTTTAATGAAAAATTAATTTAAGCGACAAATCTCTTACATTTAGAAAAATTTTCGATTTTCGAAACGAGTTGCTGTCAAAAGCGCATCTTCTTGTTGCTGCATATATTTATTTAAAGCAAACTGCTAGGCGCGTGTGCTTTTATATTTGAAAAGATTCAGAGAATTTTCAACAGGGAAATAAAGTTATTAATTTTACTGAATTTGGTGGATTCTTTGTGTTTTGAGGTAAAAGTCAAACCATCAGATATGTGACAACCTTAAAATAAGGGTATATATAATCAGGATTTTGCGGCCAGACATTTCCAGCGAAATACATTACAAAAAATTTTCTATGTAGAATTAATGTATATTCCGTTTAGTATTTTAATTTATCAGTGTTTTTACACATCAGTTTATCAGTGTAAGTTATATCGAGTTTTAGTTGTGTTCGATATAAGAATTTTATTTGGTTTATATAAAACCGGTTCGTTTAATATTATTATATTTATTAAATACTATTTATTAGGTTTCCAAATCTGTCAAACCCAATCAATGGCCTCCTGGCTAAGATATCTGATTATCGCTATTTCGACTCATATTCGATCCCAAACAAACTAACTGGTTGAATTTTGTGATTTCCCCTATGTGTAACATGAACATGAGTGCGTTTTACTTGGAAAGTCGTCCATGGAGACATTCATTGCCTTCGGCTGATAGATCTCGTTTCCTTTGCCATACTGAAAAAATCTAAAATTTTTTCAAAAAGACTAACAGATGCATATAACAAAATAAAATTAAGTAAATGCATATAAGAAAATAAAATTAAGTAAATGCATATAAAAAAACTGAAGTAAATGTATATAACGAAAAAAAAATGAGGTTAAAAACAAATTTTCAATCATTTTTCAATACAGTAGTTTTTAAATTGCTTGTTTTCAAATTTTATTTCATTTTTATGTATGTACTAATATACTGTGTATGTGTGCGAAAGTGTGCTTGTTCGGCATATCCATATATATTAATTAAATAAATCTAATTTGAAAATGCATGCACTAACGCACTATTCTCCTAATTTGAAAAACACTAAAGTATTGTCTGAGAAAAATATTTATAAAGAAAATTAAATTTCGTCTCCTTTCTCGGTGCTGTGTAAAAAATTTAAATAAGCTTATTAATTTTTTTTCTTCTTTATTAAAAACAAATTAGTTTCTTTTCATCTATATATGAAAAATAACAAAATCTTGCTGTCAGAATGGAAATTCTTAAAAATATAAAACTCGTTTTTTTCGAACAAAAGTTTCTGAGAAATTTCTCTAGGTCAGCAGGTAGTAACAGGACCACTGACTGCTTTGTTTGAAAAACCCGATGAAGTGGATGATTTTACCCCCCAAAAGTTTTTTTTAACAAAGCAGATGCGGTCCAAATGGCTTTGCTGAGAAGCGTTCGTATTTGAATCGCTTGAAGCTTGAAAGCTTGAGTTGGAAGACGTTCCCGAAGCAATCGGTCAGACAGCAATAAAATTTGTTATAGATATTTCTCTCTCTCTGTGAGTTCTTGAAATCTTGGAATGGGTGAAAGTTTATTTTGTTTTACATACATAAGGAAACTGCATGTAAAGCAAAATAATTCAAGGCTCCCATTGTATGTTAATCATTGTACGTCCCCTCAGCTCTTCGGTTGGGTATTAAGAAAACTATACTGCTTTTGTATTACTTGTATAGTGACAGATTTGAAAAAAATAGCTTCATATGAAAAGTTTTTCTCCGATGAACGATTACAGCTGAAACATGTTTCTGTCTTCAAGTATATCCACAAAACATGAAATAGTATTGTATTCTTTTGTATTCTAGTGCATTTTTATATTACTTCGTGGTAAACTTTTTTATTCTTAAATTTCTCTCTCTCTTTTATTATAATATACAAGTACTCTTTCAAATATGGCTGACCTATGAACCTAAATTTTTATACTATAAAATTTTATATAAAAATTAGCCGTAATCATTAGACACAGCTTTGTGTATATTATATTCTTGAATACATGCCTGCAATTAATACTAAGAATACTATTGATAAAATTCGTGATATAATTAATAATGAAAATACTGTTTAAGCTAAAAACCGATTTGAATCTTTTTTTCATTATAGGGTAACATGAGCCAAAAAACTTTCGTTAGAAATATACAATTATGCTAACTTGACACATCAGATAGAAAATATTTTATCGTCATCATCGGCTATAATAAAAGATTTATACGCTTAAGATTTTGGATTATGAAAAAGCACACAGGACCTATTTATCTAAGGGAAAGGAAGTCTTCAGGGTAGATTTTTTTTGTGGGAAACAAACTGTTAATTCTCAATCAATTGTACTTATGAAAAACCCCTAAGCCTCCTATGCAGCTGCTAGAATTTACCGGAGCTCAGCTATCTTACCGCTTGGAGACCAGTTGGCTTTCTGAACTTACGCAATATCTATCTGAATTTGAATATTTGCATAAAAAACGAGCAAAATAAAATGACACATTGTAAATAGTACATTTTACTGAAATCAAACTTTCTTTGAAAAAGGAAAATTAATTGTAAGGAATAAGATGGATGCATTTAATTAAACTGCGGGCAACAACAGCGCTAATCATATGTTTCGTATAGGAAATCATTTTCTTCGTGTTATCGTATAACGGAAAATATCCACAGATTATATTTTACAGTTTTTAAGAAGTCATGGGTTATCTGCTTTAAGAGAACACCTTCGTGGGCAATTTTCTAAATAAAATTAGCTTGAATTCACGTTACGCATCGGGAAAATCATAAAGACCACAAGCAGCTAAACTGTTCGGTTGCCAACAACAAACTACCAACATCCAGCAATCTTATTCACTCAACTATAGTGAACTTAAACTAATGTTTGTATATTATTAGTAGTATTAAAATAACGAAAATATTTATTCTAATAAAAATTTTTGTTTGAATATCCTCCCTAGTAAGGTATTTCCTTTGGTTGGAGATTTGTCAACAATAAATGCTATGTTCAAACAAGACATTTATTTAGAGCATAATGCTTCAAAAATGTATGCTGGGATCCCTAGAAAAAAAATATCGCCGGAAAATATATCTCCGAAAAAATATTTAATTATTCATATTCTTATGATTAATTATTAAATAATTAATAACTTTTATAATTATTAAATGAAATGCTTATTTTCACTTTACCAAATGTACAGCAACACTCTTTCTTTACAAAAATACCATACTGAATAAATTATATTGTGAGCTAATAAGTAACAACATTGCTCTGTTTAATTAAGATACAATAACAAGCCGAACAAACATTAAATTGGAAGTCAAACAACAAAAATCAGCGTTATATTTTCAAATTTTCACAATCTAATTTTCATTATATCTTATCTCGTTCACTTGCGCTTTTGCAGCTGAAGATGATGGTTCGGTAAAACCATCGAAACTAGTCCTGTGAAAATTTGAAAATATAACGCTGATTTTTGTTCTTTGACTTCCAGATTAATTGCTTTGTTTGTTATTAATATGTCTCATCTTTCCTATTTCAGATAAAATTTACTAGTGTTTCTTGGACAGGAAAGCAAGAATTTTTAATTTGAATCAATAAATTTATGATACACTGAAAACGGTTTCAAGTTCTTCCCTTTCTGAATATCTTAAATGTATATCAAAAAGTAAAATGCAAATTTAATATTAATATTATTACCCTTAAAAAACACCTAAATGTTTCGCTTATTACTCTCTTAAAACTACGTAATAATTAAGGAAAAAAGAAATTATTTAAAATAATTATTAGTTGCATGCAGTTGAAGAATATAGGAAAATGCTGAAAGTTTTAAACATTTTTAATTAATGACAAAAATACAGAAAATCGGAAATAATACGAAATGTTTCAGCAATATCTCAGTAGGAATGAAAGTTGCACCAGATATTTCTCAGAATATAATTTTAGTGATAACAGTTTAATCAGTCTGCATTGAAATTCCGGTGATAATCAGTGACATACAGATTTAGGTTACTTAGGTTAAAAATGCGCAATAATTTAAAATATAACTGGGTAAATTTTAAAACCAATTTATTTGAAAACTAGCAGCTTCGCTGCGAGCCTTCGCCTGGCTTTTAAATGTACCGGAAAAATGGCTGAAGGGAACTCCAAACGTTAAATTTAAAAGCTGCGTAGGATTTTACTCTGCAGAACAACTTCATAAAAACGTTATTACGTATAACAAAATTACAATGAAATAAGCAATATCCCTTAATACAAATATTAATTATCCTAATAAATAAATTAACCAAATTCCTTTTGCAAAATCTTAAGAACTCAAATGGTATAAAGGAGGTTAAGAACTTTGTTTCCTAAAAAAATCAGTCAAAACTTTTCAATATCTTAAACACAGTGAAATGAGCAATAAGTAAAATAAAGGAATGCAAAAAACAAAAAATTCTGAAAAGCAAAGTATAATTAATGATATTTTATCTTATGTTTTCAAGGGAAAATATTACAATGAAATAAGCTATATCTCATAATACAAATATTAATTATCCTAATTAAAAAATTAACCAACTTTCCGTAGAACAAAAATCATGCAAAACTTTTCAATATCTTATAAACAGTGAAATAAGCAAAAAAATAACATGAAAGCAACTCAAAAAACATAAAATTCCGCACAGAATTTTACTCCACAGAACAACTTTATCAAAAACAAAAAAATATATATATATATTGTATTTATATAAAAATGAAAATGAAATATACCAATCTCTTAAAAACAGTGACATAAGAAATACGATGAAAAATTGTTGCGAAACCCATATTTCTAAAAGAATGAAACTATTCAAAATGATGCGATTTCATCAAAAAATCTATCAACAACAATAAGACAGGAAAATTGTTGCCAAAATCACATTTTTAAAGATGTGAGATGTGTACTCGGAAGCTTCATTTAAAAAATCTTTTAAAAATACAAAATATTATCATTTTTCCAAAATTCTTTTTGTAAAAGCATTCGCAGGGATGAAAGTTTAACTTGTCCAAAAATCAAAGAACAATAAACTGTACATTTTTAAAAATAAACTTTTTTAGAAAAAATCCCGTTGAAAAAGTGTTAAGCTCCCTTTGTTAAATAAATTCGTATTTAATCGATTTATTGAAACACGAAATTTATTTTAAGTTCGTAAAATAGCTAAGTGCCTACGTTTCATGACGATGTAAAAATGGAGTGTGTAGAGTAAAATCTCGCTTTCCTATAGCCCATTATGTTTCAAAATGACACGATTTCATCACAAAACATGAAATAAAAAAAATTCGAATTCGAATTTCGAAAAAATCGAAGTGCACTGGCTCTTGTGTAGATGTACCTATGTACCAAATTTCGTAGCCGTGGGTCTATTAGCTTACGCGCAGCGCGAACGAAAGGCACACACACAGACAGACTCTTTCTTTTATTATATGTAAAGAAGATATGTAGAGATAAGATTGTTTAAGGGAAGGAAACTTTAAGTTTCGCAGCTGTACCCTGACCCTTAAGACGGTCATCACGGAGAGTCTAGCCTTTTGCAATTCTCTTGAGAGCTCACAGCTACCGAACAATATCTAGTGCAATCAATAATACTTAGCGGAATCATTGAAGTAAAATTTTGGGAGGGATGGGAAATAACAAAAGAACTGCTTGACAATTTTCAGAGGTTTAGGGTTATTTTCGCGACATTTTACGGGAAGTTCGGTCCAAGACTAGCGACAGTTTTAAAGGGATTCGCAGAAAATCACTCGACAGGCTAAGGGTTAACGGCTCGGCCACTGGTGCTCCTGAAACACTGTTAAGAATTAACATTTTAGAGTACGAAAGAAACACGAATCCTAAAAGCTAGTTTGAATCTAGAGGTATTGAAGTAAACTTACGTGGGCAGCGAATACATTTTTCATTCCCTTAATTAGCATTATTGCGACATTAATTTTTATGGCAAGAATTTGCAGCTATTTTAGATGTTAGTGATTTTGAAGCCAGTTTCACACTGTTATGATTGCCATTAAATTAATTGCTTCTCAAAATCTACAAACTGTGATACAAATCTTATTCAAAGATTTGATGATACAGATTTAATTAGTTATATGACTTGGCATTACAATAGTTGTAGGAATATTTTATTTTCATAACTATATTTTACTTTTATAGAGAGTTTCTGTGATATGATTGAAGCCTATGAGAACTTCTGTCATTAAAAATGTGTGCACATCGATTACAGACTTGTTTTTTAAAAAAACGTCTAAACAGAAAACCATAAAACCGAATGGAGATGAAATTTTTTAACACTCTGTATCAAGTTTCTGTAGCCTATTAAGGTAACTGTAAGGTACACGTAAATTATGTCAGTCTGGTAGAGATTAATATAAACGTGCCCCACCAGCGGCCGAGCGGTAAAGTCGCAGAACACTGGTAGTTCGGTCCGAGGTTCGAATCCCGCGAACGGGCTGGCTGCATGGGTATTTTCGTGGTTTTCCCCATGTGTAACGTGTATACGAGCCAGTTTCCCTTAGAAAGTCCACCACGAAGGCATCCATCCCCTTAGATATATAGCCCTAGTGTGCTTTGCCATAATTAAATACACCACAGCACCTATTAATATAAAAGTAATAAAATTGAGACTTGGTTATGCAGGAAATCTCGCAAATACTTCGTTACTGTTTCTAAACAAATGCATGACATTCTCGTTCATTGCTTTCCATCCATCCATGCATGTATTACCGAAAAATATCTATAATATCGCGGTGAATCTGGCTCAATTATACATTTGCCGCCGCAAGGATAATAATGTCCAGACCGGTGGCAAACGGTATCTAAAATGGAGAGAAAATGGGTAGCTAAGCGTCAAGCACCCATCTGTATTATCGCTCTTAACTGTAAGAGTAAACAGCGTATAGCGATTGTACTGTCAAATACTTCGTAAATTTATACATTCAAAATTTAAGGAATTCAACTTTCTATATGAAATGCATCTGTCACTGAAACAGTTTTCGATTCGATGACGCTATGGATTTTCTAAATTATGCTTGCTATTTATTATTTGATTGCTATTTATTATTATTATTGATTCTACTTGTTATGAAAACAATTTTAACTAATTTCTTATATACTAGTTTTTTCGTATACTCCTGCGCTACATGTAGTTTAAGATCACGCAAAGATTGCAATGTGATCATTTCTTGAAATTCATTTAAAACAAACTGCTTTGCTTATAATAGACGGAGCGGTGAATATGTAGCAAATGTTTGTCTCTGAGCTTTTTCTCTCACTTTTGTCCGCTGCTGGGATGTGGAGGTCATCTGAGATACTTAACCCTCTGAACGTTATGAGAGCTTTGTCCGGTCATCAGAAGGTTTTTTATTTATCATATATTAGCTCATAATTTAAGACATTTTGCTTCTTTACTTTCTTTAATAATCTAAATATCATCTTATGAATCTACGTTTATGAAAATACTGACTAAAATAAGTAATTTAGAAATTCAATTAATAAATGCCGTTTAAATACCGGTTTTCATGACGGATCTAAATCCCTCAGAGGGTTAAAGCAAATATATTTGGGTCGTACAGAAACGAAAGACACAAATGCTGCCGCTAAGGTGTATTGAGAATACGGCAAAGCACACTGGGGCTATCTGCCTAAGGGGAGGGATGCCTTTCGTGGAGGACTTTCTAAGGGAAACTGGCTCGTATACACGTTACACATGGGAAAAACCACGAAAACGCCCATGCATCCAGCCCGTTCGCGGGATTCGAACCTCGGACCGAACTACCAGTGTTCAGCGATTTTACCGCTCGGCCGCTGGTGGGCCGCTGCCGCTAAGGGGAATACAATTTATTAACAAAAATCTGATAATGCATCAGTTAAAAATAATCCCCGCCCACGTCAATACATTTCTGTCATCTGGCTGGGAGGTTCTGAAGGGGCTTTGGTAAACCAATCTGTGAGGTGTTGGGGCACCAGATGTGGACAATTGCGTGCAATTCGACAGAAGATTCAACATGTTGGCCATTGACTGCGTCCTTCATATTGTCAAGCAAGGTGAAGTCCGAGGTCCACTCACTTTGCACGCACATTTGTCATCTCCAAATCACCATGCACAATCGCCTGCAATGTTCCTTGCGCAAGCCCTGTCCCTTCCTGCATCTTGTTGAACGCTTTGCGCCTGTTCGCCATGATCAAATCCGATACAGCTGCCACATTTGCTGCTGTATGCGATGTTGCTGGTCGTCCCGCGCTGACACCTTTGGTTGCGGTCTCCACAACGTTGCTGAACTAGGCCGACCAAAGGAATACGGTACGCCTTGAGGCGGCTTTGTTCCCGCACACCAACACCATGGAACGATGGATCACACTACCCTATATCCCTTCCGTCAGGGGAAATTATTGGCTATTATTGTGGTTGAAATTGATTATTAAAGTGAATATTAGAATATTAGAATACTATATTTATAAATTTAAGCCAATAATAAAACTTCCCAGGAGTCTGGTACCTTGACGTGGTCTGAGGGCTACTCTTCCCAAGGGAGGAGGTCAAAATCCAGGCTCCAAGTTCAATTGGGGAAATCCCAGGGTCCCAATTGAATTAGAATGACAATGAATCAAACTATTCAAACTGAGATAGTGCCTCAAAATTAACTGACTGAGGAGGCAAGACTTTTGATAAGTGATATAGAGACGAGTTTGGAGGAAGCTTCAAGAGTTCTTATTCCTTTAAGAAAAAGATTTTTAAAGAGCAAGAAGCGTTGTTTAATTTTATTGTTTTACAAGCTCTGGAGATAGAAAATATGAAAAGTAAATTGGAGAGTACTCAAAAAACACCTACTGAAAAAACTTTTTCAGAAATAGTAAAAGAACAAAACATGGAAAAATGTTCAAATCCAAAGAAAGATAAAATGAAAAAGAACGAACATATAGCATTAATATTTCCAAACGTTAAAGGAATTTCGTCAGAAGAGGTTAAAATGAAAATAGTGGAAACCATTGATCCTGTAAAATAAAAAATTGGAATTAGAAATGTAAGAAAAATTAATAATAGAGGTATAGCGGTAGAGTGTTTAAATAATGAAGAAATTAATAAATTAGAATAAGAGATTAAAACAAATACATTATTAAAGGAAGATATAGAAATGAGAGCTTTATTTACGCTCATACAAGCGCAAATAAATTAAATTGGCCTTATCATGTTTATAATAAAATAAAAGGATTTTCATCACTTCACAGAGTGTACTATTCTGATAAAGAAGTTCCTTTGGCAGGAATTGTCATTTTTGATAATGCAATTTCGGTGGTAGAAGTTTTTACTTCAAATTGTTTGGTCATACTGAAAGTGAACTTTGGAAATAATGATTTATTGTTAATATCTGCCTATTGTTCCCCAAACGCAGACTTGGCTAAATTTCTGGGAGAACTTTCTATGATATTAGATAAAAATATGGCTAAAGATATTTTAATTGGAGCAGATTTTAATGCAAAGAGTGATGTTTAGGGTATCCAGGAAGAAGATTCTCGAGGCAAATTGATTTTAGAATTTGTTAATACATATGGATTACATATACTGAATAGTTCTGATTCAATTCCCACCTTTGAGGGAAGTAGAGGCTCTTCTTGGATAGATTTGACATTGACTAATTCTGCATATAATATTGATTGGAAAGTCGTTTCTGATATATCTTGTAGTGATCATAACTACATTGAAATATATATCGATGAGACAAGAAGTTCTTCAAGAATTAAGAAGAGATATAATCTTAATAAATTAAATTGGATTGATTTTAAGAAGGATCTGTAACAGTTTTACTGTAACAGTTTAATACTAAAGAAGTGAATGAAGAGAATCTTGAAGAAATAATTGAAAGTTTTACAAAAGAAATTATTCTTTTATGTGAAAAGAACTTGCTAAAAAAGATTTGAAAGAAACAAAAAGGCAATATGTTGCACAAAAAATTTTGATCTTTTGAGATCTAAATTACGTTATGCTAGAAAAGAATTTCTTCGTGCTTCTAATGTTGATGATAAGAAGTTCTTAGAAAATAATTTTAAACGGTTAAGAGGCAGTTATAAAAAAGAAATTAACTTAGCTAAGAATCTTTCATGGGATGATTTGTGTTCCCAAACAAATTTAAATCATCCATTTGGTATTCCCTATAAAGTCACTACTGATAAATATAAGTCTGCCTTAATATTGAGCCAACTTAAAAAAGATGATGGCTCTTTTACTAATTCTATTCAAGAGACTTTGAATTTTCTGGTTAAATACCATTTCCCAGAGGATCTGGATGTAGATGACACGGAATTTCAGAAAGAAATAAGAGAAAGCTCTTTAAATTATGAAAATAATTTTAATGATTTAAGTTTTTCAAAGGATGAAATTCAAGATGTAGTGGATTCAATGGACAAAATCATCCTCCAGGATTGGACGGTATTCGTTTAGACATTACGGAGGAAATTTTAAGAATTGATTCTACCTTTATGTGTAGAATATATAACATATGTTTACACCACGGAATTTTTCCGAAGGTTTGGAAAATTACCTCTTTGATACTTTAATAAAGAGGGTAAAGAGAGGAGTGATCCTTCCTCCTATAGGCCAATTTGTCTTTTGTCTGTTTATGGAAAGATCTTGGACAAACTTATGACTAAAAGGCTTTGGTTTCATTTAAATTCTAGTCATGGTTTGAATACTTCTCAATATGGCTTTATGGAAGGTAGAAGTACTACACTTGTTATTCAAGATCTTTTGGAAAAAGTAAAAGAAAATAAAAAGAATAATTTACATATTGCATTGGTTTCTCTTGATGTTAGGAGTGCCTTTAATAATGTATGGTGGCCGTATGTACTTCATCAATTAAAAAGATTTAAATGTCCAATGAACTTATTTAAATTATTTTCAAATTATCTAAGGGATCGATTAGTAATCTTTCAAGAAAAAAATATTTGTATTTCAAGAAAGTACAGCAAAGGTTGCCCCCAAGGATCAAACTCAGGTCCTTTGTTATGGAATTTACTTTGTGATTCTTTATTTGAATTACATTTTAAAGATAATGCTGTGATTCAAGCTTATGCAGATGACATAATTGTGATAATTTCTGCTAGTGGTCGTCATACAATCGACCATGATATTGACCATACTTTGGACTTGACTAATGAATGGTCCAAAAAAGTTAAATTGGAATTTGATCATAGAAAATGTGCAATAATGGGTATTGCAAAGAAAGGTAAAATGATTACATTACCTAGAGGAAGACTTGGGCATATAATATCGATTGGAAACGGCATTCGCTAAAGTGTGTTAGGCAAATTAAATATCTTGGACTATTGATCGATGATCAACTTTCATTCTTGCCTCATTTAAAGATGATTAAACTACAATGTGCTGCAATTTTGAATAAACTTTATGCTGTTATAAGGCTTAGTAGTGATATTAAGAAGATTTTCTACAAAAGAGGAATTGAGAGAAAAATTTTGTATGCCTGTCCTGCTTGGTACAGAAATAATGTGCGAATTATCAATTTGATGATACACATTCAAAGACTTGCTATGCTTAGCATTACAAAATGTTTTAGAACTGTTTCCAGTGCTTGTTTATTTACATTAAGTGGCTGTGAGCCCATTTATTTGATAGCACAAAGGGAATGTGTTACATTTAATTTAAAGAATGGTAAAAGTTTTGAAATTGAAACTGATTTTGATTTTCCTGAAGACATAAATAATGTTGAAATTTTAAGTTTCAAGAATGTTAAGCATCCTGCATTATATTCAAATTTGGAATGGGATAAGAAAGCTCCTTCAGGCGAAGGCTTTGAGATCTTCACTGATGGTTCAAAGATTGCAGGGAAAATTGGATGCTCTTTTGTTGCATTCTCAAGTGGAGAATTAAGTACTGTTCAAAAATTTCGTTTAAGTAATAATTCTTCAGTTTTTCAAGCGGAAGTTTACGCTATTTTATAGTCCTTGAAATGGATTTTGGGAAAGAATTCTCAATAAGAAATTAATATTTATTCAGATAGCCAAAGTGCAATCCAAGCTATTGTTGCCTCTAAGATTTCTATTGATTTGGTTTTTAAAACTTATAATTTATTTTTGGAAGTTTTTAAGAGAAGAAATATTTATTTTCATTGGATCCGTGGACATATTGGTCATTCAGGGAATGAATTAGCAGATTTTCATACAAAGCAGGCTTCTAAAAAAGAGGTTATATATGATATTCTTCCAACTTCGTTTGTTTCGTTTAAGAATTCTTTAAAGTCTTACAAGCTTGGCAATCATTATGGGATAAAGAATTGAAAGGAAGATTTACTTATAAGTTTATAAAAGAAATTCAAACAAAAAGATGTTTTGGAAATAGTTATCTGAACCAATTTCTTACAAATCATGTTCATGTTCCGTTTTATTACAATAGATTTAATATTAAATCTATTACGTGTCAATGTGGATCTAAAGAAGCAGATGTTGAACATGTACTTAATTGTGCTTTATTAAAGGAAAGATGGTTTAGTTTTCTACCAAAATTGAGATTTGAATCGGATGTAGTTAAAATCTACATGGAGGAAATAATCAAGAAAAGGAATAAAAGATATCATGATTGTTATTACAGAAACAGAAGAAGATTTGTTCTTAAGTTCTCAGTAAAGTTAATGAATTGAAAAGACTTTATTTGTAAAACAGATTAAAATTGTAATACAATCTTCTTAAAATATTTTGTAAAAGAAAATTGTAAATAATATATAACTACAACAAAGATTTGTAACTAAGTTTTTGTATTATTATTCTAGATGGATTGTTTTTTGTATTATTAAAGATAATCGAGATGATTGTAAAATTTTGTTTATGTAACTAAATTTGTATTTAAGCTTTTGTATTATTATCCTAGTTGGATTGTTTTTGTATGGTTAAAGATAATCGAGAAGATTGTAATATTTTGTTTATGTAATATTGTTTTTTAATAAAGATATTTGCTGGCGATGCCGGCAGGTCTTTTATTCAGGGACGTGTACAATATGGTGGTTAAATTAATAAATGAGTAGTTCCACTAATCCCTGCATATACCGCAAGGTTCGCAGGAGTTATTAGCTAGTCTTACCCTATATCCCTTCCTTCCATAGGAAACAAGCTGACCGTGATTATCATCTTCCATCATTGTTGTCCAAGCTCTGAATGACAATGACGAACTTGGAACTTGTAACGTGATGGTGCAAAGGGTGCATTGCTGCTTTTACCCTTAGTTTTGGAAAAACGCCCTGAGACGCGGGCAAATATAAAAAAAAAAAATACAAGCTGTAAACGCTTCGCCGATCATTGGAAATCCGAGCTGGAAAACCAAGATGGAGAGGCGTGGCTATGTAGAATTGAAATTGGTAGAAATAAGCACAGAAATTCGTCTGAAAGTTGTTGAAACTGCTTGAGCACTGGAATAACAATTGAGTACGATCGAAATTTAATAGGATGTACTGAGAACATACTCTTTAAATGGAAATAAAAATAAGATTTGAAAATTTGCTGATCACGTGATGTTTCGTAATCATAAAGGGTGTGGCATGTGTAAATGATTTGTTTACATTTTCGCTGATGCAGTTGTCCTCAGTAATGATAGTATTTTAACATACATTCTTTCTGTTTACTGGTAATCATGGAGATGCAAAGTTTACTTGGATGAATACTAGCAAAGCGAAGATGAAAAAGGAAATCTAAATACTAGAAGCGCTTTGTAAAATTAAAACTTCATCTTTGAGACAAAGTCTCTGGTAAGTAAAGTTTTCTATGTACAGTATTTACACATGAATTACATATCTTTACAATTAATTACACAAAGTCCAAATCTTTGCAAAAAAGTACACAAAGCCATAGTAAGATATGATGATTATCATTTTGAATTATGAAAAATACTACGAAGACGTTTATTTGGGTTTTCCAGGTTTGGATCATAATTGATCAAGTTTTGAATTATGTTTATATTTAGAATTTTGAAGCTTAGTAAAGAAGTTATGTGCAGTTTGGAGATAATGATCATGAATATTTGTAATTCTAATTTCTTTATGCAACTGTTGATTTCTCATGTACCATGGAGCATTTAGGATTTCTCTAATGATTTTATTTTGGAAGATTTCAATCTTTCTTCTATCTGATTTTGGAACAGTCGCCTACACTGGAAATTGCATACAGTAGAACGGGACGTAATAAAGTTAGATACAGTTTCCGTTTAACTACTGATATTAATTTTGCAATTCCTGCCAATTAAAGTACGAAAGGAAATTTTCCCCGCTGTGGCTTTCATGATTGCTTGTCGTGCTTTATTTTTAAAAAGTCTTTGCTTATCAAAAGTGACTCCAAGGTATTGAACAGTATTTGCAATAGGCAGAAGTTCATTATGAATTTTAATGTTAATGTTGACTGGGATATTCTGCTTGTATCTTCGAAAGATCATAATAATACTTTTGGTGGGATTAATTTTGAGATTCCAAAGTTTACACCAGTGAGAAATATGGCCTGTGGCAATTTCTAGTTTATCAACAGCTAATTGTGGTAGTAATGACTTGGTAGCAATGACTGTGTCATCTGCGTATTTGAAAATGGTAGAGTTTAATGGTACTGATACACCTTTAATGTATAAAATATTAAGTGAATGAGCGAGAAAACTGCACTGTGCTCCACAACGTTTACAAATTTTCGTCTTGAGAGTGCTGAACCAATCTTCACCTGGCAGGTGCAGTTGTGGAGATTGTTCGCTTATGCGTCAAACTATTACGCTACCAGCGTATCAAGGACCCTAAAGAGACTACTATATTCTAAAGTATTCATTTATTTAATAAAATATCACTCAGGTATATAACATACAATTAATCTTCAATAAGCCTAACTAACTACAGAAACATGTTTACCTAATTCTATAATTGCCCTGCTGCCACTCTCATGAAACCAAACTAAGAACAATTATTAGTGGCCAAAACGTAAATGTAATAAGTATTGTAAAATTATAAGTATAAAATTAAAGTGAATACAAAATACATTGTTTTGAAATCCAACATCTTTCCACCTTAAGTTGTTGGGAAACAACTTAACCTATCGGAAATATTAAAGAAAAACTTAAATGGAAAAACATAAATGAACTGAATTAAAGTTCAAACATTTATAAAGTCTATAAGTCTAGTCTTTGGATAGGCTTCACTTCTCTTCCACTCCTGCTTTTTATAGATTTAATATCTTTTTGGCTGTTTTCCACTGAATACCCTTCAACCCTAGCTTGTTCAAATCTTTCATTTTTTAGATCTTCGAACCAATTACATGAAAGTTCTAAAGGAAAAATTCTTTGTACGGGACGTAAAAGTTGCCCATTTTTGGTTTTCAATCATACCAATCTAATGACATTGTCTCTTCCAGGTAACAATTCTGTAACAATGGCTAATGGCCACTCATTACATTTAACATTATCACTTTCAACAAGAACTACCGCTCCAAATTTGATATTTTGCTCATGCTTCTTCGGATCATGTCTTTGAATCAAAAGTCCTAGGTATTCAGATCTGAATCTTGATTAGTTGTTGACGATATTTTAATCTCTTGTTGAGGGAATGCTGATCAATATCATCCAAATCAGGAACGTCTGACTTTCGGAAATCATGCAAAAATGAGTTAGGAGATAAAGGAACAAGTTCAGACTCCTTTTCTGAAACATAGGTAAGTGGACGAGAGTTAACAACAAATTCAGCATCATACAATACCGTTGTCATTTCTTCAAAAGACAGCAGAGATTTCTCCAAAACTCTTCTAAGAATTTGTTTCATCACGCCAACGAATCGCTCCCAAAAACCGCTGCACCAAGAGGCAGTTGGGGGATTGAAAAACCATTGAATTTTCTTAGGGGTGGTGTATTGAGCAACGACATTCCAATCAACGAGTTTCAAATAATTTGATGCTCCAACGAAGTTGCTTCCGTTATCACAATAAACTACAGAAGGACGGCCTCTGCGGGCTATAAACCGACGGAAACTCTAGAGAAAAACCTCTGTAGACAGTGAGGAACTGAGTTCAAAATGCACAGCTCTATACACAGCACACGTATATAGGCAAATCCAAGCTTTTTCTTCTCCTTTTAAATACACAGGTCTAGCCACATCAGTTCCAATAATTTCAAAAATAGATGCATCTCTTACGCGATTTTCTGGTAATGCAGATATCGGTGCTGTTGAATTTCTCTTTGCGTACCTTAAATAAGTAAAACATTTGGATAAAAGAGATCTAATGACTTTTTTCGCGTTTAAAATCCAATAATGTTCTCTTAGAATATTCAACAATATTTGAGAGCCAGCATGAGAATTCTTCTGGTGTTCTGTTGTAATTAACCTTTTGACAGCCTGATGTTCTCCCGGTAAATCAAAAGGATGTTTAAAGTCTTCTGTATCCTTCCGAAATGTAATTTTTGTTCGCAGTCTAAAAATTCCTTCTTCGTCCTTATATGTTGACAAACATTCTAATTTTGTTTTGTTTAAATGATCAGAAAAGTATTCGCTTTGTATTAATAATATGACTTTCTTTTCTGCATTTTTGACTTCTTCGTAGGATAACTCTCCACTAATTCGCGAAGACTTTGCATTTAGACAATTAAAGATAAATCTTTTTATGCAAGCAATCAACCGCATCACTTTGTCATAGCTTGAAAAATAATAATAGTACCAACTTGATCCGTAATGTCTGCATTCATTTTCCTTTTCATAAGTTTTGCTGCTACAAATATTTGAGTAATTTAGAGAACAGAAAGAAGAATTCCCATCAGATTTTGTTTTTCTCTTTTCCTTAGCTATAGAATGTTCATCAAAATTTTGTTCTGTGATGGGCCAGTTAGAAGAAGGTTCTAATAACCAAGTAGGACCTTCCCCCCATTTGCTTGATAACAGTGGTCTAGCCTAACATCCTCGAGAAGGCAAATCAGCTGGATTCTGGATCCCAGGAAGGTGTTTCCATGCAAGAGGATCCGTTAAACTATTTATCTCATTCACTCTATTCTTCACAAATACCGTCCAGGATTCTTTACGTTGAATCCACCCTAAAACAACCGTTGAGTCAGTCCAATAATGCTGCTCAACATGTTTCCATTGAAGCCCTTCCACAACAGATGCACACAAACGAGTTCCTACCATAGCAGCCATCAGCTCTAATCGAGGGATAGTCATGTGTTTTACAAAAGCCACTCTAGCTTTGGCTGCTAAGAGATGAACTTGGACATTATCCGATGTCTACAGCTGCTGCGAAGGCCGAATGACTAGCATCACAAAACGTATGCAGAGAAATGTTTTGTCTACTTGGATCAATTGAAAAACACCGTGATATGGTCACTTCCTTCAGCAAATGAAGTTCTGAAAACCAGCTCATAAATTCTTCTTTTATATTAGCGTTGACTTCAGAGTCCCAAGGTATGTTTTCTTTCTACATCTCTTGCAATAACAATTTGGGTGTCAGCAAAACAGGACATAATAAACCAACTGGATCGAACACCTTATGAGTGACAGAAAGAATTATATTTTTGGTCAAATTTTCGAATTTATAGCTGTCTAACCAGTCCAGATTTATCATCAGCGTATCCTCGTTCTTATCCCATAAAATGGTTCAGAACCATTATCACTAGTGTACTGCCAGCCTCTAAAATTGAATTTTCCCTCACTCAGTATGGCTTGAGACGTTTCAATGAAGGGTAATATATCACATGTATCATTTAAGCTCGTTACTAAATTATCAACATAGAAATTCGAAAGAAGAATCTTAACATAATCTTGATTATATATGGCATCATTCAAATATTTTCCCAAATGATAATCTAAGACTGCTCCCAAAAGAAAAGGGCTGCTCTTTACACCAAAGACCAATCTGTTGTTTTGCATTACCTTAATTTCTTTACAGTCGCTATCATTCCACCAGAAGAATCTCAAATAGTTTCGTTCTTCTGGCCGAACGTTCACTTGCAAAAAGGCCTTTTCAATATCTGCAATAACACCATATTTAAATTCTCTAAATCTCAGAAGGAGACTTTGAATTAATTCTAATAAATTGGGACCGGATTCTAGACACTGGTTCAAAGATGGAGATCCAATTTGCCTAGCAGACGCATCGAACACTGGACGTACTTTGGTAGTACCATGTTCCTTGACTACAGGTCGGTGAGGAAGAAAGTGCTGGTGTGAATCATGCACATCTGTGACATCATCTATTATTCTCAATTCAGTCCATTGCTTAAAGACATCATCATAAGTATCAAATAATTTTTCTGAATTCAGCTTTTTTGTTGAGACTTGAAGTCTTCTTATCGCTCTATCTTTGTTGGTTGGGAGAGGCAAATGATCGTCTTTCCACGGTAAGGCAACTTCGTACCGCCCATCATCATTGATTCGTAGTCTCTTGAAAATATTTCTTCGTAAGAAATTCCTTTTCCTTTTTTCCTTTTTTTTTAGTGATTTTACTTGGACTGGATCAGATATTCCTAAGATGTCTAAGGAAAAAAGGTCAGAAATTTTGGCATCTTTCACAATCATTGTTACAATCGTCATCGCCGTATCTTCCCTTTCAGCATTCACTGATGTTTTACCAATCAATGTCTAGCCCAGGTAAGTTGCTATGGCTACAATACCACTAGAAAGTACTATTTTTCTGTCGGTGAAAAGTCGACCAGCCACATCTGCACCAACTAAAAGATCAATAGGCCCTGATGAATCTTCAGTGTCATAAAATGGTATATTCATGGACCTGAGCTTTTTAATCCATGGCCCATTTAAGGCAGAAGGTACAGTATCACAAATTGTATCTTGCTCATAAATGTGAAAAGTACAAGTAAAATTATCGTCTAAACTCTTTAGCTTAATTTTGTATATATTATGCACATAAGGGCGTGGCTTAAAATCTGTTGTCTAGAAGGTATCAGGCCTAGAGAAGAAATTAAATCCTTCCTTAAATACGATTTTTGAGATCTTGTGTCATATACAGCTCGAACACAAAGTGTACAATTATTTCCAATTATTTTTACTTTCCGGGTTTGCAAAGTACTTGTGGTGTGTTGCTAACGCTAGAAAGATTTACAGAACTTTCTTCCTTGCTAGTTTCTTTTTCATTGCTGTTTAACATAGACTTTTTAACATTTGTTTTATTTTTAAGCAATTCTAAACACAGAATTACGCTGTGATTTTTATTGCAAATTGCACATTTAATTGCACTCCTGCATTTATTTGCACAATGACCAACCTTCAAACAGGGAAGGCAGTGCCCTTTATCTTTTAAGAGTTTTTGCCTCTCTGAAAATGTCATTTTTTGAGCCTTAAAACAATTAAATGAATTATGTTTTCTGCTGCAAAACACGCACTTCTTAACGGAAGAATGATGGTCGATCGTGAACAGTTTTAATAGATTTAATCCCAAAGGCCACTTCGTTCTTCAAACCGAAACCAGCCATATCTAAACTTATGCGTTCTTCTTATTCTACTTCTGATTTTAAAAATTTTAATAAACTGCCCAGTCTACATTTAGGGTCTGGACCATGGTCAGCATTTGCACTTCTTTGATAGGCTCTTAAAAAATCCTCAGGCAAGCAAAATTCAACTAAAGGATAAAGTAACGCAATACTTTTATCTGTAGTGACGCCAAGGGTTTCCAGAGCCCGAATCTGTTGTTCCAAATTATGATATAATGCGCATAAGTTATTACAGGAATTACTACAATTTGCATTTTTCAGAACCGATTTCAACAATTCTCTCACATAAACTTCCACTTGCAAGTCATTTCGACCAAAACGAGCCTTTAAACATTCGATGGCCTTGGGATAATAAGCAAATGTAGGGGGAAAACTTTCTATAACCTTCCTTGCACGCGAACCCTCAACAGTCGCTTGTAATAAATATTGAAATTTATCACTATCAGAAATCGTAGTATCTTTGTCAATTTTTTCAAATTGACTACAAAAAAATAACCATTCCTTAATTTCCCCATCAAATTTTTGTAATTCAAGCTTTGGAAGTTTAAATGTACGCTTACATACATTCTCATTAACAGATTCATTCAAAATTAAATTTGAAGTACTTACATTTTGTAGATTCTGCAGAATATCTTTCACTTTAGTTTCGATTATAACGGCCTTGTCACGATAATCTTCAATAATATCGAATTCTACTTCAATTTTGTTTTCGGACAGTGTGCTAAGATAACGTACGTGCGTATCTTCCAAACGTTGAGCTTTCGAAACAAAAACATTAAGCTTCGACTGTAATTCAGAAGAATTTATATCACTTTTTCTTTAAAATTTCTTTTAAAACATTGAAGGCTTTTGTAAAAGCAGCTCTGTGAATCTTCTTTTCAAGTCTAATAGCTTCTTTAGCTTCCATTTTTATACTTTAGAATTCCAAACTAACGTCTCTTATGTCCCACCGAGTGTACCACTAAAATGTTCGCATATGCGTCAAACGATTACGCTACCAGCGTATCAAGGACCCTAAAGAGACTACTATATTCTAAAGTATTAATTTATTTAATAAAACATCACTCAGGTATATAACATACAATTAATCTTCAATAAGCTTAACTAACTACAGAAACATGTTTACCTAATTCTATAACTGCCGTGCTGCCACTCACATGAAACCAAACTAAGAACAATTATTAGTGGTCAAAAAGTAAAAGTAATAAGTATTATAAAATTATAAGTATAAAATTAAAGTAAAGTAAATACAAAATACATTGTTCTAAAATCCAACAGAGATAGCTTTGAATCAGTTATATGAAATTAATGAGCAATCGAGCAAGATGCAGCTTGAAGAATAAACCTGTCGAAAGCATTTTCGAAATCAATAAACATGTAGCAACAGTATTCTTTTTGGTAAAGGAATCAACGATGTATTCAGTAAATTTGAGTAATTAGTGAACAGTACTGTGGCCAGGGCGGAGACCATGTTGCTCTTGAGTGATGATAGTGTTGTTTTCTAAAAACTGAAGAAAACATTTTTTTGAATTACTCTTTCAAAATATTTTCCAATACTTGGAAGTAAACTTATTGGTCAATATAATTTAAGTTCTTTTGGATTTTTGCCAGGTTTCACAAAAGTTATAATAATAGAATGTTTCCATTGCTGGCGGTAGTAGTTGAGTCGAAGGCAGGCATTAATGATATTGTTAATAAGCCTAATGTAATGACGAGGAAGTTCCTCGAGGCATTTATTTGAGAGTCCATCGAAGCCATGCACTTTGAGAATGTTGAGGTTGTTGATGATTTCAGCAACTTCAGAAAGAGATGTTAGTTTTAGATGAATACTACCAGTAGTTACTTTAAGCTGCGTGGTGAAATTTTCAACTTCTTCAATAATATCAGGCGTTGTAGTTTCAATTGGGGTGACAATTTTTGCAAGGTGATCTGCCATGACATCCGCCATATCGTCTTCAGTATATGAATTCCATTACTAGTATTTAAGGGTCCAATTTTGTACTTTGTGTCGGTACGTAAAGTACGAGCGATACTCCAGACTGTAATGTGGTTATATTGCATTGAGTCGAGAAGATCTTCCCATGCTTGAGATTTGTAGTAAGTAATAAGCTGTGGTATTTCACGTATTCTTCTGTTAAGATCTATTTTAATGTTGGGATTGATTCCAAAGTTTACCAATTCTGTTCTTCTCCTTGATTTTATAAATGATGTGATCAGGCAGGGTATTGCTTTGATTTCTTTCTTGAATTTTAGTGGATTGATTAATAGTAAATTTGAGTTTAGGATTAATTTTAGTAATGGTAGTTTCAATATCCACAATATTATTTAAAGGAGGATGAGCAGGTATTTTTTTCTTAAAAAAATTTGAATGTTTTCCAGTTGATAATTTCTGAGCAGGAATACTGTTTTCAAAGCCATAAATGGTAAATTTTACAGGAAGATGGTCAGATTTAAGATGGTTAAGTACTTCCAGACGAGGCATTTGGTAAGGTTTTAGTAATAACAATATCAAAAATATATCCGCTACCTGTATGAGGGTAGTGAGTAGGTTCTTCTGGTCCAAAAACTTTAAGATTTTCTTTAGTTGTATAGTTTTATAAAGAATATTACCATTAGTGATAGGTTGTCGTGATTGCCAACTGGCCAGGGCGGAAACGGCATTCATATCTCCTGCTATGATTAACGGATAAAAAGTATTGGTGATAATAGTAAGATCATTATCATTTAATTTATGAACTGGCTGATTATATACAAAGACAAAAGCAGTGGGGTCTTTAGTGCGACTATGCACGATTACTGCAGTATCGTCGATATTTTGAGGGCCAGGGAGATCATAAGTGGATTGAAGATTATGATTGGCAAGAATCCAAGTCCCTCCGCCTCTGTTATGAGTCCTGTGAGTCCGATAAGTAGTATAGCCATGAATTTTGAATTTATTACTCAGTGGCCGATGTGGTTCATTTATAAGCATTATATGAATATTTTCGTTGATGAGAAAATGGACAATTTCATTTTTTGTTTAAGAATGCCATTAGCTTGAAATAGGTAATAGTAAAGCTGCTTGGTGTGTGAGAAACGCCTATAGAGAGCGTTGTACCCCGCCTGGCTCTTCAGTGTAGAATTGCTTAACTAATGAGTAAGAATGCTTGTAAGGAAGTCGCCGACCCTAATAATTAACGGCACAATTAATACTACACTTTATTTCAGTAATCGTAAATAAATTTATTTGTATTTGTGTTCAAAACTGAGCCTTTCATCGCCTATTACGTACAAACTGAACCGCCAAGATAATTACAAGCTTGGATTAGTAAAAACGCCACATGGTGCATCGTCAGCGAAAGAATTCCGGGACTGTTCGGCCCGGAATCTGTATTTTGGATTACTAAATCATGGAATCTGTATTTTGGATTACTAAATCATGGAATCTGTATTTTGGATTACTAAATCATGGAATCTGTATTTTGGATTACTAAATCAAATAATGTATTTTGGAATTATGTATTTTTGATTACTAAATCATGCCCGGGAGGAAATAAAAGGTAGACTCTCATTTTATATTTATTTTTATCCTTGGATGTATTTCTGTTGTACTGTATTAAGAAAATGGCAGCGTTAGAACTAGCAAAAGCTAAAAGAACAACAGTTCGAAAATTAACAACCCATTTAATTAATCAAATTGATGCTAAATTAAAGTCAGGAGAGGAGCTTGATGAGCAAGATTTAAAAGACGATTACGAGCTCTTAATAGAAAGAAGTAACTAATTGAAAGCTCTCGACAGTGAAATCGAAATTTCCATTGCAGTTGATCAAATGGAAAATTTAATTAAACATCCTCGAAATCATACTAGAAATGCGTAAATACCCTTTGTAACCGCTATTTCTCTGCATTCTCTTATATTTTTTGAGAGGGGGGGAATTCAGATACATGAACTTCTCTCTACAGAAGAACAAGAATTTTCAAAGTTACTGCCTTGGTTATACTGATTCAAATATTCAAAACAATGTGGTATTCAAAAACGGGGACAGCAAAAGACATGACGAAACAGCGCGATATCACTTAGATTCGTATTTGAGTGAATTTATGGAGCATCAATTTCCTAAAGAAGATAACTCTTTATTATTTTACACGCTCCCTCAGGGATATTCGGCCACCCGAATATTTTGCATACGTTTTAATGAATATCTTTGTCTAATAATCTCAGATCTCGAGTTCATTCTTTTAGAATGTTTATATTCCATCAATCCTTCAATTTTATCACAAATCAACGTGACATCATACAAATATTCGTTTCTCTACTTAAAATAAAACCTCTTCTATTATTCACAAGACCAAAAACGAAGACCTGACTGTAAATGAGAGAAATGTGAGTATCGGAGTCATCAATCTCTCGTACTTGAACGTAGTAATGTAAGAAAAGAAATGAAAAAAATATTCTATATTTATATGCTTGGGGCAAAACGTAAAAAGGATCTGAAATATATACATTACTGCTGAATGTTTTTCATATAATATATTTAACCACTTATAGGGTCTGTACTTATATTACATGTACGCCAATTTTTAAATTTTCGGGTCATTTTTTTAATGTATGTGATATATATATATATATATATACATGTGTACGTATGAATAAATTCATGGTATATTCATAACTAAGCTAGAGAGTCGCTACGCCATAGTGACTACGAGATCTCCAACGAAAGAGAGAAGTGCCGGTTCTTCCCCTCATTTTTATGTTCATGATCAGCATTATTATGATAGTTTTTTACATCTTTTATAAAGTTACAGAATATTTCCCATCGAATTTCGCTAAATATTCAATATATGTTGCGTGAAATGCAGTACATTGAAGATGAGGATTAGAAGTAAAAGTAGGTTTAACAGTAATTAGATATCCCTTATCTCTTTTCAAAATAAACAGAGCGCAAATTTACTTTTTGTAAAACTTCAAGATTCTTTAGTAATTTTGCTAATATGTTATAGAATGTTATAGAATGAGTAACATGGAATAATATCATCTATTGGATACGTACTCAATATTCGTCCACAGAGTATAAAGAAGGATATTAGTTCTCAAATGTCGTTTTGCCTAGAAGTATTAGTGTATATTTTGACCGTGCAATAATAAAGGAAGCAGTGCTGATTTGGTGCATCCGTTTAACGTACAATATCACCTGGACTATAATGTGAATTTATACTAGTTTAGATCGTATAGAAGTTAGATCATATGTTAAGCAGATAGAACTGTTTGTCATCGCGATATAAAACTAATGACTACTCTAGAGTGAACAAGAGCTAAATCTTCGAATTCAAATACTGAACCTTCTTGTGTGCCCCAAAGGAAAGACCTATTTTAATTATGCACGTCTATATCATGAGGCTTTAAAAAACAAATATTATATCCTAAACGTATATTTTAATTTGTAATTACTTATTTAAACATTCGAAGAAAAGTTTCAATGTATTGCTGTTCATAACATTCTGTAGGTAGAAAAAAACCAACCGTCTAAAAACAGAAGAAGTTGATAGTTCTTATAATATTAAATATAAAAATTAGGACTTTAATGTTATAATTAGGACTTAATGTCATAATTTTGACTTTAATTAAATTTTAATGTCATAATCATATGTGTTACTTTGGGCATCCAATTATTAATATTGGGATCCGAAAAATATAGAAGCTTTCCTTCCGTTGGTTCCGCATGTTTTTAGTTATGTTTATTTTCTACTCATTTTGTAAAAATATTGAGTTATAAATATTAATTTGTCACTATTAAGTGAACTGAACTACGTTGGTTAATTCATTTATTTACACACCCCTTTTAGCTAAGTTATTTAAATCTTATTACTGACCGGCCCACCAGCTGCCGAGCGGTAAAGTCGCTGAACACTGGTAGTTCGGTCCGAGGTTCGAATCCCGCGAACGGGCCGGCTGCATGGGCGTTTTCGTGGTTTTCCCCATGTGTAACGTGTATACGAGCCAGTTTCCCTTAGAAAGCCCTCCACGAAGGCATTCCTCCCCTTAGGCAAATAGCCCTAGTGTGCTTTGCCATAATTAAATACACACACACACACACTTATTACTGAACATTTGATTTTTAAAACAAATAATATAAAAGTTTAAAATATATAATAATATAAAAAATTTTAAAAATTATCACATCCATTTTTGAACAGTTACTTAAATTTTTTAGCTAACATTTTGTTTTATTTAAAAAATGAAGCTGAGTCTTTCTTTAGCAAATGAGATGTTTTCGGTAAGGGAAGTTATTTTTATTTAGCGTATGCGACAATACATCTTTTGGATAAAGGTTTAGGAATACTGGATACTGAAAGTGATGCGGAGACGTGCACTTTGAGTAATAATTTACGCATTTTTTCTGCTTCTAGCTTAACTTGCTAATTAGAGAAGAGCAAACTAGACAATCTGAATTCTTATTAACCATACTTGGCAATCATTATTTCAATGACAATTGGCAGTTGTTAATCAAACTACCGAAATTTGCTGGCACAAATATAGAAAGTTCTATCAGAAATCCGAATTCATATTTGGGAACAATGAAAAATAATATCTACTGGTATATATTAATAGGGCTGTTTGATAAATCATGTCATTTCGCATTTAGCTTTAAATAAATTCCTGAAGGAATCGTAACTCAATCTTATATCCAGCTTAATTCATGTTTTGAAAAAGAAAGTCTAAATTTGGATTTTCCGGCAATTTTAAAATACCTGAATTATCTCACTGACATTATAAATTCACATTATAAGTTCCGAAACATACCGCACGCACATTTACAGTTTAGCGCACATTAGCGTTTTGAAGAAAACGTTACCACAAAAAAAAAAAACAATGATCTAATTTAACGATTTTTGGAGACCACAGCGTTGCTTCAGTTTATTCAAAAAATATTTTTAAATGTATCTAAATATGACGGTTGCCGCAAATGTTTTAAAATATTTATACCAGATAACAGGACGAAAAAACTGGTAATCAACAATTCGGCACTGCTCTATATTATCTGTTAGACATTTTAAATTCTATTTTGTCTTTGCGAATCAAAGCTGGTATTAAAAATTTCGATTTTAGAATTTTCATGCAAAGTGAAAATGCATATCTTGACTTAAAGAATACATTTTTCCAGTTCTGCATTCACCATGCAGTGTAAGCTTCCTTTTCGTTCGTTAAAGGGTAGTAATTAAAATACATATCCAGGCATTTATGAATATATATATAATATAGAGGGAAAGAAGAGAAAAAGTATAGTATCCTCGAAAAAGATTTTAAATGGATTTTAAAAATAAAGCACAACGAACTATTAAATTTTAGAACCAAGTAAAATGTAAATTTAAATGAACATGAACATTATGTTTTTATAAATATTTTAAACAAAAATGCGAAATAATTATTTATGTTTTAATGCTAATAATTATTTATATTATTTCAGATTGAATCATCAAGAAAGACTAATTTAAAATATTAAAATTCGACAAAAATATCCTTCTGAATATGCTTTTGGTTCCACTTTACTTTTTCAGCGCCAACAAATTCGAAAATCAATATAAATACTAAAATTAAAATATAATAATGATAATAGTAATAATATAATAATACCAATAATTAAAAAAATGATATATACATATATACAGAGAGAGGGAGATAACTTAATAAATAGATACATAAATAGAAACAGATAACTTAATAAATAGATACATATAACGTAAATGCGGCATTAATCTCGAACAAATGTGAAAGTACGATTACCAAGCACATGTATGAAGATTATATTAAGATTAAATATTCGAATATCCAGCACTCAACTAAAAGGCTAACTGCCTCAATTAACTGCAGATGTTTAGAATTTTAAAATATCTTCCCCCTTTAGAAAACTAAACAAAGAAGAGACGTGGAATTCTTTGTAAAGAATGTATCTCAGGTAAAACTAGGCGTAGTAAAAACGCCGCAAAATGGTCGCACACTTTGGATGAGGTGGTGTATCTTTTGCATCGCCCATTTTCAGTAATGATTACTTCGTTCCTAATCTAAACAAGAAATATTTTTTAATCTACCAGAACAGGTACTTTATTCTTGAACACGAAATACAACATTCTGTACATACACAAATTAAATTTAATTCACACTTTTTCACATTAAACGTGCTTTATATATATGCTTTTGAGGTTTTGGCTGATTTCACAAAATAGGTACGTACCTTTTGGATCACTCCGCTATGCAATCCCATGGCGGTTATTTGTCTAGTGAACATACCAATGATTTTGAGGGTCTGAGAAGTGATTCCTTCAAATGAAGCCTAAGAAAAGAGCTTTCTGTCTGTGGGGGTTCTAAATATTGGATTTATTAAGTTTTTCGATTGGATGTAGTAATTACTAAACAAAAGCTTCAAAGAGTATGATCAATATTCTTGTGGTAACATCAAATAACATTAAATAGATATTATAGGGCCTTTATAATGTTTCATTCGGTAGTAGTAATTAAAACATGTTCGGAAGAAAACACACCACTCAACGCAAAACTGCTTTGTAACTAATTAGTTACAAGCAAAATATTTGCAACAGTAAGCAAACCTCCGAAATTATATTTTATATAAAACATTTTGCAATGCTCAAATTAGGCAGAACTTTTCTCCTGTAGGCCGCTGCCTTTCCAAGCCACTTACTTTATCGCTTTTTCTCAAACAGTTATATGAGAAGGTTTGAGTTATTATCTCTAATGGTAATGCAAAGCCAAATAAAAGGGAATCTGTCTGGAGACAATAGTGTGTATGCAAAGTTTCACAGAAAACATACCTTGGAAATAATACTTTTTTAAAAATAAAATGTGAAGTGTAAGAAACTTTATATCTTGTTGCATGAAATTAACCAAAAACTAAAAAAAACCTGAGAATTGACTGTGTAGATCTATTTATAAATTTATGATCAATAATACGATACTCAATACCATCTATAATGAAGAAAAATGCAAACGCGATCAGATACCGATTACAAATCCAGGTCGTTTGACCCAGGCCTTTTTGTTAAAAAAGTGTCAACAGAAAACAACAGTTTGAATGAGGCGAAGGCTCTGAATAAGGAGTAATGGAGTTCGAAGATAATAAGACACGGGTCTTTTGCTGTAGGAAAAACTGAAGGTATGCGCCAAAGTAAGAATTTTTTTCATTAATTTTAAAGTAATAAAAAATCAGAAAGATTTCAGGTTTTATATTACGCCCACGGAGGCTTTTTTCCATTCACATGCATACAAATTTTATGAATACAAATTTCATTCACACATGCATATAAATTTCGAGAACATTTGAGTTAAATATATTTAGAAACAGCACATCTTTAGAATTTTCGATGCGCAGTCTCGCGTACTGGAAATAAAAATAATTTCCCCCTCTACAGTTTTGCCAGTGGTAGCTCTGAAGTCGTAGAGGGTTTTAATAAAAATTTCGTTTAAAGTTTAAAAATATGATAAAGATAATAAAACAAAACCGAAACTCAAAGATTCGGGCTTCCAGATGCCTATATTTTGGTTAAGGACTAAGTTATTCAAAATTTGATGGCTCTAGGTTACGCTGATCTTTAACACTGAGAGAAAAATACATACATTTATTTTTTATTATTTAATTACTTTAGATACAATACAATGCGAAAGTATTCGATGGTACAATTCGAAAAGTGATAGAACTAAATTCCCTTTGGGGTAATAATAAATTTAAATTTTACATTTCTATTCCATTTGAATTTTTGCTTTCTTTTGCCGAAACGTAGGAAAAACCATTGTCATAAACTATCAGAATGAATCAAAACTTCTACGGGAAATGCAAAGGTGGAAAATCAGCGTGATAATGAGAAGTAATAGCTGATAATAAAAGAATCTTTATGATTCTAAAAATTTTTTATTGGCATAATTTAGTTCTATATGCTTAATTTTAACGTGCAAAATATAAAATATATTAGTATTGTTAAGTCATCCATTCAAACTAAATTACTGAATCCCAATACATATTAAATATGCACCTACTAATCTTCTGTTTCACATTGAATCCAACCGAAATAAAGAAAACAATATAAACAAAATTTTCGCTTTCTAATTTGAAAGGATTTCTTTTTTGAATCCTAAGTGAATTTAAAAAAATTAATTTAGCTCCTATATTAATTTAATTGAAAATTTATATGAATTGTTTAGAAATTTAGATGAATTTACTATATTCTGTTAAATATAATATAGATTAATCGTCCTTTCTGTGGCTTATTAAAATTCTGTCCGGGTAAGTGAGATTTTTGCTTACCGTACATGCTTTGTTTCTTTAATGGGAAGTCTACTCTCGAATAGGGATCCATGACCTGTATATCATGACCATGAATTTCTGGAATACTACCTATTGTATTTATTCATAGTATTGTAACTTGGAATATTGTCATGTATACTTACTAAGAATTTATCCACGGTGCTTAAAGAAAATCCATCTTCAAAGGCGAATTTCCCCAGAAACAATCCCTTTTTCGTTTGAGTTTATAGGGCTTTCTGCAATATATTCTGAGTTATACATATATTTTTAGTTGAAAAACCTTGCAGGTTTATACTTAATTCGATGCAAAAAAAAACTCTTGAAAAAGATTTTAGAATTTAAGAAAAAAATCCGGTGATTTTACAAAACGTGATGGATTGCCATCACGCATATTTTTTTGTACTTTTAGTAGGCAGAAAATTCATCAAGAGGGATTGGATTGGATTATTCAATCATGGCAAAGCACACGAGGGCTATCTGCCTGAAGGAAGGGATGCCTTCGTGGAGAACTTTCTAAGGGAAACTGGCTCGTATAAACGTTACATGTGTGTATTGCTCGTATACACGTTACATACACCCCATGTGTACATGGGGAACACCACGAAAACGCCCATGCAGCGAGCCCGTTCGCGGGATTGGAACCTCGGACCGAGCTACCAGTGTTCAGCGTTTTTACCGCTCGGCGGCTGGTGGGCTCATTAAGACGGAACAATGTCACTTAAACATATGGAAATAGGAAAGCAATTCCGCTGACGGGAACGGTTAAGCAGAGAACTAAGCTGTAAGGCGTGTGCATGCATGTATATATACATTCCCAATGCATGGTTCGATCTTCCTAAATCATTGCCGAAAAAAACCTTCCTTCACCCACAAGTTTGCATAAGGTATCACTTTAACTACGCCTCATTCTACGAAATATTCTATAATCACCACTTTGCCACAAAGAGCCAACGCAGTGTTGTTTCTTTAAAATAAGAAGGTTTGTAGTAAACTTTTTTTTTTTTTTTTTTTTTTTTACCTTAGACATGTTTACCTTAGACAAGAATGTTTTAGAAAAATGTAAGTCATAACAGGTTTAAATCTCAATCGTTCTGCAGTTTTATATGTGTTGTGTCGTAAATTTAAATTGTGTTAATGTAATTTAATTAATTGCTATTAAGGTCTTTATTTAACAGAAATTATATAACGTGCTTACTTATCAAGTCTAATCATTTGTTCTGATAGCAGATTTCATGGTGCTGATGCATAGACAAGCTTGCGAATACTCCATTTACTGAGTTGCGAACATTTCATTTCCTACCCTCGTCAGAATATTCCATAAATATTTGAAACATATGTATCATAGTAATCTAATAAGAAAACACAATAGTTAATCTCTATACATGTAAAAGTTGTTAATTGAGCAAGTATCATTTCACATTCAGCAGAAAGCTCTTCAGGTTGCTTAAAAATTATTATTCCTCTTCTTTAGTATATTACAACTGCGCATTACTATGAAGGACTTGGGTTTAAAAACAAAGTAAATAGATATTCCTTTCGAGTCTGCAACCTGTCGCTTTCCTATAATCTTCGGCATCGTAGAGTTTAAAATTTAAGTTTTCCATTTTAAGGGATATATATATAAATATATATATATTTTTACTGAAGAACAAGTCCATATTTTCTTTCATCATTTCCCAGTTAATATGTAATTCCGAAGTAATAAGGGATAGGTGTGTGTGTGTGTATGTGTGTGTATTTAATTATGGCAAAGCTCACTTGGGCTATCTGCCTAAGGGGAGGAATGCCTTCGTGGAGGACTTTCTAAGGGAAACTGGCTCGTATGCACGTTACACATGGGGAAAACCACGAAAACACCCATGCAGCCAGCCCGTTCGCGGGATTCGAACCTCGGACCGAACTACCATTGTTCAGCGACTTTACCGCTCGGCCGCTGGTGAGCCCAATAAGGGATAGGGTTTTATTAACGGTTTTCCTTGCAGAAATATAATTTCTCATGTCTTGATTGCTTTTACGTTATCCGATTCCTATCTTTATTGCTATTGGCCCTGTTACTGAAATTTGTTTGAGTGTTCGATCTCAGGATTGGTGGATTACCAAAATATATAAACCTGATATGCAGTAGTTCAATACACAACAAGCAAGTACATCTTGACTATGAAAACTCAGAATACTACGCTATCGTACGTTTACATCTCGTATAACAAATACATTTGAAGAAAAGCTTTTCATTACATTTAATAAATTACAAATTAGTCCGTAATAGTCAACAAAATATACATTTTCTTTCGTTTAAAAGGCAATTCAGCTGATTTTTTATTTTACTAATTTTCATTCAAATTCGCTAACATCAAATAGTAAAAAAACATATTTCACATTCACACTTAACAAAATTTTTTTTACACATCTCTTTCATACTTATAAAGCTTTTATCTTACTTAAAATGTTTCCATATTCTGGTTTTCTGATTAAGAAGTCTATTTACCTTTTAACGCAGACGCATGTCTTGTCAAGACATGAGACTTTTACGCAAAGGCCAATTTATATTTAGCACTGGCACTTTTACAATCGACGCATTCAAAATCACTCCTATATTCCTGTTGTTTTTATCCTGATCTTACATGTCTAGCAAATCAAATTTCGTTCTCATAAAAATGTCCACAACTTTGGCATTAAAATATTTTATCACATCAAGATAAACTCTTAACGATATAATTCAGTTAAGTATTCTCTTAACCATTTCAAATCGAATTTTCCAGTTTTAAGAAGATTTTTATATTTTCCTGCCTGCACTTCAGCAAAGTAACGCAATGTACCATTTCTAACTTTTATAGAAAGTTGAAAAGCACCATCACAAAATTTTCATTTTGCCCTTTGATAGCATCTTCAATCTCCTCACGAGTCATCTCAGCATTAACATTGTAAGTAATAATCTTATATTATTTCAGCCGCTAACTTTGAATAAATTTCCTCTTTTAATAAAGCATTTAACTTTATTTATACCTCTAAAGTCTTCGTGTGCATTTGATGCTTGCATTCAACCAATACACCACTCCCGATTTTTTCCCTTACATTCTTGATTCCAGTTTTAAGTTTCGTGGGATCTATTATATCCACAACTTTTAGTTTTGCTTCTCCAGAAAACCTCTGACTTTATTTCGATATAATAAAAAAACATGCTCTTCTCTTTCCCTTTCTTTATCACGTTTCAGAGAAATAAATCTTTCATCTGCCTTTTGCACTGTTAAAACCTCAGCAAAGGAGAGATCAATATTATTTTTTTGTTGAATTCAGTTCTTTTTTCCAGTTTCATAGAAAACGCCGTTCCAAAGCTCGTGAAACAATCATACTAAAAAAAAGGCTCTTGTGCAAAGATAATGTTCTTTTTTTAGTTCCACTTATTCTAGTTGACCCTTAAACCATTGTGTAATTATCACTTATCAAAAGTCGAGCTTTATTAACCGACTCAGCGTTCATCAAGAACTCAGGCTGCATGCCCTTATGCATTTTTACATCTATTTTCTCCAGCTTGGTATTAGCCTCCTCCCGTAGGGTGTGTTGCCCTAGACCACGACAACATTCGAAATTCTTTAATTGTTTCATTTTTTGTTGTCAAAAATAGCTATAAACTCTTGATCAGGTTTCACCAAGAAGACATAGTCAACCTCTCAAATACAACAAATTGTCCTGGGTGACTGCATAGAATGGGGACTGTTGCTGCCTGGCTATAAGCAATCAAAGCAATACGCAATGATGACAAACAAATAACATTTTAAAATGCGCAAAGTGAAAAGTCACAGAAGCGAGGTGCCTAAGCACGTTCGACGAACAAGCTCCGAATGATCCTGGCATTGATATCGAACTTGGGCTCTTCATAGTTGACAGTACGTTGTTTCTGAGATCAGTTCCAGTTATCTCTGCACCTTATGCTTTGCCACAGAGATTAAAACGCAGAGAGGAAGATTTTCTAACATTTTTCGACTATGCGTAAATAAAGCTTGTCTAATAAATGGCGATCATGCTGGCAAAACATGAGTATACTTATGAAACACTGAAATATATATTTACTATGACGTTCACTGAAAAGGAAACTCTAAAAACCGTTTTTGAAAGCGCGAAATATATCTGTTAAGCAAGTCTATTATCTGATTATTATTGTTGTGAAGTTTGTATTAATTCTCAAGTTGTTTTACAAATTCCAATACTTTGCTTTTTTACTGCAGTCTGTCAATCGCGAGATTGATGTTTAGAAATTTGTCTAGAGGCCCTGAAGCATCATTTTAACAGGCTTATATGCGGTTGATGTTCTTAATGATATCAAAGATTTCATAGACAAACAATAAATATACCACGGAGCGCAGGTGGAGGCGTAAAGAATTCCCTTTACAACATTTCTTGCAGTCTGAAGAACGTTTCACGCAGATAACGTTAAATACTCCGCCCGATAGGACTAGGTTTATCATTAGAATGATGTTTCTTTCAAGATTTAACGGGATGGTAACCCCTATCCTTCAGCCGTGGCAACAATACAGTGAGCAATTACGAAACTATATTCGGTCGCTTTTAGATTTGTTTGACCAAAAAAAAAATGTAACCTATTATAGCCAATAATAGCTCTTCTTATAAGCTCATATTTCTCATACTAATTCTGAAATGTGGACAGATGTTTAGTTTGAAAGTATATTTATACACCTGACGTGCGACAATCAGGCTATCGCGACATGTGTAGAGGACGATCTACATGTGTAGAGGACGATCCTTTGGCTGTAGGAATCGATATCAATCGTCCCTATTGATACAATCGGTATCAATAGGGTCTTGAAAACCGCGAACATCAAGTTTTTGTAATAGTCATTTGATGAAATATGTAAGAATTAACCGTCACATTAATTAAACAAGTGCAAGTTTTCAAAATAAAAAAGTATATATTATAAAGTTAAAAGCAACCTATAGCGGTCATAAAACCTAAAGTGCTTTAGATTAAAGTAACCTGTAGCGGTTATCTCTACATATAATAAAAAAAAGAGTCTGTCTGGGTATGTGTGTGTGTCTTTTGTTCGCGTTTGCGCGTAAGCTAATAGACCCACGGCTACGAAATTTGGTACATAGGTGCATCTAGACAAGAGTCAGTGCACCTCGAAGCGATTTTTTTCGAAATTCGAATAGAATTTTTTTTATTTTATGTTTTGTGACGAAATCGCATCATTTTGAGACATAATGGGCTATAGGAAAGCGAGATTTTACTCTACACACTCCATTTTCACATCGTCATGAAACGTAGGCACTTACTTATTTTACGAACTTAAAATAAATTTCGTGTTTCAATAAATCGATTAAATACGAATTTATTTAACAAAGAGGGCTTAACACCTTTTCAGCAGGATTTTTTCTAAAAAAGTTTATTTTTAAAATGTACAGTTTATTTTTCTTTGATTTTTGGGCACGTTAAACTTTCATCCTTGCGACTGCTTTTCCAAAAAGAATTTTGGAAAATAATAATATTTTGTATAAAACAAAAATTCAATGAAGCTTCCGAGTACACTTCTCACATCTCACATCTTTAAAAATGTGATTTTGGCAACAATTTTCCTGTCTTATTGTTGTTGATAGATTTTTGATGAAATCGCATCATTTTGAATAGTTTCATTCTTTTAGAAATATGGGTTTGGCAACAATTTTTCATCGTATTCCTTATGTCACTGTTTTTAAGAGATTGGCATATTTCATTGTCATTTTTATATATAAATAATACATTTTTATTGTTTTTTTTTTTTTTTTTTTTTTTTTTTTTTTGATAAAGTTGTCCTACAGAGTAAAATTCTGTGCGGAATTTTATGTTTTTTGAGTTATTTTCACGTTATTTTTTGCTTATTTCACCGTTTGTAAGATATTGAAAAGTTTTGCATGATTTTGTTTCTTCAACGGAAAGTTGGTTAATTTTTTATTAGGATAATTAATATTTGTATTAAGGGATATAGCTTATTTTATTGTAATTTTGGTAAAAGCGCAGAAATAATAAATTGTTTATTATTGTAAATTAATATCAAATTCTTTACTTTTAATTTACATTTATAACATTTAAGTTTAGGCGTTACTGATAATAAGTATAATAAATTGTTTATATTTAAAATTACCATGATACAGTGAGCGAATTCTCCCAATTATTAAAACGATAAACAACATCGCAGTCTCTAATAGTTATAGAGCTTCAATATTTTCAAAGATTTTTATTAAATTATTATTATTTTTTTATTAAATTATTATTATTTTATTTATTTATACAAATAAACTATTTTTTTAAATTTAAATTGATATTGTGGAACATTTCAATTTTATCATTTTTACAAATTACCTTCTTGCTACGTAACGACATAATTCCTTACATACCAATAATTAGACAATTTTCATTATTTCTAAAAATTTTAAACTTTACATTAATAAAAAAAGAAGAATATTTTTTATTGCATATGAACATCATTACACAGCTTTCATATCAGTTTCTAAAATTCCTAAATCACGCCATATTCTGTGTAGGAATGCTAGAATTCTACGCATTAATAAATAAAAAAATCTAATTTCTCAGAATGAAAGGAAATAATATAATAAAATAAATACTACAAACTTGGAACACTAAGCAATGCTTCACATACGCACACACATATTATCAATGAACTCATATTATCAAGTGCAATTACGATACCAAACACTACGTATTAAAATATGAGGTAAACTTTACACCAAGAGTTAAAGTTTACAGTTTTGCTACTGTTGAGTCGATCGTCGGACTATCCATATATATCATAAGTCGGAAAGCGTTATAAACATATCAAAAAACAAAAAATTAAAAGTACAATTTAAATGAAAAATTATGTCTTAAATATAATTCACAATTAAAACAACAATACAAATTAAAAATACACAAACGATACGTTAAACATTGCACATAAATAAAATTACATTACTCCTCGACATCAGGCACAACCTCTTTTTCCCTTTTACACAACGATCAGTATTCGCTCGAAAAACATCAAAGAGTTCCACAAACTCGCTGTCCATGTGCTCATTTATCTATTTTCACTTAAAGAAAAATCAGACAATTGCACAAACTCGGCAATGCGCACCACATTGGCTTTGGCCATGTGCACATCGACCTATTTTCACTTAAAAAATATATCCCAGAATTGCACAAACTCGGCATCGCGCACCACATTGGCTTTGCCCATGTGCACATCGATCTATTTTCATTTAAAAAAACATCCCAGAATTGCACAAACTCGGCAGCGCCACAACCTCGACATTGCGCACCAGATTGGCTTTGCCCATGTGAACATCGATCTATTTTACTTAAAAAAATCAGACATTAAATAAATTCTCCATTGCTCATATACTCAGAAATTTGCTTTCACTTAAAGAAATCAGAGAATTTTGCAAAAAATGTGTCCAGAAAAATGATAGAAAATAAAAATAAAGCTGCCAGAATAAAGCAACTACCAAACATCCAAACTGCCATATTAGAAAAGCACCCAATATTTTACTTAAGTCAATAATAATAAATGAAACTTACCTTCAGTCCTCTCCTTTTGCAGAATATATGGCTGTGATCTCATTGAGAAATATACGCATCAGTTGGCTGGCGTCGGATTTCTTGTGTTTCCTTCTCCAAATATATTCCGCAAGATAGGAATCAAACTGTCCTTTTGCCTTACTAGAGCCACGGAAACTTCTTTTGATTGCCGTCCAAGTTCCCTCAATACTATTGGTATGCGCACCTGTTTCTGGATCTTTAAAACGCAAGCTATGATTGACTTTCAGGTGCGCATACCCTTCGAACTCGAGACAATCGTACGCTTTCCAACAATCCGATATAACAACCGATCCTGGTAGAACATTCTCTTTAATGATTTCTAGCCATGTTTCGGCACCTCTGTTTTCAACAACTCTAAAGACGCATTTATCTGTCCCTCTCTCAACCAAACCAAAAACCCATCTTCCTTCGACTCCTTTCCCTCTATGATACTTTTGCTTGCCAAACTTGCTTTCGTCGATTTCGACAATAACACCTTCCCCACCCAACATCACATTCTCCTTCAAACATAACTACATGCATGCTTCCCTACAAAAACTTTTCCAATCTGTCACCGTATTTTTAGCAATACGTAATTCCGTTCGTATAAAATTATTCCCGCACTTACCCAACCACATATAGGTAACTCACGAAACATCACATATGCTCAATTTACTCTTCGCAAACCAGCAGTTCTTTCGAACAGACCTTGAAATTCGATGGCTATATTCGCTTTCAGTAACTCTGCACATCCACTCAAAACCGTCTATAAGGTTTTTTCGCTCTACTAGTTTCATATTTGTTCCACAAATTGGGCACTTATACGATATTGCAATCAAACCTTTCTCCATGCACCCCTCAAAAACGCTTTTTTTATCTCTTCGCTCCAACTGATAAAAAAATCCAGATTCAGATATTCATCCATTCTGCAGTAAGCACTGAATTAGACACACTCATCAATAATCAAAACATTCTTTAAGCAAAATAATTCTTTTCTCTATTTTCAGAAGTTACGGTTATAATTTTTAATTCATGCATTCAATATTTTCAGTCGTTTGCTAATGATCGTTTTCAATCGTTTGGTACCTTAATAATACATTTGTGAGAGATAATTCTTTGCGTTAAATGCTAACACTACCACACAACACACAAAAGTAGATTTATAATTAAAAATATCTCGCGCAGAACATTATAAACCTACCATTTCAACTCAGTTAAAATATAATTTAAGTTTTCTTTAAATACCAAGTTATAGAATACTTATAACTTGTTCTTAAGAAGAGGTGTAACCCATGGACCTTGTAAGAAATAGCCTAACCCAAACGGGTTTCCTCCCTCGTCTGAGGCGTTGCCGGCTGTCACCTTGATCACATCCGGAGGAGTAGGGACGACTTGCAGAAATTTAACATTAATTGCCTATTGCAGCGTGTATAATTATCAAGAGAAAGCTGGTTGTAGCGCACATTTCACAAATTAGAATTTCTACATATTTTTATTTTTGAAATTGAGATTGATTTTTAAAAATTTAGCATATTTATCAAGCATAATTAACGTTCCAAATAATTATGAAGCTATTGCATGCTTTCAGGCCTGGATATATTTTTAGCATTTCCTATGTTGTAAGGAAATTTGTAACTACTTCTTTTAGAAAATAATATTTTAAATCTGAACTAATAGAAAATTTCAAACAAACAATTTTATCTTGTAATTTTTATGCTTTTTATTGGTGTAAATAAGTAAAAAATACTAAAATATTTAAAAACGAATTTTCGAAAGTTTTGTTTAAAATTCTAAATTGTGCTGCTTTTTTAAAATTATAGATGATTATTACAGCATAATTTCTATAAAGGAATTTTATTTCAATTATATGTCATAATACATCATAGTGATAAACACTTTTGACTCCTTAAAAATTTTTATACATTTAATTCTAATATTAAAATTGTATTTAACCGTAATAATTAATTTTGCTTGTGTTTTATAGTAATTAATTTTTTTTAATATATTTTTAGTTCTGCATAAGATTTTTTTTTTTATTTACTGTTAATTTAATTTATTAGCTCAAAGCGGCGGTAGCCTAGAAAGGCTGTTAGTTTCGAAGTGGCATTTTGCGCTGTTTTACTATAAATGTCCGTGTCTCCTTGCAAATTGTTGTTATCAAATATTATCGCCCTGTATTATATGTAAAGAAATTAAATAATAAAGAATCTACATGAATGCATGTATATTTCTCGCACTGCACAGAAACGACAGTAACAAGAGCCATCAAATTTTGAATAATGTAATCCTCCACCCGATAAAAAGGCATCTGGACGGCCGAATTTCGAATTTGTTTTAATCTATTTCATATTTTGTAAAACTTTAATGAATTTTTGATTAACAAACTCAACGAGTTCAAAGCGAGCAATATACGGAAAATAACAGTTTTATCTCCAGTGCGAAAATTCTAAAGATGTGCTGTTTTCAAATATATGTGGTTTACGGGCGAAGAACATGATATTCAATAAATATAGGTAACACACAAAACTTTAAATAAAGGTTCCTTTTAAGCGTAATATAAAATCTGAGTGCTTCTAGATTTTATTTTATCTTTTTTCTTTTCCTTCATTACGCTCAGAAAATTTTATGCTCCGAAATTTATGAATTATTAAAATAACTAATCCACTTTAATGTTAATAATTTAATGATCATTTAATAAAATAAATAATTGTTTCGTAATGTTATTATAGTTTGAAAAATCACTGCCTGAAAATGTTCATTAACTTTTTTTTTTTAATTATCAGGTCTTGTTTAATTTTACCTTATTTATTTCAAAGCATCAAGTACTATCAGTCTTATTTAATTTTACTTTATTTTTACGCAAAATTAAGTTCATAAATTTTGTGCTTAGAGTTTTTACCGTTTTACCAAAGTAAAGATGTTTGTATAAGAATTACGCATGAAAAAATGCACGAAATGCAGTAAAAAGTGCTTTAATGATCTATATTAAATCCTATTTGAAAAAAAAATGTGGCTTGCATAATATCATCACTATACAACGTATCGCATTTAATAATTAAAAACAGTTGTGTGATACAAAACGCTTTAGGTTTCAATGTTAAAGTAAACCAGATCGTCCTTACTCTTTCATGCGGAGATGTCGGTGACGCTCGCCCCGCCCACTGGGCTAGTCTATTTCTTATAAGGTCCATGGTGTAACCAATATTACGTCATAAAAAGGCGTATCCAAGCATAAGAGAAATAAACATAGCATCCACTGATGCTGCCTATTCTGCGATTTAGCCATAAAATCAATAAAAATGTATTATATATATATATATAAATGACAATGAAATATGCCAATCTTTTAAAAACGGTGACATAAGGAATACGATGAAAAATTGTTGCCAAACCCATATTTCTAAAAGAATGAAACTATTCAAAATGATGCGATTTCATCAAAAATCTATCAACAACAATAAGACAGGAAAATTGTTGCCAAAATCACATTTTTAAAGATGTGAGATGTAAGAAGTGTACTCGGAAGCTTCATTTAATTTTTTTTTAAATTACAAAATATTATCATTTTTCCAAAACTCTTTTTGGAAAAGCATTCGCAAGGATGAAAGTTTAACGTGTCCAAAAATCAAAGAAAAACAAACTGTACATTTTTAAAAGTAAACTTTTTTAGAAAACAACCCGCTGAAAAGGTGTTAAGCTGTCTTTGTTAAATAAATTCTTATTTAATCGATTTATTGAAACACGAAATTTATTTTAAGTTCGTAAAATAGCTAGGTGCCTACGTTTCATGACGATGTGAAAATGGAGTGTGTAGAGTAAAATCTCGCTTTCCTATCGCCCATTAAGTTTCAAAATGACGCGATTTCGTCACAAAACATAAAATTAAAAAAAAATCTAATTCGAATTTCGAAAAAAATCGCTTCGAGGCGCACTGGCTCTTCTCTAGATGCACCTATGTACCAAATTTCGTAGCTGTGGGTCTATTAGCTTATGCGCAACGCGAACAAAAGACACACACACATACACAGACAGACTCTTTTCTTTTTTTATTATACATAGAGATGATTATGAATTCTATATGAGTAACGCTTCTCAACAAGGATTTTAAAATTTTTATAATTATCCCGATTATTTTATAAAATGTGATGAATTAGAGTTATAAATATGGTAAATGGGGAGTTTTGAATTTCATTGCTGGAATATTTTGAAACGAAAATCATGTTGGAGAAAAATGCTAGCGACGACATCCCAAACGATACAAAAGCTCCGCAATGCTTTACACATTCACCGCTTTACCTCATCAAGGCAAGCAGTTTTGTTCCAGATACCCAGTATTTGTCCAGAATTTATCCACACGAAATTAACGTTTATAATTTTATATCACATAGAATGTACAAAATAAAAACTGGTGACTAGATTATCAGAGGTGAATGCCCTTTAAGGAATGGTGCTCATTGCAATATTATATACTTCTTTTGACAGGCCAGCGAAGTATTTTAAGATTCCCTAACTGTGTAATATACAATTTTAAATTTTTATTTTAATTTTTAAACTGTCAGACTTGATTAATGTGTTCCAACTAGTTACGCATAACTAATTCTGATGGCACAAATAAACGGGAATTTTGTTAATTAACTTCTGATAAGCATGTGTTTGATATTTTGCGATATTCCTTTTGTTTAACGATGCAAAATGATAAGAGAATAGGAATATTCTACTTTATGTAGGAAAGTTCACATCTCTGGCTGTGGACTGCCAGCGGTCGTAACTCTTTATCTTCCGGTAGTGGAATGTAGTCAAATACATGTAATTTTGTCATGTGAGGGCATGTAACTGCTTTCTGGAAAGACCTGGAGTTTAAGCGATGGAGATGCTCTATGACAGTTTCAATTTTCAAATCCTTGTGTAAAGTCCTATTAGATACAAAATAATGTTCATTCGTGAAGGTGCGCAGCAACTTGTCCTGCGTAATATGTAATTTAGATATGTCCCTGTCTATAACTGATGCCCACGCATACGTGAAGATTGGCCGTATAACAGAGATATATAAGTGCCGTTTTCTTCTTAAGGCCAGTTTCGAGTGCTCGTTAATAAGTGGGTTAAGACTCTGAATGACTCCTAGTGTTTTCCCCCTGACATGAGACAGGTGATCCTTCCAGGAAAATTTATCATTAATAATAACGCCAAGGTAATTCGCCTTGCGTACTCTAGGAACTTCTGTGTCAAATAGCTTAAGCTGTTCTGTGATTTCAGTGGCAGAGTTCTTTCGGATAATGAGCAGTTTGGATTTATCTGCGTTAATTGAAATACGCCATTTGGTACACCAAAATTCGATTTGCGGCATGACTTGTTGAAGTTTCCTGACAGCTTGATTAGGACACATAGATTTTACAGCAAGCGCCGTATCATTAACATAACAGCCAGTGAAGTAATTGTAGTTAAAGCCTGTTTTAGGGAAGTCATTCACAAAGAAAAGATATAAGATCGGACCTAAAATTGACCCTTGCGGGACGCCGGCGTGAATTCTTTTGACTTCAGAAATCTCATTTCCAATAGAAACATGAAAACTTCTGTCTTTCAGGAATGAGTAAATGAGACACGTTAAAGTTTTGGTGAAGCCAAGGGAACGGAGCTTGAAAATTAGATCCTCATGCCAGACGCGGTCAAAAGCTTTGGCCACGTCTAGCATGAGTAAAGCCACATCTTGTCTGTTATGTAACGCACTGCCGATGTACTCAGAAAGTCTGACCAATTGTTTCGTGGTGGAAAGCGTTTTTCGGAAACCAAACTGTTCTTCTGGTAGTTTCTCTAAGTACGGAAAGATTCTATGATAAATGATGCGTTCAAAAACTTTCCTCAAAACGGGAAGCAGACTGATAGGTCTAAATCCTTCTGGGCGAGTGGTAACCTTGCCGGCTTTAGGTAACACAATCATTTTGGCTTTTTTCCAGGCAAGTAGAAAGTATCTGATAGTTAAGCAAGCATTTAAAATACTGGCATATCTTGCAATAGAATTTTTCGGTAAGTTCTTGATCGCTAGGTTGGTTATTGCATCATAGCCCGGTGCCTTCCTGTTTTTTCGTTTCCTTATGATTTCTTGGATTTCATGTGGAGAAGTGAGTTCTAGATTGTCTTCTAAGTTCTCCTGTGAGGTAAACCAGTCATTAATGCAGTATCTTACATCATAAGCGAAGTCTATGTCACAAGGACCCTCATTCGGTTTAAACTGATTTTCAAAATGTTCTGCAAAGGCGTTTGCTTTTTTTTTTATTAGTGAGAGCCACGCTATTATTGAAGTGAAGTGGTTTGTTCGCTACAGCCTTTTCTTTTAAATTTCTGACAAATGAACAGAACGCATTGTCTGGTTCATTAAAATTCATGATTTTTCTCGTCCCAAAGGTAATTTCTGAGCTGAAGAATTGATTGCTTGATGTCACGATTCAGTCTATTAATTTCCGTTTTAGCACTCGGGTTCCATGTTTGATTCCAGGCTTTCCTTAATCTATTTCTTTCTCTGATTTTATCTCTGATGTGGGGGGGGGAAGTCTTCCCAGATGTCTGTTTAATGGGAATGTTCTTGGTGGCAGTATTGACTGTATTAATGATACTGTTAGTAAACAGGTGCACAGCTAAGTCTATGTCCTGCTTGGTTCTTAAAGCTGTGTTTAGGAAGGTACTATTACTTAAGATCAGATTATACTGATTCCAGTCTTAATCTTTTTCTCCTGCGTCATTTTGTCTTTTAGGATTCCAAGTGTGGCCATTACAGGTAAATGATCCGAGCTTAGATCGTTAACAACTTCAAGATATACTGGAATTGAAGCGGAGGTAAGGAGTAGATGAAGAACGTCCCCTCTGTTCGGGTCATGTGCAAGATAAGTGTATTCCTCAGGCGCAAAGAAATAAGCAGGTTCGTTGTTTATAAATTCAAAGAGTTGTTCTCCATTTGGGTTTGTTTTACGACAGTTCCATTCCCCATGTTTCACATTAAAATCACCTGCTAATATAACAAGAAGATTTGTGAATAAGATGTCCTTTAATAATTCAGCTTCTAAAGGGTATCTGGGTGGGTTATAGAATGCTGTGAAATATGTGAAATATGTGTTTCCATAACCTGGAAGAAACACGGACACAGTGACATACTCTTGTCCATTATTTCTGTACTGCTTAATCATGCATGATTGGAGAGAGTTCTTTACGTATATCGCTACCCCCCACCACAGTGACTGAGTCTATCTGTGCGATAGCATCTGAAATTCATTATGTTAATACTAACACCAGGATTTGCATGTGTCTCTGTTACCATAGCAATGTCAACATCATTGTTTTGAATAAAATCGGTGAGTTCCAATAATTTTCCATGAATGCCATAAGCATTCCATATCATCACGTTTAAAAGCGCTTTTAAATTCCTATTTTTCTCCATTGTTAGAAGATTTGGAGGGAATGTTCTCTTGACTTATTTGCGATAACTGTTTGACCTGTTGAGTAAGTTGGAAGCCTGCGCTTTTGATGACGGTCACCAATTCCGCCCTCGAAGACTTTTTTAGCCTCGGTGAGTTGTTCTTGATAGATTCCAGCTGAGAGAGCCTTAGCATAAGAATTATTTTCTACAACTCTGTTGCTGAAAACTTTCTCCTTGACTATTTTTGGTTTAGGGAACCTTTCGCATCCGCGAAAACTTGAGGTGTGTTCTTTTCCGCAGTTTACGCAGCATAAAGGTACATATGGTTTTCCTTTATCAGGAAAATCTCGAGAGAAATGATCCGTAGCACATCGGACACATTTTGGAGGATACTTACAGCCTTCCTGAGTATGATTAAAGCCTTGACATCGGAAGCACTGCAAGGGCCCCTGACGTCCTTTATATTCTTGGATTTTAATTTTCATGTCACAAAGAAATTGTTCATGATAAATCTTCTTTGATTCTTCCGACTTAGGCAACGTGATAATGAACAGAGGTAGTTTTGTGACAATTTTGTGTTTGCGGCGGGTCATCTGTTTAACATCCTCTACTTTGTAGTGTAATTCTACAAGGTGTCTTTTAATATCCTCAGTTGGAGTTCTGTAAGTTAGTCCTCTCACTACAGGTTTTAAGTTGCGCCCTTCTGGTAGTTTAAATGAGTGATGTTCATCTCCTAGATCATTTAAGATTTTTACCATACTCCTGTAATCATCGGGGGATTCTGCAATAACTTTAATTCCATCTGGAATTTGTCGACCAAAAATTTTTAATTTATTTCTGTGAAAAACTTTACTAATTCCCCCCCCCAGTTCAAATCAGTCTCCCTGAGGGTAATGGGTGGGATTTTAGTACGAGATGAATTTACACTAATATTTCAGGTTTAGCAATAGTTGTAGTGTAATTTTGAACATTATGTGCATCATTTGTGTCCATATCATGATTCGCTTTATAAGTTTTGTTAATTTGCTCTGTGATTTTAGTAACGGAGCTATCTGTACTTGATTGTGCATTTTTATCTGAAGCAGTGGTGGCATTGGACGTGATAACTTGACTATCACTTATCTTTTGTTTTTTATACTGCACTCTGTGATATTTAGTCCTTAGTGTTTGATCTCCTCTACGCCTGTTTTGTGTTTTGTCTTCTGAACTAGTTTGTTGATAAAGCGTTTTTTCATTATCTGAGTTTAGGGGTGAAAAATCATTAATCTTGATTGGGCTTCTGCCCCTATCATTATCTTCTAAATTTTGACTCGTATTTCTAATATCCACTAAGGTATTAGTGATTTCGTTAGTGTTTCCTTTTTCATGATTAATTTGTTCATTAAACACTTTCAACATATCAACAAGACTATGCAAGAATGTGTAATGTTTGCCTTCTGTGTCAGTGAATTCTCCATTTTGTTCTTTGACATGGTCAAGCTCGCTAATCTGCGCTTTCACTGCACCCAGCACTGCATCCACCTTCGCATCGAAAATCAAAATCCTGCGCCCTGAAAATAGGAGTCCAACACCCCGGAATTAGGCCCACTCGATGGTGTCCTAGCAGGCGGATGTGTTGGCGAAAATTCCCGCAAGGCCCCTGACAATCACCTGAAGCGAAAGCTTGAGGGTAACTATGCGGGAATATGCAATCCAAAATCTAGACAAATCACTGAGTCTTTAAGTTAGAAGAGGTACTTACGTATTAACGCAACCAGGCCAAAATTCGCATAAATTGCGAAATTTGGCGACCCTACTTACGACAACCCTACGTGTTATACGTAGTTTTGTAAAAAGAGCATGTGGAGATTCACAAAATTTTCCTGCATTTTCGTGCAAATTTTTGTAATTTATGAGAAAATAGCAGTGTACATGGATAAAGTGAAGAGTGTGCGCAATGCCATTTTTGTTCAATTCTGGAATGTTTTTTTAAGTAAAAATAAGTCGACGTGTACATGGTTATGGCGAATACGGTTTTCAATCAGTGCTAAAAGCAACAGCCAAAAGATTTCCGCCGAAAAAATAATTCTGCAACTTATTCAAATTCGAAACCGGAAGGGTTTAATTGCTATTTTATATTTTAAAACAAAATAATATAAAAAACTCTATTAAAAATTATCTGTAATTAATAAATGTACATTTTCTTTCTATTCATACTTTTTTACTCAAACTTAGAAATAGCGCCAACCTGGTTGCGATAATACGTAAGTACCTTAGAAGATCCTGGAAAAGACGAAATTAATTACTTAAATTACTTACCAAAAATAAATTTAATAAGCAATCATATCGGGAAAATCAATCACCAAAACCAGCAATTAATGGCATGTGATAAGGCAATTATAAGCAATCGCGGCGAAAACCAAAGTAGGTTTAACCCATGGAGGTAGGAAAGGGAGGAGGGGCCATTCCGCGCTAGAAGTGAAGCACTGCTTGGGAGCTTGGGCTGCTTGGAAGTGAAGCTTGGGTCACCAGACGGGGTGTTCCTTGTTTACATTCAGAAGCTCGCTTGACAAGATTCTGATAGTATTTCGACACACGACAGTTCCAACCTCCATGGTTTAACCAGAAGCACACGAGTTAGACTCCGCCTACCTCGTAATCGGACGTACACGGAAACCTGACTGAAGAGCGAAATAAGACCCCACCTTCACTCACCACGGTGCCCCTGGGAATGGGGAATCCCTCTTGTCTTTGTCTTTTGAATGATTAAAGGGCAATTTGCAGCCTCTGCTACTTTAACCACCGCTCTTGAAAATATGCCCCTAGGCGTTAGTATATATAATAAAAAAAACGCCGCGCCTACTAGGCGAAGCTGAAGCAAATACAAAGGTATGTAGAGTGAAAAAGCATCTAGGAGCTGCTTGAGCTGTGACAAAAGATATAACATTAATTTGAATTTAATGAAAAAATAAACATTAATTTAATTTAAGTATGCTTTTGAAACAGGTTCAGAATGAAATGGATCGTAATTATACTGGTGGGAGTGGCTGAAATTGAGGAATAAGTCAAGAGCAATATATTTCTGGTGAATTTCAAGAGTTCTCGTATGAGAAATGTTAAAGTCATATAAATTAACAGTATTCACAAACAGTTCACACTGTACAAATTTCTGGAATAAACACACTTTTTAAGAAACACTTGTAATTTTAAAAGACACAATATTTCAGCATAAGTCACAGTTCAGAAGGCGGGATGGTGAAACACACATAATTAATTCAGTGTGTGTGTCCTGAAAGAGCTTTATAAGTACAAAGTTCAATATTTCTAACAAAGTCTCTTTATAGGAACACTAATAAAGTATAAAATTCTTGAAAATAATGATATGAAGTAGTAATCCACTGAGCTTTTTTAAGTCCTAAATAAGTTGGAAAAAAAACACAAAAAAATCTCTAGTGGGGAAATATTTACAGTATGTACAGCTATTTACAAGTTTCACCACCTTGGATTATGAAAAATACTCCTAGGACGCTTAGCAGCATTTTCAAGTGTTGGATCATAATTGATTAGTTCCTTAATATGATCATATTGAGACTGTTCAATTTTACTATAAACGTTGTGGCAGGTTGAAATAATTTGGTCAGCAATTGGTCTGATTTTTAATTCTTTGTGTATTTGCAAATTTCTAACGAAACAAGGAGAATTAACTATATCTCTTAGAATCTTGTTTTCAAAGACTTGTAACTTGTGTCTGTACGTTTTGAACACTGTAGCCCATATGGGAATTGTGTAAAGTAGTGTCGGTCTAATCAGCATCATGTAAACTCTTTTCTTTAATTAAATGTTTAATTTTGAGTCTCTTTTGATGAGAGGGTACAGAGCCATTTTTGCGGCTGTAGCTTTCCATAAGGCATATGCAGGCTGTTCCTCGAAGAGGAGTTGTGAATTGAAAATGACACCCAGGTATTTAATACTATTGACGACGGGAAGTGGCTGATCTTCTATCTTTATATTTACACTGGGCCGGCGGAAGCGGGCCCGCAAGGCCTTCTTTGCAGGCAGGCGCCGACCAAGGGAGGGGCGCTGACCAGCGGACGACACAGAGTTTTTTCAATGCAAAAGAATGTGCACTTATCGCGGAAGAAAAAATGTTCCTTGAATGCTTACACAGGCATGGAGGTAGGAAGTAATATGGAGTAGCCCTAAACAAGTTTCTCCCGTACGCATATTTCACAAGTGCACATCTGTGTAGCCACCGAGGGTGTGGCTTCTAGGATGAACCAATGGGCATCCAGCAATATTTCTGTCATGTCACATGAACTTTCGTCGCGTGCTTTAAGATTTAAGCAAAATGGTTGAAAATATTTTGCCACGCAATTTTCTGTACAAAATAATTAAAGCATCGTTGATTTCTTCTGAAAATTTGCAAATGTGAAGATCTCACTACCTGATTGAAAGAATTTAAAATAAATACAAACACAATGTCTATGTCTATGCCTTATCACTTAGTAAGAGGCAATCGACCATTAACGGCCTTTACCAATATATGATACTTGACTTTTAAATGCTTGAAGAATCGAGTAAGTTGTATCCAATAATACGGAAGTACTTGTACACATGCTGTGCTAGAACTCAGAGATTACTAGCGACAGAGGCTCCTGTGCCGCCGTCCGTAGAATAAGTAAACTTTGAACAAAAGAGGTGCTCGTGTGGCGCCATCTATTAGTAGTGATCAAAAGCATTTTAGTTGACTGGAGCCCTGGTTGCGCCATCTCTTGCAGGATATATAGTAAGGCATTTTTAAAATTTCATAAAAATTATTCTTTTGATAAGCAATAATTGGCAAGTAAAATGATGAAAAACACAATTTGCAGTACACTGAAACGTTTCACAAGAGTAAAAACTATTTACACACAAAGTCTATCTGCTTTGGCAGAAACAAAGTCCATAGTGCTATGTAATTTGATAAGTAAATCTATAAGTAAAGAAAATGAAGTAAAATCTTGGCTAACTAAGAAGAAAACAAAAATATATACATTACCACCGACTATTATGGTGAATAGTGAGGGGCCTCTTGTGGCGTTGATCAATTGTGAAATCATAATTTCCTAGTTTTTGATGATATTCTTAGGATGACTGTCACATTTCATAAAAAAGTTATGAGAAGCTTTTAGAATTTCAGAATCCGTGGGTTTAATTTTTAAATCATTGTGAAGAGTGCTGTTTCGTATGAACCAAGGCGCATTTGTAATTATTCGGATTCCCTTGTTTTGAATTCTTTGTATTTTTTCGCGATAAGTTCTTGCAGTTGCAGCCCACGCTGGGGAAGCATAGAGTAAAATCGGGCGAATAGCTTGTAGATAGATAACTCTTTTTGTAGCGAGACTAAGTTTAGAATTTCTCCTTATGAGTGCATAGATACTGCCTATTGCTTGGTTAGCATTTTTACAGATATTTTCGATATGGTTTCTGAAGGTTAGTTTTTGATCGAGATAAACGCCTAAATATTTAACACATTTTTCATTTGGGATGGAGATATTATTAATTGTGATATTGTTGAGATGTCTTCTGGAAGGGTTCTTTTGGAAATAAATTGTAGTGGATTTGCTTACATTGATTTTAATTTTCCAAACCTTAAACCATGGGAAGATATAGTCTATTGCATTTTGGAGGTTTTGGATGGCTCTTTGCGGATTGATGGATTTGCTGAGAATTGCAGTATCGTCTGCATAGCAGGCGATAATGGCATCTTTGTGGCTGGGAAGATCATTTATGTAGATGTTAAAAAGAAAAGGTGAAAAATTCGAGCCCTGAGGGACACCTGCTTTCATTACACTGATATTAGATAGCTCGTTCTTAATACGAACTTGTAAAGTTCTGTTTTCCAAAAAACTTGAATTTAAGAGGATTAATCCAGGTGGAAATTTGTTTCCGATAAGTTTCATAAGGAGGCCTGGGTGCCAAACCTTATCAAACGCTTTTTCAATAACAATGAAGATGCCAGCAACAGTTTCGTTTTTACTAAAGGCTTCTCCGATGATTTCAGTAATTCTTGTAACTTGTTGAGTGGTGCTAAATCCATCCTAAATCCAAATTGATGTTCCTTAATAATATTATTGTCTTCAGCGAATTTAGTGAGCCTATTGATGACTAATCTTTCAAACAGCTTGCCAACAGCTGAAAGTAAACTGATGGGTCTGTAATCTGAAGTGGAAGATCCATTTTCCCCAGGTTTCTTCAAGACAATGATTACCGCATGCTTCCATTGTTTAGGAAGAAATCCTATACGCAGGCAAGCATTAAAGATGTAATATAGTTGCAGGATGGCTTTTCTTGGTAAATTTTACAGGGTTTTATTAGTAATTTGGTCATAACCGGGAGCTTTTCTTGGTTTTAATTTTCGGATTAATTCTGTAATTTCTCTGGGTGTGGTAAGTGGGTTGGTCTGATTCTTGAAACTTTCTAACTGCTGAGTCACATGATCAATGACTGCCGAATCATTAGCGTTAACAATATGATTGACAGTGAATTGATTTTCATACAATTTGGCAAAAGCGTTTGCAATATCTTTTGGATTAATTAGAACTTTATTATTGTAATTAATATGTTTTATTTCATCTAATAGCTTTAGCAATTTTCCACACGGAGTAATTGATATGTGATAGACTGCTAACGAAGTTGTTCCAGCTGTCGCCTTTGTATTCTTTGATGAGTTTTTTAACTGTTCTGTTAGCTTGATTGAAATTTCGTTTATCGATGGAGTCTAAAGTTCTATGATAAATTTTTCGAAGCCTGTTCTTTTCTTTAATCTTGTTAAGGATGTAGACAGGGAGAGTGAATTTTTTTGGATGAATGGCCGATTTAGATTTATCGAGTGCTTCGTGCATGCTATGGGTGAATTTGTCAATTATATATTCGATATCTTGGGGAGAGTTTAGATTTCGATTAATAAGTGTATTCTCTTGCATAATATAGCAGAAGTCTTCACAGTTGATCTTGTTATTTACAGGTGGTAGTTCGTAGCTTAACCCGTAAAGGGTAAAACGTACAGGAAAGTGATCAGAGGATAAAACATTATCGGTGAAAAGATACGGTTGCTGGTTAATATTGGCGGTAATAAGAATATCCAGTGTGGCTTTGCAGCCATAAGCTGAAGAGATAAAATTAGGATTATCAGGTGCATGAATGTTCATATCCTTAAATTGGCAGTAATTATATAGAGTAATGCCATCCGAGTTATTAGTTCTGGACAAACACAATTCGGATACTCCGCAAAAAAAATATCCATGTTTTTAAACAACATTTCATTCTGAACGGAATTAAATGCTATACTTTTCACAGGACAGTTTTCTCAGAATGGTTTAATTTGAATGAAATATTTTTATAAGTTTTCGTTAATTACATTAGAGAAATATAAGGTAATTCGATTTTATTCGGTTAAGGTACAAAAATTAAGATCAAAGTTTATTGTATTATTAATATTAAAATTATGCACTATTTCTTTTCTATTTATAGAGCTTCTTCTTAAAATACTTTCTTAAATATGACATGATTTTTTGGCTTCTGAGCATCATTTAAATCGAAAATGTAAGTCAATTTATAATTCAATTTCTATTCTAATAGTCAATTTCTATTCGGTTCATTTTAAATTAGAAAATTATTAGGAATTAGCGAAATACTTTAAATAGTACTTGACATTCTCTGAAGATTTCTGAAGGGGAATATAATAAGTTTATTTTTAACCCTTTAACTGCTTAAGACGTGTTTAAACGTTTTTGGAATTTCTTTAAAAATGCTTAAGACGTCTTTACACGAATTTCAAATCGCACGAAAAATGCTTAAGACGTGTATACACGAAGCCCGAATTTCGCAAAGATTGCTTAAGACGTGTTTAGACGTTTTAGGAATTTCTTTAAAAATGCTTAAGACGTCTTTACACGAATTTCAAATCGCACGAAAAATGCTTAAGACGTGTATACACGAAGCCCGAATTTCGCGAAGATTGCTTAAGACGTGTTTAGACGACGCGATCTGGTCTTCCTTCCCCTACCTTTCTGCAGGCGGCAGTCAGTTGACACAAAGGTCTTAATAGGGTGTGAAGTCTCTTTGAAAAGAGCACTTTAGGAAAAAGTCCTTAGAGTGAAGTATCTTTGTCAGACAGCAGGTATGTATTATCTGTGTGCTGACTAAAAGTTTGCGAAAGAAGATAAATCGTTTTACAACTGTTTGCCTTGTGGTACCTTATACAAATGAAAGTCAAACAGGATTCGACGTTGTTATAGTACATAGCCAAATTTTAGTAGAAACAAGAAAAAATAAGAATTGTAACGGAGGACGCCTTTATGCCTATATGTTATAGAATATTTTATTTTTGTATTGAAAAAGGATTACAATTTCTGATTCGTCAGGAAAAAATATAAAATGTTGCAACCAGCTTTCTTGTTTGCCTTCGTATTTCAAATGCGCGTTATTATAATGGTATACTCTTCTTTTTACATTCTTAAATGTTAAAACTGTACTTTCAGCATGCCTGAGTTTTGTACTCGTATGTGTGGCTCTATGCTCCGTAGAAATGGCGAACTGACATATAAAAATTATGTGAATGTTGAAAGGAAGATATTCTACTCGAAACTTCAACTAAATGGAATAAATGAATACGCCGAAGGAATTTCTAGAAATATTTGTTTTAAAAATTTGATTATTAAGATTTTAAATCCAAAATGTTTTGAAATCTAAAGAAAAAAATATGTAATCCTTGAAACATTTTTGGAAAGAAATCTATCGATATAAAATCTCTTAAAATTAATGGAGTGTAAATTAATTAAAACAGTTAGTGTACGAAAGGGTTAGTTATACTCCGCACAAAAATTACAGTCAGAAGATCAATTATTTAAAGATATAAATTAATTACATTAAAAGAATTTAAAATAAATTAACATCTGTCCAAATGTCAATGCTAACAGGAATAGCACGAATGAAAGTTATTCTTTAAATTCCGAACTTAATTCATCCTTCGGTACGCAATGATTGTGTCTTTGCGATTACTTTTCTTATAGATACTACAAAAGGCCGCCAACGAAGTAGCGGTAAAATCATTAAATACTAATAGTTTGAAGCGGGTTCAAATCCTGACGAATGGATTGCCTGCATACCAGTTTTAGCGAATTTTTGCTGCCCATGTTTAATGTGAATATGAGCCAATTTTAGTTATCTTTTCATGATGACGTGCCTTGACTACGAGTCCTCGCTCGGGTTGTGTTTGGTTTGGCTTGTTAGATTATTAAGCACGTGAAGGCGATCGGTCTAAGGAGAGGTATGCTTTCGTGTCAGATTTTCTAAGGGAAACAATCTCGGACTAAAAAAAGTTAAAACCATAAAAACGCCCATGCAATCAGCTTGTTCACGGGGGTTTGAATGCAGGTCAAACTACCAGTATGTTAAGAGAAGCGATTTGAAGAATGTTTAATTATTTTATTTAGTTTGTCATAAGCTAAATAAAATAATTTAAAATTCTTGAAATCTCTTCACATTACTGAAATGGCAATAACTTCGAATTATACTTTGCTAGCACTTTTCCTCAAATATGAAATTTTGAACTTTTCCGTTATCGGACAGCCCACCAGCGACTGAGCGGAGTCTAACGGAACAACTGGTGGAGCTGTCCGGGGTTCGAATCCCGGCAAACGGGCTGGTTGCCAGGATGATATTCTTAGTTTTCCCTATGTGTAACATGTATGCAAGCTAATTTCCGTTAGGCAGTCCTCGAACGAAGGCATCCTTCACCTTAGGCAAATAACCATCGAGTACTTTGCTATAATCAAATAAACCTTTATCCATAACATGCTTCAAATATTTTTATGTTGAAAAGTTCATGCGCCAAAGTTGGCCCCCGTTGAATGAAATATGTTTATTTTTTCTTTGTTTTTCATAACAACAATGTTCTTGTTTTCAGAATCTGAATTATCAATAAAATTCTTTTAATAATATGCGATTCTTTTTTTTTTTTTTTTTTTTTTTTTTTTTTGTTTTTTTTTTTTTGTTTAATGAAAAATTAATTTAAGCGACAAATCTCTTACATTTAGAAAAATTTTCGATTTTCGAAACGAGTTGCTGTCAAAAGCGCATCTTCTCATTGCTGCATATATTTATTTAAAGCAAACTGCTTGGCGCGTGTGCTTTTATATTTGAAAAGATTCAGAGAATTTTCAACAGGGAAATAAAGTTATTAATTTTACTGAATTCTGTGGATTCTTTGTGTTTTGAGGTAAAAGTCAAACCATCAGATATGTGATAACCTTAAAGTAAGGGTATATATAATCAGGATTTTGCGGCCAGACATTCCCAGGAAAATACATTACAAAAAATTATCTATGTAGAATTGATGTATATTCCGTTTAGTATTTTAATTTATCAGTTTTATTGCACATCAGTTTATCAGTGTAAGTTATATCGAGTTTTAGTTGTGTTCGACATAAGAATTTTATTTGGTTTACATAAATCCGATTCGTTTAATAATATTATATTTATTAAATACTATTTATTAGGATTCCAAATTTGTCAAACCCAATCGAAGGCCTCCTAGCTAAGATATCTGATTATCGCTATTTCGACTCATATTCGAACCCAAACAAACGAACTGGTTGAATTTTGTGATTTCGCCTATGTGTAACATGAACATGAGTACGTTTTACTTAGAAAGTCGTCCATGGAGACATTCATTGCCTTCGGCTGATAGATCTCGTTTCCTTTGCCATACTCAAAAAATCTAAAAATTTTTCAAAAAGACTAACACTTGCTTGCAAATTATTTGTTTATCTTTGTTCTAATTATTGGACCTCAAAGAAGACGTATTTTTTTTTTTCCGAGATGTATTTTTTTTAAACTTAGCGATTAAAATCTCGTATTAGAAAAAAAATGTAGACATGAATGTGCTTCAAAAATTTGGTGGATGAGTAAAGAATCGGAAAGGTGGCGAAAGTTGCCACGCCGTGAAATGTAAGATCTTTCATTTACCTTCCATGCGCACTCAGGAAGAGCAGCTTCTTAGAGTGTTGTCATTTAGTAAAACATCAGATCTTTAATTAATTTTCACATTTAATCAATTTACTATTGATTAACCAAAGGAGCGATTTAAGTCTATAAAGCACTTCTTATAATATAAATGTTAATTTAACTTTTTTGACAATGTAGGTATAAATTAAAATTTTATATAGCTGATACCTTTTACGAACTTTGGCAGCTTTGTTATTATTTATAAAAAACAGGTATTCTAACTGCGTGAAATAATAGATATTTAATTTGTGCGAGGAAAAAATGTCAGGACCAAATTCAGGAATGTATGTATGTGCACATGTATGGATGGATGTGTTCATGTACGTATTCATATATGTACGTACGAATGCATGTATGTATTCATATACATATACACATATATATTCATATTCATATACGTATATGTACACATATACGCACATACATACATACGCACTTGCATGCATACATACATTCCTGAATCCGATCCCGATAACGGAGCAGTACCATTTAACTTACCTAGTACTACGTAACACTTTGCATATCTTGTGTTCATAGTTCTCTTTCATCAAATTATTTTTTTTATACTTTAAATTTGCGAGATTATATGTTAAAGTAAAAATGAAGCTTATTGTGAGAAAAATATGTCAGGTTAATAGAATAAATTTATTGACATTTACGATTTTTACTCCCTTGTACGAAGTAAAAAGGAAGTACTGTAATCGCAAAAAGTTTCAGGCAGCATATTTCAACGAAAATATCCATTTTGACCGCTATCGAATGAAATTTAACAATGTTTTTACATGATATCTGTACGTAAGAACAGAATAAAAGACTATTTTCCCCCCAAAAAATTAAAAAAACTGCTTTAAAATGAATTCTGAAGACAATTTTTCGTGGCGTCTGTACGAACGTATGTACGTACCTACGTATCTCGCATAACTCAAACACGAGTAGCCTCAGAACATTGAAGTTTTGTATATAGGACTGCTATAACATGTAGATGTGCACCTCGTATTTTGGTTGCAATAGGCTGCACCAAACGTATATAAATATATTTATATATATATATCCACTTTGTTATTTATATATATATCCACCCGGTTCAGTGATCTGAGGTTCTTTACTCTTATATGTTTCTAAATTGTACATTTTTTGCTTTAAAAATGATTTAATTATGTTGTTCTTATCTTCCGGTTAAGGTTTTTATGCTTTTAGTAAATCTGTATGTAATATTTTTAGAATTAACAATTTTAAAGTTGTTTAAGTGCCGCAATGCCTAATAATGTTTTTGATGGTGGTCATTGCTTGTTTACATTTGAAACAGCAGAATAGTGGATTTGTTGCCAATCTAGAGAAACTTATCTTCGCAACAGCAAAGATAACGCCTTCATTTGTTATTGCGAATTAAATCATGTTTAATCCTTTCTGGAATTTTTTCGAGGAAATAAGTGTTTCAGATTTACTTCGTAATTTTTAATACAGATATTTGGCATTTTTGCCTTGTCGCGAAGTGAGAACTGAATTAATTCAATGAGAAGTACTCAATCGTCTGTGAAAAACTGTTTCTTTTTTGTTTTGTTTGCTTAATTTCTTTTATACATCGTTCTAGCTTTATTATAGTATTTGAATAGAACATGTGGCAACGATTAGATAATTCTTTAAATAATATAAATTTTGCGCATTCTGAGTTATAATATGAACGAAATATAATACTGTTAAGTGAACCTCGCGGCAGAGTGTCGCTATGGTAAACAAATAGAGTGAATTTTAAAGAATGCATTTATTCTATTGTGGTTTATGCGCTGTCGGCGAAGTAGATTTAATTGAATCCATTAAGTTTAAATGAAATGCAAGAAAAAATGCGTATAATTTAATATTCTGTACAAGGAAGTCATGTGCTGCACACATCAGATTTTGTACATCTATTATCGTACAAATGTTCGTTTAAATAAAAATGCCATACTCGTGGCTTTTACAAAATATTTTCATTCAAAACTGATATGCTTATCAAGATATTCTGTAAGTAAGGATATTCGTAGAACAGTTTCTGTTTGTTCACAGCATTCTAAAAACATTCAAACTCGTAACAGATTTAAAATGTTAAGTTGATATATATCGGGGTTGTGGCTTTCATTGAAAAGATAATTCAAAGTAAATCAAGCCCAGTAAACCATTTTTAACAGTGTGGATTTTGTATATGATCGGGAGTGATTTTAGGAAAAGCTGTACGAAAACATTTACGCTTAAGAGGGTACGCCTGTCTCTCCCTTTCGAGTTCCGCATTTACGCCTGTCTCCCCCTTTTCGAGTAATCGTTTTTCTTTAGATTCCTAGGTGGTCCAAATTCCTGTTCGGAGCAGCCCTTGGCTATGCATTGTTTCCCGTTTCTTAGCTGGTTAGCTACGTTTTGGCGAAGACCGTAGGTTTCGTCTTATGCCAGTGTACTTGAAAATAAAACAGATGCTATCTCTCAAACATTAGAGCTTTTGCTCATGATTTCAGTGTAACCTTTTTTTCTCGCTGTCTTATTCAGTTCTTAAAATGGCACCTCCTGTCAAAGGTCCCAGTCAGGACGAAATTAATAAGTTTCTAAAGAGATTTAGAAGAGGAAACTTTTGCTGATACAGATTCGGACTTTTCAGATACAGAAGAAATATATTTTAATCAAGCTTTTAATAAAGTTACCGATGACTTCAAAAGCAAGGCTAATAATTTATTTGAATGGAGACAGCGAAATGAGCATGACAAAGGTAACATATTGACATTTAGTGGTAATCCTGGTATAAAGACTGAATTTTCGGAAACTCATCTTGCTACTGATTTTTTAAATTATACTTTTCAGATGAATTGTTTAAAATTTTAACCAGAGAAACGAATCGATATGCTTCTCAAATCTTAGAGTTGCCACCAAATATAAGCGGAAAAAGGAAGCATGAAAGCCACTGAACGCCAGTTACATCAGATAAGCTTCAGAAATTTTTTGGATTAGTCTTACTCACAGGGCATATTGAAAAAGAAAGCATTCAAGATTATTGGATGATTTAATGGATATCATCCAATAAAGAGGATATTTTATGAAAAATTTGTCATAATTTTTTTCTTTAATTTTGCTTTGAAAATATTCCTGGCTACTCTTTGTGATCACGGAAAAAATATAAAATACATATTTCCTACACTGTAAATGTCAACACCTTGTATGCCCTTATTCTTTTGAAAGTATGAAAGATTAATTTATTTAAAATAAATTAGAAAATTTATTATGTAGAATATTATGTATATTCATTTAAAACCAAGGAAAAATCAAACTTTGGATATAACGATGATTTTGAATGAAATCCGCCAAGGAAAAAAGCTGACGTGGATTCTTTATAAACATTTAAAACTCTTCTGAAAAATATTTTTGATAAATTTATATTTTCTGAAATTTTAAATCATACATCAAAATTCTCTTTAGCAAATATTAAAAAGAAGCCTAAAAGTTTTCTCTCTCTACGGACACTACGAAAATGCAAAAATTTAAGAAATTATCTCATCAGACTTCACTTCACACTGCAGGTATAAAATGGATTGATTATATGGGTATTCGGAAAATTTTCCCTGCTAACGTAAATAAAATAAATACAGTTTAGCTTAAATTAAATCAAAATAAACCTCGAAAAAGTCGCAAATATAGTAACCTATTCTAGATTATTGTCCAGCGTCTGAAAAACATGTAAATTTTACTGCATAGGGACAAATATCCAGCCTAACCATAGAGGTAAGAAAGTACTTCCTACGGCTTTTCTCATTAGGGGACAGTAAAGGAGGGGGAAAAAGTGTTTTGGATAGCGCCGTCCTAAAGGTTATATTATGAGAATTTAAGCCAGGTTTTAGAAGGTTAATAATGTATAAATTAATTTTAGAATGAAAATATTTTTCTGTACTGTCATCTATTTTTAAGCAACTGGAAGAAATATTATTACTTTCATCTAGCGATAAATCTTGTCCGTTAAAAAATCGTTGCTCAGTACAGCAAAAATCAAAAAGCCATTTTATCTGGAGTTCATTGCAACATTTTTCACTAAGCGTTTCTTTGTACCATGAGTGCCATAAATAAAATAGGCTTCTAACATCTTATGATAACGTTCAGTTGCAAAATTCCTACCTTTAATGTTTATGTACGTTATTATCTTACAGCTCCCAAAAAACATACATATTACTTCATAATAAATATTATAATGTATACTGAAAAACCATCATACCTATTCCTTTTTTTTACATTTCAATGGTAAATTGTAATATACTTTTTTTAATAGTTTGATATTTTTTGGCTTATAACATTTTTTCCATAAAGAAGTACAAAAACAATCCATGGATCTCATAAAATTCAAATTTTGATTGATTTTGAGTTTCAATTTTATATATTTGTCTTTTATTTGGTCTTATGAGTAAATAGAAAGTATTTAATTTTATAAATTGGTAAGAGCAGATTGCATTATTGTTTAAAAGAAGAAGGGAGTAAAAGCTTAAATTTTATTGATATTTATCTTAAAAAGTGTTTCAGTGGTTAACTTTTATTTGAAGCATTGGGCGGCAAACTGATGTTTTCAAACTATAAATGCTATATTTCTTTTATTTTCTTGTTCTTTAAAAATCTTGTTATGGATCTAAAGTGTGTAGGATTAACTTCCTTGGACATACTTTTCGCAAATGTTTAATTTTTAATAATTACTTCCTTCGTCCCTGATGCAGATGCATAATAAGAACTGCGAAAAATCTCGTTCGCTCTTTTTTTCCTTCTCGTCTATTTCTTTTCGTAATTAGTTTGAAATATAGTAAATTATTTCCTTCATCAACATCAGATTATAAGTATGCGTTATATTTAATGCAATCATAGTCTGCTCTAAATTTATACCCAACAAATCGCAAATATTATAAAGGACAATTTGAATATGATAGAACTAAATTTCGTAGTTCTAGACAAATATTTTTACCGTCATTCTATTTAAAATGCTGCATTAGAGAAATGTACAAATTATGGATTTTCGAGAGCGCAAATACCTTTTTCGTACAATAATAAGGCAGTTTCCCTTTCAGATTCCTGAACAGAGAAGAGAGATCTGGAGCATACTCATGAACTGGCAATAAAACATACAAAAGAGTATACTAATTTTTTCTCAGCTATTTGATAGGACAAATGTAATTTTCAGATATTTTTCTGTTATTTTATAAAGTATTTCTCCCGCTTTCCTAGCGTGCCTTCGTGGTGTAGAGTATATAAGGCATTTACCCCTTCTTAGGGTGCCTTCGTGGTGTAGTCGTTCTGCACGCTGGGCCGGTATTCCAGAGGTCCGTGGTTGGATTCTCGGAGAAGGCATTGCTCATTTTTCATCTCTACGGGTTTTCCAATTAACCTAATGTCTTTACACTGGCGCCCGAACTAAAAGGGTGTTAAATGATGATTCTCCTCACCCAGAATTTGTCGATTGGGTCCCCTAAAAACCCCAGCCCCTCTTTTAAAGAGGGAGTATATAAGATATTTCTCCCGCCTTCCTAGCCTGCCTTCGTGGTGCAGTGGTTCTGCACGCTGGCCCGGTATTCCAGAGGGCCTGGTTCGATTCCCGGCGAAGGCGTTTGCTAATTTTTCATCTTTCCTGATTTCAAAAAAAAAAAAAAAAAATACCTAATGTCTCTACAATGTAATGTAAAGGATATATATATATAATTTAATGTAAGCAGAAGCGCATCAATTTGAAACTTATACAAAATTCATCTTCAGATTGGTAATAATATGAAAGATCTTTCAATTATATTGGACATAAGTTTTTCTCCATCAAACAAGAGTACTTTGCAAGGAAATATTCTTCCTTTTTGAAAAGAAGCTTTTACTGAATGCTGTTGAAAGGTCCATAGCAAATCTTTCAAAATAATGCTGTTCTGAGTTATATTGACTAATTGCCGAAACTGTAATACTTCGCTTGCATAGATACATATACATATACCATTCTTTTACTCAAATATATTGAATATTGAATTTAACAAATTTTGTGACCTCTAATATAAATGACACATAGATAAGAGTGCAGTATAGATAACGTATCACATAATTTTTTAAAAAATCAGTTACAGCTTTCTATTTCATTGTGCTGCCTCACTTCCTTGCCCCGTAAAACATCATAATGATTGGTTATCGTCAAGAATATTTTTTTAATGTTACTTTTATTTTCTAGATCTTCTAATAAATACTTCAAAGGCATGCGTCTGAAATTTAGTTTTAGGTTTAAATTATTGCTAAAACCGAAGTCTACATACATTTTGACTGAGGTTATCGAGCTACTACTGTAATTAGAGAACCTGGCATGTTGTTCTCTTCCCCAAGGAGTAAAAACATCTTGTTGATGTAGATCTACTTTGCCGTTCGCGAGTTTTATCCAGATTTGAATTTCAAATTTCATGATTCGCTTTTAAATATAGCAATTTTTAATTGCTTAAAACACGTTTAATGCAGTGTATTGCATGGAATTTTAAGATCACATGGGTAGTCGGCTTATAATAATCAAAATATGTATACACAAATATTGTTAAACGAAAACTTCCGCTATTATATATATTTTGAAAACAACATTATGTTTCATATTTTTAATATTACTTCTTGTAAAATAATTATAATGATTCGTCATTCTGTTTTTGAAATACCAAAATTTCTGCTTTGGACGTCTTTGTCAATAAACTACCATATGTCAAACAAAATCTTGCTTTTATGCCATAATCTCAGTGATGCTATTTATGGTGCTAAGTAAATACTGAATGATTTTTAACTGTTTTACGCAAAAAAAGCTAAAGGGCATAGAAGTGTTCTTAGGGAAACTTTCTCTAAATGTCATTTAGATTATCACTTATCTAATTCTTCTGAGATACATCGTTAACAACACCATTTCGTCTTAGATTTTACTTGCAAACTGTCACAGTTTACAAATGAATGCTTAAAAGTTACGGTATCCTCATAACATTGCTAAAATCATTGGTGCAATAGGTAGTATTAGCAATTGTTAATGGAGATATACAATTCATTGGCACTTTGGAACGCAAAATGCATGTTGTTTTTTTATATCTGTTTTCTTCCTCTTGAAGACTTTCTGCTTGCATTATGATGAAATAAATTTTGATTATCATATCCTCTAATCGTCATAAATACAATCTTGGGGCAAAAAGAGATTCCATCGCGGATTAAAAAAGGACAATGGAAAGTGTAAACCAATGACAGTAAATTTTAAAAATTTTGCATGGTTCTATTAAGAGTTAATTCTTCGGTTATTACAATATTTTCTATAGCTAATTTTAGATTGTTCCCTTCAAAAAGGATAAAAATAGAAAGCGATTCACGATACTGACCTCACACTACCATATAAATTTATTTAATTTTTAAAAACTAGCTCATATACAAAGAGTGTAATCAACATATTTGAGCGAAGTATGTTTCGATTCTTAATTTTTATGCAAAAGCATTTTAAGAATACAAATAACTATAATACTTATGCTTAGAAATAGCACACAAGCCACACACACACACAAAAAAAAAGCATGTGATATACTCGTATATTCTACTAACATTCTCACTGACATTAAACATTTTAAAAATATTATTTAAAAGTATGCTGACTCCCTATATTGCAATGATAAAAAATAACAATATTATAAATTTAAAGGCTTATTTAAGATTCAGTTGTTGATAAAAGTTCACTATATCAGACATCATAATTGCATTTTGTTCTCAAAGATGTGTTGAAATGCTTTCAAGCCGAGTTTTATATACATATATACCAAATACAGGCATAAAGTATAATAAGCGAAAGTGAAAACTTTCCATTAAGGGTAAGTAAATTTTTTTCCAATTTTATTACTAATATATTTATTATTATTACACGTGTTCATATGTGTTACACATGGGACATACACATTGCCTGGATGTGTGTAGCAATATGAATAATAAATAAATTTTAAGATAAAATAACTAAAAGTCAGTAGTATAACCCCCACTATATGCGGCAAAAGGATGCCGCCATGACGTAATAGAACAAAGGATGACGCAACGGGGGCGTGGCCTCCGCCATATTGGATCACGTGACTTCCATCCGCCATGTTGGGAATGACTCATCCTTTTCCCGCCATGCCGTGCGTGCTGAATCGCTGAGGCATTCATTAATTTTATTCGGTAAGTATTTATGAAGGATTTAATTAATTATTATTTAACTTACCTAATTAATTTATTAATCACGTGGTCTTTGGAGAACATCGGCCATTTTGTTTTGTACGGTGATTTATGCTGCCCTTCATGACAGTTTCAAAAATTGCGTGGGCCCGAACCCACGATGTCGAGACCTCCAGCTACGCGCTTTAACCACTGAGCCACGCTTTTGTTACCACAGAAGGCTAAAAATTTGTACTTATAAAAACAAAAGGCAAAGCGTTCAACGAGTTTACCGATTGAAAAGTTTCTTTTAAACGATGAAAGAGGGGTAGAAGACATATATTTTAATTTCTTAATTTTTTTTCGAACATTGATTACCTTCTTTAAGATATTATAAAGATTATTTTGTGCTTAATTTTTAATTAATATTTTCAATTTATCAAATGAATTTTTTTTCTTCTAAGTGGGTGATATTATTTTCGAATGGAAGAAATTTTTTAAAATTATTTATTATCTGCAGGGAAAGAGTTAAAATGATATTTTTACATCTGTACTGATTTTCTTGAAGCTATGTTACTGCTGGCGCCATCTAGCGTCCAGAACATCATCTAAAAGTAACAGGATCGTAAAAAAAATAATATGAAAATGTAATATATTTCCTTTTCACGGGGTACGAACTCGCTACCACCCAATAATTAATAAAAAGGAATTGAGGGGGACCGCATCCAAGTCTTTAAGCGATACCCCACAATTCCTTGGTTGATATGGTTCTTAATTATCTGCATAAGGTTTTTCCGTGCTCCGCCATCTTGGATTTCCTCTATAGCCGCCATTTTGAAGAATTTTCTTGGTGGGTAAATGACGTCACCCTTATCATGTTTGTGCATGATTTGGTTGGAAAATGGCGTCTGCCTTTTCACTCCCTTTGTGTAGACATCCGCGTAGGTGAACGAATACATTTCTGTGAACCAATCAGAAAGCAGAAAAATGATGTCATGCCCTCTTAACCAATCCGCGTATTCAGACAAAGTAAAAAGTTCGGAGCCGAGTTTCAACCGCTGGATTGCCTCCGAAATTCATTACTTGCTAAATTCTAGAAGTTTGTTACCACGCTTTTTGAAAAAACAAGAAATTCTCTTCGTATCTGCGAAAATGGCTTCAAGAAACAGTAAACGTTCTTTGGAACCCTTTTTTGATCAAGTAAGTATTCATATTTAAAATTTATTTTATTTATTTTTATTTTATTTATATATAAAATGTATTAAGGTTATTATGTGTTTAATTTTATTATTTTAGTGTTTTGTTTTTTTTTCTTTGACCACGTGCCTGTAATACTGACACGCAATTAAAATTTTTTGTAGTGTGAGGATTCCGATGTATCTGTAAGAGATTCTAATGATCAAGTAAGCTAAATTTTATTTATGTGTTTTATTTACACGGCTTAGATTTTTTTATTATATTTTACCCTGTTTTGTTGAAAAACGTGTTTGTAATATTAACGTTTCAAAACAGTTATATCGCCATATTATTTTCAATTGTTCTTTGACCACGTGTTTGTAATACTTACATGATTAAAAATACTATTATTTTGTAGTGTGAGGATTTCCATGCGCTTTTAAGAGATTCTGATGATGAGGTAAGCTAGTTTTATTTATTTCCTTCTGTGGCTTATTTTTACAATGTATAGTTTTTTGCCCCACCTAGAAAAAGACTATTCACTATTTTTAATTTATTTAGTGCCTGAGTGAAACATCTCAAATATTCATCGAAAATCCTATTGACGGCATTGAAAATTATTTTAGTGATTCAGGAGATGAAGTACGTAGTTTTTTTTTTTTTTTTTCCCTGTCATTAATTTTTTTTGTATTTTTTTTTTATATAAGCTGAACCTAAATTTCTTTAAACACAACTGTTACTTTTCTTTAGCTCTTAAGTGAAACTTCGCAGATATTTTTGGAGAATCCTTTGGTTTTGCCTCTTTACTATCAAGTAGGCTCGGGATATGAGGTAATATCAGTTTTTAATATATATATAAATATATATGAGAATTATTTTTTTCTATGTTTTTTATGTTTTTCTATGTTTGTTATGTTTTTCATATCACTGTGATGTCTATACATCTTTTAGACTCAACCTTCTGCTCCATCTAAAGGACCTGCATATGTGGAACATGACATTTCAGTAAATGTGAGTTTTTCTCCTGTTTTAGGGCTTATGGTGTGTTTGCGTGTGTGCTTATTTTCATTTACACTGAATTATGTTCTTTTCTTTCCAGATGGAAAATGCTATTATACTCAAAGAGAAGGCACGGCGTCGTAACCGAAAGTATCAAGGCGAGGAAATAACCTTCCAGGCACGTGTTGATATGAATCGTCTGCCTCAAAATATTCGCAACAGGCCTCTTCTAGCAGTAACTGAATCTGTTAGACAGCTGTTTGAAATATTAATTCAACGGTCAACAGAAAATCTAAGGCCGACAGATTGGATACGAATGTGCATCCAAGCCGATGGATTGGATAAACCCATGTCTACGAAAATTATTGCCGTATCTTCCATGACGGTGGAGACCATATTATCGGTTATTATGAAAGCTCTGCAGTCAAAAGATGAAATTCGGCTGGATTCAGGCTTCCTAGTAGATGTGATCACGATTCACAGGGATATCGGTGCAGGTAGAGCAAAGATAATCAACATTCAAGTAGATCGTCTTAAAAAACGCTCTGTCCTTTCCATCCCGTCAGATGATGAAGGGTTGTGTTGCGCAAAAGCAATCGTACATGCCCTAGCTTATCTTGAGCAAGACAAGTCAGCGCTTAATTCTCTACGGGATCGGAGACGATCTGTTCTAATGCTACGAGCTCAAGAATTACACAAGTGTGCTGGAGTTCCTCTTGGTCCTTGTACATACACTGAAATCTGCACATTTGAAAATCATCTAAATATACAAATCGTAGTAATAAGCAGTGAAAATTTAAATAAAGTAAGCCAAAGATTTTAAACAAAAAAAATTAATTAAATTGAAAAAAAATTTAAAATGAAATTATATTTATAAACTGTTTATTTCTAGGTCTCGTATAAAGGAAGATATCGAACTCGTCGCATTAATTTGTGGCAACACAATGGCCATTTTGATGTCATTACAAATTTACACGGTTTTTATGGTTCGAAAAACTATTGCGAAAATTGTGAAAAGCCATATGACCGTCCAGAAGATCACAGGTGTGACAATATGTGCCATGTCTGCCTAAGATTTCAATGCGTTCCAGCATTGCCTAAAAGATGTAAAGATTGTGATCGCCTCTGTCAATCTGAGGACTGCTTTGCAGCGCATAAAGCCGTCACAGGTAGACAAGAGCATTCAGTATGCGATAGGGTAAGTATTACTCAACTAGGGGAAAAAAAAGTTTTTAATACTTACATTTTTAAAACGTTTTTTTTTCTAAATATATTTTTAAAAAATCTTTGTTCTACTTTTTTTTTCCTAATTACAGATGTATCAGTGCAGACAATGCTCAAAAGTTATCATGCGACGGCAGTGTCCTAAAATTTTACATCGTTGCGGGACTATCAAATGCCCTTCGTGTAAAGAGTATGTTATAGCGTCAGAACATCATTGTTTCTTACAACTCATTTCTGCGAAAAGTCCATCCGATAAATTAATTTTCTTTGATTTCGAAACTGACCAATCATCAGGGGAACACATCGTAAACTTTGCTGTAGCGCAGTACAAAGATGGCCAAGAGAAAATATTTAAAGGATACGAAGCATGTCATGAATTCTGCTCTTGGCTGTTTACAACAGTGCACAAAAATTACACTGTTATTGCACACAATATGAAGGGGTAAATGTATTCTTATTATTTTTAATCTGCATATATATATTATAGGGCTATTGTTTTAAATATAATACATTTTTTAAAATATAATAATTTTTTTTTCTTTACAGATTTGACGGTCAGTTTATAATGGCATGGCTTTTAGAACAGGGTACGGCACCTGAAGTAATCCTAATGGCTCTAAAGTGATGGTAATCACCCATACCGCCCTCAACATAAAACTTATTGATTCTTTTAATTTCCTGCCGATGGCTCTCTCAAAGCTGCCTGCTTGTTTCGGCCTTACAGAACTAAAAAAAGGATATTTTCCGCACCTTTTCAACAAGAAAGAAAATCAAAATTATGTGGGATTTTTACCTGAGCCTAAGTACTACAATCCTGATTGTATGACTAGTGCGGTGCGAACCTCCTTTTTGGAATGGCATAAAGAACACGAGAAGGATATATTTGATTTCCAAGAAGAAATTCTCACGTATTGCCGGTTTGTATCAACAATCTATTTCTAATCCTTCATTATGATCCGTCTTTTAGGTGTATTTTTTTTGGTACCATGTTTTATTTATTTATTTACTCTTTTCGTTTTCAGATCAGATGTTGATATTCTTCGTAGATGTTGCGTTGAATTTAGAAATCAGTTTTTAGAAATTACAGGAGTAGACCCCTTTTGGTATTTTACAAACCTTTTCTTTTACATGGTTTTGTCATTTTGTAACAACGTATTGTATACGTGCATGTATACTTTATGTATATATGATTTACACTTTTCTTGTCCGTTTTATTTTCAGTTACATAACCATTGCATCAGCGTGTATGGCGGTTTACAGATCCCGACACATAATACCTAATACCATCGCAATGATACCTGTAGGAAGTTATATCAATCGCACGAATCATAGTCCTGACTGTATTCGTTGGCTTGATTTTATTGCCCAAAAAGAGAGCATTGAAATCGAACACGCTTTGAACGGAAAAGGAGAAAGACGATTGGATGGTATATCTGTAGACGGATATTGCAAAGAAACAAATACTGTTTATCAATACTACGTAAGAGTTCAATATTTATTTATTTATAAATATATTATTTAATTTATTTATTTATTGGTATTATACGAAAAAATTTTTAACTATCGCAGGGATGTTTCTTTCACGGTTGCTCCACCTGTTTTGACGGAGATGCACTCCACCCCATAACAAAATTACCCATGTCGACATTGCGACAACAAACGGTAGACAAGACTTACCAGCTATGTGATCGAGGGTATAATGTAATTGAAATGTGGGAGCATGAGTTTGAGATGAAAAAGAAAACAGATGAAAAAGTAAAATATTTTCTTCTAAGTCACGAGCTTCAGGATCGATTGAATCCTAAAGATGCTTTCTTCGGCGGGCGGACAAATGCCATTCAGCTGTATTATGAGGGTGATGCAAAGTATGTGGATTTCACTTCACTGTATCCATGGGTAAATACTTTTTTTCTGTGTTTTGGCATAAAATAATCTTATTAAACGCGCATGCCTTATTTAAAAAGAAAATCGCTTTTCCGATTATTCATATTTTTTCAATTTTTCCTAGGTCAATAAATACTGTTTGTACCCCGTCGGACACCCTAATATTATTACTGAAAATTTTGATGCCTTGGAAAACTATTTCGGTATTATAAAGTGCCGAATACTGCCTCCTCGAGGTTTATACCTCCCCGTATTGCCGTACAGAGCACAAAATAAACTGATGTTTCCCCTCTGCAAGACTTGTGCTGAATTAATGTATCAAGGCATTTGCCAGCACTCAGATGATGAGAGAGCCATCATTGGCACATGGGTGACTACTCCCGTCAGATATTGTCTCCTGTCCAAATAAATAAAACTTTTTTCTTTCTGTTCTTGAAACGGGGTCTTTTTTTCAATGCACTTTTAGATAACAAAACGAAATTAAATTATGCTCAAAATAAAATCGCAAAAATAGTATATGGGCTCACTTTATATATAATTCCACTCGGATCAAAACAGGATTCTAAAAAAACAAGCGCACTGTACTCTGAGTCGCAAAATGTTCTTCAAAAAGCGAGCGGTAAATTACTTACTTATGCGGACGACGACAAACCCTCCTAAACTCGCAATGGCGCTTCGGGACATTTATGTCCGAGCCAGGTGGAAAAGTTTAAATGGTGGAGTCTTGGCTTACACGAAGTAAATCAAAGTTTTGATTACATTGCGTAATAAATTTAAGGTGAATGATATGCTGAAAAACAAGCTATGGCATTAGTTACCAGATAATTATAGTCTACAATATATTCCATTAGTCTACAATATATTCCAAAGCCACGCTTTTCCTGAAAGTGATAAATTAGCGTTTTCTAAATAGTCCAAGGAAATGAAATCCAATAAATGGAGCATACCTATACACTGTAAGTGCTGAAGACTTCCGACGCGGCATATTGTAGCATAAGCAGGTTTTGAAAACAGCACGCCTGTCTTAGCAAATCTTAATGTGACTTGACATATAGTATAACTTTCAATATGCCGGCATGGTTCAAGAACACAATTACGAATAAATATGCGCTCAGCCGCATTAGAGACTGCACTACCATTGCTAAAAGCATTGCTGACAGCCTGGAGTGACTTCTTTCCTTGAAAACCGTGCCGTCAGCAGCCCGTTCTGTATATATATTAATTTACTCAATGTCTTGTTTTTTTAATTTGCCTTGCTTTGTTTTTAATTATATATTTAATTTTATGATTAATCCAGAACTCTTTTAATGTATCCCACAATTTGTAACGTATGTGTTCATCTTTGCATCTGTACCTGATTATAACCTTAATATAACTGTATGCCTAAGTACCATAATAGTGTATGACTAACATGTACCATAACTATAACTGCATGCTTAACATCTACCATTATATGTGTTCCCCTTCGTATCAGCAGATCCCACCATGCACCTTCTTTTCATGTTCCTCGTTTAGCGTGGCCAATTGCAGGAGAACACAGTACTAAGCTCTTTATTTATGTTTATTTATGCATTTAATTTTAATTCCATCGACGGGATCCAGTCGGCCAGAACATATTCCACAGCCACTGCTTTATCTGAAAAACAGCAAAGCGGTGTCTTTAAAAACACGACATGAGTCATAAGTGACATTTAAATGATAATACTTTTCCAATATCGTTTAAACATTTTCACTATTTTTGTTTAAGCAGAAACTGGTAGTCAAAAATTTGATAATAATGTTTTTATAATAAACATAAGTTTCCACCTTTAGTTTTAGGATGCATTCTTCTTCGAATCGACCCGAGTTGCAAAAATGTTGATTCACACTGCGTAACCAAATAAACTTAGGCTAGAAGTAAAACTGCTAAAAAAATGCAGGGGTTTTTTTTCAATATTTTTCTATGTCGAAATGTCAACTCAACCGAAAGTGCAAACTACGGAAGTATAAATTTGTCAGTTGCTGCAGTTTGCAACACCAGTAAGCTCCGTTTCGTTCAAAGTTAAAATCAAACACGTCTTTTAACGTTGTCGCAAATAAATGCTTAATTTACTAAACGATAATGATTTGGAAATTAATATATGTCTTTAAGATAGAGAAGCGAGTCTTCTAAGTTTTCCTATTAAGCAGGCGGATATATTCTTTTTTTGTTTTTATAGTATTCTTTACAAGACCCATTTTGTATGTCATCACATGTAATTAATTCTGATATGATAAATAGTTCTGGGCTTTCTTGGTTCACTTATCAGAATCACTCACTTGATGTTGTAAAATGTCCCTTTTGTGTTACGATGCAAATAATAACAGTATTAAATGTAATTTTTTACTTAATTTCTGAAGGTTGATTAATACTTTCAGTTCACATCAGGTCTCCCACACTTCGGTTACGCCATGTAAATCGGAATTTAATTGATTGACAACTGGATCAAATTAGTTGCTACATTTAATTCGAAATTTTTATCACAAAGCAGTTGCTACATTTCAAGTAGGTGGAGTCAGAAATAACTTTCGATGCAATTTTGTAGATCGACAGCAGTAAAACTATACAATATACTACAATGAATATAAAGCTGTATAATATGTTTCATTCTCAGTTTTTACTTCCCGCAAATGTAGCATTCATTTTAGAAAAAAAAATGTTTTCGAAGCAAATTTACATTGTTCGCACGCCATTAAGCCACGCCCCATTTTGTAAGGGCTCTACCGTCAGTATATCCGAAAGGTCTTGTTTATGTGACTAAGCCTCAAGGACTGCCTGCCTAAAGGAAGGGATGCGTTCTTTAGGCAGACAGTCCTCGAGGCTTAGTGACATAAACAGGGCTTTCTAAGGGAATTGGCTCGTATACACGAGAGAGATCACTGAATTCACAATTCATTAGCTAGAAGCTAGTTTTATGCGATTACCGATGGAAGAAGCCTTACAAAATGGAGAGTTTGAGAACCTTGGATTTTTAAAACTAATTTGGTACTCATTTACAGTATTAAACAAGTAAAAGATAAAGCGGACGAAAAAAACATAAGTGTATGTTACTGCATTTATACGAAGCAGATTAAACAAACGTATGTGGCAAATGCCTGAATAAGTTTAATGCCTGAGTATTTAGAGTTTGTTTATCTGAAAGTCTTTGAGAAATTATCTCGTTAGCTCGGTCTAATTTACTGAACTTAAAAGTGTGTCGAAAACAACATCGCTGAGGTATAATGGTATTCTTCCCTTCCGTAAAACTAAGTATCGTATTCAACATATAAACATATTAAGCAAACTGCCACTTTTTAGCAAAGAAAGAATCACACACATTAGCAAAATGCATCCCATTTAGTAGAATACCTGTATCATCCCTTGAAGTTTCTCCTGTCGACTTTTGAGCTTTCGATGTTTTAAAGGAGTCGGAGTCTTAAAAACGACACAAGAAGCCTGGGTATTATAATGCTAACAAGAACTTACTTTCATGATAAATTCGAGATATTAACAAGAATTAAGGCTACCAGGTAGAAGCAGAGCACCACAAGGAATTCGACTATTATGGGGAAAAATTAATTATCAAAATCATTTTCATACATGCCAATTGACACTCTCTGTAATAGCTTATTCCTAAATGCAGTTTTTTAAGCGCAGGAATAGCACATTTTTAAAACGCATGTTAAAAAAGGATTGTTGTAAAGAACTAAAATGTTAAAACATTGAATAGGCATTAAACTTTACACAGTTTTCCCACTCTACGATAAAGAATTACCTTCAGGCTTTCTTAGAGTCAACTTTTCCCATGAAACGAAAGTTCTTAAATTATATCATAAAAGTTTTGAGAATGACTTACATTAAATATCTGATGTGGACACTACGTGATTTCCTTGTACGGCCAATTAAATTATATCCATTTTTTCCTGCAACACCAGTAATCTCCTTTTCGTTTAAAGTTACTTAATATGAGACACGTCTTTTAACGTTATCACAAATAAATACTTAATTTACTAAATAATCATTGCGAATTTGTATATTTCTTTAGATAGGGAAGCGAGTATTTTCTAACTTTTCCTATTAAGTAGGCGGATATATTCGTTTTCATTGTTTTTATAGTAATCTTTACAAAACTCAATTTATATGTCACCACATGTAATTAATTCTGATATGATAAATTGTTCTGGGCTTTGTTGGTTCACTTATTAGAATCACTCACTTGATGTTGTAAAATGTCCTTTTTGTGTTACGATGCAAAGTGATAACAGTAATAAACGTAATTTTTTACTTAATTCCTGAAGGTTAATTAATACTTTCAGTTCACATCAGGGCTCCTATCACATCGTGGCTCCATTATGCCACGTAGATCGGAATGTAATTGATTGACAACTGGATCAATAAGATTGCTTTCTAAAACTACCTCATTTTCTGTGCTTTTTGGTGTTTTTCTATGCAATTCATTTAAAATATTTTCTCGAATTTTAGAGATATATTTTTAATTCAATCAGTTCAGTTCCCACTTTTAAGCAGAGCAAAAATACCTAAATTCTCAACCTTTATTCAAAATTATAAAATAGAGATAAACCTGAAACACCACAGTTAAAAACAGTTAAGAGTTTCTCAAGCAATTCGAACAGCGGGCACGAAGACAAAATATTTAACGTTAGAAATCCGTTTGAATGTATCGTAAAGTAAAAAAAAAATTCTATTTTGCTGTTTCGAAGACAAGACCTTAAACTGTTCTTTAAGGGGAGAAAATGGGTTCGAAATATTATTTCAATAACTTTCGATGAATAACGTTAAAAAAACTAAACTTTTTTTTTTTTTTTTTAACATTAAATAACTCATTAACTGCTTTTATTTCTTATCTTGCCTGTCGCCGACTAGATCACGTGACTGGCGGCAGAGAAAGAAGGTAATAACTTTTTTTTGTTTAGTTGAGGTGGAACGCTTGAAATGATCTGTTTTGGCCGCATGGTGGTAATCCACAATTATAATGAACTTTTCATTTCTTGAGTTCTTCACTTGAAAATGGGTATATTGACTTTGTTATACTTGTATATTCTCGATTTAACTGATGCTCTCCGAACTCATGAATAAAATAGAATCGTGAAACGGGATCACAAGTTCAATTTACAATGTCTGCTCTTCTGCTGCAGAAATGGGAAGCAAACGTTTTCAGACGTGATGCAAATTGGAATGATTTTTCGAAGGTGCTGCATTCGGAAACTGGTAGAAAGATACTCGAGTAAGTGTTGCTCATAAAATGAGGCAAACGCCAATATACGTGTGGAGGTATTATAGTGAGAAATAACAATTTGTTAAATACAGTAAATATTGAATTCATTTTGGAAGACGCTGAGACGAAGATTTGGCAAAATGGTACACAACAAAGGAATCGTTCATTTTAAAAAAAGCAAGTTATGCATGATGTCGAGTAATTTAAAATTCATTATTCAGTTTACTTTTATACATGTACAGTTATCGCCCTGTATTATATTATCGCCCCGTATTATATGTAAAGAAATTAAATAATGAAGAATCTGCACGAAGCCATGTGTGTTTCTTGCACTGTGATAAAAACGAGGGAATCTAGAGCCATCAAATTTTGAATAATGTAATCCTCCACCCGAGCATGGGCTTCTGGTCGGCCGAATTCCGAATTTATTTTAATCTATTTCATATTTTCTAAATTTTTAACGAATTTTTGATTAACAAAATCAACGAGTTCAGAGCGAGCACTCTAACGAAAATAACAGTTTTATCTCCAGTGCGGAAATTCTAAAGATATGCTGTTTTCAAATGTATGTGGTTTACGGGCGAAGAACATGATGTTCAATAAATATAGGTAACACACAAAACATTAAAAAAGTTCCTTTTGGATGTAATATAAAATCTGAGTGCTTTTAGATTTTATTTTATCATTTTTTTTCCCTTTATTACACTCAGAAAATGTTATGCTTCGAATTATATCAATTACTAAAATAAATAACCCAATTTAATGTTAATAATTTAATGATGATATAATTAAATGAATAATCGTTTTGTTATGTTATTATAGTTTTGAAAATTACTTCCTGAAAATGTTCATTAAATTTTTTAAAAAAATTATCAGGTCTTGCTTAATTTTCCCTTATTTATTTCAAAGCATCACATACTATCAATCTTATTTATTTTTACGCAAGATTAAGTTCATAAATTTTGTGCTTAAAGTTTTTACCGTTTTACCAAAGTAAAGATACTTGAACAAGAATTACGCGTGAAAACAATGTGCGAAATGTAGTAAAAACTGCTTTAATGACATATATTAAATTCTATTTGAAAAAACTGAGACTTTCATAATCTCATGACTAATCAACGTGTCACATTTTAATAATTAAAATCAGTTTTGTGATACAAACGCCAAAGGTTTCAGTGTTAAAGTAAACCACCTCGTCCCTACTCTTTCTTACGGACATTTCGGTGACGCGTCCCCCCCCCCGCCCAGTGGGTTAGTCTATCTCTTATAAGGTCCATGACCTGTAGCCGAACGGGTTTTCATTCCCAATGAACCAAAGACTGCTGAAAATCTTCTTTCAGAGACCGCTTCTGACAAGCCAGGACCACGGACGTGTTCCAAACCCTACCCCACTTTTCAAATTTTTGACGTCACGGAAATATCGACTAGTTTCACCTGGCAAGACGCCTACCCCACTTTTGACTACTACGGCGCGCTTTCGAAAGAATTTTGCTGCTGAGTAGTGTGTTTAGGTGCTAATTGTGAGATTTTCGCAATTTAAATTATTATGAGTGGGAATTTACGCAAAATCTTTAGTGAATGGTTATTATTTATCGCCGTAGTGTATTTGAGGAAAGAGGAGAATAATTCACTGCTGTTGTATACATTAACAGTATGAAAAATCTGGAAGGTGACACTCGGCAATAAATGTGCTGCATTTCATCGCAAAATTCAGCGACGCCAGTAAAATAAACGAAAGTGTTCGAAAAACTTATCCACATCTGAAGCCACTATACAAAAATTGTATGTGTGCCAATACAGCAATTTAAATAAATAAAAAAAAAAAAATTGCAGAAAACTTCAGATCAAAGAATAAGAATTGCAGTGCCTCTATGTGCTTAAAAACTACGAAGCATTCTGCAGACTTTCGTGCCAAAATCAAGTTTGACAAATAGATTAATACATTTTATTGTTTCTTTTAGTGTATATATTTCAAAATTATTAAAATAACTTGAACAGTTGTTTAATTGCTTAAAACAGCAATAAAGTTCATTTATAAAGATATACAAAAAACTTCATAATTCATTGCTTTGTTGAACAACTGAAATTTACTAAATTACCTAACTTTATAATATTAAATATCTTTGTAACTGTGTTATTATGCTCTGATTTATAAAAGCTTAAGTACTAACTAAAAGCTTAGCTACTTACTATTCATTTGTTATACATTAAAATATTTTCTGATTTACTTACTAAATGCGTAATCAATTATCAGGATTACTAAATGTATTAAGAATTTCCATACATGCTTGTGCAGTGTGAATGCATGTTTGTGTAATGAACTTTGATTTTTATGAACGAAAAAGAAATACAATCTCCGAATAAGTACTTTTTTGTTTTCCAGTTCCTGTGTTTAGCTGTAAAAGTAAATTCACTTCAAGTATGTGTATGTGCAATTTTGACGATGTAAATACTGAAATGTATGTATAGTAAAAACTCAACAAAAAATATCCAGAAAGCTCTTGAAATTTTGGATAGCCGAGCATATAAAAAATGAAATATTGTAATAAGTGAATGGAAGAATAAACTACTAGTCTAAAATCACAAAATCAGTTCATCTTATTTGTATCAACTTGACTATCAAAAGCCAATATTTAATATTATGCACGATTTTGAAAAAAATGTATGCTGCTGATCTTTGGAATATGATAATGGGTGATTTTTACAATGGTTGTTATGTGATTTAAGACTGCTAGTTGAGACTTTAAATATCAACAATAGTAATCTGAAAATTTGAAGTAGTAATTTTATATCCAACAATCTCTGCCAAATAACTTCCATGTTTTAAGTAATTAAAAAATATATTTTTAACCACTTATTATTAATTCTTTAAAGTACATTCTATAATTTAAATTTTATTCACTTTCATCTATTTTTAATGTTTGCCATTATAAATTTCATACTATGTACTTTTTTAAGATTTCATAGTTGCTAATTAAACTTCCTTTACAATTTATTTAATTATTCTATACATACATTTATATTTTATGTAAGAAAGGGATTTATGTGCAACAGATATACAGTGAAATTCATTTAACACAAAACTGAGGGGACTGAAACATTTTTTCGTGAAAAACAAAACATTTATTGAGTTTTGGGAAAATAATCTGGTATTTTTCTTTGCATTGTCTTTTTTAGCATCAAATTGTTCAAAGTCAAACATTTTGTTATTCATTTTACCATTGGAATGTACGTCTAAATAACTGTTCATACTTTTTATGATATTCCTCATTTCGGATGACGTGGGAACAGGAACTGCATTCATTTTATTTTCGTCTCTGCATCAATGATATCTTTTTAGCTTTGAACAAACTCCAAAATAACTTTGTCTGCCATAATTGGGGCTGTACACACATTATTATAAACTACTGCAACGAATTCTTCGATAGTACAGTAGAACAGTTCATTAGTACAGAATCTTTCATTAATACAGAACATTTCATTAAGTGTCAGCTCAGTTTCAATATCCTACTTCTCCATTTCTTTCGGAGCCAAAGAATCTGATACTTTTGAGAATCATGTGTAATGAAAATTTCATTCAACCTTGAAGTCGCTGAATTCTATGCAGTGCAACATATGAGCCAAACTCACTAATTTTTTACTCACACTGCCATGTACTCATCACTGAATTCCAAAGCTAACTGATGAGAGATGAGATGTTTGTGTGGCGTTTGTAGACGTGGAAGGCGAAAGTACCGTAGATAAACAAAACTGGCTTGTGTCACAGACTATTCCGAGGGTATTTCAAAGCCAAATTAGCCTCTTTTCTACGAAACGTGAAACCACCTCTCTTTTATTTCACACCTCGCTTAAATCTCGCCAGCGATGCCAGTGTTTTCTGTATTTTGTTCATTTCCAGAAAGGATACCTTTTCGTGTTAAGAGAAACAAAATGCATGAAAATACATAATAGTTTGTCGGGACCGTTGTGTTATTTCGTGTTAACCGATATTTCGCGTTAAACGTATTCCACTGTATACAGATATGTTTAGACTATGTATATACAAATAATTTTTTAAAAGGAAAATTTATAATCCTTCCAAAAATTTTTATGCATTATGCTGCTAAAAATTGCTTTATATAAATAAATATATAAAGAAAGAAATTTAGAACCAATTTTTCAGAAAGAATAAAAATTCAAATTTAAATTTGATAAAATCCTGTTTATACTAGTAAAATCTTTTTAAATTGGAAGATATTTTTAATGATTTTACTTCCCCCCTCCCATTTTCCTTTGCTACTGCTGTTTGGTAAGAGGTTCTAGTAAAGTTTTGTGTTTAAATTTTGAACTTTCAAAGGTTTTCCACTGCAGGATTTTAATTTTTTCTACATTTTTAAGGGCATGTTTTCTTTCTTTCTTTTTAGATTAGAAAAATATTTTTAAATCGGAAGATATTTTCAATGATTTTTCTTCGCTTTGAGGAGGACTAGAATTTTTTGGTGAACTATTAAGATAAAAAATATATTGAAATGGTTCATCAGCTGATTCTGGATACAGAAAAGCAAGGATTTTGTTTTAGAAGGGGAAATGTAATTAAATTCGACATACCTCCTCTTGACAATATTATGTTAAAGTTGGTTGGATTCCTCGCCTTTCTTGTTCTTTTATACTACTTTTTTGGTTTTTCTTGTGATGGTTTATTTTAACATGTTGACTGCCGTGGGGGTCACCGGTGACCTGCACTCGACTTGGCTACAGCGCCGTGGGTGCCCCTGGCAAAGCGACCAAGAGTAAAATACATAATTAGAATAAATATTGATACTGATAAATTTTTAAATAGTACCATTGTTACTATAATGGTTTGAAGAATAATAAATAGTAAAAATTTAAATTATAAATCACAAAAATGGTCTGCAGATGTTTGGAGGTCGCTGGTGACCCCCAGCATGAAGCACAATTATATAACATTATGTTCTGTAGATAATATTTTGACATAATATATATCGCATAATAAAAATTTCAAGTTGGCGTCATGCGCAAATCACGTAAAATGCCCGCGGCAGTCAACGTGTTAATTTTTACAATTTAAATTATTCTTGTTCCACATTTATAGGATTTTATGAAGATCATTTGAACTTCAATTTTTTAGTCTTTGTGAAAAGTTGTTTCTAAATTTCTTTATATACTATATATAAGACCTCCTAGAAAAAAACTTATTTATTTATCCCAAATTTTCATTTTGAAACATTTTAGTACATTCTTTTCCTCAATATTTTAAAAGTTGATTTTTTGTTGAATGTAATATGGAATATGGAAAAATTCTATCAAAAAACATAACTCAGAATCAAAACAGGAGATAAATAGAGATAATAATAATGTGGGATATTCGATTCTCTCCCCCTAATAGTCATTTGAAACATTTTAGCGTGTTTTTCCATTCAGCTGAAACAGTAAAAATATAGAAAATAACATAATTCAGCTGAGAAACAAAACAGGCAAAAAAATGGATTGGCGCTAGGAAACTGATTGGTCTAAAACAGGGCTTCTTAAACTTTTTTCAGTCGTGACCCTTTTTTATCATAGATTTTTTCACGACCCCAAAATATTTATGAAAATTTTGTGGGACCCCATAAGCATTGCAAAAATCTGACACACACATGAGTGAAACTGTCAATTTTTCACTTGTATTGTAAGACAGTATTGCAGTTTTAGGTCATTATCTTTAATTTCTCATTTTAAGACATAGAACAATGTGAAAATTTTAATTAATTAACTGACGAAATGACAGCATCACGTGCAAAGCAAGTAAAATGAACATTTATATTATAAACAGAATGCGTTGAAACATTTTTGTTTTTCTCTTTGTCTGTATTGTCTTATCTTTATCTATTTTCAGATACATTGTGTAAAAATATTGGGTAATTTTAAAATTATTATATTAAGTTTAAGAAATACCAAAACTACTAAAATTTTTACGACCCCTTTCTGTAGATGGGGGTTGCGATCTACAGTTTATCAATTTTCACATAAGTCGTACTTTCCCGTAAATTTGAAAATACTCTATTGTATGCTGTTCTGTTGAAGACAAGCCTGAAATCATTTTTTTTTTTTCCAAAATGCAATTGATAACTTGTTTTTTTACAAAATTTTAACTTGGGAGTCATGAACAAATTTGCGGGGGTGTCACCAAATTCAAAGAAATTTATTTGACAATAAAAGATATACGGAATCTGAAGAGAATTTTGGATGTTCTTTAACATTTGCCAGGAATTTTAAATTAAACATTTCCATATTTTAATTCTGATTTTATTGCTTTCCACTTGATTTATGTGTTATGTTTGATGGTTTCCAAAAAACTCGAATCAAATTTCAAAGCAACTGCATACGCACAGCTAAGATTTAGTTTTTTCGGCTATCTTAGTAGTGTCTTGCAGGCAATTTGTAATTGTAATATGCATCATTTATAAGCTATATTTCTTATTTCTAATCAAATTTGCTGTCAAGTAAGCGCATAACATTTCCTAAGCATTGGAAAATTCAGCAGTGTCTCAAAGGATAATAAAAACAATTTTGTTTTCGTTGCAATTTTGTTCATGATGGTTAAAAGTCTGGTCTAAAATAACATTACAATATTTGATTTTGTTGGAATATTGGATAACTGAGGCCACAGCCAGTGCAGGTATGCAATTTTTGGAATTTACAGAAATATCAAGTAGCAAAATTTTTTGAATTTAGGAGTGGAAAAGTTTTTAGAATTTAGGACCCAACAGAGATTGCATAGCACAACAAAATGTACCTGCTGAAGTTAGGACTCCAGTGCATGGTTATATTCTTATAAAGAGTTTATGCCCGAATGCAAAGATGCATTTTGAGTCATCATCGCTAGGTCACCAGCCTACACAGCATTGTGTGATACATCATTCAGGTAAATAAGAAATAAAATTGACTGCACTTTAGTTAAATAACCTAACTCATTCCTTGTAAGTATTATGCAAGAGTATTGTAATTGTTGAATAAGAGTACAACACTTGCTTTCTGTTCATCTGAAACGGGATAGATATTCTAGCAGTTATTCCAGCAGAAGTTTGCAAGAACGGATCATTCTGTATTTAGTTAGTTAATCAAAATACTGTAATATCTTGTTATTTAATAAATAAATATAATTATTGTTGAAGTGGCAACGCCATATTTGTATCAAACCGTTACTCAGCAACGAGAGATATTGTTAAAGAGGATTAGTATTCTGAAGATTTTAGCAGCTAGGAGTAGTATTAAAATTTTGCCACTTAAGAATTGTATAAAATTTGTCTATCACCGAGAACTAAAAATAAAATTTATGTTCTACTAAGAAGATTGTCTGTTTTGTAAATTACTGCAAATACATTACAGTCTTTAATTAATTGGAGGTTCCGCCGAGATACTGGAAATTAGGAGTGCAATTATCAATTTTGATGGTGCTGGTCTCCTAATCCCAGAAATTTGCTGAATTTTTTTAGAACAAGTTTGCTAATACCAATTTCCGAGTTTGTTTATTTCAAGGAGAAATGGATGTAAGAAGTCTGCTGTTTTAAATCCAGATTTGAAGCGGATCATTAAGGTTATCTTCTGTGCTTCTATAACTTGCGTCCGAGAAAAAATTGTCAAAAACAGGATACTGGTGATCTCTGAAGATAAGATTAACTTTTGGTTTTCTTAAAAAAGCTTTTATTGAATTTTAATACTTTGTTTCAGAATTATAGTATATCGTGTAAGATTTTGTTTAAAATAACTGACACTAAGAATATTCAGCTTAAATTTATAATTGATATTTGTGGTAAAGAAGTATTTTAAAATTATTATTTATGCTTTACTTCTATTTGTATTGAATTTTTATGTTGATAATTGATATGTGTAAGCCATCCCGGCATTTATAAAAAAAAAGAACTGCTAGCTGAGTTTTTGAATTTGTTGCCAAGCAGGCGCGTGAAAATAAGTAATAACGTCAAACTGACGTAGTGTGATTTAATTATACTGCAGAATTGGCAAAAGTTTTTTTCTTAGTTCTCGCCATCCAGGCGTGTGGTAGATAGCAACGTCATCCCGACGTATTACAGATTGTATATTCTAAAAGTTGTATTGCCAAACTGGCAAAAATTGTTTTCGTTATCGCCAACCAGGCGTGGAGATAGATAGTAAAATCGTCAAACTGACGTTGGTAAAATTCCATTGTATTGCCTAACTGGCAAAGGTGTTTATATAGTTATAGCTAACGAGGCTTGTGAATAGTGAGTTAAAACGTCAACCCGACGTAGTATTAAATTATTTTGTGCCAACCTGGCAAAGTTGTTTAAATAATTCTCTCCAATTGGTTCGTGTGAATTTCGTATTCGAGAAATTAAATCTCGCCAGAAATTATATATTTTTAATACAAGTACGAGCTTTTAGATTGAATTTCAAAAGGAAGCCTATTAAAAGTAACTTGTGTCAACATGTCATTCTTAGCTAGGAGTAAAAAACAGGATTTAAAAGTACTAGCAGAAGAGTTAGGTTTAACCGTGAAACCTGAATTTAAGATTGCTCAGTTGCATAAACTGATTACGGAAAGTCCCGATTATGATGAGGAGTTTACTCGAGAACTACTGGCTGCAATTAGAGAAGAAAGGGAACGAAAAGAAGAATGCTAAAGAGAAGAAAGAGAAAGAGAAAAGGAACGCGAAAGAGAAGAAAGAGAAAGAAGAGAAGAACGCGAAAGGGAAGAAAGAGAAAGAAGAGAAGAACGCGAAAGAGAAGAAAGAAAAGAAGAGCTTGAAAGAGAAGAGCGAATTAGAGCCTTTGAGCTACAGAAACTTCAACTGGAAGCAATGGCTGCCACAGCACAGCCGGCAGAAACTACGCAGTTACCTGAGCAGCCTTTAAAAATCAGAATTCACGATGTCATGCCACGTTTCAACCCTAAAGAAGATGAAATAAGTTTATTCCTGGTGTTATTTGAGCGTCAAGCTAAAATAATGAATATACCTGCTGAAAATCAAGTGACTCAACTTATTTCATTACTGCCTCCTGACATTGTTCAGCTTATTGCTAGAGAACCAGAAGAGGAAGCGAAAAAGTATGAATATGTAAAAACTTTACTGTTACAACGATTTAAATTGACTGCGGAAAAATTTCGACAACTATTTAATAAACACCAAAAATCTACTGAAAGTACTTGGTATGATTTCTACTATGAATTAAAAAATTATTTAGAAGGATGGCTTAACGGATTAAACATTAAAACTTTTGAACAGCTAAAAGATCTCATGCTTGTTGATCAAATAAAAAAGCGTACTTCTCCTGATTTCAAAGAACATTCTATGGATCAATGGACAACCATCATTTCACTTACTGAAATGGTTAAGAAAATTGAAGATTTTGAAGATGTGAGAAAAACAATAAAACCGAAATTTTCTACCAATCAGACTGAGAAATTTAACAAAGGATCATTTAAACTGCGTTATGATAATTTTGTGAAAAAAATAGAGCATCCGCCTCATTTTAAGCATTCTGATAGATGGAATGATTCAAAATACAAGAAAGATCATCAGCAAAGGAATCAGTTCCAAAACAAAAACCAAGAAAATTTATATGACAAAAGATATCGACCACGTTGTTTCGAGTGTGGATCATATGAACATTTTAAGCCTCAGTGTCCTCGCTTAAAACCAAATGAAAAGGTAAATTGCGTATCTTCAAATGATGATTTGTTAGAGACATAGACAATTAACGGTTTAGTGAATGGGTATGAAATGCCTATTCTTCGAGACACAGGAGCCACTGTTGATGTTATTTCTCGAAAATACGTAGATAAAGCAAAAATGACTGGAGATCATGTCTGGGTACAATATCTCTTAAATGACCATTTAGTGTGTCTACCGTTAGCTGAAGTTGAAATTAATTGAAACTTGGTCACATAAAAACAAAGGCAGCTGTTGTTACAAATGATCCTGGCAGATATGTATTGGGTAACAAAACTGCCCAATTGTTCAAAAATAAATCATTCTTAAATTTAGAAAAAATAAATGCGGTTTTGACACGATCTCAAGTAAAAAGATCTCATGAAGATGACCGAAGCAGAGAAATTGAAATGGAGAAACTAGAAGAAGTGAAGTTTATTGAAACTGACGAAGATATTTTACCGCAAGCTGATGAGGAAGACAAGGAAATTAAGAAAGTGATTAATGTTAATTCAAAGGAATTAATTGAATCTCAGCATCAAAGCAGAGATCTAACGTCATTACTTAAGGAAGCTAAAAATGAAAATTCCAGCAAGACAAATGATTTCAAAGTAAAAGAAAACGGATTGGTGGTGAAAAGGAAAATGGATAAAAACGGAAATTCCTGAAAAATATAGGGATCAAATGCAGAACTACACAACTTTGATACAGAACCAAACAAATAATAGTGCTAAAACTCAGGGTAATTTGGTCAATACTCACCCTCCTAAAAGTCAAGCTCCTGTCAATGCTTCACAGAAATCTGACAAACAATCTAAGCGTTCATCTCTTGATGAGAAAACTGAAGTTATTTATATGGAAGTTGACTCACCTTATTTACCTGGTGATTCATCTTCTATGGATCATGTGTATGATTATTCCTCTACAAGTTCCCCAGTTCCTTCTTCTCCAAAAAGTAAAGATGTGTTTGACAGTTCGTTAGCAGCAGATCAAAGAAACTCTTATAAAAGAACTCATGAAGGTGCTTCTAAAGCTTAGAAATTAAAAATACATTCAGAATATAAGCTCGCGTCAGAAAACTTAGCAAAGAGACATAAACATGATAGAGGATACTCAAAGTTACCACATTCAATGAGAATGCAAGTAACAGATAAGAACAAAAGTTCATCTCACAACAAGCAAACACTATCTGAAAAGAAAGAACTGACAAAATTAAACGATTCTCAGTTAAAAGTTCCAGATGAATTGCCAAGTTCTGGAGTTGAGATGCAAGTCAAGGAGAAGTTTTTAAATAAACTAAACAGACAAGAGCAAGTTGTTGAAGAAGAAAAACTGCCACAAAAGCCTCTGTCACACTCACCTGATTTCAATAAGGAGTTTATTTTGCAAACTGATGTTTCAGACTCTGGTATGGGTGTCATTGTAACTCAAAACGTTGAACGAGACAATGAACATCCAATATTATACCTCAGTAAGAAGTTTACAGAAACTGAAAAAAAGTACTCTACCACAGAAAAGGAATGCGCCGCCATAATATTTGCTGTAAAGAAACTTCAATGTTATTTAGACGGGCATACTAAATTCCTCATCATGACCGATCATAATCCCTTAGTTTGGCTCAAAAATAATGTGAGTCTAAATCCACGACTTATGAGATGGGCACTGGTACTACAACCTTACAATTACACGATCGTTCATCGAAGTGGTAAAAACCATAAAAATGTAGACGCATTAAGTCGTACTCCCTGGCCTGATTAAATAATTTGTTTCTTTATATAGATAAAAAAAATATTTTGTTCCTTTCTCTCTTCTTCAGTGTATGTTATTATGTTATTTCTTGTTTAATTCTCTAAATGTATTTTAATTCTGTGTTGTGCTGATATTATTGTTTTAAAAACTGTAAACTTTAATTTATAAAAATATAAATTAAAGTTTATCTGGAGGGGGGAGAGGTTGTAATATCTTGTTATTTAATAAATAAATATAATTATTGTTGAAGTGGCAACGCCATATTTGTATCAAACCGTTACTCAGCAACGAGAGATATTGTTAAAGAGGATTAGTATTCTGAAGATTTTAGCAGCTAGGAGTAGTATTAAAATTTTGCCACTTAAGAATTGTATAAAATTTGTCTATCACCGAGAACTAAAAATAAAATTTATGTTCTACTAAGAAGATTGTCTGTTTTGTAAATTACTGCAAATACATTACAATACACAAGCTATGAACATATTAAACCGTAATTCACTTTTCACATTGGACAGCCAATGTTTATCAATTTTCACATAAGTCGTACTTTCCCGTAAATTTGAAAATACTCTATTGTATGCTGTTCTGTTGCAGACAAGCCTGAAATAATTTTTTTTTCCAAAATGCAATTGATAACTTGTTTTTTTACAAAATTTTAACTTGGGAGTCATGAACAAATTTGCGGGGGTGTCACCAAATTCAAAGAAATTTATTTGACAATAAAAGATATACGGAATCTGAAGAGAATTTTGGATGTTCTTTAACATTTGCCAGGAATTTTAAATTAAACATTTCCATATTTTAATTCTGATTTTATTGCTTTCCACTTGATTTATGTGTTATGTTTGATGGTTTCCAAAAAACTCGAATCAAATTTCAAAGCAACTGCATACGCACAGCTAAGATTTAGTTTTTTCGGCTATCTTAGTAGTGTCTTGCAGGCAATTTGTAATTGTAATATGCATCATTTATAAGCTATATTTCTTATTTCTAATCAAATTTGCTGTCAAGTAAGCGCATAACATTTCCTAAGCATTGGAAAATTCAGCAGTGTCTCAAAGGATAATAAAAACAATTTTGTTTTCGTTGCAATTTTGTTCATGATGGTTAAATGACCCAAAATCTCTTGTAAGAGAAATGGGATGGATGCACCAACATCAAATAAACTTCGAGAATAACTATTAATGTAAATGCAAACAAAAATGTAACCATTGGCTCTCTTTCTACTTCTAAAAAAAATTGAGTAAATATCAAGAAGAGTTTATTTTATACTGTTTTACATGTTGCATTATCAATGGAAAAAGAATATCCATTGTGTGTTAAATGCAGTGAAAACTTGGCACATGGAAAGCATGAAACCTGCGAAATTAAAAATATATTTAGAAACGGTACTTTTCCCGTTTTGCAGTCGCAAACAATAAAGTCGCCAACAACGGTACTACTGATGCCAAACGGAATATCTTCGCTGCCAACGTTTTACGGCTCATATTCAAAACAAGTCGCAGCCATTTCTTATCAGATTGTTTCTTTCAATACTGGCATACAACTACATAGAATTTTTACAAGATAATTAAAATTTATGCCCCAAGACCATTTGCGGTAATTAAGACAATTAGACTGCAATCACACCACTCACCCGAAGACAAAAATATAGAAAAGGCAAAATCAAGGGTTAAATTCATCAATTCTAATGAGAATGCAGTAGCGAAGTAAAGCACTGCGGTTTTACATAATTTTCTCAGTAAGCTATTTGTACGAATTGAAAAAATTTTTGCATTTAAACTTGTATTCCAAATTAAGATTTAACTTAAAATTAATGTAGATAATTACTGAGAGAGTTAGATTTTTGTAGCGTATTTTACGTGAGATGAGATCACGTGGTGTTACGTGATACGAACCGGCGAATCAGGATGTTGAACCATGAAAACATAGTAAATTCTTAATGTCTTTTTACAAATTTATTATCTTTATTTATTGGCTTTTTACAAAATTTTAAAAGATATTAAAATACTATAGTAGTACCGTGTGCCTTCAAAATAAAAAATTCTTAGAACTAACGTTTCTTAACATTTTTTATGTATGTGTATATTGTATGTTGTCGTCAACAAAGTCTGCTTGGCAAGATTTGCGCCAGTGAAACTGAAAAGTACCTCAGAAACTAAACATAAAGATTAAGTAAATAAATCTGAAGAATTTTTTTAAGGAATGAGCTGAGAGCATGAAAAATGAAAATGTATTTTTGAAAAAATATACAACAGTTCCTGAGAAGGATTTACAGGCATCCTTAAAAGTTTCATATTTAATTGCAAAAAATTTAAAACCTCGTACAATTGGAGAATCGCTCATTCTTCCGTCAGCAATTAAAATGACATCATTTATGCATGCAGAAAAATGTTCTCACCAAATTTTTGTCATATCAGACACTATAGAATACAAAATCCAGTCTTTACTATAAAACTTGATGAAACTACCGACATTACTAAAATGTTTCAATTCATCGTTTATGTGAGATATGTTTTTGAAAACGATGCAGTAGAATATTTTTTATGTTGTAATATTTGGGAAGGAAAAGCAACTGGAGAGAAAATATTTGAAATTATTAACAGACATTTTGAAACAAATAATCTTACCTAAACACACTGTGTCGCAGTTTGTACTAATGTAAGCTTTTAAAACTAAGCCAATACTTTGGCAAGCAGAATTGAATAATAAAAAAAATGCTTTTGACAATTTACTAAAGAAAATAATACAGATTTCCTTTTTAAAACAACATATGATAAAACTGACAGAAGTGTTTTTGAAAAATTTCCAAATAAGGAATTAGGTTGGATCTGTGACCCATTTTGCCTTTGGTATTTTCAATTCCAATGTATCTCTAAATGAAAAAGAACAATTAATTGATATTTTAAGTGACGGAATACTGTGTGTTAAGTTAAGTCTCTAACTTGCCAAAAATTTTAGTTGATTGGAAACTAATATGCTGATTTAAAAGGAATGAAAGTAAATTATTACGTTTCTTACATAAAATTGTACAATAAAACTTTAGCTTATATTTAAAACTTCTAAAATGCTTATGTTACATTTTTCTGTTGTATAAGTATTGAAAGTGGATTTCTCACTGAAATAGAAATAATTTTGCTATTGAATTAACATGGAGAACTTTTTTATTGAAATATTTTTTCTCTGTGACATTAGTTGCATCTACTACAAAATAAAGATTACAGAACTGTTTTTAAAACATTTTGAATTCGTTGTCATATTGATCTATGAAGCATTAGATTAGTGAGTTTTTATTACATTATTGACAAATATAGTTTTTAAACAATCAAAAAATTTTCAGCAGAGATAATTATTTGTCAAATATGAATGTGTTTTCAAAGAGGAAATAAATAATAAGTGATAAAAAGAAAATTCAGTTAGAACATTCACATCTCTAACAAAGTTATTTGCTTTGATTTAATCTTTATAATACAATTTATTTTAAAATGATAAGGCAAAATCCAATGTGAAAGGTTATGCGAAGATTACGATGTACCTAGAGTATTCAGCATTTCGTATAATCCTATAGCCAGATAATAATAATATTAAAATAAATTTTATCTGAATGAAGTTTTCTTATTACAGACACAGTAAAATTATGCAATTACATAAACGAATACACTTTCAGACAATATACTTAATACTGTTTACAAGCGCAAGCCAAAGTTCTGTTTATGTTACTTCTCGTCCTTCAGCGCATGCTCAAGAATTACCTACCATCCAGGCGAAACTAGTCGATTTGTTCATGACGTCAAAAATTCGAAAAGTGGGGTAGGGTTAGTGATTTCTAATAATAATACCAGTACCACCCCATCTACTTTGGGTTCTGTTTTTCCTTATAATATTACAGCCGTTAATTTTAAATTTATCGCAAGCTTTAAGGTGACTTTCACCTATCATCGTGACATCAATGTTGTACTTATCCAAATAATCTTTAAGTTGTTGATATTGTTTTACGACACCGTTCGCATTGAAATAGGAAATTTTTAAAAAGCTCTTGGTAGCTGAAATCATCGCGTTTATATTGCTATGAGTTCTAAAAGACATAGTCTAAAGAAGTGAAATATTCAATTGCGGCCATTCCAACCTCGAGTTTACCCATGATGTTTTTAGCTTTTTTAAATTCTGTAAAGGATTCTTTCGCTTTTATGACTTGGGTTTTTATCCACTCAAAAAATGAGACTTCTTTAGTTTTGCTTTCTTGTTTATTTTTGTTTTCCTTTTGGAGTTGTCCAGCTCAGTTGATTTTTAGTATTTTTGTTTTCTGTAGCTCCAGATGCCATAGTACTAACATGTTCCAAATTTTTATACCTCAAAACGAAATAAAATACTGGTGGCCAGTAATTTAGCAATTAATTATATTAAGAATTAGACTTGAATATTTTGACGTTAAAATCCATTACGCGGCTCACTCTCCTCCATTTTTGGCCCGGCTAAAAATTGGACACTCTGATGTACTGGCGTTTTTCGCCAATTTAATTACTTTTCTTATATTTTTCACTCTAGAAATCCAATGCAGAGTGGGAAAGATCTTCAGGTCATACACCACTTACAAAGCGACTACCTAGGATCTAAGACCTAAATATTTTATCTTAACAAACGTACATTTAAAACAACTTGGAAAGTATTGGTGTTTTAGATTACGGCAATTCGTGGAGGACTTTTTTAAGGAGAACTGGCTCGTATACCCGTTACACATGGGGGAAAACCACGAAAACACCCACGCAGCCAGACCGTTCGCGGGATTCGAACCTCAGACCGAAATACCAATGTTAAACGACGTTACCGCTAAACCGCTGGTGGGACCTCCACTTCTAAAAAAAAGTTTCATAACTTTCTAAATAGCTTGAAAACTCTATCAACAACTTCTAAAACTTCTAATACATGTTCTATAACCACCGCTTTGCCTGCTAAGCAGCAAGGCAGTTTTATGTAAATGAATACTTGAGATTATCTTTTCCTTGGTTACTGAGATTTTTCCAAATTTTTATAGCACAAGAAGGAAATAAAATACTGGTGGTCAGTAATTAGCAATTATTCATATTAAGTATTAGACTGGATTTTTATGACTCCATTACTTCTTTGAATCAAAGCTTATATCGATAAATTCTATTTCCCGCTGAAATCATCCAAACTGGAAGCGCATTTAACACAAAGAATAAAGTTTGCCCAGTTTTGCATTTACTTCACAATGTAAATTTCCTACTCTTTCATTAAATACTAATAATTAAATTTTAAATATATATTACATCTTATAGCTATATAGAAATGCTAAAATTTAAAATTAGAGGAAAAAAGAATATAAAATTATAGGAAAAAATTTTAAAAAGTTTAAATATAAACCATATTCAACTATTAAATTTTAGATTGAAGTAAAATATAAATTGAAATGTTAAAATATGTTGACATTTCATACAAATATTTTAAACTAAATAAAAAATTGAATAATTTTAAACTAATCAAAACTAAATAAATGTTATAGAAAACAATTTATCCTGGTCACGGCACCATTGTTATGTAGAAAAAAAATTATGTTTTGTTTTAATACTTTTAACTTTAACTTTGATTGATGATGCCGGACAAAAAGTAACAAAAAAAAACAAAAAAAAAAAAAAAAAAAAAAAAAAAAAAAAAAAAAAAAACCACATAATTCACATTCATAATATTCATCATTCAAAATCTAATTCATAATATTCATATATCATTTCGACATTCTTATAAATATTCGTATAGTAAATCTATCAATCAATCGTATATAATATCTATCAATCAATCGTATAGTGGTAGTACAATTTAACGTTTAAGGTTTGCGTTGTGAGTAACCTATGTAAAAGGAAATATCAATAACTCCAAATTCAATTAAACTCCATGTTCCTTAAAAGCCTCCCGGCTCAAACAAATAGAGGGACATGACAGACCACAGAAACTACACTAAATTAAACAAATGAAACATAAAATACATATCAAACACATTTATTAATTTCTAGAATATTCAAACATATGATAACTAGGTAAACTGATCAGTCCCCTACAAATTAACCTTAAGAGGTAAATTAACATATATATCATTTTAAATCTTATGTTAGGTGTACTAAATTTTTTTCACATTACATAACTCACAATTTAGGCGGTTGTACCGTATATTAATATAGTATCATTACTCGGTTACAATTTAAATACAAAAGACAGAAAAAAATTCAATCACAGGGTGAAGTTCATACATTCAACTCCTATGCCATCATCGACTGATTAATATGGAGTGCTGATAGTTCAACAGATCGTCCTACTCATTGCGTTGACCATTCGAAGAGATCGAGAATGCCATCATCGACGGATTAATACGAAGTTTTAGAGAGTTCAACAGATCGTCCTACTCATTTCGTTGACCATTCGAAGAGATCGAAAATGCCATCATCGGCGGATTAATACGGAGTTTTAGATAGTTCAACAGCTAGTCCAACTGCTTTAAATCAGGAACGCTAACGCTACAACAAAATCTGTACTAAAGTAACCTCGAGAATGTCAAATTAAAGTTCTTGGGAAAATATAACGAAGCAGCAGCAAAGCTATACTTTGCATAAGCACTTAGTCTCAACTCGAGCAAAATTCTCATCAGCTGAAAGTCGACAGAAATTCGATACCGCCGCCCGCTGGTACACGGCATTCGCGAGAGCAAGACCCGCAAAAGGGTCAAGCCCCCGCCACACGTTTTCTTCTTACTCTTAGCTTGAAAGAATCAAGAAACAGAATGATCTCTAGCCTGGTGCAAGCACCCAGGAAATCTCAGTTTCTCCGCCTCTGTGAGTTCATAGGCTTTCAAAAAATCATAAAATTAAATCTTACCAATCCCGGAATTTTACGTTATCTAAATTGAGAAAATGACACACCCATGACGAATCAAACACCAGAAAATCTGACAATGAAATCCGAAAAACATCTGTACGCATAACGTGAGAAAAAGTAGACCCCCCACTAACAAGCGGAAAATAAGCTCCACGAGAATCCAATTACCCAAAGTTAGTTTAACCACCCACTGTCTTGAAGTTCGCAAAACTGCAAACTTTTACAAAGCGACAAGACGAACGATTTCCGTTTCACACGCATTAGCTAAAAAGGGCGACACATATACCCTACTGCCTCCATTGTTGGAAAAGGCCATAAACCAGATGTGTGTCCTCACAACCGTCTCTCGCCTTTGTCACAATTCCAACTCAAGAATAATGAGTTAAATAAAACCATAAGAGCTTAAGAATACCTTTTTTCCAGATTAAAATACACATGAATACAAATAAAAATATTAGAATAATAATAACTTAAAACACATATTAAAAATTGAAATTCGCGACATAACATATTCCTATTAGAATAATAATAACTTGAAACACATATTAATAATTGAAATTCTCGACATAACATATTCCCCCTCTCTCCTATGATCGGGAAAAAAATTTTTTTGGCGAAGCCAAAAAAATTTTTGGACCCACAGACAATGGAAAAGGTTTACATAAGTTACTAAATACGAAGAGAAAAAAAATCAGAGTACATAATGGTACCACATGTTAATCACAAAGAAGGATACATATACCTATTTACAATTAATCCTACCATGAGTCATGTTTAGCAAATATAAATCCTACCAAATCAATGGTTAGCAAATCCAAAGTCCTACCATAATTGGTTAGCAAAATCAAATCCTACCATAATTGTATGATTAGCAAAAATCCATTAGTGAACCGAGTAAGAGGGTCAAGAAGTGACCCTGGCACACAACAAGCATACATCAAAACAAAATAAAAGTTTTGTCAAACAACACGCGACACGCCCTATTATAAAATGTGTAAAGTAAAATGTAAAATCACGAAACCCCCAAAGGAAAATCAAGTGAAAAGTGTGTAAAAAACAAAGTATATGTAAATAAACAAACACCACTGAGTATACGAGTGTTCAAAGCAAAACAATTCAAGAGCTACTGGCGCTTGACACAAAATGTAAACAAACTAGTTCTTGCAATCACCCATTGAAGTGACAATATCAACTCAAAAGTACGCTTAAGGAAAAGTGTACTGTATAAATCCTAATTTTCCCTAACACACAGAATTTCACTTCCCTAAGAACTGACACCCCACCAATACGAGAGGGCAAACGAGTAAACACCGCGACTGTTCAGCGCAAACTAAACTACTAATAAATTCTTGGCATAAGAAAATTAAAACGAGTTGCACTATATGAACAGAAGACAATCACCACGAAGTGTTGGCTGGAAAACTATCTAGTCAAAAATTCTAACCGAAACAAATCCCGACTACCATGGCTAAGGGATTTCAAGAGAGAGAAAAAAAAATTTTGAACTTAAGAAGAGGAGAAAAGCGGGGACCAGCCCAGCAAAACCTCCAAAAAAAAAAACAAATACAAACCCGGGCTATTGAGACTAGAAAGTTCCAAGCCAAGACAACTTGATCACAACCTCACATGCCAAAACATGTAAAATCCAAATGCAACACTCGACCAATGATAAGCCAAGAACACTACACAACTATACTAATTGATTATAAAATTTAGCTAAAAGAATACAATTACCCGAAACACATAATAATTTAACCAAAATTGTATACAAAACACACTATATTCTCAAAATATTTCATTTCACTTTTTCGACACAAAACCATGTGTACCTCTAGGCCTTAGATGGTAAGGTGAATCGTGTGACGAGTTCTTTACATTATCTGTCAAAATTGAGTCATCCTTTTGAAGTGTGGGAAAAGTAATTCTCTCTGGTATCTTCGTGAGTCTGTCCACGTGTATCGTCTGAATCCGATCAGGATTTGTAATTGAAGAGATTTTATAGTTGACTTTCTCAATAACCCTGAAAGGTCCCTGATTCAATTTAGAGAGTTTTCTAGCTATACCTGGCTGAACTACTGGAGTGTATAAATACACCAAATCTCCCACTTTTATGTCCTTATCATGAGAATTCTTTCCACGTAAATTTTCTTGCTTATCAGCAGCCTCCGTTAAATTCTGATTGACTAATTTAAAAGCCTTTTGTAATCTCAAAACCAAATCTTTAGAATAATTGTTTGTGTCATCATAAGTTCTAAAATTGGTTTGCAATAATAAATCAATTGGTAAGCACAAATCTCTGCCATACAAAACAAAAGCTGGACATTCCTGAAGTGCACTATGACGACCAGTTCTGTGTGCCAATAAGGCAAAAGACAGATGTCTATCCCAATCCTCCTGAGTTTGAGAAACTATGTGGCTAAGTGAATTAATTAAAGTGGCATTTAATCTTTCTACTACACCATCAGACTGTGGATGATAACTCGTAGTAGTATGTTTAGTAATCCCCAATTTCTTATAAACTTCCATTATAGCTTGAGAAATAAAATTAGTACCTTTATCTGTTACAATGTGTTGAGGTATACCATGAGTTGAAATAAATTGTTCTAATTTCTCAATTATGGATATGGATGTGGTGTCCTGCAAAGGATAAGCTTCAGGCCATCGTGAAAAATAGACAGTTACGACCAAAATATATCTTTTGCCTGCCATAGTAACTGGAAGGGGACCCACTATATCCATCGCAATTCGATCAATGGGACGGGTAGCCATAGGCATTCTCACGAGGGGAGCCTTATGAGCAGGTCTATGACCCCTCCTCTGGATACAGGAGTGGCAGGACTTAATGTAATTGTGCACCTGTTTATGCATACCCTTCCAGAAAAAAGACTATGAAGTGTTCTGTGATAGCCTGAGTGTGCAGCAGTAGGAGAATCATGATGCTCCTGAAAAATTCTTAATACTAGTGTTTTAGGAACAACTAGTCTATCTTGTTTCTGCTAACGTGACTTGGGTTTCTTGTATTTGCAATACAAAACATCTTCCTTTACTAAAAATATCTGAGAATTAGGTGTAGGAGACTTATTATTCTTAAGATCATTTACAATCTGTTGGCAAGAAGGATCAGAAGCTTGTTCTTTTTTGAATAATTCCAACAATTCAGGAGTAATGGAAGTTTGAATTAACTGTGTAACATTTACTGCTCTAGATAAATAGTCTGCTGTTAAATTTAATCTACCTGGTTTGTGAACAATCTTATAATCAAACTGGGATAAACCCATAATCCAACGTGCAATTCTAGAAGTGCGATCTTTAAGTTTTAAAACATGAGATAATGAAGCTTGATCAGAATATACTTTAAATGGTTTACCAAGAAGATATTGTCTAAAATGTGCTGTGGCCCAAACAACTGCCAAAATTTCCCTCTCTACAGTACTATAACGTGTTTCATGACCTTTTAATTTTCTACTAGCATAACAAATTGGATGTTGGAAACCGTTAGAATCTTCTTGACACAAGACAGCACCCAGTGCATAATTAGAAGCATCTGTACACAAGGAAAAAGGTTTAAGAAAATTAGGTAAAGCCAAAATGGGTTCATTCAGAAGTTCAGCTTTTAGAATATCAAAGGAGTGCTGAGCTTCATGTGACCAATAAAATGGAACTTTATCTTTAGTGAGCTGAGTTAAAGGAAGTGCCTTTTGGGCAAAATTTGGAATGAACCTTTTGTAAAAGCCAATAAGGCCTAAAAATCGCCTAACTTGTTTCCTATTTTTAGGTGCAATAAAACTCTGAATGGTCTTTAAATTTTTATCATCAGGCTGTATAATACCCTTGGTAACTTTATATCCCAAATACGTAATTTGTTCTTTCAGAAAATGACATTTAGAAGGTTTAAGTTTTAAATTATGCTGTTTTAGTCTATCAAAAACTAACTTCAATTTTTCCAAATGTTCATCAAAAGTTTTAGAAGCAATGACAATATCATCAATGTAAATCTCTATTTTTAATGGTGAAAGATTGGCCAAAACTATAGACATCAACCTTTGAAAGGAACTAGGAGCATTTCGCATGCCAAAAGGTGTTCATAACCACTCATAGTGCCCAGAAGGAGTCGAGAAACCACTTTTGAAGGTGTCATCAGGATGAATTTTCATCTGTAAAAACCCTGAAGTTAAATCAAGTGGGGAAAAATAATTCGAATCTCCTAACTGTTCTATCAATTCAATCATGGAAAGCAGAGGAAAACTGTCTTCTATCGTTTTCTCATTCAACTTGCGGAAGTCAGTGACTAAACGGTCGGTGTTATCCGCTTTCTTAACAAATAAAACAGGAGCACTGTAAGAGCTGTCACTTCCTTGAATGATGTTGGCTTCAAGCAGCTCTGCCACCTGTCTATCTAATTCATCTCTGAGATGGTAAGGTACATTTGAGATGTAAGGCTTTTGCCTAACAGGAATATTATCCCGCAAGTTGATGTTGTGCAAGATGGTGTCACACCCTGTTAACTCAGTGACTGAGGCAGCAAAGATGTTACTATACTGATTGAGAAGGTGTGATAAATGTTGTTGCTGCTCAGGTAAATGTGTAAGATCAAATTCACAACCCCAAGACTCGAAATTCCCACCTTTTCCTATGGTGGTATTGTTTACAACTTCAGAGTTATGTGTGATGACATTTACAGGTTGGGCACTGGCCAATTTCATTCCTTTATTGAGATGTAGTGTATTCGGTGAAAAATTTGCAATTTTGACATAAAATTCGTTAGATGAAGAAGTCTGATTAACTGACCTGGCTATGGAAAATTAACTTTGAGCATGTTCTATTAAAGGTTCAATTAAGACAGTATCAGTAGTAAAATTTTCAGAACGAGCAGTGAGCTTAATGATATTTTCAGAGAAATGTGGTAATATATGTTTGGTTACAGAGTAACAAAATGAGTGAGAAACTGAAGTAGAGAAAACATTACTATTTATAGCACTAGGCTGACTTAGATTCCATTTAAGAATTACATTTGATCCTAAGAGTTGAGAAGTGGAGAAATCCAAATGCATATTGTTGTCTGCAAGAAATTTAGTTCCTAATAAAGCACCATACTGAGATGAAAGAGGTGTGTCAGTAATTAAAAATTCTTTTTCAAAATATTGTTGTTGAAATTCTATTATTAAATTCATTTTCTTATTTATTTTTACTTTTTCTGCAGCAATACCCTTTAAATATATGTTACATGAATCCAATGAGATTTTATTTCCAAAACATTTAATGTATTTAGCTTCTAAGATGTTTACAGTTGCCCCTGAGTCCAATAAAAACTTTACTTTATTCCCCAAAATAAATCCCTCAACAATAGGCAAAGACGCCTCACTAGTGGATACTGTAAAAACCGATGGCACCTCCAAAAGGGTTTTAGGAGACGAAACGGAGACTGGTTTCTCCCCATCCTGAATTAGTTTAAATTGAAACTTGGTGCTTGGGGATTCAAAGTATTTGTAGCCACACTTGTGGTATTTGGAGTACCCGAAACAGCTGGTGTGATGTTATTAGGATGTCTCATGGCTGCTTGGTTATTTCTAAATCTCTGTTGACCCTGTCTAGAGTGCTGATTAGGCACAAAATTCGCATAGCAGTCCCTGCTAACATGCCCTATTCTGTTGCATCTGTAACAACGTGGCTGTATGGGTCTTGAACGAGTACCTTGTGATATTAAACTCTGCACCTGTGTTTGGAGAGTGCCCATCATTTTTGTAAGCTGAGCTATATTTTCCTGCTGCATTTTAATAGCTGTAGTGAGTTCTGAGTTGGTTACTGATAGTGCTGTAACTGACTTCTCGACTGCTGGCTTAGCAGCATTCACTGCTCTAACCTCAGGTGTTGCAAAATCACTACTAGCATGGCTCTTAGCCCACATGTCTTCCTCAATAATTGCATGCTGTTTAGGAGATGCAAAAGTTTTGTGATTCTGTGGCAGCAACAAGCGTCGCAAATGCAACTGCAATCCTTCAATAAACACTGACAGAAGTAAATCCTGCCTCTGAGCTTCTGCTGCAGGGTCACTTCTTCTTTCCACTGGTACAGTTTTGTACGAAAGAGCCTCTATACGTGCTGCAAATTGTCGCACTGACTCGTGTGGTTTCTGAAAAGCCTGAATAAGAGCACGGATGTTAGAGTGCAAATTGTGCACTGAACCTCTCTTTCAACGCTTTAACGGCATAGTCAAGACTGGCTTCTTTCTTTAACCTAGGATTATTCCTAATTAATTCAGCAGCCTCACCTGCCACCTTGACTCTGATCACTTGTCTGTTAACTTGTCTTCATCTGACCAACCCACATGAGTGGCAATGAGATCAATCCTATCTAAGAAGTCGTTCAGACTAATTCCCTTGTCTGCACCTGAGAACAGAGGAACAGAATCCAGAGGATCAGAACCAAAAACTGATAGAGCCATAACTTCTTGACTCTCCTCCCAGTCTATTACTAGCCGCTCTGGCTGCTCGTTTTGACACTTTCTTTGGCATTTTAAACTGCAATCAGCAATTGCCAGCACATAAAGTAGGAATGTATCCCAATGTGTGATTAACACGCGTGCCTTTTAACCTTATGTTGCAAACATACAGTTGCAAAAAGTGTGAAACAGTAATCCTCAAAATCAATATGTAAAAATGCAATACAAAATTTTGCACAAAAAGAAAATACTTAAGTAAACAGGTACTGCGTGAAAATGTTTGTGTTTGGATACAATAGTTTCAAAGTCCAAATGTGTATCAGTAGTACATATCTGGTATGCAACCTCAAACAATAAGTATAAAATAAGCACAGTAATACGACCACTGTATAGGCCTGTCACTGTAACTAACTAACGAGTAGGGTTTCAGTAAAAAGCCTAGACATGTTGAAGAAAACTTTCACATAAATATGCAATAGTACACATGACAATCACCAGTCTCAAGTCAAAATTAAGTTCAACTATAAGAGCAAGCCAAAAGTGGTGCAAAAATCACAGCACAACAAAAATATGTTATAGTGCTAAGTTTGGTTCGAAGGGTCACGGCACCAAAAATGTTATGGTGTTTTTGAATTTTTACCTTTAAATTTTCCTAAGTTACCAAAAGGTACCCTACTAATTGACCATAACACCAGAATATTCTTACCACAGAAAAATACTAGTAACAATAAAGTTGAAAATTTTGCGTTGTGTTTATTACGGATTAACCTTAAAATCCATTTGAGTAAAGACTGGTAAAAATCATGAACACACAAAAATAAATTTAACCATTGAATGATCTAGAAAAACTTATTTATTTAACTATTAAAGCAAATGACTGATATATCCATTAGTTAAAAAATTTAAATATATTCACCAAAAGTTGTACCATTGTTTTCACACATCCAACATTTCTGAGTAATTACTTTTTCCTTTTATGTATAACATCCTTGTAGTTATTAAATTTAATATTGCAACAACAGGTAAACCATACCAAAAGAAAAATTATACTGTAAATTTAAGAACAATACCCTCCCCCGGGGAGCAAAATAATAAAATAAAAAAAAAATTAACAAGTTACACTATCCACTTCACACCTAATTGCTCAATACAAAAATAATATTTCATAATATTGCACTCCATACCATCATTTAAACACTATTAAAGCAAATTTTTAACCTCTCTCTCTCTATATTTTTTTTGATTAATTAAATATGGTTTTACCGGATAAAGATATGTAGTGACACCTTTACACTTATACAACAGGTTAGTACTGAGAGGAGCAAGAATGCTCTAATACAGGCACTATTACTAATCAACCTCACCAATCAGTAATACAAACAAAAATTCAATTAACTAATTCCTGAAGAACGTCTTTCTCAAAACTATTAAGTTAAGTTACCATAATTTTAATAAGGCTATAATACTTATTTAAATTTAATGCCTTTATTTAATCGATATACCAAGAAAAAAAATATGATTTCTATAGAGTTAGGATAATATTATCACTTACAAGAATTTAGGTTCAACAATTAAATTAATTCAAGCTCTTTTTTTTTTTTACTGCAGAAATCTATAATACCTGACTAACCAAGCATAAACAAAAAAAGGAAAGGAGAACTTACATTGAAGCTCATGAGGACTGCTGCTGTTGAAACGAGAGAAAAAAAAAATGTTCGTCGAATGCATGGAGTCGTTGAATTTCTGGTAAATATTGCAGTTCCGGATGGGGAGAATACGAAGAGATTTATGAAGAACGAAGAGGATCAAATGGCCAATTCAGTTGATCAGTCCCTTATTGGAGAGACGAGGAGAGTAATGATGAACAAATTCTTCAGACAACTTCGGACATCTTCAGAGGGAAACGACGAGTCAACATCTAGGAGATCTCAGGAACATTGGTGGTGAAACGGTCAAATCAGTTGATCAGTCCCTTATTGGAGAGACGAGGGGAATTATGAACAAATTCTTCAGACAACTTCGGACATCCTCAGAGGGAAAACGACGAGTCAACATCTAGGAGATCTCAGGAACATTGGTGGTGAAAATATATTGAGAACTGGGTGCATTCATCACCCTTTTCTGGTTTATCTTTTCGTAGATCAAGTAAGGATTTAAATTTTTTTTTTCACATGAAGTAAAATAAATTGAAGAAGGAAACCTTTGAGTTATTGAAGAGACAAAAGTACAAACCTACGCCCCGCGCTCAAGGCGCTTAGCCAAGGGTTGAAAATAAACTGTCTGCTTCTGCAACAGAATAAATATCGAGTGTCTTGAAATGTTTTGTATACATGGAGCGTTACAGTTCAGTACATTATACAAAGAGTAGTATATATAATGATTATCAGGTCTGCACAGAAATTTTAATGGAAAATTCTTGTGTATAGATTTAGTTGATATTTCGTATCTTCTGTACAGATTTAGTTGATATTTTGCAAGACACGGCAATATTTCATACTTTTATTCTAATTACTGTGACAAAACAATCGTAGGATATTACATTATGTAGCTTATGTTAATAATTTTCATACGTATATATGTAATATTTTGGCAGGCACAGGAATGACCAAAGCTTGACAATATAACTAGATCATAGGCCGGGCATTGTTATGGCTGGGTAGAAGGTTGCAAAATAACGACAAAAAAGGATTTAGCTTTTTAGATCCCACATGTTTATTCAATTCTCCCAGCAGATCATTTTGCCTTTAGATGAAATTCTCAAAATTATGTATTCAATATTGATTTAAACTAAGATTAAATTTAGACTTTACGTCATATCTGCTTTAACAAAGGAAAGAATAAAATGGGAGGAGCAGCTGCAAGTTCTTGTAGCAGCGGTAGAAGAAAGCAGTCTGACGAAAAATGGCGCGTATTCAGTATGTGTACTAGCGATTATATAACATGCCAGAATGTTCTCGAAAGTATTGGTCTAGGATAAGATCCTGAAACTGTAGTAAGTTAATTATAGGTTGCATGCTCGCGCAGAGCAAAGCCACTGTATTTTCTATATTTTACATGTATGTAATACATATTCTTTGTGTCTTGGTGTATACATTCTTCCTCACTGGTAGGTAACAGAAACTGACGAACAAAAGATTGATGAATATATAATAATTTTGATGAGATTATCTAGGAAAGTAAAATAGTTTAAAACGTATTAAATGTGGTTTTCCAGAATGTTTCCTAGCATAGTTTTTAATCTCAGACTAAAAGTTACACATTATCTGGAAGTTCATATTCTTTTGTCATAGAGTATGCTTTATTTTAATTAGTCTTAGATTGTAAAGTTAAATTTATGAAAATATGATGAGTTAAAAATGTATTGCAGATATTAAACTAGATTTTAATTATATGCGATTTTGAAATTTTAGAGATCTTGCTTCATGTAATTATTTTTATTGTTTTTATTAAATTCTTAATTAATGTTATTATGCATGCATTAGAAAGTGAAGTGAAAGAATACTTAGGGATATAATTTGGCTGCATTCTGTTTTTTCTCAGTTAAACTATTCTGCATTCAAAAAATTACTCAAGGATTCTCACGAATACCAGCTCAAACAGTTCCGAAGTATTTCTGCAAAATATACGTAATTACTTAAGAATTGTATCTTTTTGATAATATTTTTATAGCCTTTACAAGTTACTGCCAAAATTATTTTGTAAATCCGAAATCTTCGAGGGGATTAGTGTGTCTGCCGTAGTTACCCTGGTGCCACACTATAACGCTGAAATTGATAGATGTATAATTGAATGTTTAATCAAAAATACCTTAATTCCTCTTTTATGATATTTCAAGAATTGATACTACTGAAACAAGAAATATTTGTACATTAACATTTTCTTAATATTCATTGTGTATTTGTTATGATGCATGTATTAATGTCATTACAAGTTAGCATTTGGTAATGTTTGTTTCAACAATTTAGGGTTTGATGAAGTGCCACAGAGATTATCGCTTAAAGAATGCGTGCAGGCCAACCACCAACACAAGATATTAAAAGAGCAATGAAAATGAAGATTTAACTAAAAATGAAAAATCAATGAAATAAAAAAATGAGGGTAATATTATTACTCATAACACTTAATTGTTTCATATTATTGTAAATTTATGCGAGTTTTCCTGTATTCTGTTTATTTTGCAACTTATGTTATTGTAAATTCATGTATGTTTTCATTCTTGCTCTGTCATGCATTTCATACTAATTGTTTGTTGTGCATATTAATTATATGTGTATATTACTTCATTGAATTACTGTATTTGAATTTTAATAAACCTTTTTACCATTCAGTAGTACTTTTCCATAAAACCCTGAACATTCTAAACATCCCATATCACTAATCCTCAATTCTAAATAATACATGAGTTTACTTAATGCATGTATTAATAACGAATTTGAAAAATAATACAATAGTGACATATTTTGAGGTAAAATAAATACTGCTCAATTGGACATTTTAAAATGTTTTTCCTTTTAATAGAGGAACATTTTTTAAGGATTTAATTATTAGTATTTGAATATTGTATTAATATATTATTAATTAGTATATGAATATACTGTGTGTAATGAATAAGTAAGGCAGTGAATAAATTTTGAACAATAATTTCATATGAGGAAATATGATCTGCCTGGGTTAAAAAATTAATCTTTAAATCCTATTTATGAGATTATATGGCTGGAATCTGTAGCCCAAAAGCAGCTAAAGCAACTCACCTCCAAAAAAGAAGACATTTTAAATAGTTTCTTCCAACACTTGAAATATTTAAACATTACACGACCCTAAATTTCTAGTGAATTTAAAATACTCATTTCATTCAGTTCAGCTACTAGCCATTATATGAAATTTTCCTATATTATTAAAATGTTCCTCATGATTTTGCAAGGTGAAGACCACAAATGTTCTGCCCTCATAACTAAGGATGATATAATCAGCATGAAGTAGACTTCAGCGTAAGGAATATGGAACTATATATTTTGCTCTTTGTTTATTAATTAGCTCACTTTTAAAAAATTCATATCATATAGTAAGTAGTATTCATAATTTTTCTCATTTTCTTAATATTTCATTGAAGTATTTAAATGTTAATTTAATTAGCAATACCTAATAATGTCAAATGCATATATTATACAGAATGGGATTCTGACCATAACACTCAGGCAAAGTGATATACATGTTAATTTTTCAACAAGTTTCTGCGTTATGCTTTTTACTCTCTACACAATGTTTAATTTTTAATTATTATTTTTTATTATTTGTAGGACCTTAGGTCCTACAAATAATAAAAAATAATAGTAATACCAGAAAGTGTGACTTTCTTATATTATCCAACAGGAGACCTATGTTCACATAATTATATTTTGAATTTACAGTTTTCTTTTGTAGATGACAGACACCATATATTCAAAAGAAATTAACATGCTGCTGTATATATGCAAGTGTTTTTCATATTTACAGCTGTTGCATGTGATGTTATGTAATCGGGTAAAAAATGAAAGAATTAAGTTTATTGACACCAAAACAAATGCATACTTCGATATAAAGGCTGCATAAAAATGAAAATGGCTAAATTAAAATAGTGAATTGAGGTTGTAGAGTTCTCATTTATTTTTATTAACCAGCTATTTTATGATATTTAGCTTTTCTTTCTTCCTTTCCATTTTCCTGCCAGGATGCTAATTTTGAGTGTATTCAAATGAGGTGAATTCATTTCGTTAGTTTTGATTTACGCCATAAATGCTAGCTGATTCTGTATGAACAAGCTGTGCACTCTGTTAATTTGTCCGAGTCTATAAAAGGGTTTTTTTACAGCTATTCCAAACCTCTGTTGTAATTTCCAAAACATAACGAGAAGTCGCTTAAGTTTACAAAATTATATTAACATCATCGTCAGATCATTTAAAAACTTGTCTTCAGTATAGTAAGAATATTAAGGTATTTTTCTAGCAAAAAATGGAAAAATCGGTAATTTCATCGATTTGGGGGTACCAAGTCTCCTTAACAATCAATACAAAATTTGTATTTTCATCTCTAAAGATATAAATTTTAATTTAAATGTTGGTTTTTTACCTTAAGACGTAGTTCGGGACTGAAATAAAATTTCGCAATAAATATTCCTAAATCCGACAAAGGTAGTTAGTAACACTTATTTAAAAGTGTGTGTGTGTATTTAATTATGGGAAAGCACACTAGGGCTATCTGCCTAAGGGGAGGGATGCCTTTCGTGGAGGACTTTCTAAGGGAAACTGGCTCGTATACACGTTACACATGGGGAAAACCACGAAAACGCCCATGCAGCCAGCCCGTTCGCGGGATTCGAACCTCGGACCGAACTACCAGTGTTCAGCGACTTTACCGCTCGGCCGCTGGTGGGCCCTTATTTAAAAGGATTTACCCAAATCACAGTCACATAATTTATACAAGGTACCCAAATGAACACTTGGAGCACAAGATAATACGCGCTGTATAAAGGATTGGCAGGACTTAATTTCGAAAGAATTTCAATGTAAGAAAATGCGGTAATTTCCAGAATTTCTTTTAGTTTCGTGTGTATATATGTAAATAGCTTGTAATTGTGTAGTATATACGATAGCATTATACATAATTTAATTTCGTAAATATTTGGGATTAAGGTCGTGTTATGCAAATATGTACATTCGTAAAGTGTTATAAGCGGATTTACGCATATCCTTTAACGTGCTAGAGTGGGAACGTCTTTCCTTGCTACGCGAGGATTTTTTTAGAAACATTTTATCGTGTAAGAGCAAGTGTGTGTTGTAGGAAACCGGGTTACAAGAAGGATACCTGTACAATATAAGATTTCAAGTAAAGAAATTCTGGAAAAGAAATGAAATTCAGAAATGTCAAATTTCGCTCCGAGGATCACCCTCCTGCTGTATGCTACAAGCAGAATAGAACTATAGAGGTTAAATTCAGCATTCGCACAGAAAAATTCCGAACCAAACGTTTCAGTGAGGTTTTTGTATTGTTCCCTGTTAAATCCTATCTTTTTTCCCCTTTAAAACGTTCTTAATTACGTCATTCTACTGTTTTTCTTTCGACCGGAGATCTTTTTTGAAGAAGCTTTATTTCCTAAAACTCTGCTATTATCGTGACTAGAATTTTCGTAAAAGTTTCCCTTTAGAACAGTCTTGAAACTAAAACAAGTTTCGTTCCAACAAATCCACTGAGACTTCGAACGGCAAATCGAACTTAAGTTTATAAAAGTACCAAAACAAATGAACTGTCTCATTGAATTTGTCTCTTTTCCCCACTTCTTTCAGTTGTCCAAGCCACTGAATGTTGAAATAATTATTACTAATTACAGACTAAAAATTGAAAAAGATAATATACAAGTAAATTGATAATATACGAATAAAATTCTAGATGTTAGAACCCAGCCTCAGTTGTTATTTTTCTTTTCATAGTTTGTCACTGTAAGAGTGGCAACCATCTGATTTTTGTTGTAGTTTCTTGTAGTTCTACGGATTTTGAAAATAAATACGATGCTTTGAAATTTTATTTGTAAAGTTATTTTATTTTATTTGTAAAGTTATTAAGAAAGGAGAACGGTTAGTTCTTGCAAATCTCGAACAATTTTGGTGACGACGGAAGTGATAGGTAATACAAGTCACGGTAATTTTATTGGTTTTATCGAATTTAATTCTATTTGACTTTATTGAATTTATTTTTACTGAAATGGAATCGTTAATTGAGAAACGAAAACCTGTCAGAGCGTCTTTTACGAGAACAATTAGTGCAATTTTGCAGGAATTATAAAAGGAAATTCCTGATGAAGAATTTATAAAAACGAAATTTGTTACTTTAGAAAGTTTATCTGTTGAACGTAATGCATTTGATACTCAAATATTAAATTCAGAATTGTCTTTAAATGATCAGTTTGAAAATGAATGGGCGAAAGTTGAAGAATACAAAGAAAAATTAGATTTAATGCGAGTAAAAACGGAATTATTCTTCAATTGCCAAACGACACTATCCATTGGCAGTGTTCCGCCGAATTCGAACAGACGGAAACTGAAATTACCTAAAATAGAGTTAAAAAAATTCGGTGGCGAAATTAAAGATTGGTTACTGTTTTGAGGCCAAATTCGGCGAATACGTGAAGATAAAGAAATTCAAAACGAGGATAAGATGCATTATCTCGTTCAAGCGACCGTACCCGGTACGAGAACCCGTGATATTGTAAATAGCTTTCCTGCAACTGCCGAAAATTATGAAAAAGTTATAGAAAGCTTAAAAAATAGGTTCGGCAGGGAAGAATCGTTGGTAGAATTCTATATTCGGGAATTATTAGGTTTGATTATTAAAAATATCACTGATCAAAAGGGAAAATGCAGTATATCAGAATTGTATGACAAATTAGAGCCGTATTTACGTTCGTTGGAGTCAATAAGAATGACAAGCGATAAATACGCTGCAATGCTCTTTACGCTCGTGGAATCTTGCATTCCCGAGGAAATTTTACGAGTTTGGATCAGAAATTCTGCATCAATAATTACAGCAGAAAATTCTCACTCTGAGAAATTGGAACAATTTTTATTGTTTTTAAAGAATGAGGTGGAAGGAGAGCAGAGAATTTCTTTGTCAAAAGCTGGATTTAAATTAATTGATTCGGGTGCCAAGAGAGAAAGTAGAAGAGATAAAAGGTACTAGAGTGAACATTTCGTGCCTACAGCAAATGATTTATTCTCAGGCCATAATAAAGAACCAATTATAGTGAGAAGAATTCTTGCATATTTTGTGAAAAATTTCATGAAAGTCGAGATTGCTTTGTTGCTCAGAAGATGCCTCTGAGTCAAAAGAATGATGAATTTAAGAAAAAGAAGGGTTGCTTCTTCTGCTTCAAAATTGGACGCAGGGCCAAGCAATGTAAGACAAATGTACGATGTACGATATGCTCGAAAAGACATTGGGGTGTCATGTGTCCGGATTTGACCACCAATCAAAAGAGCAATGATGTTGAAAAGAATAAAGAGGAGGAAACACAAAACGTATCACTTGCGAGCACTAATTTCCTAGATGAAGTGTTCCTTCTAACACTATTAATTAATATAGACGCAAACAAAAAGCAGAAGACAGTAAGGGCACTTATCGATACAGGATCGCAACGTTCATACATATGAAAGGAGACTGCTGTAGACATAGGGTGCCACGCAATTGGATCTGAATCTTTAATCCATGCGCTTTTTGGAGGAGTAACAACAAAGAGAGAAATTCACAAACGCTATGAAGTGAACGTTAGGAAGCCTAAGAGGTGATTTTTGTAGACGACTAATCTTGTTGGAACAGTCGATGATTTGTGGACCAGTAGTCAGTTTACAGCCTGGACCATGGATAGAAGAATTAAGACAGAAGAATATCCATGCATCTGATGTAGGAAAAAAGGATTTGAAAATAGAAGTTCTTATTGGAGCTGACTACGCAGGTGTTCTGTTAACTGGAAGAATTCAGAAATTAGAAAATGGGCTGGCTGCTGTGGAATCACTACTTGGATGGACAATCAACGGAAAGATAAAAGATAACGTTTCAGAAAGAAACTCTTTGTCCATGTCTTCAACCATAACGTCGATGTTCACTCACAGCAGTGACATAGAAAACTTGTGGAAGCTAGAAGCACTGGGAATTACAGATGCCAAAGAAAGTAAAACTGACTCAGAGTTAGAAGAAGCAGTGTGAGATCAATTTCATAAGACTCTGAAGAGGGTGGATGATCGCTATGAAGTCAGTTTACCTAGGATCAACGATAAAGAAGCTTTACCAAGTAACAGAGAAGTTGCTGAAAAGCGATTGATTTCTACGACAAAGAAGCTCATGTTGAAAGATAAATTTGAAACATACAATGCAGTGTTCGAAGAATGGCTCGAATCTGAAGTTTGTTTTATATCGTAAAATTAGAAATTAATGACCTAAAACTGCAATAGTATATTACAGTAAAGTGAAAAAAAATTGACAGTTTCACTCACGCGTGTGTCGGATTTGCAAAATACTTATGGGGTCCCACAAAATTTTTGTAAATATCATGGGGTCCTGGGGGTCGCGAAAACTTCTCAGTGATTAAAAGCGGTCGCGGCTGAAAAACGTTTAAGAAATCCTGCTTTAGAGAATAGGGAGTTAAAAGTATTTTATAAAAGAGCACTAAAAACGCCTTCTGCTCAGAACACGGAAATCTTTTCCAGCACAGCATACCATAAGACATATCATGAGACATTACTAATTGCATGAGCATACTATGAGACATTACTAATTGCTAATAAATTAAAAATTGTCGTAATAATCACTACTTTAAGGACATTTGTTAATATTTTTAATACATATAGTTGCCTATTTTTTATTTTTACACCTGCAACTGAAAAAATTATTAAAAAGATTATTTTATTATTTCATTTTGAGAAGCTCAAATCTAATCTGTGCTGCAGCCACTTTTATCTGTTCTATGTAATTCTACACAAACCCATATTTACCTTATTTTGGAATATACAGTCAGATAACAATACAAAGGTAGGTTTTCCGTAAAATGACACACAGAGGTCAAAATTTGGATTTCGAAGAGTTTTTTTTGCTCGTGAAATTTATCCTACTGAAGACTTAAGATGCAACGAAACTTCAAGAGAAACACTTTATGAAACAATAGCTTTACGTCGTTCATGATCAATTATTATAAGAGAAGCACTTGATTTTGTATGATAAGCAAGCAGAATAGCGCTGGAAATTTCCCAACTTTAGGGAGGGGGGGAATTGAAGGCAGACAGACATTTGAGAATATGATCGTGTTTTGCGTGTGCCTTTTCACAGGTGATAGTGGGCTTCCCATCAGAGGAAATACTAAGAAACAGCTTTCCACGAAAGATGATGTGCTTTGTGAATTTCAAAAGGTCACTGTATCCTTTCCTTCATCCCAAGCCTAAGGGACTGGCCTTGACATTTGGCTGATGAAGATGGTTCGTTTATCGCCATCCACTGAATGACGTTTGCATCCACCTTGGAGGAAATCCCAACTGCCTTCTCAGAAAAAAATACAATAAAAAAAATTAAAAGAGATCGTCATGAAGAATTTAAGAGAAGATAGGCACTTCTACCTGTGAGCTAAAACATCATATGTTGTTCCCTATTGGTAGGTACATCCATTTTAAAACAAAGCTACTTCTTCTCCTACCATTATTAACAATTCCAATTATCTTAAACGAGCATGAGTTAAACTTATAATAAACTCATTAAGTACATCAAAATATACGTATATTTAAAGAACAAAATTAATATATAAATGTCAAGAGATTTTTCTAATGATACTTCAGCAATGGAACACATCCATAAATGCAGAACAGATACGTATGCTGCAAGAAGTGGCTTTATCTGTTTTTAGAAAAGTTTCGAAGGCATATGTATGAGGCTGCTCTTAGTTTGAGAAACATATGCAACAGTACCTCCCTCCTGCATGAGTAGGTATTTCGTTCTAGGACATACCGAGGGTAGCATACGTAAATTCGATGAATTTTAATTCATAAATCTAACACAGTAAGGCATTATCAATATCTATATATACAAAGAAGAAAGTATGTTTGTTTGTCCTCTATAGCTATCGTCACCAAACTTTCTACAATTCTTTTCTGGGTCGTGGAAAAGGTCGACGTTCACTTTTTATCAAAACCAAATTGTTAAAATCAGAGATATTAATAAAAACTCGAAAAAACGATAATTTTCGCCCTCATTTTTCCGAGTGGCAACAGTCTCGCAAGCTGGAGATGAAAATCTGCTTTAATTCGAAAGTTGCTGCCACTGATCGCTTTCAAATCCTAGATTTTCTTAATTAAAATTTTCTAAGTTTTGCGATGAAATAAAAATAGCATTGCCAAACATTAAATACATTATTCCCGATTCCAAAAATTCAAGGGAAGCCGTTTCGGCGATTCCCATCTTCGTACGACTTTAATCAGCCGAGATATTAATTAAAAACCCTGAAAGCGCTAATTTCGTACTCATTTTTCCGAGTGGCAACGGTCTCGCACGTTGGAGATAAAATTGCTTTATTTCGAAAAGTGTTGCTACTGCTCTCTTTCAAATCGTAGAGTTTGTTATTGAAAAATTTGTAAGTTTTAAAAATCTATATATATAAGGAAGAATGTCTGTTTGTATGTTTGTTCGCGTTACTGATTTCTAATCAACTATGATCCATTTTTTGCGATATTTAATCGACTAAAATTGTATATAATGAAATTTTAGATGGAATTTGAGTATTTACGACCATTTGATTACAAAGATGAAAATCATTAAAATCTGCGAGCCATTGTTGCTGATATAATAAGAGAGGATAAGCTTATTTTTCTATGAACATTTTTTATGTGGTTTCCATATCGCATGAGACTGAAAAATGTATGACTATGAATCTTACTTTTCTGCATCGTTTTTAGAGAAGGATTACAGCGGTATCGTTCGCTCTGTTGTTAAATACATTATTCTCATCCTAATAGGGTACTTCCGCTAGTTAATAAGTAATAATGAAATATATTGTGAGCTGTATCATTTCATATATTTTACTTTTAGCACAATAATGCAACATTTATTCTCTAAAATGTTTGCTTTCTATCTAATGGATACGATGTCAAGGCTTCGCTTTATTTTAGGAGCACTAGTAACATAAGAATTCTTAAGCTTGCTTTGCGAATCACTATTCTATCACTATTTCTAAGCCATTGAAGCATAAATAAAAATCTTGAAAATTGCGATAGAATTTCATTTAATTGTAATAGGAAGTTTGATAAAGCAGAGATGAAAGAAATTTAACAGCAAAATTTTTGTACGTAGATAAAGCAGAAGAATCAGATGTTTTGACCATTGATAGCTGTGGTCACCCACTGACATTTTTACACCCCTTATGTAGTGAGTGCAATTCTGAGGAATTACCGTGCTCTGAAAACGTAATATATGAGATTCGAAGAGGACAATTTTCGTCTCCCCTTCCATTTAGTTACATACGTTAAAATTGTGTGATTATTTCAGAAAAAGTCCCATTTTGTGTCAAAATACCTATATTAGAACAAAGCTATATATAAATCTAATATATATCTTAAGTCGTGCTTTCAAAACATGGGAAATGCAACTTGAATTTCGTCAGTCGGCCCAGTAGAACGGGAGGTATAGGAACTGTCCCATTTTTTCCCCCGCAGTGTGCATGGATTGCATGTTGATATGGCGCATTTAATGCTATTCTTATTATATGTTCTCACACTTCAATAGAGTTATCGAAAGGTAATTGTTGACAATTCTCACTTCTTTATAATCATATTTCAGAATTTAGGAAGGTTCATCGTGATGAAATTACAACCTCCTTTCACCTGTCATCTAAAAATTTGTGCTTTCTGTTTGAATTTAATCCATCAGTGGTCGAGTGGATAAGACGGCTGATCACTGGTAATTTGACTTGGATTCGAATTTTGGTGGACGACAGGGTAATTTTCCTGATTTTTCCCATACGTTACGTGAATATCAGCCGATTTCGCATAGCATGTCCTCCAACAAGGAAGACCTCTTCCGAACTAAATAGTCACAGTATACTATGCCATAATTAACTAAACAAAAAAAAAAAAAAAAAAAAAAAAAAAAAAAAAAAAAAAAAAAACATCATATTAAATTGAATTCTGTGAATCTGGTCTTAGTAGTTTCATAATATTCATTCTATTCTTTGAATTATTTGTGTTTATGAAAGCCAACCTACAAATAAAGGGCTCTTGGTCCAAATGCTATTTTGAAAATATATAGAATTTAGTATGCTTGGCAATTATCCAAAGTATCTAAATTCTTAGAAGACGCTAAATGACTTATTGCAAATTTTAGAATAACAACTGAAACATGGTGTAACAGCTTTAAATAATATTAAAATCTTATAGTTTAAATAATTTAAATAGATGAACATTAAGGTATTTGTGAATGGCAATATTTGAAACCAGACTCGATTGCTACGTGCGACTCTTGCACGAAGAATGTAATTTATTTTTAAATGTTAGAATATGTTTTCTCTTCTTGTTTGTATGTCGCCATTTTTGAGTGTTAAATAAAAGTTCTTGCTGTGTTCCATCATTGGAGTTGCTTCATATCGCCAAAGAAGCATCACAATGGGTAGGGTGTCAAAGACCCTTTACTAAAAATTATAATAAGAACAGAACTTGTGGTTACAACTCAGCTAACCACCAGTGGCGAGAAAACTTAAAGTAATATAAAGTCAAATGTAAAATTTAAATTCAAATAAACTAGTAGGCTAAGGCTACACGATCGATTCAGTGCGAGGTTGGCTCAGAATTTAACCAGCGTGTAGATCAGTTATCGGCAATTATTATGCAAGGCCAACACAACAACTCTTATCTAAGACAGCAACATAATAGCCGGGTCACGAGAGGCAGAAAGCGCTCTGAGTTTAACTCCGGAACCCTTCCTTTAAGTACACACGAACTAAATTTGCATTCTGTGAGAAAAACGGAAAGGGAGACGTAACAGTACAGATCCAAAACAGAAAATAACTGGATAATTAACATAAAGGAACTTCACAAATATATTAGAAAACTCCTTTATTTAACATGATGAATAATGAATCGATTGATAATAGCACTTCTTCAATTTATTCCATTAACTTTCTAAATTATGCTCCTTTGCGATATTTAAGGAGTAGCTTATCTGATTATAGCAAAGCACACGAGGGCTATTTCCCTAAGGGAAGGGATGCTTTCGGGGACATTATTCGAAGGCAAATTGCCTGCTATCAACGTTACACAAGGAGAAAATTTAAAAAGAGACGTCATATCTAAATTACTGTTAAATATCTCAGAAAATTCGAGCATAGCCATGCCCACGAACATAGTCAGTTCATATAAGTTCCACGGATTATAGTGTAAATAAATATCCAGCATATTCCTACATCATATTCCTGCAGCATATTCCTACATATCAGCATATTTTTTCCATGGATAAGCGATACGAGATAGGTGTAAATATTATTCCCCAATTATTATCAATGTTTATGTGCATAACCTTCTTTCATGCAACCATCGAAAAAGGGCTGTTTTGGAGATTAGACAGCCATTTTTTGACAAAAAGCAACTAATAAAATATAAGCTTGTGTTTTCTAGCAATTCTATTACTCCTTCATTGATATCCATACGCATTTGATATACTTTCCTGCTTGATACACGAACGGATAAATTAAATTAACTATATCTTGAGAGTCTTGGTAACACAGTCTTTTCCTTAGAATTTAATAAAAATATAAGAAATTTCTATTAACACAAATTCATCAACTCATACAATTTTTTATTGATTTTAAATAAACTGCAAGTTTTCACTTGCGAGCTGATTCCCCCCCCTTAAACATGTCAGGAAATACTCAGTAAAGGTTTAGTTGTATAATAATGTAATTATGTATAATATATAAAATGAAATGCATAATTATGTATATGAATAATTATGGAAAATATATATAATTATATAAATTGAAAGAAATACGTAGCTGAACAATTTATGTTAAAAATCTGAAATGCAGTCTTGTCACGGGATAAATTAGAGATATAAAAATAAAGAAAACATCAAGCCAATCAGCAGCTGGTATTCTTGGTTGCCGTGGGCAATCCATTTTTCATCTCAGAAACACGTATTATTGAAAACATTCCTTGCAGACTGCGTCATTGTCAGTTTCAACAATATCAGTTAATATTGTCTAATCCATAAACGTTCGTAAAAGTAATTATAGCATCATTCTTAGGGAACGTTGTAAACATTAAAGATTTCTCTCCGAATGCTCGTCGCTTTAATGTAAAGAAGGTAAAAAAAAATGGGTTAATTATTTTAGACCTTCGGCTTTGATGTCAATATTTAAAAATTCTTTGGAATTTCTTTTGCAAAAATACTATAGTATTTACTTACTTTACTTTCTGTTTCAGCTTTATCTTACTTTCTGTCCTGACATTGCTCTTTATTCTCTTAATGACGTTTTAAACATTTTACATTTTGTCGTTGCTGGGCTAAAAAAAAGAATAATCTTTGTTTCTATTATCTCTTGAAGTCATACACCGTATATTCATCATTGATTTAAGACACAATAACACGCCGAATAAATACTAATTCAGAAGTCAAACAACAAAAATGACATGACATTTTTTACAAAAAAATCAGCGTTATATTTTTTTATATAAATATTTTGTAAATATAACGCTGATTTTTGTTGTTTGACTTCTGAATTAGTATTCATCATTGAATTAAACTCCATCGGCTTCAAGGAGCTTAAATTCAACACTGAGCTTAAATTCAGCGGAGCTCGGCTGAGCTGTTTCAGTAAAATTTTCGTTCCAACCGGAACTGCAAATAAAGACAACGTCCGGTATTTTATTTTGCTATTTAATTATGTGTCATTAATTTAATATTAGTTTAATTTTTATTGAATGCTTTACATTTTATTGAACTTTAATTATTAGCCCAGAAGGGCTATTAGTCTCGAAAAGGCATTTTGCGTCAAATCACTTTAAACGCTCGAGGGATTTTTCAAATTGTCGCCACCAAATATTATCGCCCTATATTATATTTAAAGAAATTAAAAAAGGAAGAATCTACACGAATGTATGTATGTTTCTCGCACTGTGAAAAAACAACGGTACCTAGAGTCTTCGAATTTTGAATAAGATATGCCTCCACCCGAACATGGGCACCTGAACGGCTGAATTTGGAATTTCTTTTATTGTCTACTTCATATTTTGTAAAACTTTAACGAATTTTTTATTAACAATTCAAAAATTTCAAAGCGGGCAGTGGCAACATTCTAGGGAATAAAACATTTTTTATTTCCAGCAAGCGAGACTGTCCATCGGAATTTAAATTTTAGCCCAACATGACGTTAACCCAAATGCTCTCAAAACGTGTATGTGTGTAAATGGAAAAAAAAAAAAAAAAAAAAAAAAAAAAAAAAAAAAAAAACGGCCCGTTTGGGAATAATATAAAATCTGAAAGCTTTCAGAATTATTTTATGTATTTTAAAATTTTTTTTAATTATTGTTATTTTTATTTATTTATCTTTGTTCTTCTTTCCGGATGGCCTTCTGTCACTTCTAATTTTGGTAATTAAGCCTTAGTAGCCTATTCAATAAGCATATAAAGTTTTAAATTTTCTGGTGACTATGTTTCAACTCATATGATTTTACTCGATAACATATATAACTTTAACTCATTACATATTAACTAGAATTAAAACATATATAACTTTTAAAACATTAAACTAAGCCTTTAGAAGTTATATCTAATGGCTGGCGAGTTATTGCCTCTGCTACTGTGTAGGGTTTATATTTATTTTAACTAACATTTATTTTAAGTTTAAGCTATCTTTCCTGTCAAGCCTTTACTTTCCTCTGGAATTGCCAATGCCAGAGTATGTAATTTTTAGTAGAACGCGCAGAGTATTCAAATTTTTAGCAGAAGTAATTTGATTTAAATAGAACGGAAACGAGTTTGTAGGTGTGCTTTCTTGATTCACAAGCGTGAAGGTTGCTAAGTAGAAATTTAAGGACCGCGCGTTTCGGCCTGTGTGCCTACTTCGGCAGTTAGTTGAATCTTTCAACTTCTTATTCAGAAAGTTTGCTGAAATCTCAGCTGTATCTTAGAACGCGGTTAAGTTAGTCACGTTTATAGAGCCTCGTAGGTAGTGACTTGTTATTTATTCATCCTGTTATTCATTTTTAGTTGTACTTTCTTATTTTTATTTAACCGCCGGGTCGTCGTAGTTTGTGAGCGTTAAGTGAACGCATCTGTAACTTCTAAAGTGGAATAAAAAGGGAGTTAAACCCTACTTAAGAGTTTGTGTAATTACCAGTTCATAGCAGTCACTACTACTGTTGCGGGCAAGTTGGGGCCACGCAACACCACAACTGTTTGTATTAAAATGCAAGATAACACTCGTTAAAATTTAACACAAAACTTTATTAGTTATGACTTGTGGGTAATCTGTGCTTCTTGACGCGGCCTCGGCATCCTATGACCCTCAAGTCACCGAGCGACCCATTTCATAATTTCAAGTGACCCACATGAGTTCCGAAAGTAAAGTACAATATATAAATTATGAAACATCATAGATATCAAACGAGCACTTGAAGAATACATTACAAATACATTAAATACATTAAAAAAATAATAAAAACAGCATTTTTGTTTGATTAGAAAGTAGCAATAATGAACATGCATATTTTTTTTAAAAAAAATTGAAATTGCAACATAATTTAGAAGAAAATCGGTTAGTTTGGTAACGCTGATCCATAATTCCAAATAATTGGCTTTGCCATTTTTCCACATTTGGTTCAACTTATAAATGCGAGCAAATGTTTTCACGCATGAAATTTATTTTGAGCAAGAACAAGAGAAGCTTAACAACCAAAATTTTAGATGCTTGTAATTCGTTTTAAGACCGCTAACTATAAGCTGGATTAAATTGAAGTCACAAATTCAGTATTAGGGAAGACATTGATGTCGAAGAGAAAAATAAAATTCATTCAGTTATATTTGCTCTTATAATAAAAACTAGAATTTTAATTTTTATATTTAAAGCTTATTTTAATTACTTTCTCAATAAATTCTTTCTTATTGTTCACCAAGAAAGGCTGCTCTAAAATGAAAATATCACTGACCCAAAGCGACCTCTTAAGATACACATTTGGTTGATTTTGACGCGCAGCCGAAAAAGCTTGCCGATGCCTGCTCTAGACTCCTCAGCGGGTGAGCGATAAAGTCGCTGAACGCGGACAGTTCAAACTCGGTTCAATTGCGGACAAACAGGCTCTTAGCCTACTTTTTATGGCAAAGTACGCTAAGAGCCTGTTTGTTCTGTTCCAAGAAATCTACCGATTGCTAAGAGGTCAGAAAACTTCTAAAGGACATGCAAGAAAGCTACGTTATCAAGCCTTCGGTAAGCACTTCGTCCTATCCAATCGTCCTGGTCAGAAAGAAGGCTTGTTCAACTAGATTTTGCGGTGACAATACCTTTTGAACGACATCACAAAGAAAGCTACCCTCTTCTTAGAATTTAGAGCATTCTAGACACTCTTTCCTGAAGTAAACTGTTTTTGATTCTTGATTTATAGAGTGGGTATTGGCAGATTGATATACACGCTGATGACCGAAAAAAGACGGCATTTTCTTTGGAAGCTTAAAGTGATTCTGTTTGGAATATGTAATGCTCCGGCAACGTCCGAACGCCTCATGAAGACCGTGTTGAGAGGTCTTTGTTACGACGTCTGTCTGATATACCTCGATGATATCATCATCGTAGGGAGCAGTTTTGAAAGACATTTAGAAAATATTAGGAATGTGCAATAGAAATCCAAGGAAGCCTATCTAAAGTAGTCCATAATGTAAATTGTTCAGACATGAAGTGACTTAACTTGATCACATTATCAGGTTCAATGTTCCGCCTTACTTTCTTTGGGAACATGCAAAGACCCTGACTCGGAACAGGAAGCTTACTAAAGCTATGTTCAATAAATGTGGGAAGTAGAAAAGATACACAGGAAGGGTATACGAAACCCTTTATTTTTCCCTCTTTACAATAATTTCCGTACTTCGGAATACAGAGACCAACCACTTGTGGTCTGAACGTAAGAATATAAAAATATTTAACTAAACTCTAACTTAACTTTTGAATAATAAACAAAGGCCTACGTGGAAGATTGGCCGTATATTAACAGGAAGCCGTATGTAGTACAGAGAACTGTTAACACTACAATACGTTTAAAAATATCACGAGGATTAAACCTCCGGCCTGGAAGGCAACCAGCAACCGAGTAAAACTGCTAATGTAAGCGGGCTGCTTCGACTAACTCCTTCCTCTCTCTCGCTTGGCAAAAAGCCACAACTTAAGTACTTGGCGTTCGCCAGACAAATTTGCATAAATAAGGTAAAGCTTTTAATTCTGGCCGGAAGTAGAAAATAAGAAGTGATAGTAAAGATTTAAAATAAAAATAAACGTTAGTAAAACTTAAGATCCTTACATACTTCCCGCCAGAGTTAATTAGTTTGAAACTGAGGTCTAAAACGACCTTGTTGAAAACTTTTAGCTCTAGAATCTAACGCGAGGTCAATCTTTTACAAACATTTTTCACTAGAAACTAGAAATTAAAAAAAAAAAAAATTTGTTTTTACAATATCAGCTCCATGGACAACCAATTTTTAATCTGTACTGCATCTAAACTTTTATTCAAATCTGGTTCCTTCCAGAGATCTGGAAGGAAAACTAGTTTAATGAAATGTTACACAATGAAATGGCAAGTAACATGCATATTTATATTTCTCTTAACATTCTTATTTTATTCATGACTTTATTTTAATTATCTCTCCCCGTGTTGACATGTGTTATAAAAGAAAACACCAAACACGAATGTGTTTATGTATACGTGTTCAACACTGCCGCCTACAATCAAAACACTAACGTGTTAAAATTCAACATAACAAGACCTCGTAACACACCCTATCATCAACTCAAAACCCTGAGGTACTATTCTGAAAGTGGCTAACTCTGAAGTGTAGCGTCAGAGAGCCTAACTACATTCATTCAACCTTTACACATATTCACCATAATTTGGTCTTTTTACAGTCACACGAATAAGTTTAATTTTTTTTTTTTTCATTACTTTCACTTTTACCATATCACAGTATTTCTTAACATTTAAAATAACAGTTCACATTGTATATAAGAACATATTATCATGCCGTTAATTTTACGCATTTTAAAACTTACATTAGTAGTACATTGTTAACTTCTATTCTTTTCCAAGCAAGTGCCAATTCTTCTACATTGAAATACTACATTTCAAAAGTCTTTCAGACTAAAACTTCTTTCTTGCCAGAATCTTTTAAATAAAATTTATACAATAACTTTTAAAATATTCAAGTATTTACACATTCCTATTATACATCAACTTTAGTTTGACTCGCGAGTAATTGAAAAACATAATACCAAAATAGGTAACAACTCATTTCTCGCCTTTTTGGCGATAAAGGTAGACCTCACATGAGGTAAAACTTCTTGAAATCTGCCACTTGCAGTAAGAATGAAAGATTAACTTAAGTTTGTAAAGTAACATAAAATTTTACTTATCTTTGTGATATTCGGACATTCTTTTCTCAGCCCAGTCCTGGAAGGTAGCGGAGATTCTAGTTTGATTTATCCTCCTTCTTGTGCGGGCTCGCCCTTCAGTACCTTCCTCTAGAAGCTTTCTTTTTTCTCCAGTTCGGTCACCCTTGAATACCTTCTTTTTCGCCTCTGCCTGTGGCCTTCGCCGTTTGATGGCAGCCGGTCTTGGCGGAATCGGGACACTTCTCTCTCGTTCCTGCTTGGACCTCGTTGCTGGCCGTTCAAATTTTCCTTGTATCTTTTCCTCCGCCGCTAGTGGCCCTTCCGCAGTTCGGCGACATTTGCTGCGTAGAGTCCTGTCCGATGAGTAGATCTTCCGTTTGGGAGCCGGGTTATAGTTGCCGTTATTTCTCCTGGCTTTCTTTGCATTCGTCGTACTTCTCCTTTCTTCATTCTGGGGATGGTTGTGAGCTCTCTTTTCTGGACGGTGGAACGGCTTCTTTTTCTTGTTACCTTCATATTTCCAACGGGGAAACTTTCTTTTCAATTGCTCCTGCCTCCTAATGGCTTGCCCTTGTACTTGTCGTTGTTCCACCTCTGGAGCTTGTGCCTGCCGTGCCGGATCCTGCAAAAGATCTGTGAATATTTGCATTTTATTACGGTCATAGTAGGGTTTTATTTGATCAAAGTTTGCGGAGCATGTTTCACCATTCCTGGCTTTTAACACCACTACAGCGTGAGTTATTTTTTCTATGATATATGGTCCTTCAAATAGTGGAAAAAATTTGGCGGTTTTATCTTCTGGTGCTGAAGAAAGTGAATGCTTAATTCTTAAACTTCATCTCCTACTTTATAAGTTACTCCCCGTCGTTTCATGTCATAATAAAGTTTTTGTTTTCTCTGTGCTACTTCAGTATTCTTTTTTGCTTCTTTAATTAATTTTTCTATATCACCCATTTGAAATTCTGGGGCTGTTTGTTGCACATAAAATAATTTATCTAACGGCGTTATAATCTTTCTGTCTAAAAATAACTCAGCAGGAGTTTTGCCCGTTGTATCATGTTTTGCGGTCCTAAGGGCGAAAGCAAATTCATTGACATAGTTATCCCAGCTTTTATGAAAATTTTTAACATAACTACGGATAATTTTCACTATATTTCTTTTGACCCGTTCCGCTATATTTGATTTCGGCCGATACGGGACCATTTTTAAATGACGTATGCCCAGTTTTTGGCACATGTCTTCAAATATATTACTTACAAATTGAAGACCATTATCCGATATAACTTTTAGGGGCGCCCCGTATTTTAAAATATATTTATTTAAAATAGAATCAGTAACTAATTTCGCGGAGGCTCGTTTTAAGGGAACAATGTCGGTCCACTTACTAAAATGATCAACCATAACAAGGAGATAGCGACCTTTATTTAACTGACTTTTTGGGAAAAGGCCCAATAAATCGATGCCAATTATTTCATTTGGAAATTCGGATTTAATACTATTTAGAAACCCGGCCGGTCGGAAATTAATATAATTAACTGTTTGACATGTTGGGCAGGACTGGACATACGCCCTTGTTAACTTTTGCAGTTCAGGAAAATAGACTGCCTCGCGTACGCGTTGGTAGTTTTTTGAATACCAGCATGAGAAGCTAAAGGGCTGTCATGTAACTCCTGCAGGATATTTAATCTAAGACTAGCTGGGATAACAGGTCGAAATTCGTTGTTGGAATTTGTAGTTTTTCTATAAAATAATAGACCATCTATTAGTTCGTAATGTTCCGTCCTATTTCTTATCGCCACAATATCTTGGTGGCTAAAACTTTCAGCATCCTTTAAATACTCATAAATGCTTCCAAACTCAGGATCCTTACCCAGTTCGGTTATTACAGTTTCTCGGGAATTTATTGTACATGCTGTGAGCTTTGCCACCTTTACAGTATTATATTCTTCATCTATTTTTATTCTAAATAGGGCATCTGCTACGATATTTTCCTTTCCGGGGGTATGCTTGATTACAAGATTATATTCTTGTAGCTTGAGTGCCCATCTTATTAACCTTGGGGATAAGTTATTCCCTGAGTACAATCTAGTTACCGCCGCATGATCAGAATACACTGTTATTGGCGCCTTTCCAAAATAGTCTCGGAACTTTTGCACTGCTAACAGAACTGCAAGTGCCTCTCTCAGTCGCGGAATAATTTCTTTGTGTTTGATTTAAAGTTCGACTAAAAAATGCCACGGGCTGCTGATTTTGCGAAAGTACCGCTCCTACCGCATAATCCGAAGCATCCGCTGAAATTTCTAAATTCTCATTCTTTTCAGGAAATTTCAACACAGGGGCTTGCGTTAATGCTTGCTTTAATTTTTCGAAAGCACTATTGGCTTCGGCCGTCCACGCGAATCTTGCCTTTCTCCTTTTTAATTTTAACAATGGTTCAGCAATAGCTGTAAAATCTTTTATAAAGGACCTATAATATGAACAAAGTCCTAGAAAAGAAGAGAGCTTCTTCGCCGTATTTGGTGGCGGATACTTTTGCACAGCGATTATTTTTGATTCGTCTGTCTCGATTCCTTTCTGAGATATTTTGTAACCTAAATATTTTAATTCAGGGGCTGCAAATTTGCACTTTTCGACATTAACTTTTAGACCGGCCTCATTTAATAAAGAAAACACCTGTCTTAAATCCTGTACATGTTGGTCGAGAATATCACTAGTAATAATGATATCGTCTAAATAGATAAATGTGGACTTTCCAAGAACAGGCCTTAACACAATGTCCATACATCGCTGAAATGTTTCCGGTGCCCCTGAAAGGCCAAACGGCACACGCAGGAATGCATAAGTGCCAGACTTGGTTATAAAAGCAGTCTTAGGCACGTCCTCCGGTCTAACCCCTATTTGAAAATAACCAGTCGTTAAGTCTAAAGTCGTCATATATTTGGTCGACGTTATGTTCCTTAGAATTTCTTCAATAATAGGTAACGGATATACCGGATATTTAGTTATGGAGTTTAATTTACGGTAGTCAATCGCGAAACGCCACCTTTTTGGATGTGTTAATGGATAGTCATTATTTTTCTTACATAAAACCACCGGGCTAGCATAACTACTTGAGATGGGCGTTATGATCTTTTTACGTAGCATATCGCCAATGTGCCATTCTATAATTTTTTCTTTATTCTTATCATACCGGTATGCTTTGTGACGAACTGGCATTGAATCTCCGGTGTCAATACTATGGTTAGTAACTTGAGTAAATCCTGGAATATCACTAAATAACGAAGCAAATTCACTTACCACTTGTCGGATTCTTTGTTGCTCTTCATTAGGCAGGTGGTCAAGGTTTAACATCGGCGGCTCCGATTTTTCTTCTCGAACTGGTTTCATCGTCAGCTTAAGGGACGCTTCATTAAAATCCAGCGTTGCTTGTGCCTCTGAAAGAAAATCTATTCCTAAGATAATATGTGCTTGCAGATTCTTTACTATAAAAAACATAACCTTTACTTGTTCGTCCTTGATACGGACGTATAGCGGTAATTTACTTATGCACTTACATCTTTCTCCTTGCGCAGCTAACACTGTCGTATTATCCGAATTTTATATACGATATTTACGAAAATACTTCCTAAAAAAATCTTCTGCCACACAGGAACACTGCGCGCCTGTATCCAGGAGTGCGGTGGCTGGGTTATTATTCACCAACACTTCAATCTTCGGAAGAGTCAAATTTTTCACCATTACTGTATTTAACTTGAAGGAAGAGGGGTTTTCTTGGCCTTCGGATTTCCGCACCCTCCCGTCAGCAGAAATCCATTTTAGTTTAAATCATTTTCCATTTCCATGCTTTCCTTCTTTTTCCACTGGCCTTGAGACTTTTTTCCTGGATTGCTATTGAACTGTCACCGTTCGCCGGCTGTTTTTGGATGCTCGGGTTTCCTTGCCCACTGATTCGCTTTGCTTCCGTAGCCGTGTGCTTGACTTTGCTGTGGTCTTGGCGCACCAAATTGGTTTCGTTGTTGATATTGGCGTCTTCTTTCAATGTCCGCAGTTCTTCTACTTTCAAACTGGATTGCTAGCTCAAATAACTTTTCCAGTGTAGTCGGATTCCTTAATTCAATAAAATCTTGTACTTGGGGAAGTAACCTCGGCAAAATCACTTGAATTATCTCAGGATCCGGACGGTTTCCATACAAGAGTTTGAAGACGTGAATTTTTCTTAAAATAAAGGTGGAAAGATTTTCGATTCTTTGCTGATATATGCTGAAAAGTTCCGTTTCTAATTTCGCACGATCCCTTACGACAGGGAAGGCTTTTACTAGGGCAGTCTTGAAATTTTCGTAAGTATAGATGGGACTTCCCGCTTGACCCAAGAGGCTTCTGCCTATACATTTGAACCAATTAAGCGCTTGGCCCCTAAAAGCGCTGGTAGCTAAGGTAACTTTCTGAAACTCGTGCACAGGGTAGAGCATGAAGTGGTCATCTAGATTTTCCAAAAAACTGGTAACCGGTGAGTTTCCATTAAATGTTGCTTCTGGTTTCATTGAAGCGTGCATGGTCTGGACGATGTAACCAAATACTTCCAGGGCGGCAGCTGGCATTTCTGGATTCTGAGCCGCTTCTGCAGGCAGCACAGGTTCTTCTTGAAACTCTGCCAGGGTTATTCTTCTTCGTTGGGCGCCACTATCAGGTTCAATGTTCCGCCTTACTTTCTTTGGGAACATGCAAAGACCCTGACTCGGAACAGGGAGCTTACTAAAACTATGTTCAATAAATGTGGGAAGTAGACAAGATAGACAGGAAGGGTATACGAAACCCTTTACTTTTCACTCTTTACAATAATTTCCGTACTTCGGAATACAGAGACCAACCACTTGTGGTCTGAACGTAAGAATATAAAAATATGTAACTAAACTCTAACTTAACTTTTGAATAATAAACAAGGGCCTACATGGAAGATTGGCCGTATATTAACAGGAAGCCCTATGTAGTACAGAGAACTGTTAACACTACAATACGTTTAAAATTATCACGAGGATTAAACCTCTGCCCTGGAAGGCAACCAGCAACCGAGTAAAACTGCTAAGGTAAGCGGGCTGCTTCGACTAACTCCTTCCTCTCTCTCGCTTGGCAAAAAGCCACAACTTAAGTACTTGGCGTTCGCCAGACAAATTTGCATAAATAAGTTAAAGCTTTTAATTCTGGCCGGAAGTAGAAAATAAGAAGTGATAGTAAAGATTTAAAATAAAAATAAACGTTAGTAAAACTTAAGTTCCTTACAACATTATCTCTGCGGAAGGTTTGTGTACGTATCAAGAAAACTTGACGTATCAGGAAACGTGACGGCAGTTTAAGGCTAGAGACACCTCGAAAATGTCAACAAGTTTGATAAGTTTCCTCGGGATTTGCACATACTATAAAAGATTTGTGAAGGGCATTTCTTCCATCGCAAGATCCCTAAAGAAACTGATAAAGATCAAGCAAAAGTTCTTGTAGACAAAAGAATATGAGGATGAATTTAGTACATGAGTTTTAATTTATTTGATTCTTACTTTCACATTTCGAAATTTAGGTTCATACCAAATAATATTCGCCCATTTTTTCTGATTTATTTTTAAATAATTTTTTTATAAATTTTTCAAAAATATTTTCAACAATAATCTATAAACATTTTACCATCATTTTAAAGTAGATGTATTTCTCAGCGCACCTGTAAAAATTTACAGTTTTTTATTCTAACTTTCCGAAGATTATACATGAATTTATACTTATATATTGGCGTGTTTTGGAATTTAGCATATATGTTGAAAGCGATAATAACATCGAATGTGGTTTATGCACTTTGTTAAATTTATTTTAAAGTAGGACTTTTTTCCTCCGCTCACTCACAATGGAAGGGAAAGGAAAATAGATTGTCATATATTAAAAAGTTTGCCAAGTGAACTATTCTTGAAACAACTGAAACAAATTGCTAAAAAATACATTTGATAGAATTCTGCCTTTTTTTTTTCTTTTGACAATACTTTTATTACCTAGCAAACACTCCTTTTATGTGCGTGCATGTACATGCATACGGATCGGTGTGCTTTAGGAAAAATTGGTTGCGCACAGATCTAAGTGTAAAACAAATTCGTTGAGTTACCTACATGAACATAAGTGTCTTTCTTTTGTTACTTCGGGATAATGTTTCATTTTTTATAACTCAAAACATAAAAATTCACTATACGAATTTTGACTTATTATTTTAGAAATTGCAGTTGGAAACAATAAAAGGAAATCAGCTTTCATAAATCAAATGACAGCACATAAATTTTTCAGGCAACACTGAAATTTAAAGCTGTTATATTTACAGATTAAAAATTCAAACAATGCAGAAAGTTAATTTTCTTGTTAACTATATATGGAAAAAGTGTTCTTGTTTTATTTGTTCTCCATTTTTCAGGAAAGCCGTTTCAGTAATAACCACAATAATCTAACTTTCTTTAAACTTGTGCTGTGTTCCGAATATTATAACAGAGATAGACAGAATATCAACTTTTAACAATGTTACTAAGTCATAATCATTAGAGACATTGAATCTGATGGTGCGTTAAACTGATTTCTTTTGGTTTCACTGAGTTTGCTATATAAAAATGTTCTTCGTTTTTCTCGCAAAACTAGCGTATTTTATACTTCAAACTCCAATTTTCAATGTTTTAGTAGTTTTTATATGCGTCATAATTATAATCTTTCTTTCCGAGGAGACAAACCACAATCAAACAACTGACGGAGAAAATAGCGTTGAACAGGAAGAAATCAATGTTAATTCGGGTAAGAAAGCTTTAAATGATGATTTTGAAGTTTCAGGTAATGACAGAAGTGCACTGGATATTAACCCCATTGATAGCCATACTGAAAATAAAGCTTGTAATAACGATTCAACTGACTGCGCTGATAAAGGAATTGTATGTGTCGACCGCAGTTGTAAAACACAAATAGGTGATGATTTATCTAACCCTCCCAGTGCAAATAGTACAGCAGACAATATATCTGGCGAACAAATACTTAAACTGGATAAACACACTTTGGATGATCGTAGTAAACAATTTAGTACTGACTTTATCCATTCCGTTATAAATACAAATATAGATCACGATTTGGATTGTACTGATTCTCATATTGTTACAAATAGAGTTGATCAAGATTTAGATCATAATGATTTCCTTATTGAAAAAAATTTAGTTGATCACGATTTAGATGACATTGATGCAATTATGACTCATCACGACATAAATTACACTGATTCCCCTATTTATACAACTGTAGTTGATCCCGAATTAGATCATAATGGCTTCCCTATTTGTACAAATATAGTTGGTTACGAATTAGATGATAATGACTCAAATATTGATACAAATTTAGTTGATAATGATTTAGGCTGTTCTGATTCCGTTATTGATATAAATCCAGTTGACAATGATTTAGATTGTAGGGATGAAAAAACGAATGCTGATGAGTTTGATCTTAGAACAGAACTGAATAATGAATTCCATAGTACTGTAAGTGCCAAAAGTCAAGCAGACAATAATGCTGGAGAACAAACCTTTAAACTGAGCGAAGTCAGACTAGATGACATTGATAAACAATTTAGTTCCCAATTTTACGATTTCGCTGCTGATTTTGATACAAATATGCTTGAAACTTCCCGTGAATATTCCAACGTGTACCTGAAACCAATTCCAGACAGTCTAGTTCAAAAGCGACTCGTTGAAGCTACTTCTTTAGCTGAAGACTGGACACCCGTTCCTCTACCGAAATCACGTAGACGCTTCAGCATATCAAAACTGAGGAAACGATTACTGAAATGTTTTTGCATTAAAAAAAATTAAAAGTCATCAACGTTTCAAAAGAGAATATAATGGATATTTACATAATTTTGCCTTTCATATTATTCATTTAAGTTTTCATAAGTTTTCGTTTAATATTGCTTTACTATTTTTAGAAGAAATGAAATCCTTCTTATTTAATAATGCATGTGAGTAGTATGAAGCGGACAGTTCAACGCCAGGAGGTGGTGCGCGGTGCAAGCCCTTAGGCGAAACGCACAAACAGATTGCGGATGACCCAGCTAACGTATACAGTGATTCATGGAGATAAGCCTTCCATTCTGGTAAATGATTATTTTTTCCACTGCCCTAATTTCTATAATTTAGTTTAGGTTAAATAGTTTTCACCCGTCCAAACTGATATGTTTCTTTGTATGTCATATCCCGTAATTCTTACTTATATACACCTTCAATATCTCTTGTTATAGGCATTCATTGCTCATACGTAAAGCCTTTATTTAAATTCATGTGTAAACTTGAAACGTCATCCGCAGATTTTAAGCTTTTACAGTTTAATATGCACTTAATTTTACCCTATTTCCTACATTTTCTATTCATGATATTTATTTTCCATAATGTTTATACTTACTACTACAAATTTTTTATTGTTTTATTTCATTTTACACAGATTTTTTTTCATACTTCCTAACCAATACGCTCTTCAATTTAACTATTTCTCATATTTTCTAACTGTATGCATGATTTTATATAAGATTCGGTTCAATTTGTAACTTCTTTCATAAATTTAATGCTAATTATTATTCAGTTAAATTCCTTTAATAGTCCTATTTTAATCTACATTTTAAAATTCCGTTTCTATCTACGTGTTACAGATATCTCATTTTGTAATAGTATTTCCATTACAAATTCTACTATTTTACTTCACTTAGATACTGCAATTAACTTAACCCGGCTTTTCAACCTTTCTCAACCTTTTATTGTAAAACTTAATTATTCTGTTGTAGTAAAAGTAAAAATATTAACTTGCAAACTAAATTGAAAGGAAAAAAGTAATTAAGAAATAAAAATGTAAAATAAAGTTACATGCATCTATTAAATGATGATACGACATTGATTAATATAATTAACTGATGATATGTATTAATACAGGGAATGTGGACCTCTATGGAGTTCTAAGCATTACTGAAAATATTGTTACGAAATATCCAGTCGCGGGAGGATAGCTGTCCCGACAAGCAGGTTTAGGGCTGCCAGAAAAGGACAAGGGAATTGCAGGGTTGCCACTTTTGGCGAGAAATCCCCCCGGGTGGAGAACCTACTGGAACGAATTCTTACTGGTTTAGCCCAGAATGTTCTAGAACACAAGCCAAAAGCTATTTAAACCCTGCTGGTAGGCGGAAAGTCAGTCCGTGCGGAGTCTCTCGAGTTGATAGTCAGTCAGTGAGTGCCTAGTTCCGAGTTGGTGGCCGTGGGCATCGAGAGAGTCTCTTAGAGGGTTTCGAGGAAGTGCATCGTCGAGTTCGATCTTAGAGTGAGTTGAGCTCCAGGAGCGACAGAAGCGAGGTGTCGGGAGCTGAACTCTAGTGTATCGTTGAGTGCATCCCGAGTTGTAGCGTGGAGAGTCTCGAGAGTACGTAGAGTTCCGAGAACAACCGAGGAGACTCGAGAGCTCTTCTCCGGGCTTTTGCCGTGAAGCTCTCTTCACCGTTATCGCCTGATAGCTTGTACGCTGTGTCGCTGATTGAGTCAGCGTAATTATAGTAGTTCTTCGACGGCTGTAAAAGTGATTTTGGAGCTGTCTTGAAGAATACTGGCCAATAAAGTGTGGTCAAGTGTCGTCGTTATTCACTCCAAACCCAAGCCCCGCACGAACGTAAAGGAATAAAACAACGCAAGAAGGATTGTACAGCCCAAGACGTGCAGTCCGTGGGAGGGGGGAGTGTTACGAAATGTGCAGACGCGATAAGATTGTTTTTGAAAAATAAACTCACAATATCATCACTAGAAAATTAAACGAGATTCTTGAATGAAGACCATGTTGTGTAGTAATTTCTTATTTTTATTCACATCAAACACAAAAAAGCATATTAGACTGATAAATCCAAGAGTAATTAATCTGAGATTAACAATATTGCGTAATTAATCCGAGAACGGGAACTAATATCTCACATAGTAAGCAAGAAAAAGGTTACAGCCAAATTCCAAAGTCTTATTTTCATGAACTTTTGCCGCAAGGCCTGCTGGGAAAAGACTTCAGACGACCGTTAATCACGCTGTTTGATCACATGATCATTCTGTTTTTTAACATCTTCCCCCCCCATGAACCACAGGAGTTCAGCAAACATGTATATAAACAGTATACATACACACTACAAAAAACATTCGAGTTCTAGTCACAAGAAAAAAATATAAATCATCTAAATAAATGGAAATTCAAATGAAAAATTAAGCAACTTAAATATAACATTATCAAATTCAAAAAAGCAATATTCACCTTTCAGAAGATTATTTATTGTCCCCCTAAGGGAGCAGACCATAACTCTGTTAAATTAAGTACATTTTAAACTATAAAATTTGCGCATGGAAGTTATTAGAATTATTAATTTTATCAGAATAATTAAAAAAATATTAAACAGCTATAAAAAGATATACTCACAATACCATATTTGTAAATTAAAACTGAAGATAAACACTTTAGTTCTGAAGTTCTAAATTGTACAAAAGTTGTATAAATACGTCTAATAACCCATGACTCAGTTTTTACCTTGCGAGCCATCTTCGAGATAAAAAATATAAGAAGGCAAGCAAAAAATGCATCTGGGGTGATATTACTAACTAGTTCTTGTGAACACTTCTTGTAACAGCACTGGTTATCAATAGATATTGTTTGTTTTTACTCTCTTTCACAAATAACGGACCAGCATAATCGATCCCAATTACTGTCAATTGGGCTGATTGCCCCAATCGAAGAGCTGGTAATTTAGCAACCATCTTGTCTCGTGGAGAAATGCTGAATCTCTCAAATAACACATTTACCTAGAAACGATTTCTAACTTGTACGGCATTTAATATTCAGTATTTTTCTCTCACCTGCACTATCGTATGAGACACGCCAAAATGAAATACTTTATTATGGGATTCCCAAATCAGTAATTCAGTGAGTTTAGATTTTGACCCTAGTATAATAGGGTGTTTTTCATTCGAAGATAAATGAGTTTTCTCAAGCCTTCCTGTCACTCGCAATACATCTTCATAATCCAAAAATGGGTTTAAGTACAACAACTTAGAGTTTTTTTGTAAAGGCTTGCCATTCTTCAAACAATTAATTTCCTCAGAGAAAACGTCCCTTTGAACAGCTTTAACCCAAAACTGTTCAGCACGATTATATTCTTCAGTAGTAAGAGAACCCATTGTACTAGTTTTCCTCCTAAGAACATCAACAATCGGCAACACCCAATAAGTCACCTTCAGTAGTTTACGTAATCAACTAAACTTATTAACATCAATTATCTGTTTAGAAACAATTGCGGAACTAATTATAGCAGAAAATTTGCATTCAGCTTCAATTTCCTGGTCTATTGAGTCATATTCCAATCTCTTCGGTTGGGGCCTACGTGTATAATAACTGTTTTGGGTCCTGACATTTTTTTTTTTTTTTTTTTTTTTTTTTTTTTTTTTAAGATAGCAAATCTTTTCTAGTTAATCCTATCGTTCACAATTTTCCTTACTTATACAGTGTCTCCATACACTGGGATTTGTATTTTCATGAATTTCTAATACTCTGAAACAAACCGCTTTCACTTAGATGCCGTGGCTTTTATCCAGTGTAGCACAATTATTGAATCACTCCATAGAATAGTCTTTTCTAAATTTTTAAAAAGATTTTTACAATATTTGGCTAATCTTGCTGCAATGACTGCACCCACTAATTCTAGTCGGGCAACGTCACCTTTTTAATTGGTGCAACTCGTGGTTTGGAAGCTATAAAGCTAGTTTTAAAAGTGCCATGCGATGTTATGTACCTAAAGTATGCAACCGCACCAAAAGCTTTTATTGAAGCATCAGATAATATATGGATCTGTAAATCTTCTTCCCTCTTCAGATTTGTGCCAGGAAAATAATGTCGAGGAATTTTCAAAATTTGAAGTTCTTGAATTTCATTACATCATGCTTGCCATTTTTCTTTAATTTCTCCGGAAAACATCTCATCCCATTCTACACCTAACTGCCTCAGCTCTTGTAACATATTCTTCACTCGAACTAGAAAAGGAGACATAAGTCCAGATGGATCAAATATTTTTGCGGCTGTGTGTAGTACGTTTCGCTTCGTGCATTCATTAATATCCAACGCGGATAACAATGACCTTAAGTCCTGACTTAATGTGTCTTCAATATTATTCCAACTGAGACCTAGTACTTTTAGATGTAAATCAGAATATTCATTTGTTTCGATTAATGGATTAGAATTCTTCCATAAATCTTTCAGTTCTTTAGAGTTAGTGTTAGATTTTCTAATATTCATGTTTGCATCCTTTAAAAAATCAAAACAGCATCACAAGATAACTCATAAGCTTCTTAAACAGTGGAACTTCCATGAAAAAGATTATCCACATAAATAGAACTATTCAACATTTCATATGCAAGAGGGTGCGTATTCTTGTAAGTATTAATATGAGTTTTAAAAGGCCTGCTGGGAAAAGAATTCAGACGACCGTTAATCACGCCGTCTGAATATCTATATGGAAGCTATCTTACTGTACCTGGACATTTCGTAACACTGCCAGTTCCCAAGGACTGCACGTCCCGGGCAGTACAATCCTTGACCTGAAGCATAATTCAATACAAACAAAAGGTAATATTAAAACACAATAACACGCCGAAAAAAAGGAAACACGGAAGTCTTCTGTTACTCAACATTGTTGGTCCGAAAATCACACTTTCCATTTTTCTGCAGCCAAAATTATTCAAAAAACACCTTCCATTGGAGAACTGGATTTTCTAGAGGTATTTCACATTCACAAAAATCTTTGTGTTCTAGTTAACGATCCTAAGTTTAATCCATTTTTGCCTTTGCCCTTTAAAGAAATTATGTTTTAGTTCTGGTTTCACCACCAAATGGCGCCACTTGCTTATTCTTGTACAGGCTTTCTTATCTTATCTAATCAGTATATCCTATCTTGTTCATTTGCGGTTTTTCAGCTGAGGATGGTGGTTCGGTAAAACCATCGAAAGTAGTCCTGTGAAAATTTTGAAAATATAACGCTGATTTTTGTTATTTGACTTCTGAATTAGTAAAAGGCAATATAACAAACAAATAACATAAAACTAAAGAAAAAAATATTTACACTATACACAAGTTTTATACACAGGTTAACGACATAAAAATTTAAATTTGAATAAAATTAAATGTTCAGAATGAATTTCAGTCTCAGTCTTTTCATTAAGTTATACCCGAGTCAAATACTTTTCCACTACAATTCTCAGATATATTCCTGTTTTGCATATCACAGTCTGGAGATTCAGTTCTTCAAGACTTTTTATCCACAGGAAAATCTAAAACAGTTCTTTCACCTCTCTGTAGTTCATTCTCATCATGTATATAAGCTCACCTCTGTAATTGCAGTTGCTTGTACATGTTCATTTACCTTTATTTCCTAAAGCCAGTTCCGATGTTGCACCAGGGTCATGAATAGAATCCGATCCTTTACAAACAGAAGTTTCAGGTTTAGAATCAAGTCCTTGTCTGCAAAATCAGCACCATGAGGCACACACCCAGTAGTTGAGGTGGGTGAAATTCCTTGCAATACTGGAGCACACTGCTTAAGCTGTATATAAGCTTTTCCCATTTCTGCATCACATGAAGTTTCAGATGGTTCAATCCTTGCTAACTGAGACTTCGTCATTTCACTATCAGTTTCAAAGAACCTAACAGTCGTATTTTCACTTTCTTCCACTTTCACTTCAGGCACCTGAGAATCACAAGCTTCTTTCCCGTCTTTTATTTCTTCATGTTTTCGTTCTTTTTCTTTAATGCCGTTAGATGTTTCATCCGTCATTTCTTGATCTTTCTCAGACAGTTCGTTATCTACTTCCTTCATTTCTTCGTCCTTTGATTCTTCAGAAACCACTTCTTTTATTTCTGCATCCTCTTTTATGGTTCTAGTTTCTTCTGTAAGCTTCACTTTCACCTGTTGGAGTTGCTCTCGCACCTTTTCTTGGCCGACGTTTATTTCTTCTCGTAAAGCTTTCTTCTCTTTCAGTCCAGCTTTCATTTCTTTCAGTCCGGCTTTGATCTCAGCCCTCATCTCGTCATATCCAGCATTTATCTCTTTCAGTCCAGCTTTAATCTCAGCACCTATCTTATCATATCAATCTTTTAGATTGGCTAAAACGTCCATCAGAGTCTTCGTTTTCTCCGAAATGGCTTTCCTTTATAGGCGGGTCACTGATATTCACTCGCAAATCCTAATTCTGATACCAGTTGTTCTGTTGTTTTCTTCCTTTGCGTTCGCACGGGTCCGTGGATTAGGGGTGAATAACGACGACACTTGATGAAGTATGAAATCACACTTTATTAGCCAGTATTATTCAAGACAGCTCCAAAATCACGTTTAAAGTCGTCGAAGAACACTATAAACACGTTGACACAATCCGCGGCACAGCCTCCAGGTTTTTAGGCGATAACGGTGGAGATAGCTTCTCGACAAAGCACCAGATTAGAGCTCCCGACTCTCCTCGGTCGTTCTCGGAACTCTACGTACTCTCGAGACTCTCCACGCTACAACTCGCGATTCACTGGACGATACACTAGAGTACAGCTCCGGACTCCTCGCTTCTGTCGTTCCCGGAACTCAACACACTCTAAGATCCAACTCGACGATGCAATAAGTCGAAATCCTCTAAGAGACTCTCTCAATGTGCACGACAACCAACTCGGCACTAGGCAATCACTGACTGACTATCAACTCGAGGGACTCCGCACAGACTGACTCTCCGCCTACCAGCAGGGTTTATATAGCTTTTGGCTTGTGTTCTAGGACATTCTGGGCTAAACCAGTAAGAATTCGTTCCAGAAGGTTCTCCATCCGAGGCGATTTCTCGCCAAATGTGGCAACCCTGCAATTCCCTTGCCATTTTCTGGCAAACCTAGACCTGCTTCTCGGGGCAGCTATCTTCCCGCGCCTGGACATTTCGTAACAATACTTTCATTTATGCTTAGAACTCCATAGAGATCCACATTCACTGTGTTAATACATATATCATCATATGCTTTATTTAATTTCAATCATTTGCTACGAAAACGTGGCGTGAATCAATTTATGACTCACTTCAACAACTGCATACCATTTCAGAGAGTAATACGTAGCTATGCTATCAATTAGCATTTTTGCAAGTAGAGGTTTTATGTGTTCCAAAAAGACATCAAAGTCTCGAACATTCTTTGCGTTTGAGAAAATAATCTCGACTGGGAACATACCATTGAGATTTGTGATTTTAACAAGTTGACGTGCATTGATAGGCTGGCGTCAAGCTTGATTTCTTCGTTTTGCTAAGGCTGGCGTCAGGCCTTGCTCCACACGAATGTGCCACAAAAGGTAACTTTTCCTTTGAACATTAGTGATAACAAGGTGCAATTTCCAGATAATAAGAGATAATATGGGTACATACGAATGCGAATTACGGGATAACATACACAAAGAAAAATATTACTTTGAACGGCTGACAATTGATTAACATAATTACATAGATACATAGATATTGCCGCTGCGAAATAAATAAAAGATTTTATTATCAAATTGGAACTCTTATCTCCTTCGTCCACTTTATTAGCTAGCTGGCTCATCAACAATGAGTCTGAGTGTTTCGACTACTGGCTTGTACCACGCACCGCCTCCTGGAGCTGAACTGTCCGTTTGATACTACTCATGTTCACCATTTCGCTTTTAATTTGAAAAAGGAAATTTGATGTGATAAAACAAAGATTTATGAATGCATTGCGAAACTTTCAGATAGTTCTTTCCGTTTCTCACATGAAAAATAAGTATGAAACGGCTGCACTCATTCTTTTGCAAAAGCAAGTATGGATAAGCGAAATTATTAATATAAAAGATATACATCTATCAGAGAAGAATTCTTCTATAAATTTATAGTTTTAAATTCAGAGACTATCAATAAATACCCATAATAGTCATTCAATTAACTATTATGAGCAGACCTTTCGTGTGGAAAAGTTTATCAAAAACTATTTCTTCAAGTCACCAACATCACATATGGAAATATGTTGGTTCCTTTAACTAGTTAGTTTTCTTTAAAGAATGTGGAATGTGGAAAATCGCTGTGTATCTATACGATTGAACTCAAGTGCAAATGGTGTATCATTTATTTTAATAGCAAATAATTGCTGGTGTTTAATATTGGTGAAAGCACATTAATTTAAATATGATACGTTTCATGCACCAAGTAAAGCAAATGCTGAAGACAGCACAGCATCGAATTACTGGCTTGCAAAAACAAATGATGAAATTACTGCCTTGCAAGCAAATGAATACTAAACATTTACAAATGCTTTGTATATATCACACTTGCCTAATATTTTCAAGACAATGCTTTCTACTACAAGTATAAATTGCCTTGATCTTGAGGAAGGTATAAATTCCCATAATAGCATCACGAACCAGTTTTATTCCAAGAATAACATGAGGGAATGGAACATGGAAAACTAATCCAAATGTTTTCTCATAATTTTGAAAATGTTATCGCGCTATCATTCAGAGGGACAAAGAAAATATTTATATCTCTCAAGTGAAATCCAGACGATTTATGCCCTAACATTATTCTTTTTGAGTTTCGATAGCAAACATTTTTCATTTAAATTTCGGTGACATTTCCGAATCACTAATTTTGTTGTTCAGTCTTCTTTTCTCATTTTCGGCCACAAAATTTGGATAAGAAGCCGCGGATATACAAAATAGAAAGATGAAAAGAGGTTTCATCATTAAGAAAGAAGAAATTATGCCAAGATGAATACTGTTTAGGCTGCAATCTGTTTATTATATAAGTTTAGGTCCTGGACACTTCTTGAATCTTATCGTTCTCAGAATTTCAGTGAATGATTCAAATATATGACAAGACATTCATAATTAAGGAGAACATACATCGCAAAAATTGATCTATATTGGCATACTATGAAATTTGAAAACGAAAATCAGAAAGGTTTTACTTCTGTGTGTGATTACCATTATTACCATCACTAACATCATCAAAAATAAACTGACTATATATATAATACACATATTTATATATGTAAAATCTGAATATTGGACTACACCAGAAGACTTAATATTTTGAGGAATTTTATAATTTCACTACGCCTGAAGATTTTGATCCTAGACTCCGCGCGAAGACTTAACATTAGGGCAAACTTTATAATTTGAATACGCCAGTACATTTTGGTTCTGGACTGCGCAAGAGGACTTCATACTTTAACTAATATCTTAACTTGACTACGTCAGACGATTTTAACGATTTTAACGTCAGAAGATAACTGGACTACGCCAGACTACTAAATAATTTGCAAAAGTATTTCATTTTAATTCGGCAGAAGATATTGATCCTGAACTACACCAGAAGACATAATATATTCCAAATTTTACACTTTGATTAAGCCTGAAGATTTTTATCTTGAACTATAAGAGAAGACTTAATATTTGACAAATTTTATAATGTGACTAATTTATAATGTGATATATTTATAATGTGCCAAAATATTCCGGTCCAGAACTACGGCAGAAGACTTCATAATTCAATAAATATCATAATTTGACTACGCCAGAAGGTTTTGGTCCTGGACTAAGCTAGAAGACTAAATAATCTGCAAAAATATTTAATTTGACTACGGCAGAAGATATTGATTCTGAACAACGCCAGAAGACTTAACATTTTGCAACTTTTACAATTCGAATAAGCAGCCTAAAGATTTTGATCTTGAACTATAACAGAAGATTTAATATTTGACAAATTTTTCAATGTCACTACGACAGTATAGTGTTTTCTAGAACTGCGGTAGGAGACTTAATATTTTGACACTGATTTCAATTTGACTATACCAGTAGATTTGGTTTCTGGATAACACTAGAATACTCAATATTTTGGAAAATTTTCTAAGTTCTAGTATACCAGTAGATTTTGTTTCTGGATAGCGCTAGACCTCTTAATATTTTGGAAACTTTTATACGAAGCTCTAATATTTTGAAAATTTTTAATTTCACTAAACCAAAAGACTTTCTTCCTGGCCTAAGCAAAAGACTTTAATAATTTGACTACGCCAGGAGGTTTCGAGTCTGGATTACGTCTAAAGTCTTAATATCTTGATAAATTTTATAATTTGATTACGCCAGAAGATTTTAATCCTGAACTACATCAGAGGACATTATATTTTGAAAATTTCTAATTTGATTACATCAGATAATTTCGATTCTGGACTAGGACAGAAGATTTGATATTTTGACAAATTTTTTAATAACAACACTCCGGACGATTAACGGCCTGGACTACGACAAAAGCCTCACTATTTTGACACATTTTATAATTGGACTACGCTTGTAGGTCTTGGTGCAGGAATACGCAACATGACTTAATATTTTAGCAATATTTTTTAATGTAACAACGTCAGTAAAGTTTAGTTCTGGACTATGCCAAAAGACCTAATATATTGATAATATTTTTAATTTGGCCACGCCAGATCATTTTGCTTCGGGACTACGCCAGAAGACTTCATATTTGACAAATTCTGTTATCTGATTACGCCAGAAAATCACAGTCATGGACTAGAGAGACTTCAGAGGACTTCATATTTCGACAAATACCTTACTTTGAGCATTCCAGAAATATTTATTCCTGGACTATTATATAAATTTAATATATTGACAATTTCTATAACTTGTCTATTTCAGAATGTTTTGGTCCTGGACTACACTTTATGATTTAATTTTTAGACAATTATTATAATTTCACTACGCAAGAAGTCTTACTGTTTTGATAACTTTTATAATTTGATTTCGGCAGAATATTTTTATCGTGAAATATGCTAGAACACTGAATATTTAGGCAAATTTTATACTTTGATTACCCAAATAGAGTTTTGGTTCTGGGTACGACAGAAGATTTAATATTTTTAAACTTTTTTATTTCGTTACGCCCGAATATTCTGATCCTGGAATACGCCAGAAGTGTTAACATTATGACAACATTTTCATTTTATTACACCAGAAGATTTTTCGGCATTCGCTATGCCAGAAGACTTAATATTTTGCCAAACTTATAATTTGACTACGCAGAGGATTTTAGTCCTGGAGTAAGCCAGAAAACTTTATGTTTTGATGAAATTTACAAGTGGACTGCGCCAAACAGTTTTGGTCCTGGTCTACGGCAGAAGACTTAATATTTCGTCAAATATGTTTATTTGACAACTACAAAAAATTTTGGTCCTGGATTACACCAAATGACTGAATATTATAAAAAAATATCATAATTTAACTACGTCAAAAATTTTCGTTCTCCGCTACCGCTGACGCATTTTGAAAATGTTTATAATTTGATTACAGCAGAAAAGTTTTACCCTGGATTATTCATGCCAGATGATTTAATATATTGTAAATTTTATAACTTGAATAAGCCAGAAGATTTTAATCATATTCTGAAAGACTTCATATTTCCACACATTTAAAATTTGCTCCAGCCAGAAGAGCTTGAGCCTTGGCTACTGCAGAAGACTTAATGATTTGACAAATTTTATAATTTTACTAAGCCAGAAAATTTTTAATCATGAGCTACGCCAGAAGGCTTAATGTTTTGAGAGATTTTTCAATTTGACTAAGCCAGAACATTCTGGTCCTGGACTACACCAAAAGACTTGACATTTTGACAATTTTTTTTTATTTGATTCCGCGAAAATTTTTCAACATGGACTAAACTAAAAGACTTTATATTATTGGAAAATTTTCTAATTTGATTACACTAGGAGATTTTGGATCCAGACTACGCCAGAAGATTTAATAAATTGACCTTTTTTTAATAAATTGACCGTTTTTTTAATAAATTGACAGTTACGCCAGAAGATCTTGGGCCTGGACTATACCAGAAGACTTGATATTTAGACACATTTTATACGTTGGCTATCCCAGTAGATTTTGGTCCAGAACTAAACCAGAGGACTTCACATTTTTACAATATTTTTAATTTGATTACGCCAGACAAATATGGTCATGAATTATTTAGAATACTTCATATTTTAACAAAACTTTTAATTTGTCTACGCCAGAAATTTTTGGTCCTGGATATAGGACTTTATATTTTGACACATTTTATAATTTGTCCAAGTTAGATATTAAGTCTACGTCTGTTTTGGTCTTGGACTACTCTTGAGAGCATATTGTTGCTATTTTACTATACTATATTTTGATTTTTTGATTTTCTTATTTTTCTTCTACTCAAATTACAATTTTATTATTTTATGTTTAATTCTTATATCTTTGTTATATTTAACCCTTTTTTATTATTATGTTCATGTCCAAACTTTTCATTGCTGATATGACGTTTAGGCCGTTATTCAAAATTAAAATGAATTGTACAATTAATACATTCGGCATTTTGTTAAAATTTTATACATGGATAATATAATCTTTAGGCTTTTATTCAAAATTAAAATGAATTACAAAATTACTGCTTTTATCTTTTATTGAAAATTTTATTTTTCTCTTCTTTTTATTTGTATTGAGTTACTTATTCGTTTATCATTTAATATCATTATTAAGTGCTTCATTTAACAAACATTGCATGAATCACAAAAAGTTTGGTTCTTAATTCTAAATTAAGAGTTAATTATATATTAAATGTGTCTAGCTTTAATTAAAACTTTAAACAACTTCTTTAAATGTAACCACAAAATACGATTTTAAATAAAATAATTTTGGAATAGCAATTCAATTCCGAACTAATGATAACAGGCGCAGTCTTGCACTACTTGCCACGATGAATTTTGTGGGCTTGTTCTCATGTTACTGTCAGACAAGGTATATAAATCAAAACAAAACTAAATATTTTCCTTACCATATACTCTCAGTCTTTTCCTATTGATAGACATATACTTTGGTATACTATCGACTATTATACTTTTCGTATAGATAAACTCTAAATGATGAAGTTTGATTTTAAATTAAGAATTGGCTACATAATCAATATTTCCACTATTAATTTAAATTTAAATGACTCGGAGGATTTTTTTAACATTTAAAAACAGGTAACCCTCCTATACTTCTATAATACTGTAAACAGGTTCCCAGAAAATACCGTGTTTTGTGAAAGCCTGTTATAGTAACCTAACATTAATACAAAATGAGGGATGCGTCCCAATAACTTTTAAAAAGCAAAACATTTTTTAATGGTTTCTCACTATTACCTCACTAAAATTTTGACAATTTCCGACTTCAGCTGCTTTTTCTCCTTTTAAGGGGATTCGGTAATGATTTTAAGCTAAAAAAATTTTTTTTTGCTTGTAATTGTTTAATTAAAAGTTTTTGAAGAAAAATTTAACAATTAAAATATCTTTCTTCTTAAACATTCAAGGGGTTTTCTCAAAAGTTTTTTATTCTATTTATTGGAGGGTTCTTAATAACGTTAAGGATCAATTTTGAAATTAATGTATTATTTTCAAAAAAAATAATAATAAAAGCACATTTTGTGTAAAAACTTTGGGAAAAAATATGATCTTAATCACATTTTCACTTCCAATAATTTTTAATTTCAGTATTTTCCAAAACCCATCCTTGTCTCTATAACATATATAATTATAAACATGCAGTAAAAATATTGAATAATTCAGCTCATACCTCTACAAGTCTTAGGACATTATGTAAAAGGATTTATCGAAAAAATGCAAACACAGAAATCGCAGTTTAGAAAACCTAAACTCTCTAAATGGTCATGAAATCATTTCAATTTTTTTTTTAAATTTTATTTCAGAATTTCAATACACACATATATACTAAAAATCTAGTACCATTTAATTGGTTAATATAAACGTAAGTTACAAGAATTTATTTAAATATCTCTCCAGAAATATTGCAGAAAAATTATAAAATGCAACTACAATTTTCCTTTACCTGTTTTTGTTTTGTAAAGCATGTTTAGAACAATTTTAATACATGAAGTAATTATAATATATTTTGTGAAACATTCATAATCGATATTAAAGCACTTATAATCAGTATTAATAATATTAATTTTTCGTTTTATTCACTTTTTTAAAAACGCAAAATTTGAAATTTGTACAGATATACAACATTTGATTTAAAACCTCTCAACAGCATATTTTGATTTCTTCTCTTCTTTTAGCCATTTAGTCTCGTATATTTTAATTTAGGTGTATTTTAATTAGTTTACTGTCTGTTTCAGCACGGTTTTCAATAATGTTGCAGTAGGAACTTAATCAATTTCATTACGTCACATATTTCTGTTGTGTCTTATCACAAATAATTTCAATTTCTGAAGGTGTGTGTGTGTGTGATTATGGCAAAGCCTCGAGGGCTATCTGCCTAAAGGGAGGGATGCCTTTCGTGGAGGACTTTCTAAGGGAAACTGGCTGGTATACACGTTACACATGGGGAAAACCACGAAAACGCCCATGCAGCCAGCCCGTTCGCGGGATTCGAACCTCGGACCGAACTACCAGTGTTCAGCGACTTTACCGCTCGGCCGCTGGTGGGTCCAATTTCTGAAGGAGCATAGAAAAATTGATTGATAATGTACATAGAAATATTTGCTGTGCTAAATAGATAAACCTGCCGGTATAAAAGTGAAAAAAAATTTCCTCCTTCAGTTACTATTTAAATAAATCAGTTTATATGTATAAAAGAAGTTACCGATAGTTGCATGTTCTTCTGTTATAATATTTAATAAGTTACTGAAACAATTAAGAAATAAAAAAATAAACACTGAAGGTAAACATTTAAAGGGCTGTCAAAATTTTTAAAGCCTTTCATTATTATATATACGATAATTTTGTGACATTATCGTCACAAAATTATATTAACATCATCGTCAGATCATTTAAAAACTTGTCTTCAGTATAGTAAGAATATTAAGGTATTTTTCTAGCAAAAAATGGAAAAATCGGTAATTTCATCGATTTGGGGGTACCAAGTCTCCTTAACAATCAATACAAAATTTGTATTTTCATCTCTAAAGATATAAATTTTAATTTAAATGTTGGTTTTTACCTTCAGACGTAGTTCGGGACTGAAATAAAATTTCGCAATAAATATTCCTAAATCCGACAAAGGTAGTTAGTAACACTTATTTAAAAGAATTTACCCAAATCACAGTCACATAATTTATACAAGGTACCCAAATGAACACTTGGAGCACAAGATAATACGCGCTGTATAAAGGATTGGCAGGACTTAATTTCGAAAGAATTTCAATGTAAGAAAATACGTTTATTTCCAGAATTTCTTTTAGTTTCGTGTGTATATATGTTGGTGTTGGTGTATTTAATTATGGCAAAGCACACGAGGGCTATCTGCCTACAGGGAGGGATGCCTTTCGTGGACGTGTGTATATATGTAAATAGCTTGTAATTGTGTAGTATATATGATAGCATTATACATAATTTAATTTTGTAAATATTTGGGATTAAGGTCGTGTTATGCAAATATGTACATTCGTAAAGTTTTATAAGCGGATTTACGCATATCCTTTAACGTGCTAGAGTGGGAACGTCTTTCCTTGTTACGCGAGGATTTTTTTTAGAAACATTTTATCGTGTAAGAGCAAGTGTGTGTTGTAGAAACCGGGTTACAAGAAGGATACCTGTACAATATAAGATTTCAAGTAAAGAAATTCTGGAAAGGGAATAAAAGACAGGGTTCCTAGGAACCTGTACAATATGAGATTTCAAGTAAAGAAATTCTTGAAAAGAAATGAAATTCAGAAATGTCAAATTTCGCTCCGAGGATCACCCTCCTAGGTTAAATTCAGCATTCGAACAGAAAAATTCCGAACCAAACGTTTCAGTGAGGTTTTTGTATTGTTCCCTGTTAAATCCTGTCTTTTTTTCCCTTTAACACGTTCTTAATTACGTCATTCTACTGTTTTTCTTTCGACCGGAGATCTTTTTTGAAGAAGCTTTATTTCCTAAAACTCTGCTATTATCTTGATTAGAATTTTCGTAAAAGTTTCACTTTAGAACAGTCTTGAAACTAAAACAAGTTTTGTTCCAACAAATCCACTGAGACTTCGAACGGCAAATCGAACTTAAGTTTGTAAAAGTACCAAAACAAATGAACTGTCTCATTGAATTTGTCTCTTTTCCTCACTTCTTTCAGTTGTCCAAGCCACTGAATGTTGAAATAATTATTACTAATTACAGACTAAAAATTGAAAAAGATAATATACAAGTAAATTGATAATATACGAATAAAATTCTAGATGTTAGAACCCAGCCTCAGTTGTTATTTTTCTTTTCATAGTTTGTCACTGTAAGAGTGGCAACCATCTGATTTTTGTTGTAGTTTCTTGTAGTTCTACGGATTTTGAAAATAAATACGATGCTTTGAAATTTTATTTATAAAGTTATTTTATTTTATTTGTAAAGTTATTAAGAAAGGAGAACGGTTAGTTCTTGCAAATCTCGAACAATTTTGGTGACGACGGAAGTGATCGGTAATACAAGTCACGGTAATTTTATTGGTTTTATCGAATTTAATTCTATTTGACTTTATTGAATTTATTTTTACTGAAATGGAATCGTTAATTGAGAAACGAAAACCTGTCAGAGCGTCTTTTACGAGAACAATTAATGCAATTTTGCAGGAATTATAAAAGGAAATTCCTGATGAAGAATTTATAAAAACGAAATTTGTTACTTTAGAAAGTTTATCTGTTGAACTTAATGCATTTGATACTCAAATATTAAATTCAGAATTGTCTTTAAATGATCAGTTTGAAAATGAATGGGCGAAAGTTGAAGAATACAAAGAAAAATTAGATTTAATGCGAGTAAAAACGGAATTATTCTTCAATCGCCAAACGACACTATCCATTGGCAGTGTTCCGCCGCATTCGAACAGACGGAAACTGAAATTACCTAAAATAGAGTTAAAAAAATTCGGTGGCGAAATTAAAGATTGGTTACTGTTTTGGGGCCAAATTCGGCGAATACGTGAAGATAAAGAAATTCAAAACGAGGATAAGATGCATTATCTCGTTCAAGCGACCGTACCCGGTACGAGAACCCGTGATATTGTAAATAGCTTTCCTGCAACTGCCGAAAATTATGAAAAAGTTATAGAAAGCTTAAAAAATAGGTTCGGCAGGGAAGAATCGTTGGTAGAATTCTATATTCGGGAATTATTAGGTTTGATTATTAAAAATGTCACTGATCAAAAGGGAAAATGCAGTATATCAGAATTGTATGACAAATTAGAGCCGTAATTACGTTCGTTGGAGTCAATAAGAATGACAAGCGATAAATACGCTGCAATACTGTTTACGCTCGTGGAATCTTGCATTCCCGAGGAAATTTTACGAGTTTGGATCAGAAATTATGCATCAATAATTACAGCAGCAAATTCTCACTCTGAGAAATTGGAACAATTTTTATTGTTTTTAAAGAATGAGGTGGAAGGAGAGCAGAGAATTTCTTTGTCAAAAGCTGGATTTAAATTAATTGATTCGGGTGCCAAGAGAGAAAGTAGAAGAGATAAAAGGTACTAGAGTGAACATTTCGTGCCTACAGCAAATGATTTATTCTCAGGCCATAATAAAGCAACCAATTATAGTGAGAAGAATTCTTGCATATTTTGTGAAAAATTTCATGAAAGTCGAGATTGCTTTGTTGCTCAGAAGATGCCTCTGAGTCAAAAGAATGATGAAATTAAGAAAAAGAAGGGTTGCTTCTTCTGCTTCAAAATTGGACGCAGGGCCAAGCAATGTAAGACAAATGTACGATGTATGATATGCTCGAAAAGACATTGGGGTGTCATGTGTCCGGATTTGACCACCAATCAAAAGAGGAATGATGTTGAAAAGAATAAAGAGGAGGAAACACAAAACGTATCACTTGCGAGCACTAATTTCCTAGATGAAGTGTTTCTTCTAACACTATTAATTAATATAGACGCAAACTAAAAGCAGAAGACAGTAAGGGCACTTATCGATACAGGATCGCAACGTTCATACATATTAAATGAGACTGCTGTAGACATAGGGTGCCACGCAATTGGATCTGTATCTTTAATCCATGCGCTTTTTGGAGGAGTAACAACAAAGAGAGAAATTCACAAACGCTATGAAGTGAACGTTAGGAAGCCTAAGAGGTGATTTTTGTAGACGACTAATCTTGTTGGAATAGTCGATGATTTGTGGACCAGTAGTCAGTTTACAGCCTGGACCATGGATAGAAGAATTAAGACAGAAGAATATCCATGCATCTGATGTAGGAAAAAAGGATTTGAAAATAGAAGTTCTTATTGGAGCTGACTACGCAGGTGTTCTGTTAACCGGAAGAATTCAGAAATTAGAAAATGGGCTGGCTGCTGTGGAATCACTACTTGGATGGACAATCATGGGAAAGATAAAGATAATGTTTCAGAAAGAAACTCCTTGTCCATGTCTTTAACCATAACGTCGATGTTGACTCACAGCAGTGACATAGAAAACTTGTGGAAGCTAGAAGCACTGGGAATTACAGATGCCAAAGAAAGTAAAACTGACTCAGAGTTAGAAGAAGCAGTGTGAGATCAATTTCATAAGACTCTGAAGAGGGTGGATGATCGCTATGAAGTCAGTTTACCTAGGATCAACAATAAAGAAGCTTTACCAAGTAACAGAGAAGTTGCTGAAAAGCGATTGATTTCTACGACAAAGAAGCTCATGTTGAAAGATAAATTTGAAACATACAATGCAGTGTTCGAAGAATGGCTCGAATCTGAAGTTTGTTTTATGTCGTAAAATTAGAAATTAATGACCTAAAACTGCAATAGTATATTACAGTAAAGTGAAAAAAAATTGACAGTTTCACTCACGCGTGTGTCGGATTTGCTCAATACTTATGGGGTCCCACAAAATTTTTGTAAATATTATGGGGTCCTGAGGGTCGCGAAAACTTTTCAGTGATTAAAAGGGGTCGCGGCTGAAAAACGTTTAAGAAACCCTGCTTTAGAGAATAGATAGTTAAAAGTATTTTATAAAAGAGCACTAAAAACGCCTTCTGCTCAAAACGGAAATCTTTTCCAGCACAGCATACCATAAGACATATCACGAGACATTACTAATTGCATGAGCATACTATGAGACATTACTAATTGCTAATAAATTAAAAATTGTCGTAATAATCACTACTTTAAGGACATTTGTTAATATTTTTAATACATATAGTTGCCTATTTTTTATTTTTACACCTGCAACTGAAAAAATTATTAAAAAGATTATTTTATTATTTCATTTTGAGAAGCTCAAATCTAATCTGTGCTGCAGCCACTTTTATCTGTTCTATGTAATTTTACACAAACCCATATTTACCTTATTTTGGAATATATAGTCAGATAATAATACAAAGGTAGGTTTTCCGTAAAATGACACACAGAGGTCAAAATTTGGATTTCGAAAAGTTTTTTTTGCTCGTGAAATTTATCCTACTGAAGACTTAAGATGTAACGAAACTTCAAGAGAAACACTTTATGAAACAATAGCTTTACGTCGTTCATGATCAATTATTATAAGAGAAGCACTTGATTTTGTATGATAAGCAAGCAGAATAGCGCTGGAAATTTCCCAACTTTAGGGAGGGGGGGAATTGAAGGCAGACAGACATTTGAGAATATGATCGTGTTTTGCGTGTGCCTTTTCACAGGTGATAGTGGGCTTCCCATCAGAGGAAATACTAAGAAACAGCTTTCCACGAAAGATGATGTGCTTTGTGAATTTCAAAAGGTCACTGTATCCTTTCCTTCATCCCCAGCCTAAGGGACTGGCCTTGACATTTGGCAGATGAAGATGGTTCTTTTTTCGCCATCCACTGAATGACGTTTGCATCCACTTTGGAGGAAATCCCAACTGTCTTCTCAGAAAAAAATACAATAAAATATTAAAAAAAAAAAATAAAGAAAGGAAATAAAGAAAAGAAAAGAAAAAGAAACAAAAAGCAGCAGCAACCTCTTACCTTTGAAATTACAGTCGCATTCCCATCTGCATTCATCAAAAACTTCAGAATGGGTAGGGGGTAATAGGGTATAGGGGAAGCTATCTCGATGATGTAACCTGTGAACTTGGAGAACTACAAAAAAACTGATTGTTTAGAATTAGTCAGGCGTTCAAGGCTGAATCTTTACCATTTTGGGCTAGAAATGTATTTAATGATTGCCTTCCTCTTTATTTGATGATGGAAATCAAAAGCCTTTTCATAAAATGAGATGCTAATAGCTGTGTGATATATCGACAAAAACATTTTTAAATTTAGCTTCTCCTTTGATTCCTTCACACGAGAATGGTTTTAACTTAGTACTTTCCTGTGATCTAATATTAGACTATTATGGGAATTTTCATGAAAATACCCCACAGCAAGAGATCGTCATGAAGAATTTAAGAGAAGATAGGCACTTCTACCTGTGAGCTAAAAACATCATATGTTGTTCCCTATTGGTAGATACATCCATTTTAAAACAAAACTACTTCTTCTCCTACCATTATTAACAATTCCAATTATCTTAAACGAGCATGAGTTAAACTTATAATAAACTCATTAAGTACATCAAAATATACGTATATTTAAAGAACAAAATTAATATATAAATGTCAAGAGATTTTTCTAATGATACTTCAGCAATGGAACACATCCATAAATGCAGAACTGATACGTATGCTGCAAGAAGTGGCTTTATCTATTTTTAGAAAAGTTTCGAAGGCATATGTATGAGGCTGCTCTTAGTTTGAGAAACATATGCAACAGTACCTCCCTCCTGCATGAGTAGGTATTTCGTTCTAGGACATACCGAGGGTAGCATACGTAAATTCGATGAATTTTAATTCATAAATCTAACACAGTAAGGCATTATCAATATCTATATATACAAAGAAGAAAGTATGTTTGTTTGTCCTCTATAGCTATCGTCACCTAACTTTCTACAATTCTTTTTTGGGTCGTGGAAAAGGTCGACGTTCACTTTTTTTCAAAACCAAATTGTTAAAATCAGAGATATTAATAAAAACTCGAAAAAACGATAATTTTCGCCCTCATTTTTCCGAGTGGCAACAGTCTCTCAAGCTGGAGATGAAAATCTGCTTTAATTCGAACGTTGCTGCCACTGATCGCTTTCAAATCCTAGATTTTCTTAATTAAAATTTTCTTAGTTTTGCGATGAAATAAAAATAGCATTGCCAAACATTAAATACATTATTCCCGATTCCAAAAATTCAAGGGAAGCCATTTCGGCGATTCCCATCTTCGTACGACTTTAATCAGCCGAGATATTAATTAAAAACCCTGAAAGCGCTAATTTCGTACTCATTTTTCCGAGTGGCAACGGTCTCGCGCGTTGGAGATAAAATTGCTTTATTTCGAAAAGTGTTGCTTCTGCTCTCTTTCAAATCGTAGAGTTTGTTATTGAAAAATTTGTAAGTTTTAAAAATCTATATATATAAGGAAGAATGTCTGTTCGTATGTTTGTTCGCGTTACTGATTTCTAATCAACTATGATCCATTTTTTGCCACATTTAATCGACTAAAATTGTATATAATGAAATTTTAGATGGAATTTGAGTATTTACGACCATTTGATTACAAAGATGAAAATCATTAAAATCTGCGAGCCATTGTTGCTGATATAATAAGAGAGGATAAGCTTATTTTTCTATGAACATTTTTTATGTGGTTTCCATATCGCATGAGACTGAAAAATGTATGACTATGAATCTTACTTTTCTGCATCGTTTTTAGAGAAGGATTACAGCGGTATCGTTCGCTCTGTTGTTAAATACATTATTCTCATCCTAATAGGGTACTTCCGCTAGTTAATAAGTAATAATGAAATATATTGCGAGCTGTATCATTTCATATATTTTACTTTTAGCACAATAATGCAACATTTATTCTCTAAAATGTTTGCTTTCTATCTAATGGATACGATGTCAAGGCTTCGCTTTATTTTAGGAGCACTAGTAACATAAGAATTCTTAAGCTTGCTTTGCGAATCACTATTCTATCACTATTTCTAAGCCATTGAAGCATAAATAAAAATCTTGAAAATTGCGATAGAATTTCATTTAATTGTAATAGGAAGTTTGATAAAGCAGAGATGAAAGAAATTTAACAGCAAAATTTTTGTACGTAGATAAAGCAGAAGAATCAGATGTTTTGACCATTGATAGCTGTGGTCACCCACTGACATTTTTACACCCCTTATGTAGTGAGTGCAATTCTGAGGAATTACCGTGCTCTGAAAACGTAATATATGAGATTCGAAGAGGACAATTTTCGTCTCCCCTTCCATTTAGTTACATACGTTAAAATTGTGTGATTATTTCAGAAAAAGTCCCATTTTGTGTCAAAATACCTATATTAGAACAAAGCTATATATAAATCTAATATATATCTTAAGTCGTGCTTTCAAAACATGGGAAATGCAACTTGAATTTCGTCAGTCGGCCCAGTAGAACGGGAGGTATAGGAACTGTCCCATTTTTTCCCCCGCAGTGTGCATGGATTGCATGTTGATATGGCGCATTTAATGCTATTCTTATTATATGTTCTCACACTTCAATAGAGTTATCGAAAGGTAATTGTTGACAATTCTCACTTCTTTATAATCATATTTCAGAATTTAGGAAGGTTCATCGTGATGAAATTACAACCTCCTTTCACCTGTCATCTAAAAATTTGTGCTTTCTGTTTGAATTTAATCCATCAGTGGTCGAGTGGATAAGACGGCTGATCACTGGTAATTTGACTTGGATTCGAATTTTGGTGGACGACAGGGTAATTTTCCTGATTTTTCCCATACGTTACGTGAATATCAGCCGATTTCGCATAGCATGTCCTCCAACAAGGAAGACCTCTTCCGAACTAAATAGTCACAGTATACTATGCCATAATTAACTAAACAAAAAAAAAAAAAAAAAAAAAAAAAACATCATATTAAATTGAATTCTGTGAATCTGGTCTTAGTAGTTTCATAATATTCATTCTATTCTTTGAATTATTTGTGTTTATGAAAGCCAACCTACAAATAAAGGGCTCTTGGTCCAAATGCTATTTTGAAAATATATAGAATTTAGTATGCTTGGCAATTATCCAAAGTATCTAAATTCTTAGAAGACGCTAAATGACTTATTGCAAATTTTAGAATAACAACTGAAACATGGTGTAACAGCTTTAAATAATATTAAAATCTTATAGTTTAAATAATTTAAATAGATGAACATTAAGGTATTTGTGAATGGCAATATTTGAAACCAGACTCGAGTGCTACGTGCGACTCTTGCACGAAGAATGTAATTTATTTTTAAATGTTAGAATATGTTTTCTCTTCTTGTTTGTATGTCGCCATTTTTAAGTGTTAAATAAAAGTTATTGCTGTGTTCCATCATTGGAGTTGCTTCATATCGCCAAAGAAGCATCACAAAGGGTAGGGTGTCAAAGACCCTTTACTAAAAATTATAATAAGAACAGAACTTGTGGTTACAACTCAGCTAACCACCAGTGGCGAGAAAACTTAAAGTAATATAAAGTCAAATGTAAAATTTAAATTCAAATAAACTAGTAGGCTAAGGCTACACGATCGATTCAGTGCGAGGTTGGCTCAGAATTTAACCAGCGTGTAGATCAGTTATCGGCAATTATTATGCAAGGCCAACACAACAACTCTTATCTAAGACAGCAACATAATAGCCGGGTCACGAGAGGCAGAAAGCGCTCTGAGTTTAACTCCGGAACCCTTCCTTTAAGTACACACGAACTAAATTTGCATTCTGTGAGAAAAACGGAAAGGGAGACGTAACAGTACAGATCCAAAACAGAAAATAACTGTATAATTAACATATAGGAACTTCACAAATATATTAGAAAACTCCTTTATTTAACATGAAGAATCGATTAATAATAGCACTTCTTCAATTTATTCCATTAACTTTCTAAATTATGCTCCTTTGCGATATTTAAGGAGTAGCTTATCTGATTATAGCAAAGCACACGAGGGCTATTTCCCTAAGGGAAGGGATGCTTTCGGGGACATTATTCGAAGGCAAATTGCCTGCTATCAACGTTACACAAGGAGAAAATTTAAAAAGAGACGTCATATCTAAATTACTGTTAAATATCTCAGAAAATTCGAGCATAGCCATGCCCACGAACATAGTCAGTTCATATAAGTTCCACGGATTATAGTGTAAATAAATATCCAGCATATTCCTACATCATATTCCTGCAGCATATTCCTACATATCAGCATATTTTTTCCATGGATAAGCGATACGAGATAGGTGTAAATATTATTCCCCAATTATTATCAATGTTTATGTGCATAACCTTCTTTCATGCAACCATCGAAAAAGGGCTGTTTTGGAGATTAGACAGCCATTTTTTGACAAAAAGCAACTAATAAAATATAAGCTTGTGTTTTCTAGCAATTCTATTACTCCTTCATTGATATCCATACGCATTTGATATACTTTCCTGCTTGATACACGAACGGATAAATTAAATTAACTATATCTTGAGAGTCTTGGTAACACAGTCTTTTCCTTAGAATTTAATAAAAATATAAGAAATTTCTATTAACACAAATTCATCAACTCATACAATTTTTTATTGATTTTAAATAAACTGCAAGTTTTCACTTGCGAGCTGATTTCCACCCCCCTTAAACATGTCAGGAAATACTCAGTAAAGGTTTAGTTGTATAATAATGTAATTATGTATAATGTATAAAATGAAATGCATAATTATGTATATGCATAATTATGGAAAATATATATAATTATATAAATTGAAAGAAATACGTAGCTGAACAATTTATGTTAAAAATCTGAAATGCAGTCTTGTCACGGGATAAATTAGAGATATAAAAATAAAGAAAACATCAAGCCAATCAGCAGCTGGTAATCTTGGTTGCCGTGGGCAATCCATTTTTCATCTCAGAAACACGTATAATTGAAAACATTATACGTGTCATTACAGACCGCGTCATTGTCAGTTTCAACAATATCAGTTAATATTGTCTAATCCATAAACGTTCGTAAAAGTAATTATAGCATCATTCTTAGGGAACGTTGTAAACATTAAAGATTTCTCTCCGAATGCTCGTCGCTTTAATGTAGAGAAGGTAAAAAAAATGGGTTAATTATTTTAGACCTTCGGCTTTGATGTCAATATTTAAAAATTCTTTGGAATTTCTTTTGCAAAAATACTTTACTTTACTTTCTGTTTCAGCTTTATCTTACTTTCTGTCCTGACATTGCTCTTTATTCTCTTAATGACGTTTTAAACATTTTACATTTTGTCGTTGCTGGGCTAGAAAAAAGAATAATCTTTGTTTCTATTATCTCTTGAAGTCATACACCGTATATTCATCATTGATTTACGACACAATAACACGCCGAATAAATACTAATTCAGAAGTCAAACAACAAAAATGACATGACATTTTTTACAAAAAAATCAGCGTTATATTTTTTTATATAAATATTTTGTAAATATAACGCTGATTTTTGTTGTTTGACTTCTGAATTAGTATTCATCATTGAATTAAACTCCATCGGCTTTAAGGAGCTTAAATTCAACACTGAGCTTAAATTCAGCGGAGCTCGGCTGAGCTGTTTCAGTAAAATTTTAGTTCCAACCGGAACTGCAAATAAAGACAACGTCCGGTATTTTATTTTGCTATTTAATTATGTGTCATTAATTTAATATTAGTTTAATTTTTATTGAATGCTTTACATTTTATTGAACTTTAATTATTAGCCCAGAAAGGCTATTAGTCTCGAAAAGGCATTTTGCGTCAAATCACTTTAAACGCTCGAGGGATTTTTCAAATTGTCGCCACCAAATATTATCGCCCTATATTATATTTAAAGAAATTAAAAAAGGAAGAATCTACACGAATGTATGTATGTTTCTCGTACTGTGAAAAAACAACGGTACCTAGAGTCTTCGAATTTTGAATAAGATATGCCTCCACCCGAACATGGGCACCTGGACGGCTGAATTTGGAATTTCTTTTATTGTCTACTTCATATTTTGTAAAACTTTAACGAATTTTTTATTAACAATTCAAAAATTTCAAAGTGGGCAGTGGCAACATTGTAAGGAATAAAACATTTTTTATTTCCAGCAAGCGAGACTGTCCATCGGAATTTAAATTTTAGCCCAATATGACGTTAACCCAAATGCTCTCAAAACGTGTATGTGTGTAAATGGAAAAGAAAAAAAAAAAAAAAAAAAAAAAAAAAACGGCCCGTTTGGGAATAATATAAAATCTGAAAGCTTTCAGAATTATTTTATGTATTTTAAAATTTTTTTAATTATTGTTATTTTTATTTATTTATCTTTGTTCTTCTTTCCGGATGGCCTTCTGTCACTTCTAATTTTGGTAATTAAGCCTTAGTAGCCTATTCAATAATCATATAAAGTTTTAAATTTTCTGGTGACTATGTTTCAAATCATTTGATTTTACTCATTAACATATATAACTTTAACTCATTACATATTAACTAGAATTAAAACATATATAACTTTTAAAACATTAAACTAAGCCTTTAGAAGTTATATCTAATGGCTGGCGAGTTATTGCCTCTGCTACTGTGTAGGGTTTATATTTATTTTAACTAACATTTATTTTAAGTTTAAGCTATCTTTCCTGTCAAGCCTTTACTTTCCCCTGGAATTGCCAATGCCAGAGTATGTAATTTTTAGTAGAACGCGCAGAGTATTCAAATTTTTAGCAGAAGTAATTTGATTTAAATAGAACGGAAACGAGTTTGTAGGTGTGCTTTCTTGATTCACAAGCGTGAAGGTTGCTAAGTAGAAATTTAAGGACCGCGCGTTTCGGCCTGTGTGCCTACTTCGGCAGTTAGTTGAATCTTTCAACTTCTTATTCAGAAAGTTTGCTGAAATCTCAGCTGTATCTTAGAACGCGGTTAAGTTAGTCACGTTTATAGAGCCTCGTAGGTAGTGACTTGTTATTTATTCATCCTGTTATTCATTTTTAGTTGTACTTTCTTATTTTTATTTAACCGCCGGGTCGTCGTAGTTTGTGAGCGTTAAGTGAACGCATCTGTAACTTCTAAAGTGGAATAAAAAGGGAGTTAAACCCTACTTAAGAGTTTGTGTAATTACCAGTTCATAGCAGTCACTACTACTGTTGCGGGCAAGTTGGGGCCACGCAACACCACAACTGTTTGTATTAAAATGCAAGATAACACTCGTTAAAATTTAACACAAAACTTTATTAGTCATGACTTGTGGGTAATCTGTGCTTCTTGACGCGGCCTCGGCATCCTATGACCCTCATGTCACCGAGCGGCCCATTTCATAATTTCAAGTGACCCACATGAGTTCCGAAAGTAAAGTACAATATATAAATTATAAAACATCATAGATATCAAACGAGCACTTGAAGAATACATTACAAATACATTAAATACATTAAAAAAATAATAAAAACAGCATTTTTGTTTGATTAGAAAGTAGCAATAATGAACATGCATATTTTTTTAAAAAAAAATTGAAATTGCAACATAATTTAGAAGAAAATCGGTTAGTTTGGTAACGCTGATCCATAATTCCAAATAATTGGCTTTGCCATTTTTCCACATTTGGTTCAACTTATAAATGCGAGCAAATGTTTTCACGCATGAAATTTATTTTGAGCAAGAACAAGAGAAGCTTAACAACCAAAATTTTAGATACTTGTAATTCGTTTTAAGACCGCTAACTATAAGCTGGATTAAATTGAAGTCACAAATTCAGTATTAGGGAAGACATTGATGTCGAAGAGAAAAATAAAATTCATTCAGTTATATTTGCTCTTATAATAAAAACTAGAATTTTAATTTTTATATTTAAAGCTTATTTTAATTACTTTCTCAATAAATTCTTTCTTATTGTTCACCAAGAAAGGCTGCTCTAAAATGAAAATATCACTGACCCAAAGCGACCTCTTAAGATACACATTTGGTTGATTTTGACGCGCAGCCGAAAAAGCTTGCCGATGCCTGCTCTAGACTCCTCAGCGGGTGAGCGATAAAGTCGCTGAACGCGGACAGTTCAAACTCGGTTCAATTGCGGACAAACAGGCTCTTAGCCTACTTTTTATGGCAAAGTACGCTAAGAGCCTGTTTGTTCTGTTCCAAGAAATCTACCGATTGCTAAGAGGTCAGAAAACTTCTAAAGGACATGCAAGAAAGCTACGTTATCAAGCCTTCGGTAAGCAATTGGTCCTATCCAATCGTCCTGGTCAGAAAGAAGGCTTGTTCAACTAGATTTTGCGGTGACAATACCTTTTGAACGACATCACAAAGAAAGCTACCCTCTTCTTAGAATTTAGAGCATTCTAGACACTCTTTCCTGAAGTAAACTGTTTTTGATTCTTGATTTATAGTGTGGGTATTGGCAGGTTGATATACACGCTGATGACCGAAAAAAGACGGCATTTTCTTTGGAAGCTTAAAGTGATTCTGTTTGGAATATGTAATGCTCCGGCAACGTCCGAACGCCTCATGAAGACCGTGTTGAGAGGTCTTTGTTACGACGTCTGTCTGATATACCTGGATGATATCATCATCGTAGGGAGCAGTTTTGAAAGACATTTAGAAAATATTAGGAATGTGCTATAGAAATCCAAGGAAGCCTATCTAAAGTAGTCTATAAAGTAAATTGTTCAGACAGGAAGTGACTTAACTTGGTCACATTATCAGGTTCAATGTTCCGCCTTACTTTCTTTGGGAACATGCAAAGACCCTGACTCGGAACAGGGAGCTTACTAAAGCTATGTTCAATAAATGTGGGAAGTAGACAAGATACACAGGAAGGGTATACGAAACCCTTTATTTTTCACTCTTTACAATAATTTCCGTACTTCGGAATACAGAGACCAACCACTTGTGGTCTGAACGTAAGAATGTAAAAATATGTAACTAAACTCTAACTTAACTTTTGAATAATAAACAAAGGCCTACGTGGAAGATTGGCCGTATATTAACAGGAAGCCCTATGTAGTACAGAGAACTGTTAACACTACAATACGTTTAAAATTATCACGAGGATTAAACCTCTGGCCTGGAAGGCAACCAGCAACCGAGTAAAACTGCTAAGGTAAGCGGCCTGCTTCGACTAACTCCTTCCTCTCTCTCGCTTGGCAAAAAGCCACAACTTAAGTACTTGGCGTTCGCCAGACAAATTTGCATAAAAAAGTTAAAGCTTTTAATTCTGGCCGGAAGTAGAAAATAAGAAGTGATAGTAAAGATTTAAAATAAAAATAAACGTTAGTAAAACTTAAGACTTCCCGCCAGAGTTAATTAGTTTGAAACTGAGGTCTAAAACGACCTTGTTGAAAACTTTTAGCTCTAGAATCTAACGCGAGGTCAATCTTTTACAAACATTTCTCACTAGAAACTAGAAATTTAAAAAAAAATTTGTTTTTACAATATCAGCTCCATGGACTGTGCTCCATGGACTTTTCATCTGTGCTGCATCTAAACTTTTATTCAAATCTGGTTCCTTCCAGAGATCTGGAAGGAAAACTAGTTTAATGAAATGTTACACAATGAAATGGCAAGTAACATGCATATTTATATTTCTCTTAACATTCTTATTTCATTCATGACTTTATTTTAATTATCTCTCCCCGTGCTCTCTGACATGTGTTGTAAAAGAAAACACCAAACACGAATGTGTTTATGTATACGTGTTCAACACTGCCGCCTACAATCAAAACACTAACGTGTTAAAATTCAACATAACAAGACCTCGTAACACCCCCTATCTTCAACTCTAAACCCTGAGGTACTATTCTGAAAGTGGCTAACTCTGAAGTGTAGCGTCAGAGAGCCTAACTACATTCATTCAACCTTTAACACATATTCACCATAATTTGGTCTTTTTACAGTCACACGAATAAGTTTAATTATTTTTTTTTTCATTACTTTCACTTTTACCATATCACAGTATTTCTTAACATTTAAAATAACAGTTCACTTTGTATATAAGAACATATTATCATGCCGTTAATTTTACGCATTTTAAAACTTACATTAGTAGTACATTGTTAACTTCTATTCTTTTCCAAGCAAGTGCCAATTCTTCTACATTGAAATACTACATTTCAAAAGTCTTTCAGACTAAAACTTCTTTCTTGCCAGAATCTTTTAAATAAAATTTATACAATAACTTTTAAAATATTCAAGTATTTACACATTCCTATTATACATCAACTTTAGTTTGACTCGCGAGTAATTGAAAAACATAATACCAAAATAGGTAACAACTCATTTCTCGCCTTTTTGGCGATAAAGGTAGACCTCACATGAGGTAAAACTTCTTGAAATCTGCCACTTGCAGTAAGAATGAAAGATTAACTTAAGTTTGCAAAGTAACATAAAATTTTACTTATCTTTGTGATATTCGGACATTCTTTTCTCAGCCCAGTCCTGGAAGGTAGCGAAGATTCTAGTTTGATTCATCCTCCTTCTTGTGCGGGCTCGCTCTTCAGTACCTTCCTCTAGAAGCTTTCTTTTCCCTCCAGTTCGGTCACCCTTGAATACCTTCTTTTTCGCCTCTGCCTGTTGTCTTGGCCGTTTGATGGCAGCTGGTCTTGGCGGAACCGGGACACTTCTCTCTCGTTCCTGCTTGGACCTCGTTGCTGGCCGTTCAAATTTTCCTTGTATCTTTTCCTCCGCCGCTAGTGGCCCTTCCGCAGTTCGGCGACATTTGCTGCTGAGAGTCCTGTCCGATGAGTAAATCTTCCGTATGTGAGCCGGGTTATAGTTGCCGTTATTTCTCCTGGCTTTCTTTGCATTCGTCGTACTTCTTCATTCTGGGGGTGGTCGTGAGCTCTCTTTTCTGGACGGTGGAACGGCTTCTTTTTCTTGTTACCTTCATATTTCCAACGGGGAAACTTTCTTTTCAATTGCTCCTGCCTCCTAATGGCTTGCCCTTGTACTTGTCGTTGTTCCACCTCTGGAGCTTGTGCCTGCCGTGCCTGCCGTGCCGGATCCTGCAAAAGATCTGTAAATATTTGCATTTTATTACGGTCATAGTAGGGTTTTATTTGATCAAAGTGTGCGGAGCATGTTTCACCATTCCTGGCTTTTAACATCACTACAGTGTGAGTTGTTTTTTCTATGATATGTGGTCCTTCAAATCGTGGAAAAAATTTATCTTCTGGTGCTGAAGAAAGTGAATGCTTAATTCTTAAACTTCATCTCCTACTTTATAACTTACTCCTCGTCGTTTCATGTCATAATAAAGTTTTTGTTTTCTCTGTGCTACTTCAGTATTCTTTTTTGCTTCTTTAATTAATTTTTCTATATCACCCATTTGAAATTCTGGGGCTCTATGTTGCACATAAAATAATTTATCTAACGGCGTTATAATCTTTCTGCCTAAAAATAACTCAGCAGGAGTTTTACCCGTTGTATCATGTTTTGCGGTCCTAAGGGCGAAAGCAAATTCATTGACATAGTTATCCCAGCTTTTATGAAAATTTTTAACATAACTACGGATAATTTTCACTATATTTCTATTGACCCGTTCCGCTATATTTGATTTCGGCCGATACGGGACCATTTTTAAATGACATATGCCCAGTTTTTGGCACATGTCTTCAAATATATTACTTACAAATTGAAGACCATTATCCGATATAACTTTTAGGGGCGCCTCGTATTTTAAAATATATTTATTTAAAATAGAATCAGTAACTAATTTCGCGGAGGCTCGTTTTAAGGGAACAATGTCGGTCCACTTACTAAAATGATCAACCATAACAAGGAGATAGCGACTTTTATTTAACTGACTTTTTGAGAAAAGGCCCAATAAATCGATGCCAATTATTTCATTTGGAAATTCGGATTTAATACTATTTAGAAACCCGGCCGGGCGGAAATTAATATAATTAACTGCTTGACATGTTGGGCAGGACTGGACATACGCCCTTGTTAACTTTTGCAGTTCAGGAAAATAGACTGCCTCGCGTACGCGTTGGATAGTTTTTGAATACCAGCATGAGAAGCTAAAGGCTGTCATGTAACTCCTGCAGGATATTTAATCTAAGACTAGCTGAGATAACAGGTTGAAATTCGTTGTTGGAATTTGTAGTTTTTCTATAAAATAATAGACCATCTATTAGTTCGTAATGGGCCGCCCTATTTCTTATCGCCACAATATCTTGCTGGCTAAAACTTTCAGGATCCTTTAAATACTCATAAATGCTTCCAAACTCAGGATCCTTACCCAGTTCGGTTATTTCAGTTTCTCGGGAGTTTATTGTACATGCTGTGAGCATTGCCACCTTTACAGTATTATATTCTTCATCTATTTTTATTCTAAATAGGGCATCTGCTACGATATTTTCCTTTCCGGGGGTATGCTTGATTACCAGATTATATTCTTGTAGCTTGAGTGCCCATCTTATTAACCTTGGGGATAAGTTATTCCCTGAGTACAATCTAGTTACCGCCGCATGATCAGAATACACTGTTATTGGCGCCTTTCCAAAATAGTCTCGGAACTTTTGCACTGCTAACAGAACTGCAAGTGCCTCTCTCAGTCGCGGAATAATTTCTTTGTGTTTGATTTAAAGTTCGACTAAAAAATGCCACGGGCTGCTGATTTTGCGAAAGTACCGCTCCTACCGCATAATCCGAAGCATCCGCTGAAATTTCTAAATTCTCATTCTTTTCAGGAAATTTCAACACAGGGGCTTGCGTTTATGCTTGCTTTATTTTTTTGAAAGCACTATTGGCTTCGGCCGTCCACGAGAATCTTGCCTTTCTCCTTTTTAATTTTAACAATGGTTCAGCAATAGCTGTAAAATCTTTTATAAAGGACCTATAATATGAACAAAGTCCTAGAAAAGAAGAGAGCTTCTTCGCCGTATTTGGTGGCGGATACTTTTGCACAGCGATTATTTTTGATTCGTCTGTCTCGATTCCTTTCTGAGATATTTTGTAACCTAAATATTTTAATTCAGGGGCTGCAAATTTGCACTTTTCGACATTAACTTTTAGACCGGCCTCATTTAATAAAGAAAACACCTGTCTTAAATCCTGTACATGTTGGTCGAGATTATCACTAGTAATAATGATATCGTCTAAATAGATAAATGTGGACTTTCCAAGAACAGGCCTTAACACAATGTCCATACATCGCTGAAATGTTTCCGGTGTCCCTGAAAGGCCAAACGGCATACGCAGGAATGCATAAGTGCCAGACTTGGTTATAAAAGCAGTCTTAGGCACGTCCTCCGGTCTAACCCCTATTTGAAAATAACCAGTCGTTAAGTCTAAAGTCGTCATATATTTGGTCGACGTTATGTTCCTTAGAATTTCTTCAATAATAGGTAACGGATATACCGGATATTTAGTTATGGAGTTTAATTTACGGTAGTCAATCGCGAAACGCCACCTTTTTGGATGTGTTAATGGATAGTCATTATTTTTCTTACATAAAACCACCGGGCTAGCATAACTACTTGAGATGGGCGTTATGATCTTTTTACGTAGCATATCGCCAATGTGCCATTCTATAATTTTTTCTTTATTCTTATCATACCGGTATGCTTTGTGACGAACTGGCATTGAATCTCCGGTGTCAATACTATGGTTAGTAACTTGAGTAAATCCTGGAATATCACTAAATAACGAAGCAAATTCACTTACCACTTGTCGGATTCTTTGAGTCTCTTCATTAGGCAGGTGGTCAAGGTTTAACATCGGCGGCTCCGATTTTTCTTCTCGAACTGGTTTCATCGTCAGCTTAAGGGACGCTTCATTAAAATCCAGCGTTGCTTGTGCCTCTGAAAGAAAATCTATTCCTAAGATAATATGTGCTTGCAGATTCTTTACTATAAAAAACATAACCTTTTCTTGTTCGTCCTTGATACGGACGTATAGCGGTAATTTACCTATGCACTTACATCTTTCTCCCAACGCAGCTAACACTGTCGTATTATCCGAATTATATATACGATATTTACGAAAATACTTCCTAAAAAAATCTTCTGCCACACAGGAACACTGCGCGCCTGTATCCAGGAGTGCGGTGGCTGGGATATTATTCACCAACACTTCAATCTTCGGAAGAGTCAAATTTTTCACCATTATTGTATTTAAGTTGAAGGAAGAGGGGTTTTCGTGGCCTTCGGATTTCCGCACCCTCCTGTCAGCAGAAATCCGTTTTAGTTTAAATTATTTTTCATTTCCGTGCTTTCCTTCTTTTTCCACTGGCCTTGAGACTTTTTTCCTGGATTGCTATTGAACTGTCGACGTTCGCCGGCTGTTTTTGAATGCTCGGGTTTCCTTGCCCACTGATTCGCTTTGCTTCCGTAGCCGTGTGCTTGAGTTTGCTGTAGTCTTGGCGCACCAAATTGGTTTCGCTGTTGATATTGGCGTCTTCTTTCAATGTCCGCCGCTCTTCTACTTTCAAACTGGATTGCTAGCTCAAATAACTTTTCCAGTGTAGTCGGATTTCTTAATTCAATAAAATCTTGCACTTGGCCAGTAACCTCGGCAAAATCACTTGAATTATCTCAGGATCCGGACGGTTTCCATACAAGATTTTGAAGACGTGAATCTTTCTTAAAATACAGCTTGAGAGATTTTCGATTCTTTGCTGATATATGCTGAAAAGTTCCGTTTCTAATTTCGCACGATCCCTTACGACAGGGAAGGCTTTTACTAGGGCAGTCTTGAAATTCTCGTAAGTATAGGTGGGACTTCCTGCTTGACCCAAGAGACTTCTGCCCATACATTTGAACCAATTAAGCGCTTGGCCCCTCAAAGCGCTGGTAGCTAAGGTAACTTTCTGAAACTCGTGCACGGGGTAGAGCATGAAGTGGTCATCCAGATTTTCCAAAAAACTGGTAACCGGTGAGTTTCCATTAAATGTTGCTTCTGGTTTCATCGAAGCGCGCATGGTCTGGACGATGTAACCAAATCCTTCCAGGGCGGCAGCTGGCATTTCTGGATTCTGAGCCGCTTCTGCAGGCAGCACAGGTTCTTCTTGAAACTCTGCCAGGGTTATTCTTCTTCGTTGGGCGCCACTATCAGGTTCAATGTTCCGCCTTACTTTCTTTGGGAACATGCAAAGACCCTCACTCGGAACAGGGAGCTTACTAAAACTATGTTCAATAAATGTGGGAAGTACACAAGATAGACAGGAAGGTTATACGAAACCCTTTATTTTTCACTCTTTACAATAATTTCCGTACTTCGGAATACAGAGACCAACCACTTGTGGTCTGAACGTAAGAATATAAAAATATGTAACTAAACTCTAACTTAACTTTTGAATAATAAACAAGGGCCTACATGGAAGATTGGCCGTATATTAACAGGAAGCCCTATGTAGTACAGAGAACTGTTAACACTACAATACGTTTAAAATTATCACGAGGATTAAACCTCTGGCCTGGAAGGCAACCAGCAACCGAGTAAAACTGCTAAGGTAAGCGGCCTGCTTCGACTAACTCCTTCCTCTCTCTCGCTTGGCAAAAAGCCACAACTTAAGTACTTGGCGTTCGCCAGACAAATTTGCATAAATAAGTTAAAGCTTTTAATTCTGGCCGGAAGTAGAAAATAAGAAGTGATAGTAAAGATTTAAAATAAAAATAAACGTTAGTAAAACTTAAGATCCTTACAACATTATCTCTGCGGAAGGTTTGTGTACGTATCAAGAAAACTTGACGTATCAGGAAACGTGACGGCAGTTTAAGGCTAGAGACAACTCGAAAATGTCAACAAGTTTGATAAGTTTCCTCGGGATTTGCACATACTATAAAAGATTTGTGAAGGGCATTTCTTCCATCGCAAGATCCCTAAAGAAACTGACAAAGATCAAGCAAAAGTTCTTGTAGACAAAAGAATATGAGGATGAATTTAGTACACGAGTTTTAATTTATTTGATTCTTACTTTCACATTTCGAAATTTAGGTTCATACCAAATAATATTCGCCCATTTTTTCTGATTTATTTTTAAATAATTTTTTTATAAATTTTTCAAAAATATTTTCAACAATAATCTATAAACATTTTACCATCATTTTAAAGTAGATGTATTTCTCAGCGCACCTGTAAAAATTTACAGTTTTTTATTCTAACTTTCCGAAGATTATACATGAATTTATACTTATATATTGGCGTGTTTTGGAATTTATCATATATGTTGAAAGCGATAATAACATCGAATGTGGTTTATGCACTTTGTTAAATTTATTTTAAAGTAGGACTTTTTTCCTCCGCTCACTCACAATGGAAGGGAAAGGAAAATAGATTGTCATATATTAAAAAGTTTGCCAAGTGAACTATTCTTGAAACAACTGAAACAAATTGCTAAAAAATACATTTGATAGAATTTTGCCTTTTTTTTTTTTTTTTTTTTTTTTTGACAATACTTTTATTACCTAGCAAACACTCCTTTTATGTGCGTGCATGTATATGCATACGGATCGGTGTGCTTTAGGAAAAAGTGGTTGCGCACAGATCTAAGTGTAAAACAAATTCGTTGAGTTACCTACATGAACATAAGTGTCTTTCTTTTGTTACTTCGGGATGATGTTTCATTTTTTATAACTCAAAACATAAAAATTCACTACACGAATTTTGACTTATTATTTTAGAAATTGCAGTTGGACAACAATAAAAGGAAATCAGCTTTCATAAATCAAATGACTGCACATAAATTTTTCAGACAACACTGAAATTTAAAGCTGTTATATTTACAGTTTAAAAATTCAAACAATGCAGATAATTAATTTTCTTGTTAACAATATCTCGAAAAAGTGTTCTTGTTTCATTTGTTCTCCATTTTTCAGGAAATCCGTTTCAGTAATAACCACAACAATCTAACTTTCTTTTAAACTTGTGTTGTGTTCCGAATATTATAACAGAGATAGACAGAATATCAACTTTTAACAATGTTACTAAGTCATAATCATTAGAGACATTGAATCTGATGGTGCGTTAAACTGATTTCTTTTGGTTTCACTGAGTTTGCTATATAAAAATGTTCTTCGTTTTTCTCGCAAAACTAGCGTATTTTATACTTCAAACTCCAGTTTTCAATTTTTTAGTAGTTTTTATATGCGTCATAATTATAATCTTTCTTTCCGAGGAGACAAACCACAATCAAACAACTGACGGAGAAAATAGCGTTGAACAGGAAGAAATCAATGTTAATTCGGGTAAGAAAGCTTTAAATGATGATTTTGAAGTTTCAGATAATGACAGAAATGCACTGGATATTAACCCCATTGATAGCCATACTGAAAATAAAGCTTATAATTACGATTCAACTGACTGCGCTGATAAAGGAATTGTATCTGTCGACCGCAGTTATAAAACACAAATAGGTGATGATTTATCTAACCCTCCCAGTGCAAATAGTACAGCAGACAATATATCTGGCGAACAAATACTTAAACTGGATAAACACACTTTGGATGATCGTAGTAAACAATTTAGTACTGACTTTATCCATTCCGTTATAAATACAAATATAGATCACGATTTGGATTGTACTGATTCTCATATTGTTACAAATAGAGTTGATCAAGATTTAGATCATAATGATTTCCTTATTGAAAAAAATTTAGTTGATCACGATTTAGATGACATTGATGCAATTATGACTCATCACGACATAAATTACACTGATTCCCCTATTTATACAACTGTAGTTGATCCCGAATTAGATCATAATGGCTTCCCTATTTGTACAAATATAGTTGGTTACGAATTAGATGATAATGACTCACATATTGATACAAATTTAGTTGATAATGATTTAGGCTGTTCTGATTCCGTTATTGATATAAATCCAGTTGACAATGATTTAGATTGTAGGGATGAAAAAACGAATGCTGATGAGTTTGATCTTAGAACAGAACTGAATAATGAATTCCATAGTACTGTAAGTGCCAAAAGTCAAGCAGACAATAATGCTGGAGAACAAACCTTTAAACTGAGCGAAGTCAGACTAGATGACATTGATAAACAATTTAGTTCCCAATTTTACGATTTCGCTGCTGATTTTGATACAAATATGCTTGAAACTTCCCGTGAATATTCCAACGTGTACCTGAAACCAATTCCAGACAGTCTAGTTCAAAAGCGACTCGTTGAAGCTACTTCTTTAGCTGAAGACTGGACACCCGTTCCTCTACCGAAATCACGTAGACGCTTCAGCATATCAAAACTGAGGAAACGATTACTGAAATGTTTTTGCATTAAAAAAAATTAAAAGTCATCAACGCTTCAAAAGAGAATATAATGGATATTTACATAATTTTGCCTTTCATATTATTCATTTAAGTTTTCATACGTTTTCGTTTAATATTGCTTTACTATTTTTAGAAGAAATGAAATCCTTCTTATTTAATAATGCATGTGAGTAGTATGAAGCGGACAGTTCAACGCCAGGAGGTGGTGCGCGGTGCAAGCCTTAGGCGAAACGCACGGGCAGATTGCGGATGACCCAGCTAACGTATACAGTGATTCATGGAGATTAGCCTTCCATTCTGGTAAATGATTATTTTTTCCACTGCCCTAATTTCTATAAATTAGTTTAGGTTAAATAGTTTTCACCCGTCCAAACTGATATGTTTCTTTGTATGTCGTATCCCGTAATTCTTATTTATATACACCTTCAATATCTCTTGTTATAGGCATTCATTGCTCATACGTAAAGCCTTTATTTAAATTCATGTGTAAACTTGAAACGTCATCCGCAGATTTTGAGCTTTTACAGTTTAATATGCACTTAATTTTACCCTATTTCCTACATTTTCTATTCATGATATTTATTTTCCATAATGTTTATACTTACTACTACAAATTTTTTATTGTTTTATTTCATTTTACACAGATTTTTTTTTTCATACTTCCTAACCAATACGCTCTTCAATTTAATTATTTCTCATATTTTCTAACTGTATGCATGATTTTATATAAGATTCGGTTCAATTTGTAACTTCTTTCATAAATTTAATGCTAATTATTATTCAGTTAAATTCCTTTAATAGTCCTATTTTAATCTACATTTTAAAATTCCGTTTCTATCTACGTGTTACAGATATCTCATTTTGTAATAGTATTGCCATTACAAATTGTACTATTTTACTTCACTTAGATACTGCAATTAACTTAACCCGGATTTTCAACCTTTCTCAACCTTTTATTGTAAAACTTAATTATTCTGTTGTAGTAAAAGTAAAAATATTAACTTGCAAACTAAATTGAAAGGAAAAAAGTAATTAAGAAATAAAAATGTAAAATAAAGTTACATGCATCTATTAAATGATGATACGACATTGATTAATATAATTAACTAATGATATGTATTAATACAGGGAATGTGGACCTCTATGGAGTTCTAAGCATTACTGAAAATATTGTTACGAAATGTCCAGTCGCGAGAGGATAGCTGTCCCGACAAGCAGGTTTAGGGCTGCCAGAAAATGACAAGGGAATTGCAGGGTTGCCACATTTGGCGAGAAATCCCCCCCCCGGGTGGAGAACCTACTGGAACGAATTCTTACTGGTTTAGCCCAGAATGTTCTAGAACACAAGCCAAAAGCCATTTAAACCCTGCTGGTAGGCAGAAAGTCAGTCCGTGCGGAGTCTCTCGAGTTGATAGTCAGTCAGTGAGTGCCTAGTGCCGAGTTGGTGGCCGTGTGCATCGAGAGAGTCTCTTAGAGGATTTCGAGGAAGTGCATCGTCGAGTTCGATCTTAGAGTGAGTTGAGCTCCAGGAGCGACAGTAGCGAGGAGTCGGGAGCTGAACTCTAGTGTATCGTTGAGTGCATCGCGAGTTGTAGCGTGGAGAGTCTCGAGAGTACGTAGAGTTCCGAGAACAACCGAGGAGACTCGAGAGCTCTTCTCTGGGCTTTTGCCGTGAAGCTGTCTTCACCGTTATCGCCTGATAGCTTGTACGCTGTGTCGCTGATTGAGTCAGCGTAATTATAGTAGTTCTTCGACGGCTGTAAAAGTGATTTTGGAGCTGTCTTGAAGAATACTGGCCAATAAAGTGTGGTCAAGTGTCGTCGTTATTCACTCCAAACCCAAGCCCCGCACGAACGTAAAGGAATAAAAGAACGCAAGAAGGATTGTACAGCCCAAGACGTGCAGTCCGTGGGAGGGGGGAGTGTTACGAAATGTGCAGACGCGATAAGATTGTTTTTGAAAAATAAACTCACAATATCATCACTAGAAAATTAAACGAGATTCTTGAATGAAGACCATGTTGTGTACTAATTTCTTATTTTTATTCACATCAAACACAAAAAAGCATATTAGACTGATAAATCCAAGAGTAATTAATCTGAGATTAACAATATTGCGTATTTAATCCGAGAACGGGAATTAATATCTCACATAGTAAGCAAAAAAAAGGTTACAGCCAAATTCCAAAGTCTAATTTTCATGAACTTTTGCCGCAAGGCCTGCTGGGAAAAGACTTCAGACGACCATTAATCACGCTGTTTGATCACATGATCATTCTGTTTTTTAACATCTTCCCCCCCCCATGAACCACAGGAGTTCAGCAAACTTGTATATAAACAGTATACATACACACTACAAAAAACATTCGAGTTCTAGTCACAAGAAAAAAATATAAATCATCTAAATAAATGGAAATTCAAATGAAAAATTAAGCAACTTAAATATAACATTATCAAATTCAAAAAAGCAGTATTCACCTTTTCAGAAGATTATTTATTGTCCCCCTAAGGGAGCAGACCATAACTCTGTTAAATTAAGTACATTTTAAACTAAAAAATTTGCGCATGGAAGTTATTAGAATTATTAATTTTATCAGAATAATTAAAAAAATATTAAACAGCTATAAAAAGATATACTCACAATACCATATTTGTAAATTAAAACTGAAGATAAACACTTTAGTTCTGAAGTTCTAAATTGTACAAAAGTTGTATAAATACGTCTAATAACCCATGACTCAGTTTTTACCTTGCGAGTCATCTTCGAGATAAAAAATATAAGAAGGCAAGCAAAAAATGCATCTGGGGTGATATTACTAACTAGTTCTTGTGAACACTTCTTGTAACAGCACTGGTTATCAATAGATATTGTTTGTTTTTACTCTCTTTCACAAATAACGGACCAGCATAATCGATCCCAATTACTGTCAATTGGGCTGATTGCCCCAATCGAAGAGCTCGTAATTTAGCAACCATCTTGTCTCGTGGAGAAATGCTGAATCTTTCAAATAACACATTTACCTAGAAACGATTTCTTAACTTGTAGGGCATTTAATATTCAGTATTTTCTCTCTCACCTGCACTAGGGTATGAGACACGCCGGAATGAAATACTTTATTATGGGGTTCCCAAATCAGTAATTCAGTGAGTTTAGATTTTGACCCTAGTATAATAGGGTGTTTTTCATTCGAAGATAAATGAGTTTTCTCAAGCCTTCCTGTCACTCGCAATACATCTTCATAATCCAAAAATGGGTTTAAGTACAACAACTTAGAGTTTTTTTGTAAAGGCTTGCCATTCTTCAAACAATTAATTTCCTCAGAGAAAACGTCCCTTTGAACAGCTTTAACCCAAAACTGTTCAGCACGATTATATTCTTCAGTAGTAAGAGAACCCATTGTACTAGTTTTCCTCCTAAGAACATCAACAATCGGCAATACCCAATAAGTCACCTTCAGTAGTTTACGTAATCAACTAAACTTATTAACATCAATTATCTGTTTAGAAACAATTGCGGAACTAATTATAGCAGAAAATTTGTATTCAGCTTCAATTTCCTGGTCTATTGAGTCATATTCCAATCTCTTCGGTTGGGGCCTACGTGTATAATAACCGTTTTGGGTCCTGACATTTTTTTTTTTTTTTTTTTTTTTTTTTTTTTTTTTTTTTAAGATAGCAAATCTTTTCTAGTTAATCCTCTCGTTCACAATTTTCCTTACTTATACAGTGTCTCCATACACTGGGATTTGTATTTTCATGAATTTCTAATACTCTGAAACAAACCGCTTTCACTTAGATGCCGTGGCTTTTATCCAGTGTAGCACAATTATTGAATCACTCCATAGAATAGTCTTTTCTAAATTTTTAAAAAGATTTTTACAATATTTGGCTAATCTTGCTGCAATGACTGCACCCACTAATTCTAGTCGGGCAACGTCACCTTTTTAATTGGTGCAACTCGTGGTTTGGAAGCTATAAAGCTAGTTTTAAAAGTGCCATGCGATGTTATGTACCTAAAGTATGCAACCGCACCAAAAGCTTTTATTGAAGCATCAGATAATATATGGATCTGTAAATCTTCTTCCCTCTTCAGATTTGTGCCAGGAAAATAATGTCGAGGAATTTTCAAAATTTGAAGTTCTTGAATTTCATTACATCATGCTTGCCATTTTTCTTTAATTTCTCCGGAAGACATCTCATCCCATTCTACACCTAACTGCCACAGCTCTTGTAACATACACTTCACTCGAACTAGAAAAGGAGACATAAGTCCTGATGGATCAAATATTTTTGCGGCTGTGTGTAGTATGTTTCGTTTCGTGCATTCATTAATATCCAACGTGGATAACAATGACCTTAAGTCCTGACTTAATGTGTCTTCAATATTATTCCAACTGAGACCTAGTACTTTTAAATGTAAATCAGAATATTCATTTGTTTCGATTAATGGATTAGAATTGTTCCATAAATCTTTCAGTTCTTTAGATTTAGTGTTAGATTTTCTCATATTCATGTTTGAATCCTTTAAAAAATCAAAACAGCATCACAAGATAACTCATAAGCTTCTTAAACAGTGGAACTTCCATGAAAACGATTATCCACATAAATAGAACTATTCAACAATTCATATGCCAGAGGGTGCGTATTCTTGTAAGTATTAATATGAATTTTAAAAGGCCTGCTGGGAAAAGAATTCAGACGACCGTTAATCACGCCGTCTGAATATCTATATGGAATCTATCTTACTGTACCTGGACATTTCGTAACACTGCCAGTTCCCAAGGACTGCACGTCCCGGGCAGTACAATCCTTGACCTGAAGCATAATTCAATACAAACAAAAGGTAATATTAAAACACAATAACACGTCGAAAAAAAGGAAACACGGAAGTCTTCTGTTACTCAACATTGTTGGTCCGAAAATCACACTTTCCATTTTTCTGCTGCCAAAATTATTCAAAACACATCTTCCATTGGAGAACTGGATTTTCTAGAGGTATTTCACATTCACAAAAATCTTTGTGTTCTAGTTAACGATCCTAATTCTAATCCATCTTTGCCTTTGCCCTTTAAAGAAATTATGTTTTAGTTCTGGTTTCACCACCAAATGGCGCCACTTGCTTATTCTTGTACAGGCTTTCTTATCTTATCTAATCAGTATATCCTATCTTGCTCATTTGCGGTTTTTCAGCTGAGGATGGTGGTTCGGTAAAACCATCGAAAGTAGTCCTGTGAAAATTTTGAAAATATAACGCTGATTTTTGCTATTTGACTTCTGAATTAGTAAAAGACAATATAACAAACAAATAACATATAACTAAAGAAAAAAAATATTTACACTATACACAAGTTTTATACACAGGTTAGCGACATAAAAATTTAAATTTGAATAAAATTAAATGTTCAGAATGAATTTCAGTCTTAGTCTTTTCATTAAGTTATACCCGAGTCAAATACTTTTCCACTACAATTCTCAGATATATTCCTGTTTTGCATATCACAGTCTGGAGATTCAGTTCTTCAAGACTTTTTATCCACAGGAAAATCTAAAACAGTTCTTTCACCTCTCTGTAGTTCATTCTCATCATGTATATAAGCTCACCTCTGTAATTGCAGTTGCTTGTACATGTTCATTTATCTTTATTTCCTAAAGCCAGTTCCGATGTTGCACCAGGGTCATGAATAGAATCCGATCCTTTACAAACAGAAGTTTCAGGTTTAGAATATAGTCCTTGTCTGCAAAATCAGCACCATGAGGCACACACCCAGTAGTTGAGGTGGGTGAAATTCCTTGCAATACTGGAGCACACTGCTTAAGCTGTATATAAGCTTTTCCCATTTCTGCATCACATGAAGTTTCAGATGGTTCAATCCTTGCTAACTGAGACTTCGTCATTTTACTATCAGTTTCGAAGAACCTAACAGTCGTATTTTCACTTTCTTCCACTTTCACTTCAGGCACCTGAGAATCACAAGCTTCTTTCCCGTCTTTTATTTCTTCATGTTTTCGTTCTTTTTCTTTAATGCCGTTAGATGTTTCATCCGTCATTTCTTGATCTTTCTCAGACAGTTCGTTATCTACTTCCTTCATTTATTCATCCTTTGATTCTTCAGAAACCACTTCTTTTATTTCTGCATCCTCTTTTATGGTTCTAGTTTCTTCTGTAAGCTTCACTTTCACCTGTTGGAGTTGCTCTCGCACCTTTTCTTGGCCGACGTTTATTTCTTCTCGTCAAGCTTTCTTCTCTTTCAGTCCAGCTTTCATCTCTTTAAGTCCGGCTTTGATCTCAGCCCTTATCTCGTCATATCCAGCATTTATCTCTTTCAGTCCAGCTTTAATCTCAGCACCTATCTTATCATATCAATCTTTTAGATTGGCTAAAACGTCCATCAGAGTCTTCGTTTTCTCCGAAATGGCTTTCCTTTATAGGCGGGTCACTGATATTCACTCGCAAATCCTAATTCTGATACCAGTTGTTCTGTTGTTTTCTTCCTTTGCGTTCGCATGGGTCCGTGGATTAGGGGTGAATAACGACGACACTTGATGAAGTATGAAAGCACACTTTATTAGCCAGTATTATTCAAGACAGCTCCAAAATCACGTTTAAAGTTGTCGAAGAACACTATAAACACGCTGACACAATCCGCGGCACAGCCTCCATGCTTTTAGGCGATAACGGTGGAGATAGCTTCTCGACAAAGCACCAGATTAGAGCTCCCGACTCTCCTCGGTCGTTCTCGGAACTCTGCGTACTCTCGAGACTCTCCACACTACAACTCGCGATTCACTGGACGATACACTAGAGTACAGCTCCGGACTCCTCGCTTCTGTCGTTCCCGGAACTCAACACACTCTAAGATCCAACTCGACGATGCAATAACTCGAAATCCTCTAAGAGACTCTCTCAATGTGCACGACAACCAACTCGGCACTAGGCACTCACTGACTGACTATCAACTCGAGGGACTCCGCACGGACTGACTCTCCGCCTACCAGCAGGATTTATATAGCTTTTGGCTTGTGTTCTAGGATATTCTGGGCTAAACCAGTAAGAATTCGTTCCAGAAGGTTCTCCATCCGAGGCGATTTCTCGCCAAATGTGGCAACCCTGCAATTCCCTTGCCATTTTCTGGCAAACCTAGACCTGCTTCTCGGGGCAGCTATCTTCCCGCGCCTGGACATTTCGTAACAATACTTTCATTTATGCTTAGAACTCCATAGAGATCCACATTCACTGTGTTAATACATATATCATCATATGCTTTATTTAATTTCAATCATTTGCTACGAAAACGTGGCGTGAATCAATTTATGACTCACTTCAACAACTGCATACCATTTCAGAGAGTAATACGTAGCTATGCTATCAATTAGCGTTTTTGCAAGTAGAGGTTTTATGTGTTCCAAAAAGACATCAAAGTCTCGAACATTCTTTGCGTTTGAGAAAATAATCTCGACTGTGAACATACCATTGAGATTTGTAATTTTAACAAGTTGACGTGCATTGATAGGCTGGCGTCAAGCTTGATTTCTTCGTTTTGCTAAGGCTGGCGTCAGGCCTTGCTCCACACGAATGTGCCACAAAAGGTAACTTTTCCTTTGAACATTAGTGATAACAAGGTGCAATTTCCAGATAATAAGAGATAATATGGGTACATACGAATACGAATTACGGGATAACATACACAAAGAAAAATATTACTTTGAACGGCTGACAATTGATTAACATAATTACATAGATACATAGATATTGCCGCTGCGAAATAAATAAAAGATTTTATTATCAAATTGGAACTCTTATCTCCTTCGTCCACTTTATTAGCTAGCTGGCTCATCAACAATGAGTCTGAGTGTTTCGAATACTGGCTTGTACCACGCACCGCCTCCTGGGGCTGAACTGTCCGTTTGATACTACTCATGTTCACCACTTCGCTTTTAATTTGAAAAAGGAAATTTGATGTGATAAAACAAAGATTTATGAATGCATTGCGAAACTTTCAGATAGTTCTTTCCGTTTCTCACATGAAAAATAAGTATGAAACGGCTGCACTCATTCTTTTGCAAAAGCAAGTATGGATAAGCGAAATTATTAATATAAAAGATATACATCTATCAGAGAAGAATTCTTCTATAAATTTATAGTTTTAAATTCAGAGACTATCAATAAATACCCATAATAGTCATTCAATTAACTATTATGAGCAGACCTTTCGTGTGGAAAAGTTTATCAAAAACTATTTCTTCAAGTCACCAACATCACATATGGAAATATGTTGGTTCCTTTAACTAGTTAGTTTTCTTTAAAGAATGTGGAATGTGGAAAATCGCTGTGTATCTATACGATTGAACTCAAGTGCAAATGGTGTATCATTTATTTTAATAGCAAATAATTGCTGGTGTTTAATATTGGTGAAAGCACATTAATTTAAATATGATACGTTTCATGCACCAAGTAAAGCAAATGCTGAAGACAGCACAGCATCGAATTACTGGCTTGCAAAAACAAATGATGAAATTACTGCCTTGCAAGCAAATGAATACTAAACATTTACAAATGCTTTGTATATATCACACTTGCCTAATATTTTCAAGACAATGCTTTCTACTACAAGTATAAATTGCCTTGATCTTGAGGAAGGTATAAATTCCCATAATAGCATCACGAACCAGTTTTATTCCAAGAATAACATGAGGGAATGGAACATGGAAAACTAATCCAAATGTTTTCTCATAATTTTGAAAATGTTATCGCGCTATCATTCAGAGGGACAAAGAAAATATTTATATCTCTCAAGTGAAATCCAGACGATTTATGCCCTAACATTATTCTTTTTGAGTTTCGATAGCAAACATTTTTCATTTAAATTTCGGTGACATTTCCGAATCACTAATTTTGTTGTTCAGTCTTCTTTTCTCATTTTCGGCCACAAAATTTGGATAAGAAGCCGCGGATATACAAAATAGAAAGATGAAAAGAGGTTTCATCATTAAGAAAGAAGAAATTATGCCAAGATGAATACTGTTTAGGCTGCAATCTGTTTATTATATAAGTTTAGGTCCTGGACACTTCTTGAATCTTATCGTTCTCAGAATTTCAGTGAATGATTCAAATATATGACAAGACATTCATAATTAAGGAGAACATACATCGCAAAAATTGATCTATATTGGCATACTATGAAATTTGAAAACGAAAATCAGAAAGGTTTTACTTCTGTGTGTGATTACCATTATTACCATCACTAACATCATCAAAAATAAACTGACTATATATATAATACACATATTTATATATGTAAAATCTGAATATTGGACTACACTAGAAGACTTAATATTTTGAGGAATTTTATAATTTCACTACGCCTGAAGATTTTGATCCTAGACTCCGCGCGAAGACTTAACATTAGGGCAAACTTTATAATTTGAATACGCCAGTACATTTTGGTTCTGGACTGCGCAAGAGGACTTCATACTTTAACTAATATCTTAACTTGACTACGTCAGACGATTTTAACGATTTTAACGTCAGAAGATAACTGGACTACGCCAGACTACTAAATAATTTGCAAAAGTATTTCATTTTAATTCGGCAGAAGATATTGATCCTGAACTACACCAGAAGACATAATATATTCCAAATTTTACACTTTGATTAAGCCTGAAGATTTTTATCTTGAACTATAAGAGAAGACTTAATATTTGACAAATTTTATAATGTGACTAATTTATAATGTGATATATTTATAATGTGCCAAAATATTCCGGTCCAGAACTACGGCAGAAGACTTCATAATTCAATAAATATCATAATTTGACTACGCCAGAAGGTTTTGGTCCTGGACTAAGCTAGAAGACTAAATAATCTGCAAAAATATTTAATTTGACTACGGCAGAAGATATTGATTCTGAACAACGCCAGAAGACTTAACATTTTGCAACTTTTACAATTCGAATAAGCAGCCTAAAGATTTTGATCTTGAACTATAACAGAAGATTTAATATTTGACAAATTTTTCAATGTCACTACGACAGTATAGTGTTTTCTAGAACTGCGGTAGGAGACTTAATATTTTGACACTGATTTCAATTTGACTATACCAGTAGATTTGGTTTCTGGATAACACTAGAATACTCAATATTTTGGAAAATTTTCTAAGTTCTAGTATACCAGTAGATTTTGTTTCTGGATAGCGCTAGACCTCTTAATATTTTGGAAACTTTTATACGAAGCTCTAATATTTTGAAAATTTTTAATTTCACTAAACCAAAAGACTTTCTTCCTGGCCTAAGCAAAAGACTTTAATAATTTGACTACGCCAGGAGGTTTCGAGTCTGGATTACGTCTAAAGTCTTAATATCTTGATAAATTTTATAATTTGATTACGCCAGAAGATTTTAATCCTGAACTACATCAGAGGACATTATATTTTGAAAATTTCTAATTTGATTACATCAGATAATTTCGATTCTGGACTAGGACAGAAGATTTGATATTTTGACAAATTTTTTAATAACAACACTCCGGACGATTAACGGCCTGGACTACGACAAAAGCCTCACTATTTTGACACATTTTATAATTGGACTACGCTTGTAGGTCTTGGTGCAGGAATACGCAACATGACTTAATATTTTAGCAATATTTTTTAATGTAACAACGTCAGTAAAGTTTAGTTCTGGACTATGCCAAAAGACCTAATATATTGATAATATTTTTAATTTGGCCACGCCAGATCATTTTGCTTCGGGACTACGCCAGAAGACTTCATATTTGACAAATTCTGTTATCTGATTACGCCAGAAAATCACAGTCATGGACTAGAGAGACTTCAGAGGACTTCATATTTCGACAAATACCTTACTTTGAGCATTCCAGAAATATTTATTCCTGGACTATTATATAAATTTAATATATTGACAATATCTATAACTTGTCTATTTCAGAATGTTTTGGTCCTGGACTACACTTTATGACTTAATTCTTAGACAATTATTATAATTTCACTACGCAAGAAGTCTTACTGTTTTGATAACTTTTATAATTTGATTTCGGCAGAATATTTTTATCGTGAAATATGCTAGAACACTGAATATTTAGGCAAATTTTATACTTTGATTACCCGAATAGAGTTTTGGTTCTGGGTACGACAGAAGATTTAATATTTTTAAACTTTTTTATTTCGTTACGCCCGAATATTCTGATCCTGGAATACGCCAGAAGTGTTAACATTATGACAATTTTTTTCATTTTATTACACAGAAGATTTTTCGGCATTCGCTATGCCAGAAGACTTAATATTTTGCCAAACTTATAATTTGACTACGCAGAGGATTTTAGTCCTGGAGTAAGCCAGAAAACTTTATGTTTTGATGAAATTTACAAGTGGACTGCGCCAAACAGTTTTGGTCCTGGTCTACGGCAGAAGACTTAATATTTCGTCAAATATGTTTATTTGACAACTACAAAAGATTTTGGTCCTGGATTACACCAAATGACTGAATATTATACAAAAATTTCGTAATTTAACTACGTCAAAAATTTTCGTTCTCCGCTACCGCTGACGCATTTTGAAAATGTTTATAATTTGATTACAGCAGAAAAGTTTTACCCTGGATTATTCATGCCAGATGATTTAATATATTGTAAATTTTATAACTTGAATAAGCCAGAAGATTTTAATCATATTCTGAAAGACTTCATATTTCCACACATTTAAAATTTGCTCCAGCCAGAAGAGCTTGAGCCTTGGCTACTGCAGAAGACTTAATGATTTGACAAATTTTATAATTTCACTAAGCCAGAAAATTTTTAATCATGAGCTACGCAAGAAGGCTTAATGTTTTGAGAGATTTTTCAATTTGACTAAGCCAGAACATTCTGGTCCTGGACTACACCAAAAGACTTGACATTTTGACAATTTTTTTTTTATTTGATTCCGCGAAAATTTTTCAACATGGACTAAACTAAAAGACTTTATATTATTGGACGATTTTTTAATTTGATTACACTAGGAAATTTTGGATCCAGACTACGCCAGAAGATTTAATAAATTAACCGTTTTTGTAATAAATTGACAGTTACGCCAGACGATCTTGGGCCTGGACTATACCAGAAGACTTGATATTTAGACACATTTTATACGCTGGCTATCCCAGTAGATTTTGGTCCAGAATTAACCAGAGGACTTCACATTTTTACAATATTTTTAATTTGATTACGCCAGACAAATATGGTCATGAATTATTAGAATACTTCATATTTTAACAAAACTTTTAATTTGTCTACGGCAGAAATTTTTGGTCCTGGATATAAGACTTCATATTTTGACACTTTTTATAAATTGTCCAAGTTAGATATTAAGTCTACGTCTGTTTTGGTCTTGGACTACTCTTGAGAGCATATTGTTGCTATTTTACTATACTATATTTTGATTTTTTATTTTCTTATTTTCCTTCTACTCAAATTACAATTTTATTATTTTATGTTTAATTCTTATATCTTTGTTATATTTAACCCTTTTTTATTATTATGTTCATGTCCAAACTTTTCATTGCTGATATGACGTTTAGGCCTTTATTCAAAATTAAAATGAATTGTACAATTAATACATTCGGCATTTTGTTAAAATTTTATTCATGGATAATATAATCTTTAGGCTTTTATTCAAAATTAAAATGAATTACAAAATTACTGCTTTTGTCTTTTATTGAAAATTTTATTTTTCTCTTCTTTTTATTTGTATTGAGTTACTTATTCGTTTATCATTTAATATCATTATTAAGTGCTTCATTTAACAAACATTGCATGAATCACAAAAAGTTTGGTTCTTAATTCTAAATTAAGAGTTAATTATATATTAAATGTGTCTAGCTTTAATTCAAACTTTAAACAACTTCTTTACATGTAACCACAAAATACGATTTTAAATAAAATAATTTTGGAATAGCAATTCAATTCCGAACTAATGATAACAGGCGCAGTCTTGCACTACTTGCCACGATGAATTTTGTGGGCTTGTTCTCATGTTACTGTCAGACAAGGGATATAAATCAAAACAAAACTAAATATTTTCCTTACCATATACTCTCAGTGTTTTCCTATTGATAGACATATACTTTAGTATACTATCGACTATTATACTTTTCGTATAGATAAACTCTAAATGATGAAGTTTGATTTTAAATTAAGAAGTGGCTACATAATCAATATTTCCACTATTAATTTAAATTTAAAATGACTCGGAGGATTTTTTTAGCATTTAAAAACAGGTAACCCTCCTATACTTCTATAATACTGTAAACAGGTTCCCAGAAAATACCGTGTTTTGTGAAAGCCTGTTATAGTAACCTAACATTAATACAAAATGAGGGATGCGTCCCGATAACTTTTAAAAAGCAAAACATTTTTTAATGGTTTTTCACTATTGCCTCATTTAAATTTTGATATTTTGCGACTTCAGCTGCTTTTTCTCCTTTTAAGGGTATTCGGTAATGATTTTAAGCTAAAAAAATGTTTTTTTGCCTGTAATTGTTTAATTAAAAGTTTTTGAAGAAAAATTTAAAAATTAAAATAACTTTCTTCTTAAACATTCAAGGGGTTTTCTCAAAAGTTTTTTATTCTATTTATTGGAGGGTTCTTAATAACGTTAAGGATCAATTTTGAAATTAATGTATTATTTTCAAAAAAAAAAAATAATAATAAAAGCACATTTTATGTAAAAACTTTGGGAAAAAATATGATCTTAATCACATTTTCACTTCCAATAACTTTTCATTTCAGTATTTTCCAAAACCCATCCTTGTCTCTATAAGATGTATAATTATAAACATGCAGTAAAAATATTGAATAATTCAGCTCATATCTCTACAAGTCTTAGGACATTATGAAAAAGGATTTATCGAAAAAATGCAAACTGAGAAATCGCAGTTTAGAAAACCTAAACTCTCTAAATGGTTTTATTTCAGAATTTCAATACACACATATATACTAAAAATCTAGTACGATTTAATTGGTTAATATAAACGTAAATTACAAGCATTTATTTAAATATCTCCCCAGAAATATTGCAGAAAAATTATAAAATGCAACTACAATTTTCCTTTACCTGTTTTTGTTTTGTAAAGCATGTTTAGAACAATTTTAATACATGAAGTAATTATAATATATTTTGTGAAACATTTATAATCGATATTAAACACTTATAATCAGTATTAATAATATTAATTTTTCGTTTTATTCACTTTTTTAAAAACGCAAAATTTGAAATTTGTACAGATATACAACATTTGATTTAAAACCTCTTAGCAGCATATTTTGATTTCTTTTCTTTTAGCCATTTAGTCTCGTATATTTTAATTTAGGTGTATTTTAATTAGTTTACTGTCTGTTTCAGCACGGTTTTCAATAATGTTGCAGTAGGAATTTAATCAATTTCATTACGCCACATCTTTCTGTTGTGTCTTATCACAAATAATTTCAATTTCTGAAGGAGCATAGAAAAATTGATTGATAATGTACATAGAAATATTTGCTGTGCTAAATAGATAAACCTGCCGGTATAAAAGTGAAAAAAAAAATTTCCTCCTTCAGTTACTATTTAAATAAATCAGTTTATAGGTATAAAGGAAGTTACTGATAGTTGCATGTTCTTCTGTTATAATATTTAATAAGTTACTGAAACAATTAAGAAATAAAAAAATAAACACTGAAGGTGGTGGCATTTAAAGGGCTGTCAAAATTTTAAAGCCTTTCATTATTGTATATACGATAATTTTGTGACATTATCGTCACAAAATTATATTAACATCATCGTCAGATCATTTAAAAACTTGTCTTCAGTATAGTAAGAATATTAAGGTATTTTTCTAGCAAAAAATGGAAAAATCGGTAATTTCATCGATTTGGGGGTACCAAGTCTCCTTAACAATCAATACAAAATTTGTATTTTCATCTCTAAAGATATAAATTTTAATTTAAATGTTGGTTTTTTACCTTCAGACGTAGTTCGGGACTGAAATAAAATTTCGCAATAAATATTCCTAAATCCGACAAAGGTAGTTAGTAACACTTATTTAAAAGAATTTACCCAAATCACAGTCACATAATTTATACAAGGTACCCAAATGAACACTTGGAGCACAAGATAATACGCGCTGTATAAAGGATTGGGAGGACTTAATTTCGAAAGAATTTCAATGTAAGAAAATGCGGTTATTTCCAGAATTTCTTTTAGTTTCGTGTGTATATATGTAAATAGCTTGTAATTGTGTAGTATATATGATAGCATTATACATAATTTAATTTTGTAAATATTTGGGATTAAGGTCGTGTTATGCAAATATGTACATTCGTAAAGTGTTATAAGCGGATTTACGCATATCCTTTAACGTGCTAGAGTGGGAACGTCTTACCTCGCCATACGAGGATTTTTTAAAAACATTTTATCGTGTAAGAGCACGTGTGTGTTGTAGGAAACCGGGTTACGAGAAGGATACCTATACAATATAAGATTTCAAGTAAAGAAATTCTTGAAAAGAAATGAAATTCAGAAATGTCAAATTTCGCTCCGAGGATCACCCTCCTGCTGTATGCTACAAGCAGAATAGAACTATAGAGGTTAAATTCAGCATTCGCACAGAAAAATTCCGAACCAAACGTTTCAGTGAGGTTTTTGTATTGTTCCCTGTTAAATCCTGTCTTTTTTTCCGTTTAACACGTTCTTAATTACGTCATTCTACTGTTTTTCTTCCGACCGGAGATCTTTTTTGAAGAAGCTTAATTTCCTAAAACTCTGCTATTATCTTGACTAGAATTTTCGTAAAAGTTTCACTTTAGAACAGTCTTGAAACAAAAACAAGTTTCGTTCCAACAAATCCACTGAGACTTCGAACGGCAAATCGAACTTAAGTTTATAAAATACCAAAACAAATGAACTGTCTCATTGAATTTGCCTCTTTTCCCCACTTCTTTCAGTTGTCCAAGCCACTGAATGTTGAAATAATTATTACTAATTACAGACTAAAAATTGAAAAAGATAATATACAAGTAAATTGATAATATACGAATAAAATTCTAGATGTTAGAACCCAGCTTCAGTTGTTATTTTTCTTTTCATAGTTTGTCACTGTAAGAGTGGCAACCATCTGATTTTTGTTGTAGTTTCTTGTAGTTCTACGGATTTTGAAAATAAATACGATGCTTTGGAATTTTATTTGTAAAGTTATTTTATTTTATTTGTAAAGTTATCAAGAAAGGAGAACGGTTAGTTCTTGCAAATCTCGAACAATTTTGGTGACGACGGAAGTGATCGGTAATACAAGTCAAGGTAATTTTATTGGTTTTATCGAATTTAATTCTATTTGACTTTATTGAATTTATTTTTACTGAAATGGAATCGTTAATTGAGAAACGAAAACCTGTCAGAGCGTCTTTTACGAGAACAATTAGTGCAATTTTGCAGGAATTAGAAAAGGAAATTCCTGATGAAGAATTTATAAAAACGAAATTTGTTACTTTAGAAAGTTTACCTGATTAATGCATTAATGCAAAGATAACGTTTCAGAAAGAAATGCATTTGATACTCAAATAATGCATAACTGTTAATGCATTTGATACTCAAATATTAAATTCAGAATTTTCTTCAAATGATCAGTTTGAAAATGAATGGGCGAAAGTTGAAGAATACAAAGAAAAATTAGATTTAATGCGAGTAAAAACGGAATTATTCTTCAATCGCCAAACGACACTATCCATTGGCAGTGTTCCGCCGAATTCGAACAGACGGAAACTGAAATTACCTAAAATAGAGTTAAAACAATTCGGTGGCGAAATTAAAGATTGGTTACTGTTTTGGGGCCAAATTCGGCGAATACGTGAAGATAAAGAAATTCAAAACGAGGATAAGATGCATTATCTCGTTCAAGCGACCGTACCCGGTACGAGAACCCGTGATATTGTAAACAGCTTCCCTGCAACTGCCGAAAATTATGAAAAAGTTATAGAAAGCTTAAAAAATAGGTTCGGCAGGGAAGAATCGTTGGTAGAATTCTATATTCGGGAATTATTAGGTTTGATTATTAAAAATGTCACTGATCAAAAGGGAAAATGCAGTATATCTGAATTGTATGACAAATTAGACTCGTATTTACGTTCGTTGGAGTCAATAGGAATGACAAGCGATAAATACGCTGCAATGCTCTTTACGCTCGTGGAATCTTGCATTCCCGAGGAAATTTTACGTGTTTGGATCAGAAATTCTGCATCAATAATTACAGCAGAAAATTCTCACTCTGAGAAATTGGAACAATTTTTATTGTTTTTAAAGAATGAGGTGGAAGGAGAGCAGAGAATTTCTTTGTCAAAAGCTGGATTTAAATTAATTGATTCGGGTGCCAAGAGAGAAAGTAGAAGAGATAAAAGGTACTAGAGTGAACATTTCGTGCCTACAGCAAATGATTTATTCTCAGGCCATAATAAAGCAACCAATTATAGTGAGAAGAATTCTTGCATATTTTGTGAAAAATTTCATGAAAGTCGAGATTGCTTTGTTGCTCAGAAGATGCCTCTGAGTCAAAAGAATGATGAAATTAAGAAAAAGAAGGGTTGCTTCTTCTGCTTCAAAATTGGACGCAGGGCCAAGCAATGTAAGACAAATGTACGATGATATGCTCGAAAAGACATTGGGGTGTCATGTGTCCGGATTTGACCACCAATCAAAAGAGCAATGATGTTGAAAAGAATAAAGAGGAGGAAACACAAAACGTATCACTTGCGAGCACTAATTTCCTAGATGAAGTGTTTCTTCTAACGCTATTAATTAATATAGACGCAAACAAAAAGCAGAAGACAGTAAGGGCACTTATCGATACAGGATCGCAACGTTCATACATATTAAAGGAGACTGCTCTAGACATAGGGTGCCACGCAATTGGATCTGAATCTTTAATCCATGCGCTTTTTGGAGGAGTAACAACAAAGAGAGAAATTCACAAACGCTATGAAGTGAACGTTAGGAAGCCTAAGAGGTGATTTTTGTAGACGACTAATCTTGTTGGAACAGTCGATGATTTGTGGACCAGTAGTCAGTTTACAGCCTGGACCATGGATAGAAGAATTAAGACAGAAGAATATCCATGCATCTGATGTAGGAAAAAAGGATTTGAAAATAGAAGTTCTTATTGGAGCTGACTACGCAGGTGTTCTGTTAACCGGAAGAATTCAGAAATTAGAAAATGGGCTGGATGCTGTGGAATCACTACTTGGATGGATTCTTCTCATCGGAAAGATAAAAGATAACGTTTCAGAAAGAAACTCCTTGTCCGTGTCTTCAACCATAACGTCGATGTTGACTCACAGCTTTGACATAGAAAACTTATGGAAGCTAGAATCACTGGGAATTACAGATGCCAAAGAATGTAAAACTGACTCAGAGTTAGAACAAGCAGTGTGAGATCAATTTCATAAGACTCTGAAGAGGGTGGATGATCGCTATGAAGTCAGTTTACCTAGGATCAACGATAAAGAAGCTTTACCAAGTAACAGAGAAGTTGCTGAAAAGCGATTGATTTCTACGACAAAGAAGCTCATGTTGAAAGATAAATTTGAAACATACAATGCAGTGTTCGAAGAATGGCTCGAATCTGGAGTTTGTTTTATGTCGTAAAATTAGAAATTAATGACCTAAAACTGCAATAGTATATTACAGTAAAGTGAAAAAAAAATTGACAGTTTCACTCACGCGTGTGTCGGATTTGCTCAATACTTATGGGGTCCCACAAAATTTTTGTAAATATTATGGTGTCCTGGGGGTCGCAAAAACTTCTCAGTGATTAAAAGGGGTCGCGGCTGAAAAACGTTTAAGAAACCCTGCTTTAGAGAATAGGGAGTTAAAAGTATTTTATAAAAGAGAACTAAAAACGCCTTCTGCTCAGAACACGGAAATCTTTTCCAGCACAGCATACCATAAGACATATCATGAGACATTACTAATTGCATGAGCATACTATGAGACATTACTAATTGCTAATAAATTAAAAATTGTCGTAATAATCACTACTTTAAGGACATTTGTTAATATTTTTAATACATATAGTTGCCTATTTTTTATTTTTACACCTGCAACTGAAAAAATTATTAAAAAGATTATTTTATTATTTCATTTTGAGAAGCTCGAATCTAATCTGTGCTGCAGCCACTTTTATCTGTTCTATGTAATTTTACACAAACCCATATTTACCTTATTTTGGAATATATAGTCAGATAATAATACAAAGGTAGGTTTTCCGTAAAATGACACACAGAGGTCAAAATTTGGATTTCGAAGAGTTTTTTTTGCTCGTGAAGTTTATCCTACTGAAGACTTAAGATGCAACGAAACTTCAAGAGAAACACTTTATGAAACAATAGCTTTACGTCGTTCATGATCAATTATTATAAGAGAAGCACTTGATTTTGTATGATAAGAAGCAGAATAGCGCTGGAAATTTCCCAACTTTAGGGAGGGGGGGAATTGAAGGCAGACAGACATTTGAGAATATGATCGTGTTTTGCGTGTGCCTTTTCACAGGTGATAGTGGGCTTCCCATCAGAGGAAATACTAAGAAACAGCTTTCCACGAAAGATGATGTGCTTTGTGAATTTCAAAAGGTCACTGTATCCTTTCCTTCATCCCCAGCCTAAGGGACTGGCCTTGACATTTGGCTGATGAAGTTGGTTCGTTTTTCGCCATCCACTGAATGACGTTTGCATCCACCTTGGAGGAAATCCCAACTGCCTTCTCAGAAAAAAATACAATAAAAAAATTTAAAAAAAGAAAGAAAAAAGAAAGGAAAAAAAGAAAAAGAAAGAAAAAGCAGCAGCAACCTCTTACCTTTGAAATTACAGTCGCATTCCCATCTGCATTCATCAAAAACTTCAGAAAGGGTAGGGGGGTAATTGGGTATAGGGGAAGCTATCTCGATGATGTAACCTGTGAACTTGGAGAACTATAAACAAACAGATTGTTTAGAATTAGCCAGGCGTTCAAGGCTGTATCTTTACCATTTTGGGCTAGAAATGTATTTAATGATTGCCTTCCTCTTTATTTGATGATGGAAATCAAAAGCCTTTTCATAAAATGAGATGCTAATAGCTGTGTGATATATCGACAAAAACATTTTAAAATTTAGCTTCAGCTCCTTTTATTCCTTCACACGAGAATGGTTTTAACTTAGTACTTTCCTGTGATCTAATATTAGTCCATTATGGGAATTTTCATGAAAATACCCCACAGCAAGAGATCGTCATGAAGAATTTAAGAGAAGATAGGCACTTCTACCTGTGAGCTAAAAACATCATATGTTGTTCCCTATTGGTAGATACATCCATTTTAAAACAAAACTACTTCTTCTCCTACCATTATTAACAATTCCAATTATCTTAAACGAGCATGAGTTAAACTTATAATAAACTCATTAAGTACATCAAAATATACGTATATTTAAAGAACAAAATTAATATATAAATGTCAAGAGATTTTTCTAATGATACTTCAGCAATGGAACACATCCATAAATGCAGAACTGATACGTATGCTGCAAGAAGTGGCTTTATCTATTTTTAGAAAAGTTTCGAAGGCATATGTATGAGGCTGCTCTTAGTTTGAGAAACATATGCAACAGTACCTCCCTCCTGCATGAGTAGGTATTTCGTTCTAGGACATACCGAGGGTAGCATACGTAAATTCGATGAATTTTAATTCATAAATCTAACACAGTAAGGCATTATCAATATCTATATATACAAAGAAGAAAGTATGTTTGTTTGTCCTCTATAGCTATCGTCACCTAACTTTCTACAATTCTTTTTTGGGTCGTGGAAAAGGTCGACGTTCACTTTTTTTCAAAACCAAATTGTTAAAATCAGAGATATTAATAAAAACTCGAAAAAACGATAATTTTCGCCCTCATTTTTCCGAGTGGCAACAGTCTCTCAAGCTGGAGATGAAAATCTGCTTTAATTCGAACGTTGCTGCCACTGATCGCTTTCAAATCCTAGATTTTCTTAATTAAAATTTTCTTAGTTTTGCGATGAAATAAAAATAGCATTGCCAAACATTAAATACATTATTCCCGATTCCAAAAATTCAAGGGAAGCCATTTCGGCGATTCCCATCTTCGTACGACTTTAATCAGCCGAGATATTAATTAAAAACCCTGAAAGCGCTAATTTCGTACTCATTTTTCCGAGTGGCAACGGTCTCGCGCGTTGGAGATAAAATTGCTTTATTTCGAAAAGTGTTGCTTCTGCTCTCTTTCAAATCGTAGAGTTTGTTATTGAAAAATTTGTAAGTTTTAAAAATCTATATATATAAGGAAGAATGTCTGTTCGTATGTTTGTTCGCGTTACTGATTTCTAATCAACTATGATCCATTTTTTGCCACATTTAATCGACTAAAATTGTATATAATGAAATTTTAGATGGAATTTGAGTATTTACGACCATTTGATTACAAAGATGAAAATCATTAAAATCTGCGAGCCATTGTTGCTGATATAATAAGAGAGGATAAGCTTATTTTTCTATGAACATTTTTTATGTGGTTTCCATATCGCATGAGACTGAAAAATGTATGACTATGAATCTTACTTTTCTGCATCGTTTTTAGAGAAGGATTACAGCGGTATCGTTCGCTCTGTTGTTAAATACATTATTCTCATCCTAATAGGGTACTTCCGCTAGTTAATAAGTAATAATGAAATATATTGTGAGCTGTATCATTTCATATATTTTACTTTTAGCACAATAATGCAACATTTATTCTCTAAAATGTTTGCTTTCTATCTAATGGATACGATGTCAAGGCTTCGCTTTATTTTAGGAGCACTAGTAACATAAGAATTCTTAAGCTTGCTTTGCGAATCACTATTCTATCACTATTTCTAAGCCATTGAAGCATAAATAAAAATCTTGAAAATTGCGATAGAATTTCATTTAATTGTAATAGGAAGTTTGATAAAGCAGAGATGAAAGAAATTTAACAGCAAAATTTTTGTACGTAGATAAAGCAGAAGAATCAGATGTTTTGACCATTGATAGCTGTGGTCACCCACTGACATTTTTACACCCCTTATGTAGTGAGTGCAATTCTGAGGAATTACCGTGCTCTGAAAACGTAATATATGAGATTCGAAGAGGACAATTTTCGTCTCCCCTTCCATTTAGTTACATACGTTAAAATTGTGTGATTATTTCAGAAAAAGTCCCATTTTGTGTCAAAATACCTATATTAGAACAAAGCTATATATAAATCTAATATATATCTTAAGTCGTGCTTTCAAAACATGGGAAATGCAACTTGAATTTCGTCAGTCGGCCCAGTAGAACGGGAGGTATAGGAACTGTCCCATTTTTTCCCCCGCAGTGTGCATGGATTGCATGTTGATATGGCGCATTTAATGCTATTCTTATTATATGTTCTCACACTTCAATAGAGTTATCGAAAGGTAATTGTTGACAATTCTCACTTCTTTATAATCATATTTCAGAATTTAGGAAGGTTCATCGTGATGAAATTACAACCTCCTTTCACCTGTCATCTAAAAATTTGTGCTTTCTGTTTGAATTTAATCCATCAGTGGTCGAGTGGATAAGACGGCTGATCACTGGTAATTTGACTTGGATTCGAATTTTGGTGGACGACAGGGTAATTTTCCTGATTTTTCCCATACGTTACGTGAATATCAGCCGATTTCGCATAGCATGTCCTCCAACAAGGAAGACCTCTTCCGAACTAAATAGTCACAGTATACTATGCCATAATTAACTAAACAAAAAAAAAAAAAAAAAAAAAAAAAAAAAAAAAAAAAAAAAAAAAAAAAACATCATATTAAATTGAATTCTGTGAATCTGGTCTTAGTAGTTTCATAATATTCATTCTATTCTTTGAATTATTTGTGTTTATGAAAGCCAACCTACAAATAAAGGGCTCTTGGTCCAAATGCTATTTTGAAAATATATAGAATTTAGTATGCTTGGCAATTATCCAAAGTATCTAAATTCTTAGAAGACGCTAAATGACTTATTGCAAATTTTAGAATAACAACTGAAACATGGTGTAACAGCTTTAAATAATATTAAAATCTTATAGTTTAAATAATTTAAATAGATGAACATTAAGGTATTTGTGAATGGCAATATTTGAAACCAGACTCGATTGCTACGTGCGACTCTTGCACGAAGAATGTAATTTATTTTTAAATGTTAGAATATGTTTTCTCTTCTTGTTTGTATGTCGCCATTTTTGAGTGTTAAATAAAAGTTCTTGCTGTGTTCCATCATTGGAGTTGCTTCATATCGCCAAAGAAGCATCACAATGGGTAGGGTGTCAAAGACCCTTTACTAAAAATTATAATAAGAACAGAACTTGTGGTTACAACTCAGCTAACCACCAGTGGCGAGAAAACTTAAAGTAATATAAAGTCAAATGTAAAATTTAAATTCAAATAAACTAGTAGGCTAAGGCTACACGATCGATTCAGTGCGAGGTTGGCTCAGAATTTAACCAGCGTGTAGATCAGTTATCGGCAATTATTATGCAAGGCCAACACAACAACTCTTATCTAAGACAGCAACATAATAGCCGGGTCACGAGAGGCAGAAAGCGCTCTGAGTTTAACTCCGGAACCCTTCCTTTAAGTACACACGAACTAAATTTGCATTCTGTGAGAAAAACGGAAAGGGAGACGTAACAGTACAGATCCAAAACAGAAAATAACTGGATAATTAACATAAAGGAACTTCACAAATATATTAGAAAACTCCTTTATTTAACATGATGAATAATGAATCGATTGATAATAGCACTTCTTCAATTTATTCCATTAACTTTCTAAATTATGCTCCTTTGCGATATTTAAGGAGTAGCTTATCTGATTATAGCAAAGCACACGAGGGCTATTTCCCTAAGGGAAGGGATGTTTTCGGGGACATTATTCGAAGGCAAATTGCCTGCTATCAACGTTACACAAGGAGAAAATTTAAAAAGAGACGTCATATCTAAATTACTGTTAAATATCTCAGAAAATTCGAGCATAGCCATGCCCACGAACATAGTCAGTTCATATAAGTTCCACGGATTATAGTGTAAATAAATATCCAGTATATTCCTACATCATATTCCTGCAGCATATTCCTACATATCAGCATATTTTTTCCATGGATAAGCGATACGAGATAGGTGTAAATATTATTGCCCAATTATTATCAATGTTTATGTGCATAACCTTCTTTCATGCAACCATCGAAAAAGGGCTGTTTTGGAGATTAGACAGCCATTTTTTGACAAAAGGCAACTAATAAAATATAAGCTTGTGTTTTCTAGCCATTCTATTGCTCCTTCATTGATATCCATACGCATTTGATATACTTTCCTGCTTGATACACGAACGGATAAATTAAATTAACTATATCTTGAGAGTCTTGGTAACACAGTCTTTTCCTTAGAATTTAATAAAAATATAAGAAATTTCTATTAACACAAATTCATCAACTCATACAATTTTTTATTGATTTTAAATAAACTGCAAGTTTTCACTTGCGAGCTGATTTCCCCCCCCCTTAAACATGTCAGGAAATACTCAGTAAAGGTTTAGTTGTACAATAACGTAATTATTTATAATGTATAAAATGAAATGCATAATTATGTATATGCATAATTATGAAAAATATATATAATTATATAAATTGAAAGAAATACGTAGCTGAACAATTTATGTTAAAAATCTGAAATGCAGTCTTGTCACGGGATAAATTAGAGATATAAAAATAAAGAAAACATCAAGCCAATCAGCAGCTGGTATTCTTGGTTACCGTGGGCAATCCATTTTTCATCTCAGAAACACGTATAATTGAAAACATTCCTTGCAGACCGCGTCATTGTCAGTTTCAACAATATCAGTTAATTTTGTCTAATGCATAAACGTTCCTAAAAGTAATTATAGCATCATTCTTAGGGAACGTTGTAAACATTAAAGATTTCTCTCCGAACGCTCGTCGCTTTAATGTAAAGCAGGTAAAAAAAAAATGGGTTAATTATTTTAGACCTTCGGCTTTGATGTCAATATTTAAAAATTCTTTGGAATTTCTTTTGCAAAAATACTATAGTATTTACTTACTTTACTTTCTGTTTCAGCTTTATCTTACTTTCTGTCCTGACATTGCTCTTTATTCTCTTAATGACGTTTTAAACATTTTCCATTTTGTCGTTGCTGGGCTAGAAAAAAGAATAATCTTTGTTTCTATTACCTCTTGAAGTCATACACCGTATATTCATCATTGATTTAAGACACAATAACACGCCGAATAAATACTAATTCAGAAGTCAAACAACAAAAATGACATGACATTTTTTACAAAAAAATCAGCGTTATATTTTTTTATATAAATATTTTGTAAATATAACGCTGATTTTTGTTGTTTGACTTCTGAATTAGTATTCATCATTGAATTAAACTCCATCGGCTTTAAGGAGCTTAAATTCAACACTGAGCTTAAATTCAGCGGAGCTCGGCTGAACTGTTTCTGTAAAATTTTAGTTTCAACCGGAACTGCAAATAAAGACAACGTCCGGCATTTTATTTTGCTATTTAATTATGTATCATTAATTTAATATTAGTTTAATTTTTATCGAATGCTTTACATTTTATTGAACTTTAATTATTAGCCCAGAAGGGCTATTAGTCTCGAAAAGGCATTTTGCGTCAAATCACTTTAAACGCTCGAGGGATTTTTCAAATTGTCGCCACCAAATATTATCGCCCTATATTATATTTAAAGAAATTAAAAAAGGAAGAATCTACACGAATGTATGTATATTTCTCGCACTGTGAAAAAACAACGGTACCTAGAGTCTTCGAATTTTGAATAAGATATGCCTCCACCCGAACATGGGCACCTGGACGGCTGAATTTGGAATTTCTTTTATTGTCTACTTCATATTTTGTAAAACTTTAACGAACTTTTTATTAACAATTCAAAAATTTCAAAGCGGGCAGTGGCAACATTGTAGGGAATAAAATATTTTTTTATTTCCAGCAAGCGAGACTGTCCATCGGAATTTAAATTTTAGCCCAATATGACGTTAACCCAAATGCTCTCAAAACGTGTATGTGTGTAAATGGAAAAGAAAAAAAAAAAAAAAAAAAAACGGCCCGTTTGGGGTGGCAAGAGGGCACTCAAAATATACTTCTTCTCAAGAAGTTATTGGTTATGAAGAGGGATTGGTGACCATGTGTCCCGTACCTTCAGGTTGTTGTCCTTCAAAACTATGGGCGCCGGCCAGCCGTTGCTAATGCTTTCCGACTTACGATACGATAAATGTCGGTAGTCTGACGATTCACTCAACAGTAGCAAAAGTGTAAACTCAAGCCCTATAAGTACCTTTTACCTTATTACTTTATTACGTTGTGTTTGCTATAGCAATTTACTTGATAACGTGTTCATTGATAATATGTGTGTGTGTATGTGTGTGTGAAGCAATGCTTTGTGTTGCAGATTTGTAGTAGTTTTTCCTGATCTTATTTTCTCTCATTGTGTGAAATTAGATTTTTTTATTTATTAATGTGTAGAATTCTATTATGCCGACAGAAAATAAGACGGGATTTAGGAATTTAAGAAACAGTGATATGAAAGCTGTGTATGATGTTCATATGCAATAAAAATATTCTTCTTTTTTTATAATTATTAAGTTTAAAATTTTTAGAAAGTAATGATGATTGTATACCTACTGCTATGTAAGGGATTGTGTCCTTACGTCGCAATAAGATAATTTGTAAAAATGATAAACTTAAAATGTTCCACAATATGAATTCAAATTTAAAAATATTTTTATTATTTGTATAAATGCTAAAGCTTAAAAATCTTTGAAAATACTGAATCTGTATGAAATGCAAGTATTAGAGACTGCGACGTTATTTACCGTTTTAATAAATGGTAGATGTCACTTACTGTATCATGGGAAATTTAAGTATAAACAATTTATTGCACTGATTTTCAGTAACGCTTAAGCTTAACTGTTAGAAATGTAAATTTAAAATAAAGAACGTTAATTTACAATAATAAACAATTCATTATGTTTATTTTTAGGAGAAAATAAAAAGTACGCCTAGTGTAAATGCGAGAATACATTGTGGGTTCAAGAGTTTAGTCCCACCATAGTCTACTGAGTTATATGCTTCAGGGCTTTAGTTCAAGCAGTCGGCAAAGTTATCTTTTGTAATAGTTCGGTCATAGTAAAGTTGTATTAGAAATTAATTTACCCGTATTAATTACGCTATGCGGTCCGTAAGACCGTCAAACCACATAACGCCGCGAAGGTGATTAGAATTATTATAAGAATACATATTTAATCCTACTGTGGTAAAATTGAGAAAAATATAAAGCTAGCAGTATTGTTGATGATTTATAAAACGAATTAGGGGGTAAAATATTATTATAGAAATATATGTCTATTTATTCGTATTTTTCAGCACTTTGCAGGATTTGCAATCGTTGGTATACTACATTTCATAAATTTCTTAGGAATATTTCTGAAGAAAAAGTGTTTTGAAAATGTTTTAGTCGTTTGTAACATTTTCATTGAAAAATGAAAGATAATAAAATTGAATATTTTATTTTCACTTCACTTAATTTTTTTAAATATTTTATATTTCGTTTTATCTTATGCCAACACGAGTAATAAACTTTTATTTTTAAATAGAAACCAATTATTTAAGTAATTATTTATTTTAATCTCTTCTGAGTCCTTAGATTCTGTATGTATACATTTTGCAATTCGGTTAACTAAGGAAGTATCCTATGAGGTATTAGGAAGACATTGTAAATTTTTTAACATGGTATCAGGGTAAAAACAGATGAATGGTAGAAAATATGAAATATTTTTTATACCACAAATCCATTAGCACACAAATTTATTATCCATTAATCCAAAAGTGATTATAGGAAGCCTACTATTTAATTTTGCTTAAACATATAAGAAGCAATTAAGTGATTTGTAGCTGAACTACAGAAATGTGGTGCAGAAGACATTCGTTCAGCATATGAAGAAAAATCTCATAACAAAATGTATCGTATATCGGATAAGCATATAAGAATGCAACGCATCTGTATGTATAGAACACATAGCGACCTATTTGGGGTGAAAGCTAACAAGAAATCAAGTAATATTTTCAGAAGTTTATAAAATTATTCAGAATTTACGTCTATTCCTGTTCCTCTCAAATCATCTTTCTTCGGCAGGTATCACCTATCCAACTAATAGTTACTCCACTTTTTTTTCATCTACATTTTCCAGGGACCTAAAAGTTTCTGCAACGACAGTTGAGCTTTGACAAATAAAATTCACGGGCTTTTAAGTTCAGACTTTCCATTCAGTGTACACTTTCGATTAACAGTGTAATACACCACTAAACAAATCTATGTTTAATTGCATAAGTCTTTGACCAAAACATTTTTATTACTAGGTTGTGCTTAGTTACATTATTAGGCTACTTTAGTATACTGTTTCGAAATGTACAAGCGCGGTGAGATAGCTTCCACACAAATCAGTTTAGGGTTGCCATAAAATGACAATTAAAGGTTGGGTTGCCACATTTGGCGAAAGATCGTCCATTTGGCAACAAAATTGGCGATATGCGAATTCTTACCAGTTTAGCCCAGAATGTTCTCGAACACCAGACAAAAGCTACATAAACTCGATAATCCGAGAACGACCGAGCTGAGTCGAGAGTTGTTCAATGGTGCTTTATAGTGAAGCTGTGTCCACCGTGATAGCTTCATAACCTGAAAGCTGTGTCGCTGATTGTGTCAGCGTGTTTATAACAGTTCGACGACTGTAAACGAGATTTTGGAGTTGTCCAGATAAATACCGGCCAATAACGTGTGTTTCGATACTTCATCAAGTGTCGTCGTTATTCACTCCAAATCCACACGAACCCCGTACGAACGTGAAGGAAGAAAACGTAACAACTGGTGTCAGAAAAGAAAAACGCAACAATACTATTGCTGCAAATAAAGTGTTTATCTATTCTTTTATCTTTTTTTTTATCTGTCTATCTATTTCTTATACCCACTGGCAAGGTCATTTACGTAACATAATAAGTGTATTATTTGATTATGGCAAAGCACGCGTGGGCAGTCTGCCATAGGGGTATGCCTTCTTGGAGGCAGTTTCAAGGGAAACTAGTTAGTATATTCCTTAAACAGAGGACTTATTATGAAAACTCCCGTGCAATCTGCTTCTCTGCCTAGAATCGAATTTAGGTCGAATTACCAGTGTTCAGGAACATAACTGCTCAACCGCTCATCGGTCCACGCGGCTTGAAAGCACATCAATACTGTTTTCACATCATCGCAAAGTCTATCTGGAAGTTTTATTCCTTTGCAACTAGTTGAATTTCAACTGACATCCACGTTCACATGAAAACTTTGACAGATCGATTAAAGGGCCGGTTTTATACCTTGATACAGATGTAATTGTACTGCACATAGTAACCTGAAATACTTCCACATTGGGTCTTGCTTTGAGAAGTTTTCTAATTAAATACCAAAGGACCGACGATTATAAATTTCGAAGCACCTTCTATCTTAAAGATCGTTTCATTCCATATCCGATATTCAAAAAGTGAACAGAAAGGAGAAAATAGACAATAGCCAAAAATGGCAGAATTCAATGTGAATATAGAACTTTATTGTTGGTCTCTTGCGCTTTACCAGCTCAGATGAAGCGAGAGATTACTAATACTTAGACACATATGGGATTATACTGAGTTTCTGCTGATTAGGTATTATTTTCCAGTAACCTCAGATTATCCAACTGTGGGCGTGGTGGTGAGAAGTCCCTTACTGAGTTCTCGAGCCGAGTGAACGTGAATTTGAGCAAGGGGGGTGGTTAAATGTTGTAACAATTTGTGAAATCATTTGTGAGGAACAAATTTTATTAGAGTATAAACAAACATTACACTAAGAGGGCAACTCTAAATTATTATTAGGTCACAGCCAAAATTTCTGTATATGAAACATCGAAATGGTAACTAATTTGCACAGATGAACAATAAAATAATCCTTAATTTATTCATCTGTGCAAGCATTTTATTTACTTGTATACCAACAAATTCGTCCTAAAAATCTCCACTGCTTTAATATTTAATTATTGTCACTTCTTGCACACTATTTTATTTTCCAGTGAGAAACATCTAATTAAAAAATAATCAGCCATCTTTGAACAGTCAAACACATTCAAAATCTGATTTCTGAATTACCTTCCTGTACGCGTTTGTAGTGAAAAGCAAACTGAAGAAATAATTCAAGCAAAATTAAAGCAGTAGACATAAGAGAAACTCATTTTAATTCCAAAGCCACCGTTCTGCCTAAAATAGGTAAAGCAGTTTCATTCAAAACAAAAGAGAAAGGTTACAATAGGATGGTAAAGCTGCTTGTAATTTTAAAATACATAAATCACATGAGTATATGAGGAAACTAGTGACTAACAAATTGGTTAAATAATTTTTATCATAATAATTACAATCTCAAAAATGTTAATATAAGTTTAAATATCGGTGGCATCATCGGATGGAAACTTGTTTCTATGTCAGACGAATTTCATTAAGGAATTTGATTTTTTTTTTAATTTTAAGAACGCAATTTCCGAAGTATTTGACAGCCCAACCTGCATAAGCTTCATTCCTACAAGACAAATTCATTTTCGTGAAAAGTATATCGTTTTGTGACATGTTTTACTTGTACTTTTCTAATGCGGGAGCACGATCAAGAAAAAGAAACGATTAACGTTGCCATGGAAAGTTAAAGTTGCAGACGACTTTTTATTTTTAGTCCTAAGGGGCAATTTGCCCTGAAGGACTATTAATATCGTTTTGACATTTTAAGTTTGTTCACTATAAATATTGGTTGACTTTTTGCAGTGTGGCCACCAAATATTATCTCCCTGTGTTATAGTTAAAGAAATTAAGTAACGAAGAATCTCCATAAATGTATGTATGTTTCTCGCATTGGGATAAAACAACGGTACCTAGAGCCATCAAATTTTGAATAACTTAATCTTCTATGGAATATGGTCATACGGAAGGCGAAACGTGGAATTTGAAGTTTATTTTATGATCGATCTCATATTTTGTAACACTAACGAATGTATGATTAATAATCTGAACGATTTCAAAGCGAGCAACGGCAACACTTTAGGAAAAAAAAAATATCTCCAGCGCACGAGGTTTGTGTATCGGAAATTCTAAAGCTTTACCCATTTTAAAATTATTTTGCGATATTGCTGTTGAATTGAATTTTATGATTTAAGTGCAAAGATTATGATATTTAATAAATAAAGGTAACACAAAAAATGTTAAAGGAACGCCTCTTTGGGTGTAATGAAAAAACTTTTCAGACTGTAAGTAAAATGACCGTTTATACAACAAGACGCGCCGCTGGTGGGCCTTCATTCGATGGAGAATACTTGATATTGGAAATGATGTTTAGGGGTAAATTTTATGCAATTATTTATGCATGCGTGCAGCTGTATTTGTATAAATAGTCTAGAAATTTTAAATCCTATCAAAAATTTTTGCCATTATCACTCATCATTGGCAATTTTAATTAATAACAATAACATAACAATTGGCAGTTTTTAATTATAAAGCCGAAATTTTCCTGCAAAGTACAAATAGAAAACGCTACTAAAAGTCCGAATTTATGGTTGGAGAAAATGAATAGTAATCTCTACTGCTATTTAAAAGTTTTGATTTATACATTACTTCATTTAGCGAAATAAAATCCTGAAATTGGAAAACGTGCTGGTTTAAGCATATATTTGATAAAAGAAATTGACTTCACTTACAATTATTTTTCAAACAACAAAAGTCTCGCAATACATCGCGAATGCATTTGGCAGCGAACAACATTCTAAAGACATCTTAGCTACAATGCGCACAATTATTTAATTATATGTTCGAAAACCACCGCTTTGCTCATAGAGGCAATGTAGTTTTATTCAATAGGAAAATTTTTATTACATGTCGTTTATGACAGAAATTTCCAAAATTTATATGGCGAAAGGAGACGCAAAAAATCTGGTGGGCAGCAATTTAGTAATAACTTATATTAAATAAAGAATATGAACGGGACACGAAAGGTCTGGTAGATCTAATGCCGTCTCTGAAATTTAGATGACAGCAGTTAGCCGACAAGGACCTTTGGCGACAACTACCCAATAGGTATTCAAACTTGCTATCAGTTACAACGTTCCTGCTGATTCCCCATAATTGTAATATTTAAGTAATTTTTTTTCACTTATGAGTACATTTTTTTCGATTCTTCGATGGGCTTTAATTATTCTGTAATTTAACGTAAATTGTGACTTTTCGTGTATATAGTCCAAATTAAAAAAACGTTGAAATTTCTCGTCAAGGAAAGGGAATAAAGAGATAAAAGAAATTTAACCAGTTACAGTCGGTCACTAAATTACATTTTTATTAAGCTGTAAGTAAAAATATCCTTTAAAAATGTGACATTGCACTTTGTAAAAGAACCGGTATTTATTAACAGAATTCGAAAACAGGAGTACACAATTTTCTTCTTCAGTATAATTTAACAGCAAATATATTAAAAGTTTACATTAAACTATTCAAAGAACGTGCAGATTTGCATACGTAACCAGAATTGGAGAAAAGCTTTTAATTTTCCAAAAGCTGTTAGTCACGTTTTGCTACAAGCGGGTTCTCTTATATACAAAAAAGGCCCACCAGCGGCCGAGCGGTAAAGTCGCTGAACACTGGTAGCGAAAATTACCAAGAAACGGAAAAAAAAAGAGGAGATTGTTTTATTAATATTAAAGTTTTTAGTTGAAGATAAAATTTAAAAGCATCGTATAAAAATGTGACAGTGCAGCCGTAAATGTACCAGCATTTATCTTAAGATGTATTTTTAGTATCTTAAGATGATTTTTCAGTGGGATTAACGAAAATGTAACTCATTTTGGATTCGCTTTTCTTCGTTAAGCTTCACAGTGTATTTAAATTTGTCTCTCACTAAATATTTTCTTACGCAGTTTCCTACAAAGTTTTCTCCTTATATTTTAGCAAAAGCAGGGAAACTTTATGTTATCTGGCACTATTAAATTGTAAATCTTGATTAATTATTTTATTTACTTTTGTTTCTGAAAATATTCATATACTTTCCCTTTTAATTGCAGTCTATTGAAGGTATTTTTCAGCTGAAGAATGTTCAGTGAAATAGAATTTAATGAAATCTCAAACACAGAGGAGACGAAATAGTTTCCTATAAAAGCAGTTACTCAAGTTCATTGGAAATTTTCAGACTTTTCGAAGCATAAACAGAAGCAGATTAACGCAAGGCATAAATTCACATTTTCGTAACTATAAAAACATTGCTAATTCTTAAAGAAAATATAAATTAGAATCCATTTAAGCGTTAAAGTTTAGATCTATTATAAAGTGAAATAGCCACAATTATTATAACGTGAAGTTTATAGATTTTGCAGGCGTGTACTGTATATTACGAATTTAATAAAATAACACTTTTTTTCGAAACATTCGTAAACAGTGGATGGAATATTTACATGACAGACACTTTTACACTGATGAGCAATGGACTCTTGTAACACTCAAATTAATGAAATCAATACATGGAGCGCAAAATGCCGTGGAATATAAGGCCAGTCTACTGTCAAATTTCCCCGCCCTTTTCACGCTTCTTTTTTTACTTAAATAATTATAAAACATATTTTATTTCAGACTCATTCCTACACTGAGGGATTTAACAACAAATTCTACAATCCTTATCTAGGGACGCATTCATTGATGTTTTATTCAACACCTCCTTTCTAAAACCGCCACAGGAAGTTTTTATTAAGAAGTATTTAATTAATAGTTTAAGCTTCTTGATGAAATTTCAAATATGAATATTTCATACACTCAACAAGGAGATTTTGTTCGTTTTTCTACGAACAACGACGTCAACGGGTCTAAGTACATTATTTCTTACATTTTTCATTCTAATTTTAAATTTCAGATGGTTTATTATGTCCGGATTTTTTTTTAATTCTTCGGATAAAATACTTGCTTTATTCTGGTATAAGAACCTAACAAACATGCTGTTCAGTTTTTTTTTTTTTTTTTTACTATATCACGTTTCAGTGAAAACACTTTTCCAACTGCCTTTTGCACTTTTACAACCTCCGCAAAGGAAGGTTAAACATTTTTCTCTTATCTGATCTTCTATTCTTTCTTCGAATTTCCCCCTTAGAGACCTCATCTACAATGGTTGTGAAACAATTATGCTAAATAAAATCACTTGTGCAAAGATAATCTTAGTTTTCAGACTTCCCCTTACTATTAGTTGATTCTTAAAAAAATGTCCCTATATCACATGTTAATATTCCAGCCTTATTAACCGACTCAGTGTCCATCACGGACTCAGTCTGCACTATCGATGTTTAGATCTACTTTCATGATTTTGGTGTGAGCCACCTCCCTAAGGCTTCCGTTGCTTCCAAACTCTGGAAGTTTTGTCGCTAAAACATTGAAAAATTAAAGTAATAAAGTAACAGTACAATACAAATACAGAAAGAGTAAAAATATAACAGATAAATATATACAATATGTACACTATATACAGGATATCGCACTATATTGCACACTGCAGGTTAACCTAGCAGATTTAGCAATTGCACAGAACATTTTATTTACTGGTGGAGAAGAAGAATTGGATGAAACTGAGGATGAAGAAGATATTTTAGAAATGTGTCAGCTTCCTTCATATACTGAAAATGATTTTAGTGATTTAGAAACTGAAGGTGATGATTTTAATTCTGAAGGTAATAATTTTATCGGTAAAGATGGATCAACAAGACCAGCAAAATCAGTAGGACGTAAAAATGGCTTTTTACAGATGAAGTACTAGACATAATTGTCACTAATACAATTTGATGAACATACAAGAGGGCGTGTTTTTCTAAACAAATATTTATTACAGAGATACGCAGAGTTACATGCAGATTCCAAGATTGAAATTCCAAGTTCTCCCCTTTCGCGAGGCGTGGTTGATTGGCGACTTGGAATTTCCGTAGGGGTTTCAAAATGGTGACTTTGGCGAGATTGTTAACATGAAGGAATGCTGAAGTTGCAACTGGTTTAATTTTTGGCGGGGAGTGAGCAATGCCAAGTTGGTATTCCGGCGCGTCCCCTTTTAACGGGCTGTTTTGTGGGACGAGGTCACTTTTTGGATTTTTTTCACTTGCCACTCGATGTTGTACTAGCCGGCAGCTGATTTTTCGGAATCATGTTTGAGAGAATTTCTTTTCTGGAAGGGCCATTGTTAGGCCATTGCTTCCTGAGGCTTACTTAATGATTTCCCCAAGTAGCGGATTCTCGTGGCCTTCGGCCCGAGAAATTTTCTGCATCAGCTCTCAAGTGAAATAACGGATGAGATAATATAGTTTTTAAATACTTTAAACATCGATACTAGCTAAATTTTCCATCGTATTACTCATTTTTTTTTTCAATATATCATCAAGTACTTCCAACCCTGGGTCTAACCGTCGTGAAGAAAACACTTAATACACCGTATCCAGAGAGAAACGAAGATTCTCGTATAGTGCCATCTTTTTCTTGCTCCTCGGAGTTCTAGGAACTTTTCATCCTTTACGTTGCATCCGGATTGAACTTTCATCTTAAGCGTGGGTTAAGACCCATTTCAGAGTCGAATTTAACAAAAATATTCTCTGTGAGCTTCGGAGAGTCATCTTGGCGGAAGTTTGCTCCAATTCAACTGAATCGGCTGTGTCGTCCACATTATGGAGGGATGGTTTCCTGCTGTCACCGTTGCCCTATTAACCTGTGCGGTCCTGCATCTTGCATAGTGTTAATTGCCATTTCCAAGAACTTTCGCCTGCTTCTTAATAACAGATGATTGCGCCTTATTCAGTAATGCGACGTCCATTTGCGTCAAGATGGTTTTCCTATCTCCCATCCCATAGCTGCCCGTCTGAATGTCAAAGATAAGTATTTTTTTTTTTTTGTTTGTTTGCTTTAATTGTCTAAGGTAATAGATTTCTGCAATTAAAAGGATTGAAATAATGCAATTTGTTGAACTTTAAATTTTTTTGTAGTTGATAAATTTAACCTAACTCTATAGAAATCATTTTTGTGTGTCGATTAAGTAAAATTATTAGATTGACTAAGGAATTATAACCTTATTTAAATTATTGTATTTTAGTTTAATTGTAAAAGAAAAATTAAGTTCTTCTTGATATTATTTAATTGAACTTTTGGAGTTCCTTCTTGGTGAGGATTGATTTGTAACAGTGTCATTATTTGAGCCTCTTTGCTCCTCTCAGGGATTAATTTTGCTTGTAGGATTGTAATAGCATAAACTACATAACATTTATCCGGTTAAACTATACTTAAAAAAAAAGAAAAAAAGAAAGAAACTTATTATGTGCAATAACTGAAGCTATTTATTTTTTATTAATGGTATTAAGTGCAATAGTATGCAGTATTTTTTTTGTTTTGTATTGATTATTCTGTGTGAAGTGTTTCTTTTTTCTGGAAAGTGTAACTTGTTAAATTTATTTTTTTTCTTTCTCCCTGGGGAGGGTATTGTTCATTTATTCATAGTTTATTTCTGATATGTTTACTTGATGGTAAAAGTAATTATAATAGATATTTTAAAGGCTAAAGTTAAAGTAATATTACTCAGTATCCCCCCCAATTTGCATCTACATACAAACATATGTTTGCCTTTTCCAAATTACATTTTTTGTATATCAATTTTAATCATATCCGGCAAGCAACATCCTGGAGATATACCAAGGATGTGTTTGTGCTATGTGGGTTATTTGCAATGCTGCTCTACAGAGTTTTAATCCTGTTGATGAATCTTGCAATTATTAATCAGCATTTCAATAATAATCGGAATTTGCTAAATAAATACCGAAATTTGCCTGCAAATTAAATACAGCAAATTCCATTAGAAATCCCAAATTTTATTCGGGGAAAATACATGATAATCTCTTAACTTTGTTTAACTAAACTGATTGTTAAATCAATTCGTTTAGCGTTATATAAATTCCGGAATAAAATGTAATTTGGCCTCACTTCATTTTTCGTTAAAGCTTCCATACTCTCATTTTGCTTATTGTTTGTCAATTGGAAAACGTGTTGGCTTAAGCCTATTTCTTTGGGAAAATGTGTAGAATTAAGTTTTTTGTCTTTGTTTACGATTTCCGACAATTTTAAATTAAATGAATTGTCACCACTAAAGTTGCAAATCGAAGCTCCGAAACTTAACGCGAAAACATTTGGCAGCCAAGAGCATTCTAAGGACGACACAAAAAAATAATCAGATAATCTGTTCTTCAGTATCCACCACTTTGCCTGAAAGAAACAAAGCAGTTTTACTAGAGAGAAAAGATAACATAGTTAAAACTGTTGGTAACAAACGTGGCGCTTTTCAATATTTTATACATTGACAGGATACGAAAAAACTGGTGGTCAAGAATTATATTTTTTTTAATCAAAACGTGTCAAGAAATTCAATTTCACATTATTCAACCAATGTAAAAACGCGTAACTTGACTTAAAAAAATAATTTTTTCTCAGTTTTTCATTAAGCAAATAGTGTAAGCTTGTTTCTCTGTCTTTATCCACATACATATGGACGAATGTCTGTGTGTTTGTTCGCGATTAACTCAGTCACTACCACAGCTATCGCCACTAAACTTTCTACAGTTCTTTTCTAGGTACTGGAAAAGGTCTACGTCCACTGTTTTCTGAAAAAACGCTAAAATCAGAGATATTAATTAAAAACTTTGAACATGCTAATTTTCGCCCTCATTTTTCCGTGTGGCAGCAGTCTCGCACGGTGGATAAAAATCTGCTTTATTTTGCGAAGGGTTGCAACTGCTCGCTTTCAACTGAAGAATCTGAGCATTTTAAAATTTAAGACTTTAATAATATTACTATCAAACTTTTAGATATAGTACCTGATCTTAAAAATAGACCTTTTTAAGAAATCTCTATATGTTCTGCTGTTAAGAACGCTTTATCCCTATGTATTACTTTTATTAAAGGTAAACATGTCTTTAATGCTATCGTTTATGAACAATTAAGTCGTTTTAGTTAAAACACGCAAAGGGGTACCAGAGTAAATAGCAAAAAATTAAATCTTCTCTGAATGCTAATTAATATTCTACAGTTAAAATTTCAAGATTTATTTGAAGAGCAACATCTCAAGAAAACAATTCTAAACTACCTCCATTTCCTACCTCACAGTTTCCCTTAGAAAGTCCTCCATGAAGGCATCCCTCCCCTTAGGCAGATAGCCCTCGAGGCTTTGCCGTAATTAAATAACTAAACCTAACCCTACCTCTCAGACATCAATTTATCATTCAAAATTTTGTCAAAGACATTCAAAGGAAATAATCTAATTATAGATTTAGTACTTGATTTATTAAAATTCCAACTCAACTGTGCTTCTCCCAAAAATAAATAAAAATAATAATAATAATAATAATAATAATAAAAAATTCTGTAACCTTAACTTTCTATATAAAAATTATGATGATCTTCAACTTCACAAGATTTTTAAACAAGCACAACAAAAATTTCCTGCAACGAATTATAAGTATCGGTTTGCTTCAAGTACAACAGAAAACTAAGTAGTCGTATTTCTAACCATAATAAAGAAGATTTTGCAGCACCATGATTTTGTAATAAAGGAAAATTTCTTTAATTTATTGACGAAGAGCACAAGCATATTATAACAAGAAATCTGGACCTTGTTCAAGAACAAGAGATTAGACTGCTTATGAAAAAAGGAACGAAGTTTAGATCTATCAAATCCATTAGTAAATTGCACTGCAGAGAAAGTATCAAATGTTGTTAATTTCATCTTGAAAATTCGTTCTCAACACAGTTTACCTTCACATCTATTTAAAGAATGGAAGAATGAGATTGTTACTCAAAGCCAACGAAAAATTGAGAAAAGACAAGAATTTAAAGGAATTAAAAACTGGAAAAATTTACTTCTGAAGTTTTGACAATTAAAAAAGCAATTTACCATAACCAAAACTGATAAATCAGACAATAATTTCAGTATTTTATGAAAACAATTTTACAATGATGTAATTGAAAATGAACTGAAAAATTCTTCGACCAGCAAAAGTCTGCAAAAATAAAGAATGAACTGCTATTAACAAAATTTCTGCTTAAAAAAAAAAAGGAATTTCTCATTTTCCTACAAATCACAGATTTGGCAATATTTATGCATTCCCAAAAATTTCATAATAATCCTGTAAAATTTATATTTATAGCCATTAGTACAAGAAACTTCAAGATGAATTTAAATAATATTTTGACAAAGTACGCAAAACTACTCTTAATGTAGTTTTAAGTTAAATATATAGTTAATTAAGACACAATAACACGCCGAATAAATACTAATTCAGAAGTCAAACAACAAAAATCAGCGTTATATTTACAAAATATTCACAGGACTAGTTTCGATGGTTTTACCGAACCACCATCTTCAGCTGCAAAACCGCAAATGAACCAGATAGGAAATAATGATTAGGTAAGATAAGAAAGCCTGGACAAGAATAAGCAAGTGGAGCCATCTGTTGGTGAAACCAGAACTAAAACATAATTTCTTTAAAGGCCGAAGGCAAATTTGGATTGGAATTAGGATCGTTAACTAGAACAGAAAGATTTTTATGAATGTGAAATGCCTCTAGAAAATCCATTTCTCCAATGGAAGATGTTTTTTGAATAATTTTGGCAGCAGGAAAATTGAAAGTGTGATTTTCGGACCAACAATGTTGCGCAACAGAAGACTTCTGTGTTTCCTTTTTTCTAACATATGACTCATGTTCCTTGACGCGAAATTTTAAGGCTCTCTTAGTTTGGCCAATGTAAATTAAACCACACTGGCAAGGAATCCTATAAATACCCCAGGAATTCATATCCGGAATAGGGTCCTTAAGTATGGAACTCGGAATTTTATTGATGGGAGAATAAACAACCCGAAAGTTAAATTTCTGCAAAATATGTGCAACTTTATAGCTAATTGATGGAAAGAAGGGAACGACAACAGAATTTTTATAATCTCCTAAAACAAGAGCGTGCCTTTTAGTATGTTGAGATGAGAATTTTTTAACTGCTTGATTAATAATGTTGGGTGAAAAGCCCCTGTCAATAGCTATTGCTTTTAAATAATTTAGTTCTTCCTCAAGGGCTAGTTTGGAGGAGCAAACCTGAAGAGCACGGAAAACATAGGAATAAAATGAAGCTAACTTTTGTTTAGTCGGATGACATGATTTAAAGTGTGGTGGAAGGCAAACCGATGAAGGTTTACGGTAAACCGTAGTACTGAAGTTGGATGTGTTACGTGTGACCAGAATGTCGAGAAACGGAAGAGAATTGCAAGTCTCAAGTTCAAAAGTGAACTGAATAGCAGGATCAATAGAATTCATTGTTGAAAGAACTTTATTTAAATCATCTTTATTACCTTCAAACAGAGTAAAAGTATCGTCTACGTAGCGGAACCATGCCGGGAAGTTTAAAGTTTCAAACAATTTTGATTCATAATAATGCATGTAGATATCAGCCAGGATGGGACTGAGGGGGCTACCCATGGCTAATCCCTCAGTTTGCTTGCAATATTTATTTTGGAAAACAAAATGTGTTTGTTTCGAACAGAGTTGACTGAGAGAAATTAGCTCATCAATTTCGATGCAAGAGAAATGAAATTCACGAAGTCTGGTTTCTAGACATCTTAATGCACCCTCCACTGGGACATTGGTGAATAATGATTTTACATCAAAAGAAACCATGAGTAAATTACTAGGAGAAATGTTTTTAACTTTTTCTACAAACTCTATTGAATTTTTTATAGTGTAAATGTTATTGGTTAATAGAGTTAGAAAGCTAGAAACTAAATATTTAGCTAATGGATACGAGGCAGTACCTAAATTTGATACAATAGGGCGGAAAGGAATACCACTTTTATGAATTTTGGGAAGAGCATATAATCTGGCACAATTCGCAACAGATGGGATAAGTGAATGTTTTAAGTTGCCTGAAATGATTTGCGAAGATTTGATCGCAGTTTTTATTTTTGACAAGTCCGAAGGTGAAGGATCTTTAGGGATCGGATTATATGGTCCTTCGTTTAAGAGTTTAATGACACCATCGATGTAAGTGTTCCTATTCATGATGACAAGCCCTTGATGAAGAACTAAATTATTTAAAAGCAGTAGCTATTGACAGGGGCTTTCCACGCAACATTATTAATCAAGCAGTTAAAAAATTCTCATCTCAACACACTAAAAGGCACACTCTTGTTTTAGGAGATTATAAAAATTCTGTTGTCATTCCCTTCTTTTCATCAATTAGCTATAAAGTTGCACATATTTTGCAGAAATTTAACTTTCGGGTTGTTTATTCTCCCATCAATAAAATTCCGAGTTCCATACTCAAGGACCCCATTCCGGATATGAATTCCTGGGGTATTTATAGGATTCCTTGCCAGTGTGGTTTAATTTACATTGGCCAAACTAAGAGAGCCTTAAAATTTCGCGTCAAGGAACATGAGGCTTATGTTAGAAAAAAGGAAACACAGAAGTCTTCTGTTGCTCAAAATTGTTGGTCCGAAAACCACACTATCAGTTTTTCTGCTGCCAAAATTATTCAAAAAACATCTTCCATTGGAGAACTGGATTTTCTAGAGGCATTTCACATTCATAAAAATCTTTCTGTTCTAGTTAACGATCCTAATTCCAATCCAAATTTGCCTTCGGCCTTTAAAGAAATTATGTTTTAGTTCTGGTTTCACCAACAGATGGCGCCACTTGCTTATTCTTGTCTAGGCTTTCTTATGTTATCTAATCATTATTTCCTATCTGGTTCATTTGCGGTTTTGCAGCTGAAGATGGTGGTTCGGTAAAACCATCGAAACTAGTCCTCTGAAAATTTTGTAAATATAACGCTGATTTTTGTTGTTTGACTTCTGAATTAGTATATAGTTAATGTTAGAAGTCAAAAACTTCTGCTGGATTATTAAAGACAACTTGTAATTATTGAAGAAGTTAGAAATATTAAAATTTACAATATCAACTGCTATTTGTTTGAAAACTTCTACACGTTTCTGCCACTCAAAAAATTTACGAAAGTCTTTTAGAAATGACGGAGCCGGCCAGCGGTCGAGCGGTAAAGTTGCTGAACACTGGTAGTTCAGTCCGAGGTTGGAATCCCGCGAACGGGCTGTCTGCATGGGCGTTTTCGTGGTTTTCCCCATGTGTAACGTGTATACGAGCCAGTTTCCTTAGAAAGTCCTCCACGAAGGTATCCCTCCCCTTAGACAGATAGCCATTGAGGCTTTGCCATAATCACACACACACACATTTAGAAATGACAGAATTTCTTTCTGAAATATTTAATATTCCGGATTTACAGAAATAGAAAGAATTTGTACATTTTTCTCTAAACAATAACTATGTTAAACAATCTTTGTTTACCTGCAAAAGCAAGAAATTCCAGCGGGGAGTTCATATTCCACTCAGACTTGTAACTTATTTCTATTTTCTAAAGAATGAAAATTCCTTAAGAGCCTTTCTGCTAACAATTTCTGTAAATTTAAACAGATGTATTATTGATGACAGTATTACTTTAATCTCATCGAATATCTACCCAAACTGTCTAAAACTAAATAAGACCATTAAAAACCAAACAGAAGTAGTTTATCTTGATCTAAGTATTGATAATCTAACAGAAATTAACCTTTTTGATAAAAGAAAAGATTTATTTTTTCTACTTTTAAATTGGCACTCCAGCATATCTAAAAACGTTATTGCAAATACTATTATTAACCAAATTAACAGAATTAGAAATGTTTACCCGGAAATAGAAACACAAAAAGAAAAATTTCTAATTCTCACCAAAATTTTAAAATTCATTAACAGTCTTTTAAGAAATATGGATTAGTCTACGCTCTATAATACATTTTTAAAAGTATGAATTTTTTTATCTGAAAGCTCCAAAAGAAAGAAGGATTTTTTAAAGGATTATAGGATTTTTGTTATTTTTTATTTATTTATTTATTTTCTCTTAATTATAAATATGTTACTAATCAATATATATTCAAACTATACTACCATATATATTCAAAGTCGTCATGATAAGCCCATGACGTGAAAACATTTTAACTTTTCTAACAATACTTATTTTTTCTAACTTTTTCTGTAATTTAAAAAAAAGTATTAAAAAAGATCTAAAATTCAACTTTATGGATTTTTCTACTCATATCTACATATTTTCGTACTCATATCTTTCTAGGCCCCTTTCTGAGTCTATATAAATTTTTTAAAGAACAATTGATTTTTAAAATTTTATTAAAGTTTTACACTGATTGAATATTTTCCCCATTTTTGTTTTAAAAGGGTCAGATTTTAGTTTAATTTCATTCAATTAATAAAGTAGTCTTTTTCTTTGTCAAAATTTAAAATCATTCATTGAGATATTTAAAAGTTTTTCTTTTGGTTTCAATATTTCATCTTTTGTTTCAAATTTTAGCCTTCTGAGCGACTACTCTCTCGCCCAAGCTTTTCTAGTTTCGCCAACGTACGTCACTACTGTAAAAATTTCCCTAGTTCTGATTGGTGTCTAATGAAGGTGCTCAAAGTTTTTAGTTATTTATTATGAGTTTTAACTAAGTCTTTTCACTTAAGTTTTATAATTTCTCTAACGTTTTAAAGTCTTTGGATTATATGCTATATCTTTAAATGTAAAATTTTGATTTTTATTTTTCACTTAAGTATTTTATTATTTCACTTACATTTTCAGTTCTTTAAATAAAATAAAATTCTCTTTATTTAAGGTGCAAGATTCTATTAGAATTTACTTTGCTTTCATTTTCCCTTGCTTCGGGGACGGGTCATAATTTTCGAATAAACTATTGTAATTAAAATATATTGAAATAGTTCATCGGCAAATTCTGGATACAGGAAAGGAAGGATTTTTGTAGAGGAGACATTTCAATTGATTTCAATGTTCCTCCCCCCCTGAAGACGTGACACTGAAGTGGATTTGAACCCCTCATCTGTTATACTTTTTCTTTAAATTTCATTAAGCTTGAAATTGAATGCCGAAAAGCAAGCTTACTGATTAAAAGCTCAAAAGGTAATAAATACGTAGGGGATAATCCTAAACAAGGGTTCAAAAATTATAAAAATAAGTCATCAACGTCTACATTCATAATAATTATGTTAAAAAATTTTGTGTCTTTTGTAATATTTATAATGAACATGATTCTCTTGAATGTATGAAATATACTGATAAACAGAAACGAAAGTACTTAAAAACATCCAGTTTGTGTTACCGCTGCTTTAAGAAACATAGCTTACTGTAGAACGCATATCTGAAATTTGTAACATTTGTAAGAAATCGTCCCATAATAAACTATTTTGTTTATTTAAAAACAAACCAGAAGTTGAAAATTCTAAAACGGAAACGAGTGCGAATGCAAACAAAATTATAGTGTCTACTACGCAATTGAATAAAAAATCCGTATTATTACAAACTTGTTCGATCATCGCGCAATGTAAGCAAAAGAAACGATTTGTCGCGTGTTAATTGATTCAGGTTCCGAATTAAGCTAATGCTCCAAAGATTTGGCAAACAAATTAAATTTACTTATAAAAAGAACAGAGAAGTTAAAAGTTTATTCCTTTGGAAATAGTTGCCAAGAAAAGGAATTTTCTGTTAATTCCATAACTCCAAAATGCAGAACCGATCTGTCAAAAAGAATATTTATTGAGGTTTACATAACGCATAAAATATCGCATGATTCGAGCTCACTTCAATGTCAGCTGTCAACCTTAAGCGTCAACAGGTAGATGATCCTAGTGAAACAAAAATAAGCGTTTTAATCGGAATGAGTTATTTCTCCTCAGAAGGAAAATATGGGATGAATTATTTTTAATTCTTACATTATTTAGGGAAATGATCTTTGGACAAATATCTTCATCATATCAACACGTTTCAAATATTAATACTTGTTATACTTCAGTTACAGAAGTAGACGCCAATTCAACAATTCTGTTCGACATTCAGTCGTTTTGGCGTCTAGAGGAATTCTTTATGAGAGACAGCAACTCATTATCGAGGGAAGATTTAGAGGTTATTGATCTGCTTAATAAGAATTAACATTGCGAAAATGAAAAATACACCGTTATTATTTAACGAAAGAAAATCAGAGCTTAAAAATAATTTCCTAATTGCTAAACAGAGGTTTCTGAAGCTAGAAAACAAATTGAGACATAATGAGTAGTTATTTAGTGAATACAAGAAATTTATTAATGAACAATTAAATACAGGAATAATAGAAAAATGTTCTAATGCTGTTAATTGCGAACTTGAAAGGGATAACTATTTTGCACCTCATAGATCTGTTTAACCTGATAAGACAACTACTACTGTGCGTATTGTCTATGACTGTTCGTCTAAAGACAAAGGTGAAAAATCTCTGAACGAGTGTCTAAGGACCCAACTTGTATAGCAATTTATTAGATAACATTTTAAAATTCAGATTACACAAGATAGCCTTTGGGGCAGATATAAAAGGCGCTTTTCATTCTATTTTTCTTGACGAAAATTGGAAAAATTATTTAAAATTTATTTGGTTCGGTAAAGATGGAATTTCGCCATTTCAAATATACAAAATGTCACAATTGCCTTTTTTGTCGATCACCTTTCACGCTTGCGGTAACTATTGAATGTCATATAAAGAAATATATAGAGGAACATAGCGATGCTGTATAAAATGTTAGATAAATTCTTATATGTAGAAGACCTTTTGCATGGGGCCGAAAATGATGATATAGCATTTTATCGGTCAACTACTGCGGTGAATATTCTGAAAGATGAAAACATGCATCTTCGTAAAATGAAAAGCAATTCCGGAGTTTTAAGAGAACTGTGGATTAAAAACGGAAGAGATATTGGGGAAAATAATTTAAATAAAAACTCGCCAAAAGTTCTAGGTTTGAAGCGGGATACACATCAAGACAGTTTCAGTTTAGATGGAGCGCAATTCAGGGAATCGCTTGATGAACAAACAGTAACTAAAAGATTCATTTTTCAAACCGTAGCCAAAATTTATAATCCAATTAGACTAATTGCTGCATATGTTATTAGAGCTAAGTTAATGATTCGAGAGTTGTGGGAATCTGGTTGTGATTTGAATTCCGAGGTACCTGATGAGCTAAGAAGGAAGCTTTTGACATGGTATTCTGAAATCGAGGAACTAGTTAACATAAATATTCGTAGAGGGTTATTTTTTGTGTGGTTCAGCAATTAAAGTATACATTATCTGTCATCTTCAGAGTTGCCGTATTCTTGTCATTAATGCTTGTCGTGCACAAATCGGCTTCAACCGACTTGCGCCCTAATCATTGCTATGTAGCCTTCAGAATAACTTTAGTTTTAATTTACAAGTTTAGTTAGTTTTAGTTTGAAATTTCTTCATTTTGTGTTACGCCATAGTTTTGTAAGCAGAAGAAGTGATTCTTGTCTAAATATATTGAGTTCTTAATAAGAAGGGGCTTTTATATTCGTCTTACGTTTGTCTCCTTTTCTAAATATAGCGATAATTTGCTTAGAACGCACTGTAATCTCCCATTACATTATTGAGAAGAAGCTGCGTACTAACATTAGTTCATCATAGTAAGAAATACAGGTGCAGTATATATATACTGATTATACAATTGAGAATGATATGATTTAACATGCAGGTAAAGCAAAATCCCAAAAGCTCAAAGGCAAACAATTAATGTATACTTAAAAATAAACATAGTTAAAGCCTCAGCATAATTCTGCCATTTAAAAATGGCTATATTGTTTTATATAATAATATACCCTCCTCTTTTACTTTAACTGCATATCAATTTACCAATAGCTAACTGTTCTTTAATTCTGAAATGCGTTTATTTAATATTCAGTAACAGAATTTGATATTCAGTAAGATATTTTTCGACTGGATATGTGTTGAGTTGCGGGTACCGGTGCAGTAGACCTACACTGGTGTCCAAAAATTAAGGACGAAGTCGAAAAATTAGCATATCAGCTGAACGAAGAGACAGAGCGGACAGCAAGACCAATCAGGAGGTTAAGTAAGGTGATGCACGGTAGCACATGCGCAGATATGCAGGTAGACGTAATGGGGGAGTGTCTGGGTAGTATAAAGCATGTTGTCGGTGTAAGATCAGTATTTCTGGCAAAGAGATTGCACGCCGTATAGCAGTTAAAATCACACCGAGTTAAAATCACACCTCAGAGAGAGAGAAATGGCGAATAATCAATCTGTTAGACGACATCTGGATGCTTTTACCCGAGGTCGAATCATTGGGAAGTTGGAGGAATGCCGCAGTGTGACAAGTGTGGCTGCAGAGTTCGGAATTGCTCACAGCATCGTTTCACGACTTTGGAGACAATTTCAAACTACAGGAACCGCTATCCGGGGTTTAGTAGTGGTCGTCCACGAGGAACCACACCCGCAGATGACCGGTATATTGCCTTACAGGCCAGAAGAAACCACGGCAGACAGCGGAAGAAATCGCTAGACACACGACAAAGGCGACTGGACGACCGATATCGCGTTTTACCGTGGCCAGGAGACTGCACGGTGGTGGTCTGTTTGCACGACGCCCTGTACGGTGTGTACCTCTAACGCCTGCCCATCGAAAAAGGCGTTCTCTGTGGCGCTGGTAACACCGGAATTGGAGAGACAAAGAATGGGGACAAGTACTCTTTACAGATGAGACAAGATTCAGTCTGAGTAGCGATTCTCATCGCATACTCATCTGGAGAGATCGGGGAAGCCGCAATCATCCCTCGAACATCATTGAAAGGGACAGGTATGGAGGTGGCTTCTCGTTTGGGGAGGCATCATGCTTGGTAGTCGTACAGACCTTCACACTTTCGACGCAGGTTCAGTCAACCGTTATTGTAACGAGATTCTTCTTTCATATGTGCGTCTTTTTAGAGGCGCTATGGGTCCGCAGTTCCTTTTCATGGACGACAATGCACCATGTCATCGCACAGTAGCTGCCGAACAGCTCTTAGAGAGTGAGGATATTGAACGTATGGATTGGCCGACACGATCTCCGTATCTCAATCCCATCGAGCATGTATGGGATTTTCTAGGCAGACGCTTGGCAGCTCGTACCTTACCACCAGTAACGATTCCGGAGCTTCGATTGGCGCTGCAAGACGAATGGGCAGCAATGCCTCAACAACTCATTGACACCCTAATTCTCAGCATGAGCAGACGCTGTGAAACCTGCGTAGCAGTCAGGGGAGATCATATCCCCTATTAAAGACCGGATGTTTCTTGCTGGACACCCATCACAGGGATGTTTCGGCCTTCAGTCGCATTGCGCTCCATGCTACTTTTTCAATAAAGCTTCTTTTTATCCCTCTGATTTCTCTTTTAGTAAGTGTTGCTTACATTACTCATGTCCTTACGTATTGGGGATCTTACGGTATTAAATGTGTTGATTTGGAAAGCTTTTGTACAAAGTTATATTGAAAAAAACCGTCTCGTCCTTAATTTTTGCACACCAGTGTATTCTAATACAGTTAGTTTTACGATTTTCGATCAGATGATAATATGCAAAGAATGAATAAGTAGAGTGTTGGAAGTTCATAGTATTTTGAAGAGAGTTCGTATCATAAGCAGCAGTGGAGTCGCATTTCTATGGTAACAATGCAGATAGCATTTAAGTCAGTGGAATAACATAAGCGACATCATCCGAAGTCTACCTGAGTCGCCTCCGCCTAGGAGCTTGCTGATAACTTGAATTTGAGCTTGAAGCAGTCTATGAATTTTAACTGAAGTGCTGAGGTGGTGGAAAAGCGTTACACTTGGCAAGCAGCTGGAAAGCAAATGGGTGTAATGAGGTATGTAGTGCAATGCTTAAGTAGTCTCCTCTCGTGAATGTTACCGATAGGTATGTGCAAATTTAAAGCAAAGACATTTTTGATTGCGGAACTCGTCTTTTGATGTCGATTTATGAATTGAAGAGTTAATGCCTTTCAAATATATTTAACTAGAATTATACATTTATTGTACAGAAGTGATTGACACAACAGCCCTCACGACGAAACTATAATACTATGCGAAGTGAAAACAAGTGAAATAGACACAAGCAGGCGTGAGCTACTCAGAATGCATAGATGGAGCTGGCGAGAGGTATAATTTCGCTCCCGTACCTTTCGCTGTCGTCATTGAGAGCTTGGGCAACAAGGATGGAAGATGATTATCACGGTCAGCTTTCGACAGCCTGGTCCCTATGGAAGGAAGGCACATAGGGTAGTGAGATCATTCGTCGCATGGTGTTAGTGTGCGAGAACAAAGTCCCCTTAAGGCATACCGTATCCCTTTGCTCGCCAACGTTCAGCAGTGGAGTGGAGACGTCAGTCAAAGGTGTCAGCGCGGGACGACCAGCAACATCGCATACAGCAGCAAATGTGGCAGCTGAGTCCTATTTGATCATGGCAAAACATTCAACAATATGCAGGAAGAGTCTGTGATTGCGTAAGGAACACTCCAGGCAATCGTACAGAGTGATTTGGGGATGACAAATGTGCGTGCAAACTGGGTGGACATCGGACTACGCCTTGTTTGACAAAATGATGGACGCAGTCAATGGCCAACATGTTTAATCTTCTGCCGAATTGCGCGCAATTTGTGGTGCGCTAACACGTAGCAGATTAACTTACCAAAGCCTCTTCGGAACCCCCTTGCCAGGTGGCAGAAGTGTATTGACCTGAGCGGGAATTATTTCCAACTGATGTACTATCAGTTTTTTGTTAATAGATTGTATTCCGCTACGCGGCAGCATTCGTGTCATTCACTTCCGTACGACCTAAATACATTCGCTTAAACTATCACCAATCACCTCCACATTAGAGAAATGAGATGAAATAACAGAGCAATAACTATTTACTACATATCCACTGCTCTGCCCAGAAACAAAGCAGTTTCTTTTAAAAAAAGCAGACGGTATCACAATGTCAGACACATCTTTCTGTGATTTTTAAACTACATATAGCGCAGGAGTATACGAAAAAACTAGTGTGTAAGAAATTACAGTTTTTTTTTTTTCATAGCAAGTAGAATCTTAAATAGTAAACATTATTTTGAAAATCCATAGCGTCATCAAATCGAAAACTGTTTCCGTGACAGGTTCATTTCATATAGAAATTTGAACTTTTTTAAAATTTGAATGTCTAAATTTGTGAAGTATTTGACAGTACAATCGCTACACGCTGCATACATTTGCTTAAAAGTTATTAAAATGTTATGAGAGGTTTACTCTCACAGTTAAGAGTGATAAATACAGATGAGTGCTTGACGCATAGTTACTCATTTTCTCTCTTAGATACCGTTTTCCACTGGTCTAGACATTATTATGTTATGTATCCTTGGGGCAAATGCATCATTGAGCCAGATACATCGCGAGATTACAGCGATTTCAAGGCAATACATGGATGGATGAACGAGAATATCATGCATTTGTTCAGAAACAGTAAAGAAGTATTTTCGAGATTTACTGCATAAACAAGAGTAACTTTTATGACTTTTAAGTTAATCTCTAATCTCTACAAGACTGACATAATTTACGTGTACCTTACAGTTATTTTAATAAGGTACAGAAACTTGATACAGACTTTTAAAAAATTTCATCTGCATTCAGTTTTATGGTTTTCTTTTTAACCTTCTTTCTTTCTTTCTCTTTTTTTTTTTTTTTTTTTTTCAAACAAGCAGTCCGTAAACGATGTGCACACTGTTTTGATAACGGAATTTTCTTCAGACCTAAATCATCTTCACACAAGCTCTTGTAAAAGTAAAATATAATTATGAAGATAAAATATTGTAACAAATATTCTAATGCCAAGTCATATAAATAATTAAATGTGTATCATCAAATATTTGAATTTGAAAAATTATATTCGCGAAATCTCAGAATTACACTGAAATTTTCGGAAAATTCCGGAGCACTTTTTTGGTAAAATTACTTCAAAGAAAATTTTTGAGATTCTTTCTCTATAAAATTCCTGTATTATCAATTACATTATTAATGTATTTTAAAGACTTTTGTAGAATGAGACAAAGCTAGAAATTTAATGAAAGCAACGCACTTGGTAAAATGCTACAGCCTCGTTCAAACTGAGATCGATACTCAACCTGAAAAACGTGAACCAAATTATCCTTGATTGCGTGAATTCTACCAATTATTAAAACGGTAAACAACGTTGCAGTCTCTAATACTTGCATCTCATACAGCAGGGGTTCTTAACCTTTTTCCCCGTCTGGGCACATTTACAAACAGCGGGCATCTGGCGGGCACAATAGAAAAAAAGTATAACGATTCTTAATATTTCTTTATTTTATTGCAATCATAAGCATCATAAACAATACCCCACATTTAAAAGGTAGCAAAAAGTTCAGAATAGTTGCATTTAATGCGATTTTTGGGCCGCGGATTGGCCACGGAAGCGGACAGTCGCGGACGAACAAAAATAGCTTTACGGGCACACTGGAGCCCTCGGGCACGGGGTTTAGAACACCTGTCATACAGCATCAGTATTTTCAAATATTTTTAAGCTTTAGCATTTATACAAATAATAGAAGCTAATTTTAAATTTAAATTTATATTGTGGAACATTTTAACTTTTCATTGTAGAACATTTTTTATCCTTTATACGAATTACCTTATTGCTACGTAACGATACGATCCCTTACATAACAGTAAGCAGACGATTTTTATTATTTTCAAAAAATTTTAAACTTTATATTGATAAAAATGAAAAATATTTTTATTGCATATGAACATCATACACAGCTTTCATATTACTGGTTCTTAAATTCCTAAACCACGGCCTATTCTCTGTAGGCATAATAGTATTCTACACATTAATAAAAAAAAAATCTAATTTCACACAATGAGAGAACATAAGACAAGAAAATAAATACTATAAATTTGGAACACTAAGCAATATTTCACACACACACACACACACACATATTATCAATGAACACATGTTATCAAGTGCAATTACGTTAGCAAGCACCACGTATTAAAATAATAAGGAAAAAGTTACTTATAGCGTCAAAGTTTACAGTTTTGGTACGTTTAAGTGAATCGTAGGACTATCGATATTTATAGTATGTCGCAAAGCATTAGCAAAGTATCAAAACAACAGAATTCAAAATACATTTTAAATACAGAAAAGATACCTAAAATATAATTTCTAATTAAAACAACAATACAAATTTAAAATACGCAAACGATATATTAAACATTGCACATAAATACGTTACATTACTGCTCAGCATTACACACAACCTCGCTTTGTCCATGTACACAACGAACTGTATTCGTGCAAAAAACATCAAAGGATTGCAAAAACTCGCTCTCCGTGTACACAACGATCTATTTTTCACTTAAAAAACATCAGAGATTTCCCCAAACTCGGCACTGCACACTGCCATGGCTTTGCTCATTGCACATTGATCTATTATCACTTAAAAAATATAGAATTGCACAAACTCGACATCGCATACAAACCTGGTATCGCGCGCTACCTTGTCTTTTCCCATTTACACATCGAATTTATTTTCACTTCAAAGAAACATTAGAGAATTGCAAAAACTCTGCATCGTACACTATCTCCTCATTGCACACTACTTTGGCTTTTCTCATGTACACAGAGATCTCTTTTTACTTAAAATATCAGACATTGAATAAACTTTGCATTGTTCATGTATTCACAAATCTGCTTTCAATTAAAAAACTCGGAGAATTGCAGAAACTCGCGCATAACCAACTTTATTGTTTCGAGTGGTAAAGAAACTTTTTGCCGCAAAAACGTCACTAAACGAAAATAAAGCTACCAGAATAAAGTAATTACCTAACATCGAAATTCTAAAATCGACAAACACCCTATATTTATCTTATGTCAATAAATGAAACTTACCTTCTGTTCTCTCCTTTTTCAGAATATATTGCTCACATCTCACAGAGAAATTTATCCATTAACTTGCACGAGTCGGATTTCTTCGGTTTCAGTCTCCACATATACTCAGACAGATAGGAATCGAACTGTTCTTTTGCCTTCCGAGAACCACGAAGAAATCTTTTAATTGCTACCGAAGTTCCCTCAATACTGTTGGTATGCGCACCTTCCCTCGGATCTTTAAAACACAAGCTATGATTCACTTTTATGTGCGCATATGCTTCGTACTCGAGACAGTTGTAAGCTTTCCAGCAATGAGATATAACAGTTGATCCTAGCAGAACATTCTGTTTAATAATTTCCAACAATAACTTAGCACCTCTGCTTTCAACCACTCTAAACACGCATTTATCCTTCCCACTTTCAAGCAAACCAAACACCCATTTCCCTTTAAACCTTTTCCCTCTATGCTATTTTTGCTTACTAAATTTACTTTCGTCAATTTCCACAATGACGCCTTCCCCACCTAACATCATATTTTCCTCCAAGCATAACTCCATGCACAATTCCCTGCAGAATCTTTTCCAATTTGTCACCGTATTTTTAGGAAAACTTAATTCCAGTTGTATAAAATCATTCCCCCCCCCCACTTGCCCGAAACACATATAGGTAACTCGCGAAACACCGCATATGCTTATTTACTCTTTGCAAACCACGAGTACTTTTGAACAGACTTTATAATTCGCTGCTTACGTTCACCTCCAATAACTCTACACATCCACTCAAAATCATCTATACAGTTCTTTCACCCTAGTAGTTTCACAATTTGGACATATAATACGATCTTGCAATCAAATTTTTCTCTATACACCACTCAATCACGCTTTTTTGTTACCTTTTCGGTCCAACTGATAAAAAAATCCAGATTCAGATGATCCTCCATTCTGCAGAAAGCACCGAATCAGACGAGCGTTATGAAAACCCGGTAATATCTATTTAAAGTTATTTGATGTCACCACAAGAAATGCTGCCAGAAACTGTTTCGTAACAACATAATCCAATCGAAAATATTATGAAATTCATTTCTTACATCCTCCACAACACACGCTTTTCTAGAGCTTCATTTGAAGAACTCGCTTCTCAGATAAAAAAAAAAATCACTGCTATATTCACACATTATTTGACTGAGCGAAGGTCGGCCCATTAAGGCAATGGGCCTGCATAGAGGGGGTATCCGAAAAGTAAGGCTTTTGGTAGATTGGACAAAAAACCTTTTCTTGTTTAATTTAGCAACGAAGTTATCATTACAGAAAATATACCTCTTAAAGAGTTACCCCCACTTCATCGCAAAACGTCGGATTACTTTGCGACGTCTTTACTACGCCTTGTGTTACCTGGGATTGGATTGGACTGGATTATTTAATTATAGCAAAGCACACGAGGGCTATCTGCCTAAAGGGAGGGATGCCTTCGTGGAGGACTTTCTAAGGGAAACTGGCTCGTATACACGTTACACATGGGGAAAACCACGAAAACGCCCATACAGCCAGCCCGTTCGCGGGATTCGAACCTCGGACCGAACTACCAGTGTTCAGCGTCTTTACCGCTCGGCCGCTGGTGGGCCATGTGTTACCTGGGAAATATGCTTAACAAAGTCTCTTCTTTACTTACTTATCCAAAGGGAGGACATGTTTTAAAATTCTAAATATGTTTTGGTGTTTGAGGTAACTAGCCTTTTAGTTTAATGCTTGGTATTCGGACTTGAATTCCTAAACTTTATAATGCATAATATGTGCATAATATTTTTACATGTAACTACTCTCGCATGTATTCCAGGTTAACTCCTGCATTGTCGTCTGTATATCTATCTTATCTATTTATATTTTTATTTTTATAACTGAATATTATTATTTATATTTTTATATTTATTTTAAAATTTCTTAGTGCTTAAAAAATTAAGTGGAACGAAACGGGAGGCAGTATTCTATTTTTGTTCGAATTTTAATGTTCTAAATTATTCGCCTTAAAAATGAATAGTGAATTTGCATTTTCGTATAGTGTTTATTTAGTTTTTATTAGTTTAAAATCATTCACGTTTTATTTAGTTTAAAATACTTGTAAAAAGTGTCCACATATTTTATTAACATTTCAATTTACATTTTACTTCAGTCTAAAATTTAATAGTTGCATATGTTTATATTTATACTCTTTTTAATTTTTGCACACCAGTGTAGTGTAACTCAGTATGAATTAAGATTTCATCCTGAATATAAGCCACTCCCTTTCTACACTTCCGCGTAGCTGGTTTGCTGTCTACTGCTCTCTACTTATTGCAAATCTATCAAAAATGCAAACATTTTTAAATAGGCACAAATAATGTTCCAAGTTGTTTGTGGCCGTAATATATTTACTGAAAATAAAATGAATATTTAATCTGCAACGGCTGCCAGTTTCCTATTCATTATAGATTAGGATTTTACTCAATTAAAATTCTTCCTCTTCTTTACGAATTCAACCTTCGATATCCAATACCATCAGCATGGCAAAGTCCTTTTTTATTGGACAGCCTCTAAGAAAGTAGAAAAAAAAAACGAAATTGTTTTTCTATTCTGTAGACACATGTTTATTACTAGTGAATGAATTTAAGCTCAGATTTATAAGAAAATTCGTGAAAAGTTAATTGTATATCATATTGATTATTACAACAAATAGCATTCAAAGCTAATTGCCTTAACATGCCTGAAAAAAAAAAAAAAAAAAAAAAAAAAAAAAAAAAAAAAAACCATGCAATTTTTCCGCTTTCAGCCCTTCCTTGAATCAGGAGGCCCACCTTAGATGTCCTCTGCACTTTATATCAAATATGAAGTTATTAGAAATGGATTTCTGGGGTCTTATTCGCCAAACACAGGAGACAATACGAAGTTGGTGATTTAACGTGGTATTATATGTCAATTGAAAGCACAACCATAGATAGTTGGAACACATGAACTAAGTCTCACTCGCAAAGATTTAAAACTTTGACATTTAATACTGCTCATTCCATTTAGCTGTAAATTAAATCCTGAATGTATTGTAACTCAGTTTTGCATCCAACTTTATTCACGTTTTGATAAAAAAAAGCCTAGATTAGGATTTTTGAGTTTTGTTACAATTTCAAATTAATTTACATTAAAAAATTCAGAGTTCTAAAAGTTATCGCAGACGCATTTAGCAGTGTCCGCCATCCGAAAAAAGAACCTAATTACAAAGCAAATGATGATTTTCTTTTTTTCTTTTTTTTTTTTTTTTTTTCAATTTTTATTTTCTGTAGAACCTGACACGTGTCATTTAAAAAACGTGTCGAAATTCTACAGGAAGTGTTTCTGTGGAATTGTTTTTAAAAATTTATACCACAAAAGGGGACGAAAAAACTGGTAGTCAACAATTTGCTAATACTTTTTATTATCTATTAGGTTGGCTTATGCTACATTTTAAAATCCATTACTCCTTGGCGAATCAAAGCTTGTACTGAAGAATTCGATTTTAGAATTTTCATTCAAAGTTAAAATCCGTATCTTGGCTTAAAACTCAAAGAATAAATCTGTCCAGTTCTGCACTCATGAAACCGTGTAATCTTGCTTCTGTTTCGTTAAATATTAGTAATTAAAATCCATATCTGCCAATTTATGTATATATATATATATATATATATATATAACTTAAAATTAGAGGAAAAGAAAAAAAAGAATGCAGTATCTTAAAAAAAATTTAAATGGATTTTAAAAATAAAACATAACCTACTGTCAAATTTCAGGGCCAAGTAAAACGTAAATTGAAATGCTAGAACACATTGAAATTTTTTATAAATATTTTAAATCAAAACATGAAATAATTATTTATATTTTAAAGCAAATAATTATTTATATTATTTCAAATTGACTTATCACGCTGTAATATTTTAAAACATTAAAATTCGTAGAAATATGTTCTTCTGACCACGTGTTCCGTTCCACTCGACTTTTTGAGCGCCAACAAATTCCAAAATAAAAAATATAATAAAAATAATAAAAATAATATAATAATAATATTAAAAATAATATAATAATATCACTATTACTACTACTACCAATAATAATATATATATGTAAGTAGAAAAATGGATATAGAAAATAAATAACTAATTAGATATATCATGCTAGAATGCAGGCTGAAAATGAACGCTGAAAATGCAGGCGTTTATTTAGAACAAAGTGAAAGCAATTACAAGTACAATTACCATGCACATGCATGCTGAGTATTTTAAAATTTAAGATTAAAATTTCGAATATCCAGGACACAGCTAAATTTTAACTACCGCAAGCAACCGGAAATTTTAGAATTTTAAAATCTCTTCCCGCTCTTCCTTTTTTTGTAAAGAAATAAGAAATTCTTTTTAAAGGATGTATCTCAGGTAAAACTAGGCCCAGTAAAATGTCGCAAAATTGTCGCACACTTTGGACGAGGTGGTGAAATCTTTTCTATCACCCATTTCCTGGAATGATAACTTCGTTCCTAAACTAAACAAGATATATTTGTTTTAATCTACCAGAACAGGTACTTTACTCTGGAACACGAATTCTGTACATACAAGAATTTAATTTATTTCACCGTTTTTCACATTTTAAACATGCTTTATATTGATGCATTTGGCTTTTTGCCTAATTTCAGAAAATAGATTACTTAAATTTCGTATAAGTGCTCTATACAAGCCCGTGGTCGTCATTCGCAGAGTAAAATAATGTGTGAACATGCCAGTGATATTGAGGATCTGAGAAGTGAGTCCTTGAAATAAAGGCTAGAAAAAGATCTTTTTGTCTGGGGGAATGTAAATATCGGATTTGTTAAGTTTTCCGATTAGATGTAGTAGTGACGAAATAAACGTTTCAAAGAGTGTGATATCCTGTCTTGTGGTGACATGAAAATAACGTTAAATAGATACTATAGGTTAGGTTATTTAATTACGGTAAAGCCTCGAGGGCTATCTGCCTAAGGGAAGGGATCATCATGGAAAATTTTTTAAGGGAAACTGGCTCTTGTACACGTTACACATGGGGAAAACCACGAAAAAACCCAATGCAGCCAGCCCGTTCGCGGAATTCCAACCTCGGACCGAACTACTAGTAATTAACACTTGTTCGGAAGAAAACACACCACTCAACACAAAACGCTTTTGTAACTAATTCATTACAAGCAAAATATTTGCAAGATTACGGAAACCTTCGAAATTATATTTCATACAATAATTTAAAGCGCCCAAATTAAGCAGAAATTTTCTCCTTATATTTATAGAGGCCGCTGCCTTTCGGAGCCGCTTAATTTATTTTTGTTTCTCAAATAATACTATGAGAAAGTTTGAATTTATATCTCTAATGGTTGAGCAAAAACAAATAAGAGAAGCTGTCTGCGTATAATAGTGTACACCTAAAGCTTCACTAAAGAACATTTTGGGAAGTAATGCATTTTGAAAAAATTAGAATGTTAAATGTAAGAGCATTTATAACTTGTTGTACTGGAATCAGAAAAAAATAAGGGACTCTTTGTATATTTTTTATCAATACACGATAATCAGTACTATCTGTAATGAACAAAAATGCAAACACAATTAATTTTGAATTTAATATCAATAATAAAAATAATCTTAAATGTTTCCGATTTTATGTTACGTACTATAAAGAGGCTTTTTTTTTCATTTACACATAGATACACATTTCGAGAGCAATCGAACTAACACCCCTTTGGGCTAAAAATATTTAAAAAGAGCATATACTTTTCAAATAACAGTCCCACACGCAGAAAATAAAAAAAAGTTTTATTTATTTAAGTGTTGCCACTGCTCGCTTTGGAACTGTTGAGTTTTTTAATAATAAATTCGTTAAAGTTTTACAAAATATGAAATAGGCAATAAAACCAATTCCTGACTCCAAATTTCGGTTTCTAGGTGCCTATGTTTACGTGGAGAACTACGTTATTCAAAATTTGATGACACTGGGTACCGTTGTTTTTCACAATACGAGAAATATTCATGCAGATTCTTCATTATTTAATTTCTTCAAATATAAAACAGGGGGATAATATTTGATGGCAACAGTCGGAAAAGTGATACAACGTGTGGATAATTAATACAGATACAAACAAAAATGTAAATAAGGATCCTTCGGTGATTGGCTATAGAAAATTTTTGTATTTCTTCTTTTGGAAAACATCATTCATGTTCCTTGACGAGAAATTTTAGACATTTTTCCGTCCGATAAGCTAAATCACGCAGGAATGGAACACAGAGATGGGATCTTTAAGAATAGAATTTTTGATGACAGGAGAAAAAAAAGACTCTAATGTGAATTAATGTAGAATTAGAGCCAGTTTGTGATTTCTGAAAATATTAAATTTTTGTTGGAGACATAAGGAAAAAATTTTATAAAACCTCGTGGCATAAGTCGTGGACATGTTCATCATAGATTACTCGAATGTTTGGAAGAAATTGTATTTTTTACAGTGGAAAAAAGCAAGAATTTGTATCTTCTTTGGCTGTATAATTTAATGTTTTCAACTGCTTTACAGAACTATATAATGATATAAATAATTAATTACTGAAAGCCAAAAACTGCAAATAGGATGAGCTCATAAGATCCTTAGAGCACAGACTTTATGTATTCTTTAAATATATAGAAGTCAAGAAGTTTAAATAATTCTCCTAGCTGAAAAGACACTTAGAATTGACATCGAGGTTTACCGATAAATTAACTTCCAGAGACAGAGAAAATATTTTAAAAGCCATTTGGGTCTTTTACAAAATTCAAAGGAAATAGTATCGACAGGATATTAACAGTTTTGGTATTTGGAGAGAGCAGTGCAGTTTCTTTCAAGAACTCTGCTAAAATGGATAATCTTAAAGTGACTTTTTTGAGTGGGTGGATGTTTACAATTTGGAAAGGAACTGACAGTATTTCAAGAAAATTCGACATGGGTGAAGTAATTTGTAAAGTTGGTGAAGGGTTAGTGAAGTGATATTCCATATTTTAAATATTGCATCTAAATGTCAGAAAACGTAACCTTTGAACAATAGAACGATCTTCCACAAAAAAGGTTTGGCCGTGGAAACATTTGCAGTAGCACTGGTTAGGATATATGGGTTCTTATACGCTTGCGAATAGGTAGTTTTGTTAATGCACTCTATAAAATCGACTGTAAGAAACCGCCTTGGTTCATATTTGACTGGATCTTGTGCATTATTAAAGACAGCAAGTTAAAATAAATGGCATGGCTGTACGGTTCAGCAGCGGTGTCGCACTAAAAGGTATTAAACGGACGTACTTTTTTAATAGAATATTTCAGTATTTGTTTATAGCTTTGAATGAATGTATTTTGAAAAGTAGAAAGTATATTAACTGATGCATCTTAAACAGGACACCATTTTTAGAATAAAAAGTAATATGTATAAAATACATTTTATTCAATTTACATTTGGTGCAAATTAATAGCTAAGCAGAACATACAGTTACATAAAATTCAAAACAAAAATTCGAAAGCTTTCAGATTTTACATTATGCCCAAGTGGGCGTTTTTTATCGCTTTCTGTGTTACCATTTTTTATTAAAATATTATCTTCTTTGCACTTAAAGGATAAAATTGAATTCAACAGCTATATCGCAATATAATTTTAAAAGGAGCATATCTTAGATTCTCCAATACACAGTCTCTCGCACTGGGGATAATTTTTTTCCCGTACAGTGTTCCATTCGCCGCTTTGAAATATTCGATTTCTTTATCAAAATTCGTTTGAGTGTTACAAAATCTGAAATCGATAATAAAATAAATTCCTAATTTGGACTTCCAGATACCCATATTCGAAGGAGGATTACTTTATACAAAATTTCATGGACCTAGGTACCATTGATTTATCACAGGGCGAAAAACATGCATACATTTATGCAGATTTTTTTTTTGTTATTTAATTTCTTTAAATATAATACAGAGCGATAATATTTGTTGGCGACAGTCTCGAAAGTGATACGGGCATTTACAGTGAATCGACGCCAAGTGCCAAAACGAAATGAATAGGCCTACTGAGCTAACGCTCCTTTTGTGCTCTTTTTTGTGCTCCTTTGTCCTGAAAATATAATTCGATAGTTTGAAATCAAAGCAATGTTTTAATGATGAATTTGAAAAAGAAGTGTTATTATAATAAGTTGCGCTTTGTGCACTTTACCGTAACAAACCGTAATTTAGCTGCCACGCTAATCAAAGAATGTTCTCCATCCTTCACCTAGCATGCTATGCGCGTAATAAATTTTTATCATTGATAGAACATTGAATCATGTAAAACAATCGAAAACTTAAAAGAAAGAAAATTATTTGCAACGCCAATAACATCCAAATTAAAGTTTGAGCCACCAAAATATTTGAATTGAAAGCAAGCAAACAAATTTTAGGAAATGCACATTGTATAATGCTGATATCTTTCTTTAATATGTACGATCTGATATAAGCAAACTTGTAGTGAAGGGATTTTCATTTCCTACTATGCAATGTATGGTCGACGTCGTCCATATACGAGTGTTCTGAGTGTTGACATCTCGTGTAGCGTGGAGTGAGCCTCATCCATCCAGAAATCGTTGTACAATCACTGAGGGTCGCTTTCAGTTCTTGCCGTAGGACATTCGGCAAAATGGATCATTGTTGTGTCTCCGGGTTGTAATTCATGCAGTGATTGCAATTACTAGGGACAGAGATGCAACATCTCGTAGAGGATACGTCGAATCGATAAGTGAGCTACTCCCTGGGGATGATTCCAGCGCTATATCATTCACAGTTGTTTCTACCGAAGTCATTCGTCCCTTCGTCAACGAGGGTTCACTTTTTCTACTGAATATTTTTACACATAATAAACCTGGGTATGATGGCTATAAGCCGGAATTTCTACGGTATGTACATCACACATTGTGCAAATTTTAAACCAAAACATAAGTAAACATTCTTTTTAAGAAAATGAAATATGAATGATAAGTAGAAAGCAAAATTATAACGTGAGCTATAGTTACTACTGATCTGCGATCTGGAGGATAAAAGTCGATGTAATCCGTACGTTCTTGAAGTAACGAGTCGTCAAAAACGAACGTACTTGCGACTCTTTCACAAGGCCTCACTTACCGAAGTCTAGACGTCACCAGTTGTAGGGACTCGTAGGGGTATCTACTCGAATCAAACTTTAACCAGTCATAATGTACAAAAAAAGTTAACCTTTACTTCAGGACCAGGCATGCGTCCTCCCTCTCGACAGTCGGTCTCTATTCTCTCTCTGTGCTTCTACAAAACTTCTCTTTAAGATTGCCGTGAAAGCGCGCTCCTTATAGCACCACAACCTATTTCTTTGATACAAATGTTCATAACATGAGTCTTTCAAAAAATAAATCTCATGTCCTAAAATTGGATTTTATTTCTTAATTACTTACTTAAATATTCGAAGAAAACCGTAAATTTCTTATAATATGCTAGTAGCATGAAAATGACAGTTCTGCGACAGGTGGGTCAGTGGGTCAGGTCAGGGGGCGTGGTCAATGACATCACAGAGGGCGGGGCCAAAGGCAACGTCATCACACTAGGAGGCGTGGTCACGAGTGGAGTTGAGTTGTTGGTAGACTGCTGGTTGAGTTGTAGACCTCCTGCTTTTCATTTAAAGTTAGTTTTTTTAAATTGGCAACGGGAAATATTTTCTGCATCTTAATTTTGATGAAATGGCGATGCTGCCCTCTATTAATGAAAAAGTGAATGATATGTTTTAGAAATATATTTTTACGTCTGGTGTTAAAATTATTCAATGCGCGACTCTGAAAACAATGTAAAAGAAACAAATATAAAAAAAGACTTTCCTTTAATGAAACTACAAGATAATTTTTTTTTATTACTCAATTTTATTCTGATGCTTTTATTCTTCCTAGTTTTTCCATGAAACTTTAACTTATTTCTCAGGTTTTCTGTTCATAATAACATATTCATTTACTGTCATATTTTTTTTTAATACTTAACGTTTCTAATTTGTATAATTTTATTTAATTTTCACATACTATTTTTTTTTCATACCTTTCATAAATTTCAGCATACCCTGATTTTTAACTTATATATTATATTTTACAAACGTTACCGCACATGCTGTTTATTTGTTACACTACTTAATTTTAGATGCAATTTCACACTTTTTTTAACGTTATAATGTTCAATATATTCTGAATTTTAACTTCATTTACTTTTTTTAAACCATTCTAGTATTCTATACACACTTTAACTTAGTGGTATGAAATTGTATTTAAAAAGAAACGTTTATTTTTCGTGATCTTTGTTCTTTTACTAAATTTTCTACAGAATTTCTAATTTCTTTCACGTGTTTAACAATATCTTCCTTACATTACCGAATATTTTTAAAAAAAAATTAAGTCTATAACTTTTAATTGCTTTTCTTACGTTCATGATTTCCCTTCTGTGTTTATATTTCTTAATTCTAGTTTAACTTATTTATTATAATGTTTTTATTTCTGTCTCATCACTCGTAATTCCAACATTTTATCCCTTTTTATTCATTTTAACGATATGGATTGTTTTCATTTACTCCATAATCAAATATTTCCTTACAATTTTTATAATACTTGTTTTATTCCTCGATCATAATAGATCATCTACAGGTTTTACTCAGAAATTTCCATTCACAACTTTACAGTTTAATACCATTTATATCTAAATGTATTTCTTTCTCATATAGTTTTATGGTCTTCAAAGTTTCTAACATCATATTTAGTTTTAAATCCCGATTACCTTTAAGTGTGTTGATAATTTTCATTTCTAATTTTACAACCACGTTCAGTGTTTCATCCACACATACCAAAATATTTCTTACATTTTCTGATATTTAGTCTATGTCATATTTCAGTACTTCAAATGAATTTACGCTGCTCACACTATTATTTTTTCATGTTTTAGAGACACTAACTATACTAATTTTACTATTTTTCCTGCACTAATTGCATCTATGTCAGCACTCATGATAAACTAGCAATTGTTTTGCATCACATGCATAAAGAAATTCTTAAAAACAACTTTTTCAATATCGTACTCAAATTACTGTTTTCCAGATAGGAATTACCAGTATTCTTTGGTTTTACTCTGTTACATCTTTTTAAATTTTAACATCTTACTTTTAATTCTAACATACATCTTTTAAACAGTTTTTTCTTTTAATGATAGCCTTACCTTATTTGTTCAAATTAATTCTTTCATTCACCTTCTTTACTACCTTTCAGTACCTTCATAATTCTCTATGCAAACACAATGTCTTTCACTGACATTCTGTTTAATAATACCACAAGTTTCCTTAATTGACAAAAAGCGAATTATTTCTCATTTCAAAATAGAACTACTATATTTTTGCACAAACATTACCTTTATCCATTCAAGCCACCCCTTAACCTGTAACTGACGTAGCGATAGGAAAGGAGATTCTTATCATATGCTCTTTCGACATTTGAGGTTTCTAGAACTTCTTTGACAAGTATATCAATACCATCAGAAAATATACTTAACACTTTTACTCAGTTTAAAGGCAACATACTGTTATAAGAATGGTTTTAGTTAAATTTATAACACAAATAAACGCATTTTGTGCTAAATAGGCATAAACATTTAGATTCAGAATATTTCTTTTTAATCCGATGTAAGACTTGAATTTCATTCATGATACGGATTGTCTCTTGATTTTCTTTTTGTTTACCTTACACTAATAGAAAATTTTTATTTTACAAGTTCAGCTTTTAATGAAATAGAAATAAAAACTACGATACACCTGCTGTTTTTAAGAAAAGGAACTTTGATATATTTCTGGAAATGTAAATGCTTTTAGAGTTTTCTTTCAATAACGTTGACTTTCATTACTTTACTAACTTCAATAATTCTCTTATTAGCTAATATGAATGAAAGAAGATTGTCAAAAATGTGACACAGTATAATTCTTACGAACATATGTACCTTTACCAGCATACAGATATTACCGATTGAAATGAAGAAAGATACAGATAGTTTACTCCAATCTACATTAAATTAAAAAAAAAATATTTAAACTTTCATACATTCCAAAGAATAAACGAAAACTCAATAAATATTGTCATGTTTGTATATATGAGATAAAAGTTTTATGAATGGTATCTAAAGTAATGCTTAGAACTTCATAAAAGCGAACATTCACTATGTTAATACACATATCATCAGTTATTTACATTAATCAATGTAATATTAATCATTACATGTACTATATGCATATATATTTAAAGTTTAATTGTCTTACAATTGAATAATTAACTATTGAGAGAAAGAGGTTCATATCTTACACTATTTAATTCACATGGAACAAATTTTTCCATCAACCACATTGAACCACGTTTATTAAATTCGCCAAAGCTCTTTTATTTCTGCATTTTCACACTCACGACACATTTTAAATGTCACTATTGATTACCATTTCAAACACCGATATCATAACTCAGTGTAAAACTACATCATAACTCCTTTTTTCCCTACTAACTACAATTTTATATATTCAAGAAGTACATCTAAGACATGATCATTTTCTATGTTCTAGCAAATCGATTCAATTGCGAACATACTATTAAGACTTGCGATTTTAGAAGACTTGCATGTATTAACGATGTCAACGTTTCTTCGTTTTTGTAAGATTCGTATCAAACCATGTCGCATTCGAATGTGGTGTAAGAGATCACTTTTTCTTTTAAACACTTGTAAACAATGGATGCAATTTATAAGAAGAGAAGTATCATGCTGTTTCAAAACATCATCATCAGCATATTTCTGTTTCTTTTGACACCAGCAAAATGTAAAAAAAAAAAAAAAAAAAAAGGTTCGTGAGATTTTCTTCAAATTCTGTTTTACTTGAAAAAAATGTGCGAACATTCAATACGATGTAAAGATTCATATTGTTTTAAATTCTTATGCTCACTAAATATTTTTTTATCACGATTTACTCTTAAAAGTAACTTTATAAGTTTTCATATCCTTTTTACATGAAAAGAACTTGTGATTATTCACTACAAAATTCTAAGACGAGAAGCTTCGCGACTTTTCAAACTACAAATTTAAATTTCTTAGGACATACTCTACATCTGATGTTTCTTTCATGAAATTTCAAATATCTCTTCAGATTACTCGTATTCAAGAAACCTTACAAATATATCACATAAGTTCAGCGAATAATCGCTTCATAAACTCTTAAATTTTCAACACGAGTGAATCACTTGAAGCATATACTGCACTGTAAACATACAATACTTAAAAAAATTGTTATAAAAAATAAAAATACATTCATTTCACCAAGAATCTTTTCTATTTAAATACATTTATTAATTTCCAAAGAACAAGTTTCTGTATTATACATAAAATATACTTAGAATTTTCTTTCATTAGTTAATATCAAATTAACAACAATATCCATTTACTGATATTTGATATACATGTTTGCTTTAAAATTAAAACTAAAATTTCAATATATTTCTATTAAAAAAACATAATGAAAAAAAAATACTCATTAACATCAACCAAAGACAGAAATTTAAATAGAATAGCTGTACTTATATTAGTGCATTTTTATAATCTTCATAACATTTCCATTCAAAAAACCTATTACAAAATAAATGAAACATTTTTTTCTGCCTTAAAGAATCTCTTATATTTTAAAATTAATACATAAAATATATCTTCACCAATATATTTAATTCTGTCCTCAACACTTATTATAATGCAATCATGTCTTGTTTGTGAAGGATGATTTACAATGCAACCTTCGCATTTATATAGCTTTTTTATCACTGAATTTAATTCACTTTTGATAGAGTTTATGAGTTCTTTAAAAAGTTCATCATCATCACTTACCATATCCGAACAATTGTTTTTACATTTGATTTGCAACGGTAAAATAATTTCAAAAATACTTTTATATAAAGTATTAGATACATCAGGAATAATTTCTTTCAATTTTTTTAAAATATCACAGTTTACTTTTAGGTATGTAGGTTTTAGTTTAAAAGAATTTTCATCTTGTTTAAAAACTTGTTCAAAAATACACTCACCTTCTTTGTTGAAAACTACCAACTCATTATTGCAAATGATGCTGGCACTCATATAGACAAGATTAAATTCATATATTTTTAAGGAAAATTCTTGCCATGTTGCAGGAGTTATAACAACACCGCGTGTAGTAGGGTATAATATTTTATTTTGTTCCACACATTCACGTAGATGAATGTTCATTCTGTTTTCAAACTGATTTATGGACACAAAATATCCCCAACCAAGAGTCCACTGTGCAATCAACTTCGAACTTTCTTTTTTCTGTTCTCGATTATTCGGCATGAAGATATTTTCAGGAACAGACTTCATATAGTGGGCAAACCAGTCATCCTCTGGAAGTTCATCCTCATTATCTTCCAAGCGTCGTTTTTTAATTTTCGAAATTTTTATGTTTCGGAATGTGATACTAATTCTAGGATCTTTAACGTCAGGTTGAGAGGGTATTCCGTGCATCCAAAATTGATTCGTTGGGTGTCTCATTACAAGGAGAGTTCCATGAGTTAAGTCCACGCTTCGAGATGTGAAATTTCACCTGGTAAATACCATTTGACGTTTTGCACCTAAACTGATGATAGGTATATCACTTTCAGGTTCGAGACAAGTTTCATTGTCTTTATGCGTTGAAATTTTCGCCACTCCGTCAGGATAATAGTTCAATAAAGCAAAATTATATTTTTTTCCAGTTATCGTTTCAACATAATCTTTTACAATTAGAAGAGTTTGAGTCCATGGTTCTGCACAAATGCTCGTTCCAGAGAATTCGTAACTAAGTCCTTCATCACCAAAACCGAGTACTTTTCTTCGTGGAACATACTGAGTCCCATTAATTTCAAAACTAATATTTTTAAAATCATAATTTGATAGTTCATCTAGCAAAATATCAGCTTCATTTCGTGAATAAAATTCTTCGTATAATTCCACATTTAACTCTGTATCACATATATTCCTCATATTCGCTTTTGAATCTAACGACAATTCTGAATGATATAGAAATACGTAGCATTCTTAAATAGCAAAAATTATCTAAAACATACATTAACGAAATGATTTCATCAACACTTATCGTAATACATTCTTGTCATGTCTTGTTTGTGAAGCCAGTCTTTCCGGCGTCATATGTGTAAAAATAATCATGATAGGATAGTGGGAAAGAGTTATAGTGTCCTAATGTTGTTATTTTGAACCTCGATATTACATATATGCATAAGGAGAATCTTAAAAGCATCATCCACTTAACATGATAGAGTAATGGAAAATTTCTAAAACTCTGATAATCATACGCGAAAGAATGTATTATCTTAAGGTTGTTGTTGCTATTCCAAGTTTGACAATACATACAGAAGTGAAGGAAGACCCTTGATAAGTGCTGCACGTTATCATGATAACGTGAAGTCTACAGCGCTTATCAAGGATCTTCCTTCACTTCTGTATGTACTGTCAAATTTGGAATAGCAACAACAACCTTAAGATAATACATTCTTTCGCGTATGATTATCAGAGTTTTAGAAATTTTCCATTACTCTATCATGTTAAGTGGATGATGCTTTTAAGATTCTCCTTATGCATATATGTAATATCGAGGTTCAAAATAACAACATTAGGACACTATAACTCTTTCCCACTATCCTATCATGATTATTTTTACACATATGACGCCGGAAAGACTGGCTTCACAAACAAGACATGACAAGAATGTATTACGATAAGTGTTGATGAAATCATTTCGTTAATGTATGTTTTAGATAATTTTTGCTATTTAAGAATGCTACGTATTTCTATATCATTCAGAATTGTCGTTAGATTCAAAAGCGAATATGAGGAATATATGTGATACAGAGTTAAATGTGGAATTATACGAAGAATTTTATTCACGAAATGAAGCTGATATTTTGCTAGATGAACTATCAAATTATGATTTTAAAAATATTAGTTTTGAAATTAATGGGACTCAGTATGTTCCACGAAGAAAAGTACTCGGTTTTGGTGATGAAGGACTTAGTTACGAATTCTCTGGAACGAGCATTTGTGCAGAACCATGGACTCAAACTCTTCTAATTGTAAAAGATTATGTTGAAACGATAACTGGAAAAAAATATAATTTTGCTTTATTGAACTATTATCCTGACGGAGTGGCGAAAATTTCAACGCATAAAGACAATGAAACTTGTCTCGAACCTGAAAGTGATATACCTATCATCAGTTTAGGTGCAAAACGTCAAATGGTATTTACCAGGTGAAATTTCACATCTCGAAGCGTGGACTTAACTCATGGAACTCTCCTTGTAATGAGACACCCAACGAATCAATTTTGGATGCACGGAATACCCTCTCAACCTGACGTTAAAGATCCTAGAATTAGTATCACATTCCGAAACATAAAAATTTCGAAAATTAAAAAACGACGCTTGGAAGATAATGAGGATGAACTTCCAGAGGATGACTGGTTTGCCCACTATATGAAGTCTGTTCCTGAAAATATCTTCATGCCGAATAATCGAGAACAGAAAAAAGAAAGTTCGAAGTTGATTGCACAGTGGACTCTTGGTTGGGGATATTTTGTGTCCATAAATCAGTTTGAAAACAGAATGAACATTCATCTACGTGAATGTGTGGAACAAAATAAAATATTATACCCTACTACACGCGGTGTTGTTATAACTCCTGCAACATGGCAAGAATTTTCCTTAAAAATATATGAATTTAATCTTGTCTATATGAGTGCCAGCATCATTTGCAATAATGAGTTGGTAGTTTTCAACAAAGAAGGTGAGTGTATTTTTCAACAAGTTTTTAAACAAGATGAAAATTCTTTTAAACTAAAACCTACATACCTAAAAGTAAACTGTGATATTTTAAAAAAATTGAAAGAAATTATTCCTGATGTATCTAATACTTTATATAAAAGTATTTTTGAAATTATTTTACCGTTGCAAATCAAATGTAAAAACAATTGTTCGGATATGGTAAGTGATGATGATGAACTTTTTAAAGAACTCATAAACTCTATCAAAAGTGAATTAAATTCAGTGATAAAAAAGCTATATAAATGCGAAGGTTGCATTGTAAATCATCCTTCACAAACAAGACATGATTGCATTATAATAAGTGTTGAGGACAGAATTAAATATATTGGTGAAGATATATTTTTATGTATTAATTTTAAAATATAAGAGATTCTTTAAGGCAGAAAAAAATGTTTCATTTATTTTGTAATAGGTTTTTTGAATGGAAATGTTATGAAGATTATAAAAATGCACTAATATAAGTACAGCTATTCTATTTAAATTTCTGTCTTTGGTTGATGTTAATGAGTATTTTTTTTTCATTATGTTTTTTTAATAGAAATATATTGAAATTTTAGTTTTAATTTTAAAGCAAACATGTATATCAAATATCAGTAAATGGATATTGTTGTTAATTTGATATTAACTAATGAAAGAAAATTCTAAGTATATTTTATGTATAATACAGAAACTTGTTCTTTGGAAATTAATAAATGTATTTAAATAGAAAAGATTCTTGGTGAAATGAATGTATTTTTATTTTTTATAACAATTTTTTTAAGTATTGTATGTTTACAGTGCAGTATATGCTTCAAGTGATTCACTCGTGTTGAAAATTTAAGAGTTTATGAAGCGATTATTCGCTGAACTTATGTGATATATTTGTAAGGTTTCTTGAATACGAGTAATCTGAAGAGATATTTGAAATCTCATGAAAGAAACATCAGATGTAGTGTATGTCCTAAGAAATTTAAATTTGTAGTTTGAAAAGTCGCGAAGCTTCTCGTCTTAGAATTTTGTAGTGAATAATCACAAGTTCTTTTCATGTAAAAAGGATATGAAAACTTATAAAGTTACTTTTAAGAGTAAATCGTGATAAAAAAATATTTAGTGAGCATAAGAATTTAAAACAATATGAATCTTTACATCGTATTGAATGTTCGCACATTTTTTTCAAGTAAAACAGAATTTGAAGAAAATCTCACGAACCTTTTTTTTTTTTTTTTTTTTTACATTTTGCTGGTGTCAAAAGAAACAGAAATATGCTGATGATGATGTTTTGAAACAGCATGATACTTCTCTTCTTATAAATTGCATCCATTGTTTACAAGTGTTTAAAAGAAAAAGTGATCTCTTACACCACATTCGAATGCGACATGGTTTGATACGAATCTTACAAAAACGAAGAAACGTTGACATCGTTAATACATGCAAGTCTTCTAAAATCGCAAGTCTTAATAGTATGTTCGCAATTGAATCGATTTGCTAGAACATAGAAAATGATCATGTCTTAGATGTACTTCTTGAATATATAAAATTGTAGTTAGTAGGGAAAAAAGGAGTTATGATGTAGTTTTACACTGAGTTATGATATCGGTGTTTGAAATGGTAATCAATAGTGACATTTAAAATGTGTCGTGAGTGTGAAAATGCAGAAATAAAAGAGCTTTGGCGAATTTAATAAACGTGGTTCAATGTGGTTGATGGAAAAATTTGTTCCATGTGAATTAAATAGTGTAAGATATGAACCTCTTTCTCTCAATAGTTAATTATTCAATTGTAAGACAATTAAACTTTAAATATATATGCATATAGTACATGTAATGATTAATATTACATTGATTAATGTAAATAACTGATGATATGTGTATTAACATAGTGAATGTTCGCTTTTATGAAGTTCTAAGCATTACTTTAGATACCATTCATAAAACTTTTATCTCATATATACAAACATGACAATATTTATTGAGTTTTCGTTTATTCTTTGGAATGTATGAAAGTTTAAATATTTTTTTTTTAATTTAATGTAGATTGGAGTAAACTATCTGTATCTTTCTTCATTTCAATCGGTAATATCTGTATGCTGGTAAAGGTACATATGTTCGTAAGAATTATACTGTGTCACATTTTTGACAATCTTCTTTCATTCATATTAGCTAATAAGAGAATTATTGAAGTTAGTAAAGTAATGAAAGTCAACGTTATTGAAAGAAAACTCTAAAAGCATTTACATTTCCAGAAATATATCAAAGTTCCTTTTCTTAAAAACAGCAGGTGTATCGTAGTTTTTATTTCTATTTCATTAAAAGCTGAACTTGTAAAATAAAAATTTTCTATTAGTGTAAGGTAAACAAAAAGAAAATCAAGAGACAATCCGTATCATGAATGAAATTCAAGTCTTACATCGGATTAAAAAGAAATATTCTGAATCTAAATGTTTATGCCTATTTAGCACAAAATGCGTTTATTTGTGTTATAAATTTAACTAAAACCATTCTTATAACAGTATGTTGCCTTTAAACTGAGTAAAAGTGTTAAGTATATTTTCTGATGGTATTGATATACTTGTCAAAGAAGTTCTAGAAACCTCAAATGTCGAAAGAGCATATGATAAGAATCTCCTTTCCTATCGCTACGTCAGTTACAGGTTAAGGGGTGGCTTGAATGGATAAAGGTAATGTTTGTGCAAAAATATAGTAGTTCTATTTTGAAATGAGAAATAATTCGCTTTTTGTCAATTAAGGAAACTTGTGGTATTATTAAACAGAATGTCAGTGAAAGACATTGTGTTTGCATAGAGAATTATGAAGGTACTGAAAGGTAGTAAAGAAGGTGAATGAAAGAATTAATTTGAACAAATAAGGTAAGGCTATCATTAAAAGAAAAAACTGTTTAAAAGATGTATGTTAGAATTAAAAGTAAGATGTTAAAATTTAAAAAGATGTAACAGAAGTAAAACCAAAGAATACTGGTAATTCCTATCTGGAAAACAGTAATTTGAGTACGATATTGAAAAAGTTGTTTTTAAGAATTTCTTTATGCATGTGATGCAAAACAATTGCTAGTTTATCATGAGTGCTGACATAGATGCAATTAGTGCAGGAAAAATAGTAAAATTAGTATAGTTAGTGTCTCTAAAACATGAAAAATAATAGTGTGAGCAGCGTAAATTCATTTGAAGTACTGAAATATGACATAGACTAAATATCAGAAAATGTAAGAAATATTTTGGTATGTGTGGATGAAACACTGAACGTGGTTGTAAAATTAGAAATGAAAATTATCAACACACTTAAAGGTAATCGGGATTTAAAACTAAATATGATGTTAGAAACTTTGAAGACCATAAAACTATATGAGAAAGAAATACATTTAGATATAAATGGTATTAAACTGTAAAGTTGTGAATGGAAATTTCTGAGTAAAACCTGTAGATGATCTATTATGATCGAGGAATAAAACAAGTATTATAAAAATTGTAAGGAAATATTTGATTATGGAGTAAATGAAAACAATCCATATCGTTAAAATGAATAAAAAGGGATAAAATGTTGGAATTACGAGTGATGAGACAGAAATAAAAACATTATAATAAATAAGTTAAACTAGAATTAAGAAATATAAACACAGAAGGGAAATCATGAACGTAAGAAAAGCAATTAAAAGTTATAGACTTAATTTTTTTTTAAAAATATTCGGTAATGTAAGGAAGATATTGTTAAACACGTGAAAGAAATTAGAAATTCTGTAGAAAATTTAGTAAAAGAACAAAGATCACGAAAAATAAACGTTTCTTTTTAAATACAATTTCATACCACTAAGTTAAAGTGTGTATAGAATACTAGAA